>NC_135783.1:33788446-34415696 GCF_051106095.1 Pogona vitticeps
TTTAGCCCATCCAATTTGATGTGTATGAAAATACTGTAAAGTATTTGTCCAAAGTTTGAAAAAATTGGGAAATCTGGGAAAACACAATCTAGGATGGGGTTGATGGTAGTGTCACAACCTCCAATGTGCAGGCAAACCTCTCATCAGTTTCCTTCCTTCCTTCCTTCCTTCCTTCCTTCCTTCCTTCCTTCCTTCCTTCCTTCCTTCCTTCCTTCCTTCCTTCCTTCCTTCCTTCCTTCCTTCCTTCCTTCCTTATTTTTTGTTCAGAACAAAAAAACAAAAGTGCAAAAAAAAATTTGCTACACAATCTAAATTACTGTGCACCCCATACGGACGGGACCCCTTAGAACAATACTTTTAATATGATCTTCCTTTCCAAAATTTTATTGATTGTTGTTTAGAGGCTTTCCCCTTTCCTTTCACTAGTACAAATTCAACAAATCTACCCCCAATTGCATAAAATATTTGAACTTATTTCCCCTCTTTTCATCTTAAGTTCAGTAGTTAATTTATAATTTAATGCAATGTCCCATACTTCATTATACCAATCTTCCAATTTAATGTCATTTTTGTCTTTCCAAAATCTAGCAATTAATATTCTAGCACTTGTCATAAAATTGGAAATCAATTCCTTCGAACAATAGTCAAGTTCTATCTTATCAAAATTGACAACAAAGCAATTTTAGAATTGAATTCAATATCTTTTTTCCAAATATATCACATATTTCCTTAAAAATCAGTTTCCAAAATTTCTGAATCCGTTTACACTCCCACCACATATGATAATATGTGCCAATTTCTTCATCACATTTCCAACAAGCTTTAGAATAATCTGAATTTATTATATTCATTTTCACCGGAGTCATATACCACCCTCCCTCCCTCCCCTGGAAGTCATGCAATATACTCAGATTTACTCAAAGAAAAATGTTTGCTGAAGGGAAAAGTAATATCCTTGCTTAGTAGCTTCACTATCCCAGTGGGTAGAGGACCTGCTTGCTGCATTGTGTGTCATGTTTGGCATACCCACCCCAATTGGAACACAGGTACACACAGCAAAAACAGAAACAGGCAAAATGTGGCAAAAATAAAAAAACAATAGCACAAATAGTGTTTTCATTAATTATGCAACCAGATTAAACCTGAAAGGACATCTAATGGCTAATGTGCACAGAAGTGAAGGAAAAGTCTGATGCTGCACAACATTTGAACCATGAACCATGAACTACAATTGAAACATGAACCATGAGAAGTCAAGGTAAACTGGAAACCGGTAGGCAAGAAATGGAACATACAAAAACTGCTTTGTGCTTTGTGTCAGTGAACTGGAGTGGAACAGGATATTTCCAGTCAGACAATTACAAAATGTTCTACTCTGGAAATGACAAACTCAAAAATGATATAATCTGCAGCTAGTAGGTCACCTCAGGTACAGTAAATGCATAGTTGAATCATTCTGCACCAACTATAATGGCAATCCCATACAAAGCATATTGTAATAGACCAGTCCTGACGTTACCTGTTTCTGGACCACTGAGTCCAAACTGTTCTTTGGACATCATTTCCTGGGTAAAGAACCATATACCACATCCTAGATTTCCAGCTCTGTTCAATCAGCCATGAGGGACATGGATCAAGCACGTGCTCAGTGCTCATTACAGCAAGCACTTCAACCACATCTTCAGCCTTCATCAACTGAAATGGATCATCATCATCATCATCATCATCAATGTTTTATTACGGTCATTGACCAACAAAAGTAAGCTATATTATTTAAATTAAGAAACAGAGAATCAATCTAAAAGTACTCAAAAGATCTACACACACACACACACACACACACACACACACACACACACACACACACACACACACACACACACACACACACACTACATTCATACATCTTATTATATATCTCCTGCTTCCCTATCATAGACTTTGTCTATGTGCTATTATAGCTTGGATAGAATGACAGGACTGTTATTTAGAAGTCCATAGAGCCCGTGAGATCATTAAGGCCTCTACATGTATACACCAATTTACAGATACTGTAGCTGCACTTTGGGTGGAACCTTTCCTTCTCGGATTTTAATTGCAGAAGCACAGAATTTAGCTACTTTTGCCAACATATCTGAATTTTGGTTTAGCCCAGTATATCTGCCAGGGCATCGCCCTGTCAGAAGGAGCAGTGTGTAATGTGCCTCCGATCATCCAGGAAATGCCCTTATGTAAGGGTTAATGAGGATTTTTCAAATGCCAGAATAAAAAGCACAATGAAGTAACACATGGGAGATGGTTTCAATCTCACCAGAGTCACAGAGTTACACTCCTTACGCTGATTGTAAGGAGTGTTGTTATACTTCCCTTCTTGGACTGCTGACGGAAGTGCATTGAAACGGGCCAGAGTAAGGGCTTTGCGTTGTTTAGGTGTTAAGGATAAGTAGAGATATTTAGCCAGTTTGGGTAGAAGCAGTGTGTTTTCAAATAAAAGCCTATTTGTGATGACACCAAGATCCTGCTGCCTTTCTGTCTCAATAATACACTATCTAACATTACTCTTGGCCTTAACGTCTCCCATTTGTTGGATAAATTCCACCAAATAGCTGTATCTGTTGATTTTCTTATATGTTGCTCTCCTCCAAGGCGACTGATGGTTATCCTGTAAAGTCAATCCAAGTGGTTGAAAGGTTAGTTTTAGCCAAAAGTTAAAATAGCCAGCCAAGCTCTGGCTTCAACCTTCAGGTAGCCCACTTCAAGCCTAAGGGCTGCCTTGGATATCCCTCTTCGGACTTGTAAGGTAGCCCTCATGAATTTGGATTCAACTACTTCTAACTGAATAAATGAAGAATAGGGGCCCAATTGTGCCCCATAATAGATCATATGAACAACTAGACTAGAAACGGCTTTGGACACCTTGGTTGGCCTTGTCACAATAATATGTAGGTAAGGAGATTAGAAATACTAGGAGCCTATCAGATTTCTCCGGGAAAATGCTGAAACTCCAGGGCAACTTAGACTTCCAGCCTGGGATCAATTGGTACCAGCTGTTCTACTTCCAGAGTGTGGAGTTGATTCATTCTGGTGGGTTAATGGCTGGATCAATGGATACGTGCCCCTACTATGGATATGGGTTATTTATAACCTCAATGGGACTCTGTTTTATTTTAGCCTATCAGGAAGTCTTTAACTATTTTAATAGGCACCAACCATAATGCAGTAATGACAAATCCATTAAATATAGATTGTGGGTATTTTAGTTTTCTTTTCTTTTTTAAGTGAACAGTTAAATTATGACAATCACTCCTCCCATTAGGGAGGCAATGTTACTGTCAAGACAGTCACGCACGGACATATAAACTCACTTGAGGTAATGGTCCAAATATTTCCATTTTCATTCCTGCAAGGGAGTTGCAGCGAAATTCTATTTTCCCCCCACCTTTTTCCCGTGAGTTTAAAATAATCTCTACTGCAATATGTCATCTGATTAAACTGTTAAGGATGATTTTGTTTTGTTTGCACTGCATCAGGAGAATCATGATGACGCAGCCTGCGTGGAATGCAAACCATGCCACTGAATGGCAAATCAAATAGAAATATGCCTTTCATCTTAATTATAGGCTGGACAAGGGAATGCACAATATTCTCTCATATGTATGAGATGATGAGAACTTTCCCAGGGTATTTTTCTTGTACATATCTGACTCTTATTTGGCTACAAAAGCCTTACCCATGTGACCCCCTACCGCCTAACTTTCCTTATGGATCAACAGGGGAAAAAAGAGGAAATATTCGTTTCAATAGTGCCAAAACAAGTCCGACAAGAAGTGGAATGCTGGTGGTCCTTCTCCTCTTCCTCTTCTTCTTCTTCTTCCTCCTTCTCCTCCTCCTCTTCTTTTCCTGTAGAGTCACTTTTCTGTTCATTCACTTTTGCTTTCAGGTCTTCTTTGTTTTCTCACAACCGTAAAAGGCTAACGGCTATCATAGAACAGGGGAGGGGCTGCTGTTCATGTATCAAGTGCATGCTCTGCATATGCATGTCCCCCAAGTACTGCCATAAAACACATACATACTGTAAGCTCTAGCTCCAACGGTCTGTGTCCACTGATCCCTATCAATCCGTTCTGTGGTGCAGCATGCACTACCTGAGGCAGGATTCAAAGGATTACAACGAGAATAGTTATGTGCCGTCAAGTCAATTTTGGCTTAGGGTGACTCTTTCTAAGGTGTTATAGGTACAGAGTGCTCAGAAGTGGTCTATCATTTCTTTCTTTGTGGGGTGCCCTGGGATTGTGCACCTTGCTCAAGGCTACAAGGGTTGGCTCTTATTCTTCTAGGGGACAGAATGGAGAATAGAACTCCCACCCTCTGACTCTACAGGCAGGTACTGAACCTCAGTGAGCTATCCAACAATATAGTGCAGTTTTATTTCGTTTTCTGTTGTCTGCCAAAGAGAACTGGCAGGGTGTGTGTGTCAGATAATGGTTAGGTCAGAATGAAGCATACAATTCAGTTCCCCATTTCAGTCATGAAGATGATGGGGTGATCTTGGCCAGTCACACCATAAGTTATTGTACGGAGTTCATATGAAGATAAAATGGGGCAGAAAAGAGAATCATTTGCATTGGCCAGCTTCTTTGGGCAAAGCATGTTTCCTTGTGGAGGATAATCTAAGTGTAGGTATGTTATCACTATTCCGCCTTGAGTTCTAACTTGGAAGCCATTTCATTTAAACTTAACTTTTAAAAAGTAATAGAATATAATAACAGCAAGACAATGCAGAATACTGTATAATATTCAGCTTAAACTTATCCTATGGCATCCTAAGTATGGGCACTTAAATCCGGTCTGGAGAGGGCCATAAAAGGGCTTATGGTAGGATCGTGTGTGGGAAATAAGCCGGAAGAATTCAACATAGTTGAAGTCTTGTTTGCCTGTGTCATTTCAACATGCTTGCAAGCCAACAAATGGATCATAACATCCAAGTCACTCATAACTGAAATTCAAGGAAATGGAACAGACCCATTACTCCAAATAAGTCAGTCTGAAATGGAGCAATAATCACAAAGTGCCAGGCTATGAAAAATAGAGCCATAAGAAATGGGAAGGAAATAATTAGAAAGTGTGTTATATTTTGCCTTGCCCTGTTATGACTATATTAACAGGTTATGTTCTCTGGGGGGGGGGGAACGGGGTTCCAAAGAAGCACACACAGCTTGACAAGGAAGAAAGTTTCAGCCGGGCAGTAGCAATTCATCTGAAAAGTCATTTAGAGGGTGAGCCACAGACATTGGGTCTGTGATGCAATCTACAAACGCAGCTGGAAATTAGGTGCAATAATGCATAGTAAATCTGGAGGGTCAACCTATCTGTGGCAAAGGCAGGAAAACATACTGTTGATTCAGGGATGTGGTTAGTGTTTCTGGTAGAGGCTGAACGACTGTGATTTATAATTTCAAATTCCTTTTCACACTTGTGCGAGAAACTGAACCAAACAAAATACAGACGCTTTGGATGTTGGAGAGGACATATGGCGTGCAAGGAGTCCTCCCATGCTGAGCATCAGAATGACATTTTAACAATGTGAGACTAAAGTAGCACAAAATAATACCCTTTTCAACTAGTGGAAGGAGATAAGACGATTTTGCGGCAGTGGGACTAGATCAGGTGTCTGAACATCACATCCGCACCTATCACTGACTATCGATATTGTGAACCGTTGCTATACCCAATGTACAAGAATCTAAGTGCCTGGTTCTCACCAGACTCTATGAAATGAGGTTATTTTAAAAATCACAAAAACTGTAAATCCATATTCCTGTTATAGTCTCGCTGTAGTTTCGCATATGAAAACGATCCAGTTCAAATCTGTGTTTTTAAAGCCCAATTGTCACCCGCTTTTTGTGCAAATACAGAGGGGTAGGAAAGGAGGGAATCTAAATGTGTGACCTATTTGAAGAATTACAAAAGATCCATAGGGAGAAAAGCAGTTTTAGCAATACAATAAATAAATGTTTATAAATGTCATTGTGGAAATGCTCACAGACATACATGTCCCATAACAGCTAAGCCCACAATCAATTATATATATATATATTTTAAAAAAAAGTAAAATGAAACTTTCTAAAGTGTGATTAAAAGCTAAATAATTAAAGGAAAAAGAAAATCAAAGAGAAAGAGCAGCCAGAAATCCTCAAGTACATATAAGAATAGAAGGCTGTACGAGTTAGACTCCTCTCTACCTTCCCCCAGGATGGTCTAAGCTATCTGAGATCGTTTGAAAGTAAAAGGCTTAACAGAGGCACCCATACAATGTTTATTTTTCATCCTATACAAAGATCAGTTTAAGAGATCCAGTTCCCCTTAGCAATTACACTGGAGAAGTGCACTTAGACAATTTATGAGCACATAATAAATCTCAGAGATGGGATACCATGGGAACATACAGCCCACCACCATAGTTGAGCCGATGCCATAGATAACAGCGGAATGTTGTATGCCACTTCCTTATACATGCTTAATTTGCTTTTTATAGCCTGCTTACCGAAATCTCCTTATAGGCCCTGAGTGCTTCAGTCTTGATGTCACTGTATGAACTTCGAGGATACTGAACTGGGCTATGACTCATTTTCTTTCTTTCTTTTTTTTTAATGCTGCTTGCTTCCCTGGTGGATTCCATCCTGCCACCATTCCATAGGAATGCTCTCATCACTTATCAGGCCTTTCCAAGAATGCTGATGATGTACAACCATTACTATTCCACTCTGTAAAACCTCTTCTGGTTTCCAAGCATGGTATTTGTTGGGCTGCGCAGAAGACCAGTTAACCTGAGAGATGCCCTGTCAATTTTCTCAACCCACTGAGAAGTTGTGTCACTGTCTCATTGGCTCCAGCTTCCCAGAGGATTTAGGTAATGAGTGTTTTAAATGAAAAGATACGAACACACATTGGTGGTAAATGAGAAGCTGATGCCGGGAGTCAGAGCGGAAGAACACAGAGAGTCACATTAAAGTGGGGATGGACCTTGTGGCTCAGGCAAACTAGCCAGGTAGCTGGACCAAGTAGTTGGAGTCCTGAACCAGTGATGAACAGCAACAAACAATACAGTGGTGCCTCGCTAGACAGTTACCCCGCATGACAGTTTTTTTCGCCAGACACTGACTTTTTGCAATCGCTATAGCGATTCACAAAACAGTGATTCCTATGGGGGAATTTCGCTGGACAATGTTTGGTCCCTGCTTCGCAAACCGATTTTCACTAGACAACGATTTTGACAGCTCCCTCCACACTTGCAAAATGGGTGTTTTCGGGATCTAAGCTTCGCAAGACAGCTGCTATTTAAACAGCTGGTCGGCATTTCACAAAGCGGCTTTCCTATGGCTGATCTTTGCTAGACAATGATGATTCTTCCCCATTGGAATGCATTAAACAGGTTTCAATGCATTTCAATGGGGAAATGCTTTTCGCTAGACAATGATTTCGCTAAACAGCGATTTCAGTGGAACCGATTATCATCGTCTAGCGAGGCATCACTTTACAGTGACATTCAGAGGAAACACAGTGCCAAGTGTGAGCCACCTTTGGCAAGGTACCCTCCCAGAACCCCACAGTTCCTGAGTGGATTCTCCCTAATTAAACCAAGGGACATATGGGAGGAGCAGCTGCAGTACACAAGTCATAGCACTGACAGCAGAGCTGCTGCTTCAGGCTGATGGGGTAAAGAAGAAGCAGATGAGAAGCTTGCAGTCAGTGCTATTATGTTTTATTATCGATTGTGCTGCAGGAAAGACTCAGAGCAGCGAGGATAATGCAGATAGCAGCAGCAGCAACAACAGCCCCCCCCCAAAAAAAACTGAATTTTTTTAAAAAAAGTAGTCAACTGCAATTTGAAATTGGGAACCACATGGAATTGTAAAATAGAATGAACACTTCATATATATTTTTCTGTATTAACCCATATATCAATGTTTATGTTACAAACTGTCAGAAATCTGGCCATTGTTTTGAAAAGAAAGTTCATTTTGCTAGAGGGAGAAAGAAAACTGGAAAAACAGTCAGTGTGGTGGATAGAATGCAATGGATAGGATAAGACACTAGGACGAGCCAGACACGAGTTCAAATCCCTGCTTGCCACAAGCCCAATGCACTGCTTCAAGTCATTTGCCGTCTCTTAGCTCACTTGTCAATGGACAGCCTTCAGCATCTTAGAGGAAAGATGGAATACATGGTTAATTAGCGAATATAACAACATAAGGTTGCTTACCTAAATGTACACAGTACAGATGAAGCCTGAGGGTGAAAATAGTGGAATGGTTCCAAAATCGCAAGAATTGTGACAGGAAATTTTCAGTTTCCAACTAATAAATATAGTGCCCCTAACTTGACAGACATGATTCAGCTGCTCTGTGCTGAATTAATGCAGAACCACTACTGCTCACCCCCAGCAGTCTTTCATTGGAAGAAGGGGGCAGGACTACCTTAGTGCTTGCCCTGGATCAGAGCAAGTGGATGACAACTGCATCCCATATCACGCATGCATCATTACGTATAGAAGCAAAGTGTGAGCACAAAGGAAAAGTGGGCTCAGAGCAGAGCAGATTCTGGATAGGAATGAGGAAAGAGGGAAGATGGACTTGGACAGGACAGGTGGAAGAGACACGAAGCAGATTCATTGTTGTCCAGATAACAAGGAATATCGTTCATTACAGAAAAGCAGGTTTGTTTGCAGAAGGCCCAAGGTTAAATTGCTGCCATCTTTAGCACTGTGAAGCTGGTTGTTGTTTGGTTGGTCTACAGATAAATATAAGCTGCACTTTCCAAAAATAAGCATGGACACAACTGCAATTTGTGGCCCACAATCCAATCCATGGAACACAAAAGTGTGCTTACCAACAGGTGTAGAATTCTTTTTTTTAAGATGTGCAAAGAATTCCTTAAACATGGGCAAATATATTTGTAAACGCAGTTGACCATAATGTATATATATTTTAATATAAAAATAGGTACAAATCTATAAAAGCCTCTGGCCAAATATGAACCTCTTATGGAAAGTTGCAATGTTCTGGGTTTTCCGAATACGCTCTTTACTTAGCATCCTGTAGGCTGCAGCAGGAACAAGCACATCCACTGATAAGAACGTTCTTCATTTCCCTTTCTCCTATCAAAGGAGTTAAGAGACTTCCTGAGCTTGATCTTTTTATTCTCTATAGTCTTCCTGACAGGACTGCTTCTTTTCCCAGAATGACACCATGATTATTGCTGGAGAAGAATAGGTCCTTGTAGTGCCTAACAAACGAGATGAAAGGAGCTTCTTGTAAATTTATCTTCCACTTCATGCATCTCTTGGAAACTTCCACATAAATAGAAGCAGACCCTCTGTGCTTGATGCCACTTGAGCATGTTATAAGCAGCAACAGGTGGAAAGCATGCTTTAACAATTGGACCAGTTATAACGACCATGTTTTATAGGTCTGTTATATCTCTAATGCAAATGCCATATGAATTTCAAATACAGGGGATCAAGAGCTGCAACTGAGACTAGACACAATACCAGTCTATTCCTTTTTTGTTCTCCGCGCTCATTTAAAAGTAACAAAAAGGAATTACATATTTTCAGGACTATGTAGTGAGGAATGACCACTGGATATATTCTTATGGAAATCTAGCAAAGATTTTAAATATGGGTTTTTCTAGATAGTATTCGCCATTTTGGCTTAATAATAACCTTTGAACCACGGAGCTGGAAGGGGCCCTATAGATGATCGAGTCCAGCCCCTGTCGAGGAGGCACAGTGGGGAATTGAACTCCCAGCCTCTGGCTCCGTAGCCAGAGATATAAGCCGCTGAGCTATCCAGGCTTGATTTAGCAATCATTCATTCAGTTCTAAAATTTGTCTGTTAATCTAGGGAAAGACTTGTGGACATAGCTTCCACCTCATTGCTCTTGTTGCTACCACTGGCACAATGTTGAGTTGTACCCTGCATAGTTCTGTAATAGCATTTCTCAGCTAGGCATGTTGCAAATTATCTTGCCTTTGTTGTGTGATGGGAAATGAAGACTCTGGTTTCATTGGTACATCTGATTGCTCAGGCATGGCACCTTCAAAGGACTTCACCTTTGGAAGGAGAACTGTTTACAACCTACTGGTGTCTCGTGTACTTTGACCCCATTGTGACAGTGATGCTGCCCAGAATATCAATGTGTTTGGGGAGGGTGATTCTCCACCACCCATGCTTTATTATCTCATGCTCCACTGTGTTCACCATTCTTCCTAATGGGATGGCAAGCCCTACACCCCCATCTAGACAACAGGTTTTGGTCTTCAGAGAAGAGTTTGAAGCCTGCCATAGAAAGTGGCTTACTTAGGACACTTTAAAAGAACACATATATACAAATGGGGAGATGACAGGATTTTACAACATAGAAGTCCTCCAGTTTGAACGGCGCCTTTAGTTAACCAGCAAGAGTCATAAGTGGGTTCTTCTTGCAGGGAGAGAAGTAAAGGCTGTGCCTGTCAATGCAAATGGGGAAAAGGAATTCCACAAACCTGGAAAGAGCAATTAATTGGTCTGCCATTACCTAGATATTAATGTAGAAGCATCAGCTTCACATTCAGGGAACAGCAATCAAAGAATGAATATATTTGTCAGTCCTAGAAGCCCCACCACACCATGTGAAAAAGGCAATCATAGTCATGAATAAAAATGCAGATACTGAGCCTTGTAGCACCAGCCTGTGTATGGAACAGCAGCCAATAGTACTTTGCGTTTTGTAAAAACTATTTGGACGTAAACTAAAATTTCAGAAATGCCTGTTTCTGGGAACGAGAAAACAAGGCAACGGAATCTGGAGAACTTGAGAGGCAGGGAGGAAAGACAGATGAAAGGCCTAAGTCACTAAGCCTATGTGACCCAGGGCTTGGCAGTCTGCTGTCTTTTTTTCGGGATAAGAATCCCACACTTGCTCTACCACAGTCTTCTTTATGAATTTGGCTGCCACAATGTTCATTGTCAAAAACTAGATCCATTCATTACAGCAGAACAATTGAGGGAGGAGGAACCTAAATTATAGTGTCACATTCTTTTGAGCAAGAATAACATTGACCATCTGCCTGTTTCTGGTCTCCAAAGTAACTACGCCTTCTCAGAAAGTCATGTCGTGATGCAAAAACAGTTTATAGTTAGGATGACCCAACTTGCTCCACATTTCTGTTAGATTTCATGGGCCAACATTCTGTCTGGCGACTGAAAAGAGGCATAATTCCCTTCTTAGAAACAACGTTAATAATTGCCTGCTTTCTGATTGCGACCACCCAAAAGGAAATAACCTTTGGCAATGTGTTTTTGATTGCACAGAGCTGGATGGAAAGTGAAACAAGATTTAGTTATTTAAGGGAGGGAGGAAGATTGCAGGAGATAACTTGCATGCTTCAAAATTTGTGCAACTCCCCACCCTTCCAAATGCTTTCAAGAAATTGGGCATCTTTCATTGAGAATGAGCCTCTCCTGTCCAGGCCACACGGAAATGCTGGCACATTATGCAAGCACATTGTATTTACAGCTCCTGCACTCTTCAGTCATCTGCAGCAGCAAAAAAACCAAACATTTCTCAGCGCTTGCAATTCTACCTAATTCGTTGGGTCAAGGGTTCTCCCAGCCTTTAAAGGTTTTCACTAGGGATGCCCACAGTTCTTTGACATCCCTAGTGAAAACCAGCAAACCTAGACTGGTTTGCTGGTTTGTTGTGCCATTCCAGTGTAGATGCAGGTAAAAGCAGGGTGGAGCACACCACAATGAATTCTTTGTAAAGTTGGGGAAAAAACCCAATCTCAATAGTAGAAAGGGCAACTTGAAAATAATACAGTGGACCAATCTTCTGGTGCCAAAGAAGTAAGTAAGTGCCAGTTGATTGCTCCAACTCAGCCCAGTTAGGACGCATGGCTGCCACAGGCTATAAAGAGGCATTACAGCTCAAACATCTATACTATACTAGCATCTTGCCTTCTGCCCCATGAATGCTTTGTTTTGTGAGCAAATGAGACTGGATAAGCTCTGTACATTGGATTGCAGTTCTAACTGAATAAAGTCAGATAACTTTGCAGAACTCCCTATAAAGCTCTTGCATTCAAGTCAGCTCCTCAAACTGAATTGCCCATCTCACTGAGTAGACACACAGAGTGCTGTGTCTTTCTTCCCTAGTGTGTCTTCTGACCATTCACGCAGCATTAATCACATCAGCTGCCTCTGGCCTATGCCATCTTCTCTTTCTTGCAACAGGGATCTGGCATTCAGCAGCATAGATAAAAGATTTCCATATTGTTTCACCATATTCCAATATAATGATTTTCAGGCCCAAAGTACTGTACATGTGAAAGGCACATACCTACGTATGACTTTAACATTGGGTGGCCCCAGTCATGTCTAGAGGTGTGAGTTGTTGCACTGAACATGAAATTGTCTAAGGACTGGGCAATTCATGGACTCTTCCACATCACCACTTTTGGCCCACAGTCCATCTCCGAGGTACCCTTTCCACACCCACTCTTTTGGGATCTTGAATTTGAAATGAATTTTTGAAGAACAGCCTAATGGCCAACTTGACCAAAAGCAGAAGCAAGCCTTAATTTCTTGACTGAGCAAGTTGAGAAATGTATTTTCAGTTCTGTAAATTGCTCCATGGCATGGTATATTGAATATAGCTGGGGGAAATGTGTCCCTTCAGGTATTGTTGAACTACAGTTTCCATGAGCAGTGAAGAATGATGAGAGTTGCTGTTGACCAACTTCTGGAGGGCCACAGTTTGCCCATCCCATGCTAGAAAATTCTGGAATGTTTAGGTAATTGGCTAAACTTGTCCATTGGATAGTGCCTGGATCTGGCAGAAGGCAGTGCCTCACATTAAAGTCTTTTGCACACTATCACGTTCCACAGAACCATGTTTTAAAATAACCTGGTGAAGGTTACTTGGCTCCTGATGGGTGCTCTTTTCAGCAGGGAGGAGCTTACCTACAATGAAAATGGATGAACCCCTTTTCAATTTCCAGAGATCAAAATGAACATATTATGTATTCACAGTTTAAGGCCACCAAAAACTGTAGTACTAATTTGAAAAAAAACATCCAAAAGATTTTTTTAAAATTAATAAAGAAAAAAAAAATGAGGCAATGTTTGATATTCATAAATGGGCAAAACCATTCTTAAAATCAGCTGTAAATGCATAAAATATGTGAATTGTTGAGCTGCATAGACCTTTTCATCAGACTAGATGACAAAATTTTGGGAAGAGGTGAAAAGGCATGATTGTCCAAGTATTTGGGTAGGTGTTTCAAACTATGGAGAACTGCAAACTCTGTCTCAAGTTTAAAATTGGGGCTTGATGGGTCAAAGAATCATGCAGAGATCACATCATTCTAAAAAAAAGTCCACCTTGCCCTCAACAGGACAAGACAATCTTATTCCTATACTGTATTATTATATTGATATGTACCCAATCCAGGAACGTGGTAAAATCCTTTCCGGGCTCTATTAATCAATAAGCCACAAAAGTCCATAACAAAGCTCTGTGATATGCACAATAAAATATATCCAATGTTCCAATTAATGCAGATGACGGCAGGGCTGGGTGGGCAGGTAAATAATCAATGCAGCTATTGATGTCACTTACATAGACAGGAGCCAAGTCTACTTTCTGTTGTGCCCCTGTTGTATGCTAGTTCTCATCTGAATCCACCCATAGGCAGGATGTAGCATAACCAGAGGGGACCTCATAGTGACCCACTGCTGGTCATATCCATCGGAGTTGTGCTCTATCTCTTCTCTTCCCTGTGCATTGAAATCCCCTCCCCACTTTTTTCAGCTTTACAGACCTTAATGCATACTCAGTGGTGCAAACATTTTAGTGAGGCTGATGGGGTGCCCAGGGTCCTTTTCTGCTTACCTATAACTCACCAAAGGCTAAACTTTGCTTTCACAGTTGAAACTGGTTCCAAAGCCTTCCTGAGACATCCTAATCTACAGTAGTTCCTTTGGAATTATGTCCAGCAGTTGTCCATTAAAGCAACATTCTATTATTAACTAACATGTAATTAGTTCATTATAAATATCTCAGCTGAACGTTGTGTAACATAATACTGCCTACTAGCTGAGGAAGGAGATTTTAGGCCCTGTGTAAATGGCAGTGGAATTAGAGCGCAAAAAAAAGAATAATAAAATAAGGAGGGAGGGCGGTGCCAGCTGGCAGGGCCGGCCATGTTTCAGATTACTTTACATTTATGAGCACTATGTGGTGTTTTTCCTCTTTGCTTCTCCTTTCAGCTAATTAGATTGTGCTACTCGAGAGTCTTGGAATGTCCTGGCTCAGCCCCAGACTGATCTGCATGACACATCTGAAGATTAATTAAGGTGTTTTAAATTTCACCAGTGTGGGATTTGAAAATTAGTAACTGAAGGGCGCTAACAAGGAAATGGCTGTGAACAAAGTTGTAGTCGTTTATTGGTTTTATTAGAAACATTTACAATACAGCTTTCCAGCCATCCATATTGTGATTTAAAAGACATATAAAAAAAGGGATACCCCCCAAATAAATTAACAAAATAACAACAGTGAACTCTGTACAGCCAAGCAGAGCAATAGAGACTGTGTCAGAGAAAACCCAGTTCCCTCTAATAAGGGGTATGGAGAGGGAAGAACTTCCACTCTTCCCCTGGAAAGGAGTTCAGCCAGGGGTATGGAGCATCTTCATAGATCATTCTACGTACACTTGATGGATGCTCTGCAGGCATAAAAGTACTGCCTGCTAACTGTTCTTGCTGGTGGTAGATCAAGATCTCATAGGCAGTCATAGGCAAGCTCTCATAAGCGGTCAGTACTGGAATATGGTGGAGGGAAGATCAGGAAAATTCTCCTGAGAACTGTAGCAAAACCTGTCTGTGCACTACCTGTGCTACAATGAGGCTTAGATATCTGACTGTAGAGCCAAAGGTTGGGAGTTCGATTCTCTACTGTGCCTCCTTGTCACTCCTTGGACTCAATGATCTGTAGGGTCCCTTCTAGCACTGCAGTTCTAAGATTCTAAGAATGTCTCTGAGGCTGAATCCAGCCAAAAGTTATTTCCTGTACTGGTGGTAATACTGAACACTTTTTGTCAGGCAAAAGGTGAACCATTGCTAGCTTTTAGACAGATAGTACAGATGGCCCTTCTGTTTTCCAGATGGCATCTTTTTCTGATGGCTCAGAAAGGACATAGACTTTTACAGTTGTTGCACAAAAGAACAGGTGGGGGGAACAAACAGGGAAATCGGAAATCCCAATGGTGAAGGAGAATTCTTAGTATGAAGTCATAACAAATTGACAAGAAAGAGAATTTTAATATTGCTCTTCCAACCAAGTTGATTCTGGCAGACAGTAAATATTTCAGGCAAAACTTTGGTGCTTGAGAAGTCAGATTCAACTATTTAATTTTTGTCAATATTTCTGTATGTGCACATTTTGTTTTTAAGCATTAAGTGCCTTTTACAATTCACTCTCATGCCCTTGAGTTCCTACCGCAAAACTCAGGTTTTCCAAGATATAGCCACCCAATAAACTCCTCCTGGACCATTTTACAAAAACTTGCTCTTATCAATCTGTTTTCGCACTTCCAAAAAAATAATAAATCCCCACCTATTTATTAGTACAGCCTTCTCTAGCATTATATAAAGATGACATCCGTTCTGTCTGTTAGCTTAAGCAGTGAAAGAAGAGAACAATAGGATGAGTTTTCCAAAACTAATAAAACTATTCAATACAGAGATTTTAGTTTCCATCCCACATGAATGAAAGGTCATATGTTAATACTGGAAGAGGGTGGAGGAAAGATCAGGAAAATACTCCCAACAGAGTCCTCTGAGAACTGTATAGATTTTTTTTTAAGCAGACATCTCTGCTTTTGAAGTCTCAGACATTATGCAGATATCATCTGGATTTAACCTGGAATAGACAAAAGCTCCAAATCCTTTCAACGTAAGTCAGGACTAAAGTCTCAGTGAAAGTTTAAAAAAAAGGCTTACATGAGTTGTGACTCATTTGCTCCACTGGTTTCAACGGGATTTAGTCAAAATTTTCTCTGGACTTGGGCCATAATTGCTACTATATCAGCTTTTCCAGTTGTAGTTGATAACAAAAGTTTGTTTCTCTTGTTGCACTTTTACTGTCCACTAAATGAGATTTTTTTTTCAAAATGGTTTTTTGTATTGAGTCACTTTGGCAACTATATTAAAAATGGAGAGAGAGCAAAACCAAAAGTGTGCTGCTTATACACTGCCCCATAGCACTCAAAGCACCCTCTGGGCAGTTGACAATTTTAATTACAGTGGTACCTCACAAGACAACGACCCCACTAAACGACGAATCCGCATAACGATGACTTTGCAATCGCTATAGCGATTCAAAAACAGTCATTCCAATGGGGGATTTTCGCTGGACGTTGATTAGGTCAGTGCTTCACAAATCATTTGTTTGCAAGATGATTATTTTTACAGCTGATTGTAGGCTTCGCAAAATGGCTGCCCTGTGTTTTCCGGACCCATGCTTCTCAGGTCAGCCATTTTTACAGCTGATCGGCACTCGCAAAATTGCTCCCCTATGAGTGATCTTCGCTGGATGACGAGGTATTTTCCCCCATTGGAATGCATTAAACCGGGTTTCAATGCATTCCAATGGGGAAACGCTTTTCACATGACAATGATTTTGCTAAATAGCGATTTCAATGGGACAGATTATCGTCGTCATGCGGGGTACCACTGTATGTAGGCTAGACATTGCCACCCTCCTTGGTGAGCTGGGTGTTCCATTTACTGGCCATGGAAGGATGGAACACTGAGTGACCTTCCAGCTGGCCACCTGAGCCTGTTGGGATTGAAGTCAGGTCCCGAGCAGAGTCTTGACTACAGTACTGCAGTTTAACCACTGCACCATGAGAGGATATAGATGTTTAAGTAGATCCTGAGGCCTACCAGTATTATTTTTTTAGTCCTCACATTGTCCTGATAATGATGCCAAAACTATGCTGCACAAAGTTCCTCTTCCCTGACCTTGAAAACCCATCACAAGACCTTCAGAAGCAAAATATGTCTCATATAGGTGCTGCCACAAAACTTTATTTCTACATGCTTTCCATTTCTGACAGGAAGTATCACTTCTTATCTTTCCAAAGGCTTGTGAGACACTCTGCTCTTCCATCTCACAGAACTATATGGTATGAGTTGATACTCTGCCACATAAGTACCTACCACACTTGTCACAAACTTCAGCAGCTACCATGGAGACAGCAAGAGATTCCATCCAGATGACAAATTTTGGTGATATACCAATGGCAGCAGCAAATTTGGCAGAAGTGCAATATCTGGTGAATTCTTGTGGTATCCAGTCACACTGCGCCCCCAGCCCTGAAAAGTTATCCACCAGAGATATTCAGACAAATGAATAGATAAGCATCAGTTGTGAGTAGAGGTGGGGACGACATACCATTTTGGCGAGTCACCCTGCTTCGCGTCATCAAAAGTTGACGACTCACAAAGCACAAATTTATCCATTTGTGGGGGGAGGAATTTAAAAAACCACCCACCCCGGGAATCCAGACGGCCCTTTGCAAAGATGCCAGCTGCAGCTTCCCTACCCTAAATGAAGCCGCAGCCACCATCTTTGCAAAGGGCAGCCAGTCTCCCTTTTCACATGCCATGGCTGGGAGGCCAGATGAAGACCTCAGCAGTGGTGATTAAGTTAAGGGGGTGTTGGGGGTGGGGCTAAGGTATAGAGAGGAAAGGGGTGGGGAAGTAGGCTGGGGGGAGTTGTGGAGGGCTGCCTATTGGCTGCTGATCATGTGATCAGCGGCCAGCAGGCAGAATGGAGTGTTTTTTATTTTGTTTTTTTGTAATACGAAGCATGAATACAAACTGGTAAATATTCATCCCTTCGTATTCGTGGGGGTCTCTGGAACCACAAATATGAAGGGACAAATATTTAACTAATAGGCTATTTTCGTCGAAAAAGCCAATCCATTTTTATATTCGTTCCCATCTCTAGTTGTGAGTAGAAATTTGTGTTCTTTGCTGAATAGGTATTCGGCGCTCTCCAGCCCTGCCTGCTCTGGTGGGCACTGACAGCTTCCTTGCCCTTTGTTCTCCAGTGCTACCTTCGAATAAGTGCCCTCCAGGGTTTGGGGTTGGGCTGTGAACTGCCAAACACTTGGTTTGCCAGAAAAAAAGAACCAGCATGAACTGCCGAACTGCCGATTCATGCCCATCTCTATGGTGAAAGCACACCAGCTGCAAGATCATTCAGTGACAAGCTGCATACACCAAAGTATGGTTTCCTGATCAAGGAAAGAAGTAGTATCATTCTATTCTGCTGTGGCCAAACTCATCTGGAACACTGTGTCTACTTTTGGGTACCACGGTTTCAGGAGAATTCCGAGAAGGTGGAATGTGTCCCGAGGAGGCCACACAAAGATCTGGAAACCAAAGTAACAGTTGAACAAGGTGAAGTGACAACTGACAGCCATCTTCAGATATTTGAAGAGCTGTAAAATGCATGATAGCGGAAACTTCTTTTCTGTAGCTTCCTGGAAAGAATGGATTCAAGTTAAACATTACAAAAAGCAGCCTGACAGTACAATATTTTGAACATTAGAACAGATTAACTCAGAAGGTGATATAGACTTTCTTTCATTAGAGTTTGTTAAACAGAGGTTGTATGGTCATCTGTCAGGAATGCTTTAGCTGTGTATTTTTTGCATGGAACAGAGGCACGACCATGTGACCCTTGGAATTCCTTAAATTTTACACCTCTAGGGTTCTAGAAATATTGGCGCACTTTTGTGTATGAATGGGAAGAGCTAAAAATGGAGCCAGAGCAGGATTTTAGGAAGAATCTATTGAACAAAACATGCAGGAGCGGATGGAGGGCGTGAGGCAGAACTGCCTTGCAGTTTGAAAACTGCTTTCTTTATTCGTTTCAGAGTGTTGCATAATTTAAAAGTATGGACATATATGAAATGTAAGTAAACATTAAAAAACAAATTAAAATGTTATAAATTATTGCCGGGGCTTGGCCCGCACCCGAGTGTACTCGTAATGCTTCCATTCTTCAAGAAGGCTTCTTCTATGTCCCCTTGAAATGTGCTTACACCATGATATTGTTTAACATTTATATCAAGTGTTAAATTCTCTGTCTTAGAGAGAGATACTGCTTTTTCGATGAATACACATGCTTGGCAAATGCCTTCTATGAATATTATTGGAAAGACCACTCTTGAGGACCACTCTTGAGTGGAACCACTACTTTGCACTGGCTGAAATCCTATTGCACTTGGTGTAGTGTAAAGGTATTCCTGCAAAAGTTCATGAGGAGTTACACCCAGACAATTCATGTGTCTGATTAGGCAGCTAATTGTGCACAATTAATTGCATAACCTATTGAACAACTGATTCCGCAGCTGCACCAGCACAGCCGCTTCTTCAATGTGACTTCCATAGATTTTGCAACAACTTGTGCAGCTTCAAATTATGCATGTGTAATTATGCAACAGGATCATGGCTGTTGAATTATTTCTCACATGTAGAGAATATTTGTGGACAGGTAAAAGGGGGGGGGGGAAACAGCTCAGTGCATACTCAGGGTCCCCAGAAGGAGAAAAAGAAAGAGGAGGAGAAAACAAGGAGGAGAGGCAATGAAATTAATGAGAAAACAAGGAGAAGGAACTTATTATTATTGTGGCATTAGTGTGTCTGGAGTTCATACAGAACCAAGTGAAAAGTCTATGACTAATTGAGTTTACACTTCTTTCTATCCAACTTCCAACTCTGTGGGCTGAATGGCCAATTTGAACATATAACAACAGGGATATGGAAACTTAGAGAGGTCTTCTGACAAAATTGGACATGTTACTTGTCAGAGTGTCTCTCCCCAAAGTCATCTTCCTGCGTCACCAGATCCACTCCTCCAGGTGCTCATACCAAAGGAAGCCAGAAAAACTTCAATAAGAGGTCAGACCTTCTTGAACACGGCACCATCTCTCTGAAATGGCCTACCAGTGCAGCTATGCCTGGCACCCTTCTTCCCTAGCTTTTAGAGACTGCTGAAAATGCATTTCTTTCAAGAGACCTTCAAAGGCAGTCTCTCTTGAATTTTAACCCATGTTCAGCTGCTCTGAAATGTGGCACCATCATGGCTTAATGCTGGCTTATTCTAGTTGCTGGTTTTTGTTTGGTTTTTATATTTTGTTTCTTTGTGGTTTTCATACGTACACTGCCCAAAATAGTGCTGTGCACTAATAAGGCACTAAACAAACAAACAAACAAATCCCACTAAATATTAAAAGCACGGCTCAATGGAGAGCACATTTCTTCAGTGGTAATCTCCATGCAACCTCTTCTCATGCAGGAAGGCATTGTCCAGTTCCATACAGCAAGTTTCTGGCCTGGAACACAAAGTTCAGTTCTGTGCTATAGTATCTGAGCTGCCAAGCAGAGTCCAGGTTCATGCAACAGCTTTCCGAACTGCACGCCTGAGCTACATTCTGTGCAGCAGCCTCCCAGGTTGTAAAACATAGCATAGTTACATAGGAAAGATTTCTTGGCTGCAGAGTACAGTTAAATTCCACCATGCAAGAGCTTCTTGACCTTTAAAGGTATCTTGGATTACTGATTGAATTTCAGAGCAACAGAAGCTTGCAGGCCAGGTGGGAAAACCTCGGGGGGCTGATGATGACTGAACAGAGGTCCCTAATCCCTGACATAAAGCATCCTATAGAAAGGCATACCTTCCTGCTTTATAAAGGCCTATTCTTTTTGAGAATCTGGGCTGGGATACATTGCAATGTTTTAATGCAACAAGGTTCTGCTTATAATCCGCCGAGAGCCTACCACTGAATGTATAAATTTACTGCATTGAAATGGCATGAGATAATGTCGCAGGTCTTGGCCACAGTACTTGACTGGTGATTGCTCATTACACAGAGAGGAGAATTTTCTCCTTGTTTTGGTAGCCATGTTGACTCTAGGATTTTGGGGGTTGCTGGGGGGGGGGAGAAAAAAACCCACTTGCATGCATGAACCATAGAAAAGGAAGAAGGGGGAAACTAGAAAGCTATGAGCTCTTGAGCTGGGTTCAAAGATGGTAGGAGGATGTTAGCAACTGAGAAGGATAATGTACGCTAGCACAAGGCCAAGCAGGGCCACGAAAACCTTGATGGGGAGGCTGCTGAAACCCATAGCCCTGGGGAGGTTTTCAGGTGAGGTGGTGGAGCTCCAAAGATGTCATGAGAAACCAGTCAAGTGCACCTAACTGGTGAAGCCTATGCATCAGATTGTCACAGAATATTAGTTTCCTCCTTCTAGCTGACAATACAGTGCAAACGTGCTTGAGCTTTTCTTTTTTTTGCAGTTCTGCAAAGTCAAACAAGCTCACAAGGAAAGGTTTGTAGTCTTCTCAATTATTTCTGCAGGAAAAGAATGCCTGCAGCTGTTGAGGCAGTGCTCGGTGAAATCTGCCAACATTCTTCTGATGCAAGAGCAGATGCAGTGAAAAATAATAATAATAATCTGACACAGAGGAAGGGCACAAGGTCAGATATAAAGATGTTGTTTTTCCTAGGCGTGATTTCTAAACTGCTTTTCTAAATCAGATGAGGAAGAGGGAGAATCCGCGTGCAACCGTTTGCCGACACATGCATAGCTCTCTAATCGAATGAAGGATGGGAGAGGGGGGTACCTAGGAAAATCAAGGGGAAGGGCCAGGGGGGTTGTAAGGAACCTGACTGAGCAATGGCAGTATGGTTCAGACTGCAGCTCCTCTTACATTTGGTCTACACTTTGTAATTATTATTAAAGAAGACTTCAAAGAGAAGGAGCGATAACCGAAGACCTGTCTAGACCCTTCTCACAGAAGAAGAAATGTTGATCAGGGAGACTAGAAGGATGGCTGAAATGAGAGATACAATAGATCACACTAAAGATAAGAACCTTTTAAATGTGAACCAGACCACTCCAACTTCCCCTGTCTGGATGTGCCCTTAGAGAAGGGGCCAGTCCTCCCAGGAATGCCCTATGAGTCAGTCTGGAGAGTTTTGCAGAACAGATTTGGCCTCCAAGTCAGAGGTTCCCTATCCTTGTCCACTTGGCTTTAATACTGTTAAGGAAGGACTAATCTTCTTGATGCCATTCTCCTCAGTTCAGATATCAGGGAAAAGGTGTGGCATTGGAATCTTCCCTGAAAACTATGCTCCCTAAGACAACATCTTCA
The DNA here is from genome assembly GCF_051106095.1 of Pogona vitticeps. NCBI lineage: Eukaryota > Metazoa > Chordata > Lepidosauria > Squamata > Agamidae > Pogona > Pogona vitticeps. Next base: position 33,810,725 of record NC_135783.1, read on the forward strand.
GGTCATGCAAGCTTCCTTAACAGCTCCATCTGGTTAAAGGAAGTGGGCCCTTTCCACTTGTTCCTGCCCACACACCCATTGGTATGGCTGTGTCGTTTGTCCTGCATGCACTAAGCATTAACAACTGAAAAGAAATTCCAAGCATCCATGCTTACCATGTGTTTGTAAGGGTGTGTGTGCTGGCAAGTAACGTCAGCTCCAGGGGATCCTACTGCCTTTTAATCACATAGATCCCTTCCACAGGATGAAAGTGTAAATTAGGGCAGAGAACCCAAGCTTCTCTGTATTGTCTTTTAAAAACATAGGATTTGTTCTTTTAAAAAATCTAATGCCCAGCTTGAATTCTAAAATGATGTACAGTAGTCCAGAAATCGTCCAGTACCATGTGACTTTACCAGTCACACAGGTTAGGCTCAGGCTGCCTCAGCAAATCACTGTCAACAGAAGGTGCTCTTGGCAACCCACTGGTTAATCTTCATTGAAAGAATTTGTGTTGGCATGAAAAATTCCAAGGTTCATTCATGACGAATGAGTCACATGCCACCTTCACCATGAGCTGAAGATACAAGGAGTTATTATGGGCAGGGTTTTATCTTTCTTTCCTTCCTCTTTTTTTCTTTTTCAAAGAGGAACTTAAATGGGTGGAGAATTAAAAATGTGCACTGGCCTTGATTCTCCTCCGAAAGGTAAAGTTTAGACAGGCCTCAAAGCTGAACTGCAAACTGAGGACATTGCACTCCAGGGAGCCCCAGTGACTGGAGAGAATGCGCTAACCCTGCCCATGTTTTACCTCTTCCTTAGATAAAGAAAGGAATGTGGTTTCCAACGCTGTTGTACAACGAAACTGCACAGTTTTCAGGGTGGTGATAGCTTTATGATTTTTCCCAGCCATTAGAAGCAACACAGGAAGGAGAAGAAAGATGAGATTTCTCTCAGCACTATAAAACCTTCCTCTCTAACTGCAAAATACAGAACTGGCACTTTGGAATCCATGACTTTCAGCAGTGTACATGCTCCAGAATGCCCCTCGGATGCTGAAATAATTTATGACTGGAGGATGTCAGTTCATCACTGGGAACAACTTCAGAAACAAAATCCAGCAGCTTAATTTTCCTCCCTTTTTTTGCTGGAACATGTCACATGCCTAGGAGGGAGGGGCTGAAACCAAGGAAGAAAGTGATGAAAAAGTAATAGTGGGGGGTTGGGAACTAGAAAGACCACCCCACTGAAGAAAGGGCAAATTATCACCTGAGAAGGGCAAATTATCACCTGAGAAAAAGACAAGGCAGAGAGAGGCACATGCCAGCGTGCAAGTGGAAAGGTTCAAGGATGAACAGATCAGTCTCTTTCCAACTTGGATCAGTTTCACACATGTTCATTCCAGCCTGGTTTTTCATTAATGTACAATTTTTAAAAATACAAATGAAAGGAAATGTATATGTAAATATGCCTTTAAACAATATATTTTTGAATCTGCTTTATTATTTACAGTACTGTATATACTATAGGAGATATTGCACTTCCCCCCCAAATATGCATATATACATATTTTGTATAAAAATATGTGTTTACACAATTGTTAAAAGTAGGAAACAAAACACAGGGAAATGTACCCTCCCAAAGGATAGCTTTATTGACCCATACCTTAGACCAAAAGTGTAGATCACATTCGTTCACTTCAAAATGTGAACAAACATCTCACATGGACTTCATGCATGTATTCAGTGATCTAAAAATCTGTTGGTTGAAGATCAAAATTCAAACTTTCTCCTCTTGGTTCTAACTGTGTAAAACCAAGACACTAGAAGCTTAGGTTCATAGTTTAACAAACAAGGCCAGGGACCAGGAATGATGCTGTGCAATGTCACGAATTGTGTTTTCTTGTAACTTGACTTCCTTGCACCAGTTTCTCTTCAATCTTGCATGTCTAAATCCAGAAAAGAAGGTTTTAGTGTCTGGTGTAATAGTCAACTAATAGTTTAGTTGCCCCTACAGCCATGGGACATTTGGACTACAAATCCCATAATTCTTCATTCTGGGACTTCCACCCAACAGATCTGCATTTAGAGACACCTAAATGTAGCACACTTGAAGAGAAGGCCTAGTTGAGAAGGCTTCATGGCGTAGTATAGGCCTAGCTCTACCCTCGTGTCCTCTCAGAAAAGAAGGTCCCACCTGGCAGTGGGACAACTTTTCTGAAGAGGAAGCTAGGCATACTGTAAGTTTTTCAGCAATTTAAACTACAGTAGCTGTTCTGTATGATTGGACCAGATGGGCTAGCCTTTGCTCCCCATATGTATCAATGAGAATTGGGTACCTGCGACCCCAGCCCTGGTTCACCAGCTGTCCTTCCTTGTACCACTTTTGGTAGGTAGTAACCACTGCATATCAGGACTTGCCGTTTTGGAGATTCTCTGACCCAGTCATCTCGCCATCATTATTTGGCCCTTGTCAGTCACTCATACTTGCCCATATTTCCCATTTCCAACACAAGAAATTCACGAACTGACTGTTAACTTGCTGCCTAATATATCCCACCCCTTGACAGGTGCCATTGTAACAATATAACCAATGCTATTCACTTCACCTGTCAGTGGTTTAACGTTGTCGCTAATCAGTATATGTGAATGCCTCTTTCAGTATATATTGTATCTGTTGCCTCACGCTGGTCGCTGGTGGGATATTGATAGCCTGATACGAGAGTGGAAATGTAGGAGCCAGCAGAGAGAGAAAGGGGGAAAGTGCTCCCTCCTCCTTCACAAAGTGAAACTGAAATTTACAACATCCAAAGCCTCTTCCCTTTGCAAAGGAGGAGCGCTTTCCCCCTTCCTCTCTCTGCTGACTTGTAAATTTCCACTGTCATGTCACACTATCACTATCCCACTTGGGGGGGGGGTGAAATTAAAAAATAAAATAAAAATGAAGCTCAAGGAAGCAGCGAGCCCTGTGCAGGCGAACACAGGACAAAGCCTCCAATGCAACAATTCTAAATGGATTACAATGCTTGAAAACATGGCTGTAAACATAACGGTTAATGGAAAAATTTTAATCCCACATGGATTGGGTAGGACTATAGTGTATGAAGACATATGGCAATTGTATGTTAGGCCATTAAAAAGGGGACTGAATAAAGTTGCCACCCATCTCTACTCCCCAAATTCAATACTGTATAAGGATATATTTCCAGCATGAGAAAGACTCCAGTGGATCTGCCTGTTGTTTGGCTGTGAAAGAAAAGCAGTCTGTTGGTGGGGCTGGGGACAGTGTTGAGTATAGTTGTGCTGTAAACATGGCTGAATGCACAGAGATTCAAAGCCAGACTGCGAAGACCAAAAAACCATCTGCCTGGCTAGGTCTATCTGTCTGTTTCACATTCTTGCATATTCAAAAGCGTTTGATTTCAAGTTCACCCAGATTCCATTCATGAATACCTTTGCATATTTTGAATGAAAGGCTCACTCCTCTCTACCATAGATCTGGGACAAATTGTGGTTCTAGTGTAGGCAACAAGCTATGTTATGAATTTGGAATAATAATCACCACTCCCCTGACAGGGGAGTGCCTGCTTTGAACCACAGTCACGTTTATTGAGCCAGAAAGCTGGTAAACTTAATTGTTATCTAATTATTTCATTGTTCATTGTGTGGACTATTAAGTACAAAAACCCTAGCTCCTATGGCAAAGGAACTGTTCGTAGAATGGTAAAAGTAGCTGGTGGGATCCAGTGCATATATCAGTTTCTTCATACCAGTGTTTCATAGGAGTTTCATAGACTTGTTGCATGCTTTTATACTCAGTACAGTGCATTTTTCCTAAATGCCAAGAAAATAACTCTAGATTTAACATATGCAGAAACAGGAAGAATATCAAAAATATATATTGTACTGGAAAGCTGTAATCTATGAAAGGTACAAAAGGAGATTTCTGAAGGCAGTCTCACTGAAGTTTTAAACAATGGTGGTTCCAGCAAATATACAAAGAAACACTGACAAGACTAAGGACAACTACAATCATGCATTCCCGTCACTACTAACAAAAATAAGATTAGGGTTATTTTGCAGTCCTGAAAGAAAATGAAAGTTATCGAATGGACAATACATCATATTACCTTTATCAATTATAGTAATTCCTGGATCTCTTTAACCCAGACAAGACAGAGGTGCTCCTGGTCAGTCGGAAGGCAGATCAAGGAACGGGGATTCATCTTGAACTAGATGGGGTTCACTTCCCTCTGAAAACACAAGTGTATTCTTTGGGTGTGCTCCTGAAGTCACCTCTAAGCCTAGATGCCCAAGCTTCAGCAGTGCACAGGAGCGCCTTTGCACAATTAAAACTAGTGTGCCAGCTGCACCATTCCTGGAGAGGTCTGATCTGGCCATGGAGGCACATGCCTTAGTTACATCCCAGCTGGATTACTGTTATGCACTTTGTTGCATTACATATGGAAAGTGCTCAGAAACATCACCAGGTCCAAAACACTGTAGCTGGATGGTTAACTGTTTACAAGGATCACATAACCCCCCGTTACAGAAGCTCCACTGGCCATCCATCTATTTCTGAGCACAGTTCAAAGTACGGGTTTTAACCTATAAAGCACCAAATGATTTGGGTCCAAGCTATCTCAAAGACCGTATCTCCCTTTATGAACCTGCCCTGGCATTAAGATTGTTAAGGGAGGCCTTTCTCTTGGTCCCATCACCTTCACTGGTGTGATTGGTGGGTACATGGGAGAGGGGACCTTCTCTGTTGCTGCTCCCAGACTCTGGAACTCTAGAACTCCCTCCAGCAGGTTGTTCCCATCTTTACTGTCCTTCTGCAAGCAGGCAGAGACTTTTCTCTTGAAGCATGCTTTTTCTTAGTGACAGAGCATCTCTAAATGGGATGGTTTATATTTTGTTGCTTCTAAATCTATTTTCCATAATGCTTTTACCTAAAATTTTAATATAATGCTATAATTGTTGAGTAATTTACTATGTTTAGCTTCTAATTTCATGTTTTTAGTTATGTGAGCTGCCCTGGGTCCTTTTAAGGAGAAAGATGGGGCAAAAATATTTCAAATAATTGAAAAATATAAAGATGCTAGCAAGCAACTGAACAGATCAGCAGCAACAAATAACTGCCACAAACCAACAAAGAGAGGGATAGAACATTCAGCAGACGTGTTGCAGGTTAAAAAACTGGAAGGATTGGTTAGTGATGGACAGAAAGACAATCACTCATTTGTCACTCAAACTACAAACAGCATGCAAGGTTGTAAATAAAACTCAAGCATATTTCAGTTAAACAGTTTGTTTTTGAAAATACAGCTTGATTTCTCTTCTGTATGTTTACCCCCTCCATCCAGTGAAAAGGGATATTTTCATTCTGATCATGAAAGGTGAGTAGAGAGAGGCTTTCCATCCACATATGCTATGTTCCCAGTAAAATTGCCTCTCAGTCTCTGTAGTAATTAAGTAAAGAAAAGAAGGAAGATACACCATGTATAATGTGGTGTATAACACCCTCAGAATAATGTGTAATTTGACCCTCAAAGGACAAATTTCAAGTTATGGGTGGAAGGCCATTTTGTAACCTTTGCCAAACCTGGACCTCATGTTAGTCACAGTGCTAAGTACTAAATGGGGAATACAGGCACTCTAAATGGAAAGTTTATGGTTTTAGCACACAGCATGCAAGATGGCACAAGTTATTTTATTTCATCTGTTGACTTAAATGCCATAAATCTTCACAAATCTCTCCTTCTTTTTCAAAGGAGCATCTGTTTCTCATGGAAATGCTATGGCAGTAACTGTTTTAGGCACCAGGTGTTTTTTATGATTACACTAAAGACCTGAGCTCACAAATACTTATTTGAGTGCATTTGTTCTCTTCAAAGCTGTTGCAATAATAACACTGTAGGGGTTTCTTGTTTATTGTCACCAAGTTGCATCCATTCGAAAACGAAGCCCATTCATATCCCCAGAATATACTGTAGCATTCTCAGTCTGTGCAAGATGTTTATATTTCAGCTGTTCTCTCTAACTTTTATAAAAGTCCTTTTAAGATGTTGATGTAACCAAACCCAAATGAAATAAATTCATTTCCAGTCACCCTTTCTGCTGTCACCAGGAATCAAGACAACACTGTTCTGGTTCTTGCTCCTAAGCAGGCCTCATCACCCATAATGCACTGCAAACATTTGAACTCTCAGGAGAGGCCACAGAATAACTTTGTCATAGCTGGAATTTGATGTTCTACAGAAAAATAAAGATCCAGAGACAGACACAGGATCCATAGCATTTAACTCCAAACATACTTGGATGCAGACCTGGTGGTAACTCGAAAAGAAAATGTTGAGATGTGGAATAAGCAAGATAGAGGCTTACCTCATGAAAAATTTCATTAAACAAGCATGTCTTTCAGTGACCAAAAAAAAAGAAAAATCATCTTTGGCCTGGAAAACTTCTCATCCGAAGTTTCAAATTAGTTCTCTATTGAGATGGGAGTATTCGTTTCATATATGAATATCCTCCCACAGGTGCAGATAACGAGGATCCACCCACCAGGGGCCAGACCTACCACTCACGATTCAGCTCCATGGAAACCTTCCTATTGCTCCATTGTTTGTGATAGATGAGCCAGTCCTGGCAGAAGGCAGGATGATGAGCCTCTCTGCCAGGTCGCAGAGTGGCTAATCCATCACAAGCAACGATGGATTAGCCACTAAGGCTCCACAGATCTTGCGGCAGTGGTGAAATGGTTGGTCTCGTTATCTGCACCTGTGGGGGGATATTTGTATATAAATACCCCCATCTCTATGTAAATGAAAGGAAGTAGGTCATTTCTTTACTTACCCATCTATCTAAAATAGACACCCTAAACTTAAATGTTGATGTTGGATCATAAGAGCGTAAGAAGAGGCATGCTCAATCATAACGAAGTCCAACTTTGTGGTCACCCAAAACTCTTCCACATGGAGCATGTGTTCTACTCCCCCTTTGGTTTACTACTAAATGAACATGGGATTTATTGATGTACAAACAGGATTAAAAACTGTCCTCTTCTCTCCTCTCCCTTTAAGAAATTAGCATTTCTTTAAATAAATCTTTTCAAAATCTTGGAGAAATGTTTTAACCCTTTTAGTAGTAGAGCTTCTCAGCCTGAACATTCATTACAAATCCACTTCTTAAGAAATCACCTCTTTTAAAAAAAAAACTCTTAAAATGTTGCAATAATACAGTGGTGCCTCGAATTATGACCATAATCCGTTCCAGAAGATGGACATAACTCGAAATGGTCATAAGTCGAAGCAACATTTCCCATAGGAATGCATGGGAACACAATTAATCCATTCCAGCATTTTAAAAAAATACAGCAAAGCAGCCTCTTTGCTGACTAACGGTTAGTACATTTGAATTTCCCGCCTTTTCCCCCTGCCTTTTTCTGTTCATAAGTGGAAGCTCCGGCCACAAGTCGAAGGACAATTTTGTGGCCAGAGTTGGTCGTAACTTGAAATGGTCGTAAGTAGGGACATAGGTAAGTCAAGGCACCACTGTAATTCAGTTTCTCTGGCTGCCTTTTTTGTTATTGTTTGGTTTTATTTTTGAGCGATGGTTTAGTACAAATGGAGAGCTTCTGACTGGGAAGCAATTGTTCTCTTGTCCACCCTTGTTATAAAGGAATATAAAAAATAGTTAGCAATTGCTGTTATTTCCTTTGCCTCCTCTTGCCTACCTATTGTCATATCACCAGTCCCATCAGCTTCACAGCTGTGTTTGGTGAGTACACAGGAGAGGGCCTTCTCTGTTGCTGCTCCCAGACTTTGGAACTCTCTCCCACTGGAAGCCAGACTGGCCCCATATTTGCTGTCCTTCCACAATCAGGTGAAGATCTTTCTTTTCAGGCAAGATTCCCTTAGTGACTGGCTGCCTGAATGGGATTTTTTTTTAAAAAATTGATTGTTATTGCTTTGAATGCATTGCAGTGTTGCTTATGTTTTTTATGTTTTCTTTATATTTGTATACTTACTGTTGTTAGCTTTAATACTGTCTTTGAATGATGTAAGCCACTGTGGGTCCTTTTAAAGGAGAAAGCTGGGGTACAAACAAACAAACAAACAAACAAATAATATTCCACAGAGTTGTGTATGTCGATGCCAGAGATGAAAAATTAGTGTCCTAGATGTCCCTTTGACCCCACCCACCCACAGGCTTATCTAACAGCATAGGTGCATTGCCCAGAAAAGAGAGCTCTATGATGACCTCTTTTAATTGCCCATTATCTCTGGAGAATACCTCCCTGCTTTTCTAACATGGCTTGTGAAAAAAGTTGTAGCTGGCTTGGGCACTAATCCAACAGGATGGAATTCAACCTTGTCTTGATCTAAGCATGACCATAATTTGTTTCACCTTCTGCTCCAAGCCCAAAGCACATGCCATTAAGTCAGTCTTACACAGAGAGGGAGAGGGAGAGGGAGAGAAAGAGAGACATGGCTGGGGCAGGGAGATACAATGTTTGCATACATATTTCATCCTTGAGAAGGAAAACAGAAACAATGGACATGTGTCAGATGTTGGTCATACCACTTAAGGAACATCTGCTGCAATCCCCAAGTGAAGAATACAGTATCTTTAAAAAAAACCCAACCCACACAAATAGAAGAATGGATTTCAAACTCACGTTTATAGAAGAAAATAAAACTTTCCCTAAAATCTCTCAAGCAAATAGTGTTTTCCTTAACATAGTAAACATCATCTGAAAATAATGAAGGGTCAGGTCACTGTTATTTTTCCTTGCATATTTTTTTGGAAAGAACTGATTGAATAGACATGAGACAATTACTCTGCTGTTCAAGAGTTTTACCTGGAAGAACACATGGAAGGAGCACGAATGTCATGCACATCTGCCATTGTCTCACAGGCTGCATCTCCAAGTTTCCAACTCCACATGTTGAAAAAAGAAATCTGAAGGGGGCTATTACATCTATCAGAATGCAAACTTTGTCTCTAGAACTGGAAAGAAGGCAATAGATTTTACATTCCCTGAGGAAAAAACTAATTGCAACTGCATCCGTATCCGAATTTCATCTTATTTCAGATCCTGTGCTTTCAACTATCTCTTTCTCCCTTCCATCTCAAACTTCACAATACTCAGGATTCTTCTTCATCATCATCATCATCATCATCATCATCATCATCATCATCATCATCATCATCATCATCATCATCATTCCCTCCATGAGCACAGGCCTTGTTGAGGCAGAGGAACTTGTGTGCTTCAGTGATGTTGAGGTTGAGACCCTACACAGAAGGGTCTCTCAAGCTCGACATGTCTCACCTGAGAAGCCAGACCACGAGCCATCAATTATGATGAGAGAAAATAAACAGAAATCCATACTGGATTGGTCGGATTGGTTGTTGCCTAGGTCAACAAGGACCACATCAGATACTATAGTCTCTAGTGACAAATGGGCTACAGGGCTCAGCAGACCCTGTTGAGGAAACAGGGCAGGCTGCTGCAAAGCTACTGGAACAATGTACAGTGGTGCCCCGCTTGACGATTTCCTCGTCAGATGAGGAAATTGCTTAACAATACATATTTTGCGATCGCTATAATGATCACAAACCGATGTTTTAATAGGAAAAAATCGCTTGACGATGATCGGTTCCCTGCTTCGAGAACCAATTTTTTGCTTTACGACGATCAAAACAGCTGATCGTTGGGTTTCAAAATAGCCACCTGCTGTTTCAAAATGGTTCCCTGCTGTGTTTAGGAAGGCCTTTTCACTTTTCAGGCACCGGGAAATGGCCACCCTATGGAGGATCTTCTCTGGACTCTGAGGTATTTCGCCCATTAGAACGCATTGAACCGGTTTTCAATGCATTTCAATGGTTTTTTTTAACTTTTGCTTGACGACGATTTCATTCTATAGCGATTTTGCTGGAACGGATTATCCTTGTCAAGCGAGACACCACTGTGAATGAAAACTTGAACTCCCACAGAAAATCAAGAAACATGACAAACCCAAGAGACTGTGGCTTTTAAACATAGTCATTAGGGCTTCGGGAACAATATAAAGAAATTTCGCACAGTATTATAAGCAGTTGCCTGATCTCAGAAATCACATCCTCAGAGCTACAAAAAACTCGGTGATATTAGGAACAGCATAAATACGGCACCAATATTTAACAGATACTTAGGTTTTTGGTTAAAACTTGTATCTGTAACATAATACCAGTCAATTTTTTTATAATTTTGATTGATTGTGCCAGGTGTTTTATAACAACAATAGCAACAGCAACAGCAACAGCAACAACAATGTGCCATAAGGTTAATTCTGACGTATGGCAACCCTTTTCAGGGTTTCCCAGGTAGAGAATACGCATAATTAGTTTACAACTACCTTCTTCCTGAGGCCCCATGGGAGAGGGGAAGAAAAGGAAGAGAAGAACCTTGGTCTCCTTTGCTTTTCCTGCTGCAATACAGTAATCAATGTAGTCAAGTGAAAGATTTCTTTCCTTACTCCTTCACCTTTCTCACTTGCTTGGTCATTTAATGGGTATAGTTGAGTACTTTGATTACTTTCCTTTGTCCTGTCTTCTTTTTTCTTCCTTTGACCCTCTTGCTTTTTCCTATGTTGAGGAGCTTTTTTCTCCAGCAAATGGGAGGAAGAGAAACACACAAAACTCCTAGGAGACTTAAGGTGTGATCACATGAGGCAACTGTTCCCTAGTTATACTCCTGTTTGGTCATTATAGAAATTTCTGCTCACACAGCCATTACTGAATCATTTACCCAGCCAGCGGTGTACTGCAGTTTATTTCCTCCTCACCAGGAGGCTTCTTTTTGTTCCAGTGGTGTTTCAATATATTCCTTAGCAGTATGCATGTGTGCATAACCCAACTGATTCTTTTCCAAAGTCAAGTCACCAGAGAAGATGGCTGCCATTACAGCCACATGACTGTCCAGCCATTTCTTTTGTACCCAGTATATCAATATGTAGGTAAACGTATGCCAACAGCCAGGTATTGGTGGGGCATTGGCAGGTGCTGCATCACTCCACCTACTATCTGACAAGTGACACAGCCCTGGATGGGAGTGCTGGGTCCACTGAGTCCAATGCAGTCCTTCCAGAGGTGCTGGCACAACAAAGAAAACTTTACCTGACATACCAATGTATTGTTAAAAACTTTTTTAAAGGGCTTCCAGTGCCCCAGAAAACAAAAAGGAAAATAAATCGGTACCATGCTGTACCAGCCATAATTATTCAAATAGGAGAAAATGAATCAGTAACATGAAAACACATTGGGACATTTGTCCAAGTACATATATATACCACATGGCCACAATTCGGTCCAACAACGATATGGAAAGTATCATTGGAACAGGGGTGCATCCATACCTTGCTTGGTCATTTAACTTGATGCTTCTCAGGCCAAGTTTTCAGTCTAGGCCTCTTTGTGGAAGGACAGTGTTGCAGGCTAGAGATGGAGCCCAGATCCCTCAAAAATAATGAGTGAAGGATACACTGTAATCTGGGAGGACTACACCCTGTATCACTTCCTGGTTGTAAATCTGTCATCTCTTCTGTTTCTCTCTTGAAACAAAAGGAGACATAACAGGAAAAAACTTACCTAATGGGGGACCAGGCAGATGATACCCTAATAAACAGTTCTTGCCAAGTGTTCTGACCTTTTACTGGAAGGTACCTACTATTTGTGACAACACAAATTCTGTTTTCCATTAAAGCCACCAGAATAACCTATTTATGAAGTGCGAGAGGGCTCGTTGTCACAGTGGCTGACACAGATTGCAAAGTCTTCTCAGTATCACTAAGACAGAGAGTCCCATAAGATACCAGGATAGAAGGAGCCCACATTCACCAATGAGCAGCATAACTGTCCTTGTATACCAGAAGAAAATGGTAGCTATAGAACTGTGGAACAGTGATTCCTTTGTATCCTGTGTTGATTCTGGGTATATATCTCAACATTGTTCTAGGACTGGATTTTCATGCATGGCCTTTGAACTCCTGCCAGAACTCTAGGCAAGGTTGAAGACATAGCCATAAACTGCTATAATGGGTGGGCAGTGGAGAATACCTACCACTGGGAAATCAATGAAGATATAAATTCAGGTTTCTGAGAAGTGAGTGAAGGTAAAACAAAGTGACAGTGAAAAGATTGACTAGGAGACAGAATGGAGTGAGAAAAAGTGTAAAGTTAATTATATAGCCCTAGTTCATATTTTTAAAAAGAGGAAATGCCAAGTTTGTGCTCTGAGCTGCATCTCAAAATATTAACCATGCAGCTGGGATTAAGATGTAATCAAAGCATTTGTGTAAATAAGATGGATTTTGACATTTGAGGGTTTCACTGGCACCAACCAGATTAAAGCTCTTCACGAGACAATACTTTGACATTGCCAATTTATGAAGTCAGACTCTGTAAAACAGGATATGCAAATCAGAAGTGACTCACGCTCCCATCTCTATGTATACATGAAAGCGCTTCTCAGCTGAACACACACATACACATTTCATTGCCTCATTGTAGGGTTCTGGGAGTTCCAGAAATGAAAAACTGCAGCTTTTCTGTTCAACCACTGTACTGGCGTGGTTTGCAGAGTTTCAGATGAACGAAGCCCTGTGCATTACCAGCAGGGGCCAAGATAACCATTCCAGCTTTTGCATTGGTGGCACATAAAGGTATACAAGGTGTACCCAAAGGCTGAAGATGTTTGAGTTGGATGGCCACAGCTCTTTCCTCCTGCCCTATGCCCATCTTCAGAACACTAGGAGCAAACCAGAGCTGATGAGTTTGTCAAATATTTTCCCCTTCAACTTTCATCCTTAGCATCTGTTGCCAAACGTAAGCAAAACTAGGCAAAAATACAGTCAAAGGCTGCCTCGTATTTCAGCATCTTCTGTCCTCCATATTTGCTATTCTTACGGATGCCAGATGGGTGTGTGTTGTTGTTTTTGCAACGATTTTGAAAGCAATTTTTAATTGCTAAAGTCAAATGACATACAATAGCAACTGAACTCTTGCAAGAGAAGAAATCCTCTTCCAAATACATTGTTCTCTAAAAGTCCACAGGCATCTCCAGGCCATTTTTTTCCTTTTCTAGATTATAGGATGGTTCAAATTATTTTTGTGGCAATAATAACTGGCCATCAAGCATTCCTCGGGTATTCCCATTGAGCAAAAAAAAAGAAAAGAAAATGCAATTCCTTCTAAATAGTTAAGCAATTAAATAGTTATATTCTGAACAACTTTTCTCAGTACATGATTCTTGCCTGTATCACAGCACATTAAGGGGTGCAAGGGTGGCCATTAAAACCCCACCCTTCTTGTCCATTTTGGGTTTCTGGTACAGCTACAAGCTCACCAAGATCAAACTAGAAACTTTTCAAGTCAGCATGGATCTTTATACATTTCACTGGAACACTAACCATACTAATGGGCTACAAAACCTAGGGGATCTGCATATTGCCCAATCCAGAGCTATTTAATGTGGGTCTTTTGCTGCAAATATCTGATGTTCTGTTCATTTTTGGCTTCTGACTCAGCAAGGGCTTAAGGTTCCCTTGATAGCTTTTTTTCCAAAACTGGCCCAACTTTTTTGGTAGCATAAGCCAACTCTGTGCACACAATCAACATTATTTCCTATTTGTTTTCAGCTCCAGCACAAATATATTTGGGTCCTGAATACCCATTCTCCTCAGCTTGTCAGTGATTTTTATTTGAACAGTGCCAAGCTGATCCATAGAGTGAAAGCGTACAGCCAAAATTCAATCCAGTTGGACACAGAAATTCAGCCTTCAAGTTCCTTTTCTAGTGATTACGACTATAACATAATCCACAACCACCCAACAGTTTTCCCTGGGGTAGGCTCATAGCTGTGAACTGGACTACTCTAATGCAACCATTTTGAAGGTGGAAGCCAAAATGTCTCTTTATATCTGGCAGGTGGTATGTTCCCTTGCTGTGCAATGCAATTCATTTGAAACAGATTAATGAGACCATGATTCCCAGTGTCATTTCAAATGAAACGCTTGCTTTACAAACCCTGTAGCTGGCTTTAGAAATGTACAACGTCTAGGCATTGTGACTGAGGCCTTGTTTTTCCATATGTTTATGCTGAGATTGATCTCTCCCAATGTTTGGCTGGTCCAGCAGCAAACATTCTGTTTCTGAGGAAGATGGGGGGGGGGAGGGAGGAGCTGTCTAAGAAATGAACACAGATGCAGATCATGTACTTACACAAAGAGGCAGTTACATGGACAGCTCTCTGTTTACTGCCTTCTTGAAACACCTCCATCTTTCTTTTCTCTAACCTAGGTTCTCTCTTCAGCAACCAACAGCACTGAGACTTATTCATCCACAAGGGAAATTTGGCATGATAAAAATTATGCTTTGATTAACAGAGTGCAAGGTCATGCCAGGCCAAAACCCAGGTCACTGGAGACTCAAGTCCTGAAACCTAGCGGAGGCATTGCAAATGTGCTCTCTGTAATCATCCTGTAGTCCTCTGACTCTCAAAGATAGAAACAATTACGCTGTTGTACTACATCGACTCCCAGAATCAATGCCCAGTAGCCATGCTGGCTATGGAATTCTAGGAACAGTAGTCTGAGAAGTAACTTTCCACACCTCTGACAACTGAATATTTCTTGGTTCAAAGTGGACCAGCTATTACATGAACAAACAATGTCAACAGCTTGATATTTGAGGGTTGAACTTAAGGAAAAGAAGTGTGTGATGGGTGGATTGTCAATCATTCAATGGTCTGACCAGTGTAGTAAACAACTTGATATTTGAAGGTTGAACTTAAGGAAAAGAAGTATGTGATGGGGGGTTGTCAGTCATTCAATGGTCTGACCAACACAGATGTGTGTTTTTCTAGAGGTTGCTTCATGAAGAACAAGGAATTTGGCAAAATATTTTTAATATCCCTCAGATGAAAGCATTTGGAGATGACCCTTCTGTTCTTCAAAGCTAACATCTCTCACCACTTTACTAAGAAGCTATTTCACTGGACTGGAGAAGTTAAGTTTACATTGTGAAGATATTCCTATGCCTCTCCTTGCCCATCATTATTCGATTGCTCAGGCCTTCCAAACAAGTGATGAAGATTATGGGAGAAAAGAAACCAGCAAGGGTTTGTCTGCCTGTAGCAGAACAGAAAACAACATGGGGGCAGGAACTTAGCAGGATTGCTGGGCCCCAGGATCCTCATACTCAGCATGATCAGAACTCCAATCGTGCTATTATTTTTGGAAATGGTGTTGGGTTTCTGCAGTTTTGGCTGTCTGTGAGGCTGCAGTCATGGTCTTAATCTTCAGCTGCCAAGCTAAACTTTTCCCTGGGTGTGAAAGCACATGTTTACCCATGTGCAAATGGAACTACAATGCCATGCTGTCATTCCATTGGTAAACATTTCTACCTAATTTCAGTTGATGGTAAAAATGGTCATGTGCTAAAGATTGGCCCAAGGCAAACAAGAAAGAATATTCCAAGTATTTTCACTTTTGATACCTCTTCCAATTCAGGTCCAACTTTGCCTTCCCATGTATTAATTGAACTGAGTGGTCAGAATCCTTTTGCACAGCTCCACCACTGCAACAGGAAGGATGTCATTGACAGTGGCAGATTGATTAAATATGTTCTTTCTTTCTTTCTTTCTTTCTTTCTTTCTTTCTTTCTTTCTTTCTTTCTTTCTTTCTTTCTTTCTTTCTTTCTTTCTTTCTTTCTTTCTTTCTTTCTTTTGATTTTGGGGTGCATGCAGCATATGCATGTACAGTCCTTCCTCTGACACAATTGTACCCAGCAAGTGATTAAATATTATATTGCACACAAATGTTCTTTGTTAGGGGAACTTCAGCTAGGTTTCTTTGATTTGAATTGTTGCCATCTAATAGAATTAAACAATATTCTCAATACTGTATTTTCTTCACTGCCAATTTAATCCTAAACTCATGTCCACTGCTACTGGAGGAACCGTGAGATGTGGGAAGCATTGCTTTATCAAGGAGAAAGCCTAAACCAAATTTTCTTCCATGCTATAATCAGAAGCCAAGTGGACTGATGTCACAACTGGAGACAGAATGGGTCTTCCCTGATACCTGAAGGCAGCAGATTAGTTTAGCAGGTGGAAGACAGGCTGCATGGAACACATAACTTTGCGGCTGATGAGATGAGTGTTACCAGAGGGCTCAGAAACTTCCACTGCTGCCTTCTGCTCTCTGCTATCTGAGGCAGTTGCCTCACTCTTCCTAATGGCAGGTAATCCTAAATATAGCCAAGGAATTTTACACCATCCTCCCAGTAGCATCTCCCTGCTTCCTTTTACTGCAGATCCTGGAAGGGTGGAATAAGGAAAACAGAGGCCGGAAAAGTGACATCGTCAACTACAACAGCCAGCATGGTCCCCCAAAAATCACTTTTCCAAATTCAGCCAAAAGAAAAAAGTGTAGAAGTTAAAGTACTTCAGGTGACTTTGTCTTGCAGGATAGTCTGGGTCTATGCATGGCATTTTCAAAAAAAATGAATAATATTGGATAGTTCTGTCATTTGTTTTCAGGTCTAGCTTGATTAGATTCTGTTTGTTCTCATGAAAAACATTGGAATTAAAGAATGAAATTCAGGACATATGTTGGGGAGGGAGAAGAATGTTAAATATTGATCATGCTTATGCAGTAAACCCTTGCTGTTTGTGTTTTATACAACTAAACATTAAAATGTGTATCAAGAAAGAAGATGTTGTGGTCAATGTGTTCAGCAATGCACATCCGAAGTACAGATTAGGGAACATCTTATGAAAATTCTGTTTGCCTCTTAACCAATTTTATCAAAAGGACTGTAACTGGGAAACAGGCAGAATTGGCTGTTCTGAATGTTCTCTGAAACAACTTATGAGAAAGACTGATCTTGGAAATTCTGTCACTTATGGTCCCTTAAAAGGCCGAATACATTAAAAGGAGGACTCCCTCTGTTTCTCAACACGGCAGTGGTACAGAGGAAAAAGAGTATGCCCTATGTTTTATTAACTCTCTTCATGAGAGAGTTAATGTCCAAGCTGGACATGCATCAGAATCCATCGGTTTTGGCTGAATCCATTTAATAGGAGGAGCTCACTAGCCGTGAAACAGATGAATGTTTCCTTCCATCCTGTTCAAGAGAAAGCCAAGGCTAGATGGGCCCTGGAAGCAAAGACAAGGTGGGTCCCAGATCCAGGCTAGTATGGTCCAAAGAAGCAGGTATCTAGGCGACGACAAATCCAAACACACAGAATGGAGCCAGTCCAGAGTCAAACATTATTGCCTTTTCCAGTGAGTCTTGTCTTCTCATAATATGTCCAAAATACAGTAGCTTCTGTTTAGTCGCTTTGGCTTCGAGTGAAGATTGATTTGATTTAGAACCCATGTATTTGCTTATTTTGTGGCCCATAGTCTCCATAAAATTAACCTCCAGCACCATGTTAGAATTTATTTTTCCTCCTCTCCACTCTTCGTTGTCCAGTTTTCACATCCATACATAGTAATCAGGAATACATAGTCTGAATGACTAACCTTCATTTCCTGTGACTCATCCTTCATCTTAAGGAGTTTTTCAAGTTTCTTTGTGGCTGCCCTTCCAATTGAGTTTTCATTTCTTGACTGCAGTTATTTATTAGTTACATATGTAAGACACAATCCATTGACAATTAATGCCTACTAAGGAAAATCATGGTGGCAAATTGCCACTGCCAGCAAGGTGCCAGTTGTATTCCTGGATGTGTGCACGTGACTGAGCATATGCCCAGGAATGCAACCACTGTCTCATCAATGAGTGGCAATTTGCTGCCATGTGACTTACATTCTGGCCACAGTCTTTCTGTTCTCTAAATGCTGTATTGATGTTTCAGTGAACCTATTATCTTTCAATAAATCACATATTTTTAAGAAATGTTGTGGATTTTTGGAGAGAGGGAAGCCATGATTAGAAAGATTGCAATAGAGTCTCTACATGCCTCAGTATAAACCCCACTGGATATACTGGGACTTATTTCTGAGTAGATATGCAGAGGGTTGCACTGTTGCGCTTTTTAAAACCATAGACATGGGTCTGTTATACGAAACACTAGGTTTAGCTGTATAATGTTTTTTGGTCAGTGTTGTTTTTGTTTTGTTTAAATTCAAGGCCTTCTTTACAACGTTCTTGGTTTAGCGCTGAAATATTTCTTTTATTGGGAAATCCCAAATCAATTATGTTCAATCAGAGTAAGCCTTAGACCTGTTCATGTCTTTTCCTTCCTTTTTAGTAGTACACTTTGGCCCTTCCAGGGGCCCTAATTCAAATCACAGAGAGGGCTTCAGATCTTGGAAGAGGTGGTGGATCAGGACCCTAACAACAGATGTTAAAGAAGAGCATTGGGCTCTTTACAGATTTCCTTCCCACTCTCTCATTAATTGGATTTTTTTTAAAAAATCACCTAATTGCTACTACTTTATTATGCCAGCTGAGAAATACCCACCTAATAGCAGGGCTGACTAAAAATTCAGAATATTTGGGAGAGCAGTTTTCATGATGGTCATTAGGTCTTGCCATTTGGAAATAAGCCTCTCTTTCTTTCCTCAGCATGATGATTAATTCTACAGACGCCTCTAGGTGCACTACTCATTTTTACTTAACAGACTCCGCTTAACAAACAACAAACAAACTTGACTTAACAAACTTCAAGTGTAAGAGTTAATTTCTAAGACCAGGAATGTCATAATTCCTGAAAAACCTCTTCTCAAGGGATGATGGAATGTTATCTTGAATGTGTTCCTAGGTCCTTGTGATGCTTGATGATGATGATGTTTGTATGTCTGGCATACACTTTTCCGATTCTCAGACAGAAGAAAGGCAGGACTGCTGGGAGAAAGGGATCAAATTCTCTCAAATCTCATCCATGTTCCCAGCCTTGGGTCCCCAGATGTTCTTGGTCCAAAACTCCCAGAATCCTTCACTACAAGCTGTGCCAGCCAGGATTTTTAGGACTTGTACTCCAAGAACTTCTGGGTACCCAAAACTGGGAACTACTGCAAGATCACAAAATCAGGAGGCCTGATCCTAGAAAGAGATTTGCTTATTATGGAGATTACAAAAGCCATTGCACAAGAAGGGATGACTGATGACTGATGTAAATTCAAAGCAAGAAACCATACGTAGCTCAAGCATCCCTCTTGGGGTTTCTTTCTTCCCAACATTGGCTGTGCCTATGAGAAAAGACTTTAAGCCCTCCAGCTATGACCCAAAAACAAAATGTTAAGTTACATCTCTACACCTTTGGTCCTTTTAAGGAGAAAGGTGAGGTAAAAATATTTTAAATAAATCAGTAAAATAACTACTTTGCTTAAAGATTTCCTGTGTGTACTACAGTCAGACCCACAGCTAGAGCATATGTAATTTACTCATCATCATCATCTCTTCACCTCCTCTGGGAGGCAAGCTGCTTAGGAAAGCAGGAGAATGAGTCCACCTGCAACCTTTGCTCCTCAAAATCTGCCATCTATTGCAAAGGGGTGAGGTTTGGGGTAGAGTGAGGTGGAAAGCCAGGAGAGTCTGCAGCAAAGGAGTCATCAGTATGGCTCCTTCAATATGATACCATAAATGCTGCATCAGTTAAAGTTCCAATTTAACTTCTAATCAGCTCCTGCATAGTTGTACGTTTTGATAAGTTTACCACCATGTCCAGATACTTGAAATTTATTGTCCCATTACTGCAAAAAACTAACACAGATGTCAAATTTATTTTGAATGCTGTTGATCTCTGCAAATGAACCTGTGTATTCTGAAGGCATATGCCTGGCAAAATATAATCCCTTACCCTGTCAACTCTGTGCTTTCCTATCTTGCAGCAGTCATTTCACTGGAATTCAGAGCTGGCTAGCTAGGCTGGTAATAGCCATATTTTCCTCCTAACAGAGAAGCTAGTAAGATAGTGTGGAAGCTTTGTGATCAAATATAGAATACTCTTTCTCAGTTCATTTGGATCTTAAATATTTAAGAATTCTATGCCAGTATCAATTCAAAGGAAGAAATGAACAAAATAAGAACTAATTGGCTTTACCTAGTGTTGACTTTAGATTCACCCTGCCTTAACAATCATAATGTGCATCAGCTGCCATTTCTTCTATGTCTGTATACAAAAGTGTTCAATGATAGTTTGGAAATTGTTGTTGTTTAGTTGTGTCCGACTCTTTGTGACCCCATGGACCAAAGCACGCCAGGCCCTCCTGTCTTCCACTGCCTCTCGGAGTTGGGTCAAATTCATGTTGGTAGCTTGGATGACACTGTCCAACCATCTCATCCTCTGTCGTCCCCTTCTCCTCCTGCCTTCACACTTTCCTAACATGAGGGTCTTTTCCAGGAAGTCTTCTCTTCTCATGAGATGGCCAAAGTATTGGAGTCTCAGCTTCAGGATCTGTCCTTCCAGTGAGCACTCAGGCTTGATTTACTTTAGAATGGATAGGTTTGTTCTCATTGCAGTCCAGGGGAAATAAACAGCTCTAAAAACCTACAACAACGATCTGTCCAATGATAACTTTGTTACACATGCTTAGAAATACTCAAAAAGAATGAGGGGAAAAGGGAATTAATAAGATATGATAGGAGCTGTATCAAGAGGTACACATGTTCTCTACCCCGTATTAAAGGTCAGTGTTGTAAAATAGCTTAGGTTAGGTTAGTCTTTTCTTATAGGTGCCTCAATGTGGTTTATGCCAGTATAACAGAAGCAACCAACAGCCATTGGTGAAAGTTATTGAGTTGATTGTCAATGCATATGATCTTTAACATTTTCACTGTGACTTTTGAACACTTCTGGAGCATTCAGTAGCAGCTAGGAAGAGAACAGCTTTGATCCTAGGTTATTGAAGCAGAAGCCTATGTGCTGCAGGGTCAGAAGACCAGCAGTTTTAAGATGGAATCCACGCAACAGAGCAAGCTCCCCTCACTTGTCCCAGCTCCTTGCCAACCTAGCAGTTTGAAATCATATAAATACGAGTAGATAAATAGGTAGCACCTTGGTACGATGGTAACGGAGTTCTGTGTCTAGTCGCGCTGGCCACGTGACCACAGAAACTGTCTTCGGACAAAACATTGGCTCTACGGCTTGGAAACGGAGATGAGCACCGCGCCCTAGAGTCGGACACGACTGGACTAAATGTCAAGGGCAACCTTTACCTTTACCTATTGATGCATACGATTGAGCTGAGATGGAGTTCTTCCACTTCTTACCCACAGCATATTTGCTGAAGGCATTGCACTCCTGCCAGTTGCAGCAGTCAAGCCTATGACATGAAACAAATCAACAAAGAAATTGTAAATCACATTCTCTTAACATTTTACAAATGGCCAGAGGAAAAGGCTTATGCACTTATAAGCAGAGATGGAGTGTTTGGGACTTGGGTTCCCACAACCTTACAGCCACCATGGCTGCTGTCCAGACTGGCTTTGGGATTTTTGGAATGGCGACCCAAAAAGAAAAATATGCAAATACAGTTCATTCTCAAGCTAGGTTGCTATAATACATTGCTAAAAGCTCTTTTTTTGACATGTATGCCCCTGCCTTTCATGGCTAGGAAAAGTTTGTTTTCATTATTTTTCTGTTATCAGAATAAGAAAAACTGTCCATAGTAAATCAGGACAGGACAACATAGCAAAACAGCACTCCTTCCTGCATACAACACTGCAGGGTAAAAGGGTGACTGTGCCATAGAAGTGGCAAGTGGTGGCCCATAATGACAACCAAGATATTTTGGCACAAGGCAGAAAACCTCACAAACGCCTCTCTCCCTCTCTGGCAGTAGAATAACAATAATAGCAGCAATAAGAAACTGAATAACTAAGAATTTTCTGTCCTTTTATGACACCCATGATTTCTCAGGCTTCTACCACCACCTGCTTAATGGTAAGACCAGCACTGATCTTAGGGTTTCTTCTCTGCACCGCTGTAATCAACACACGGCCCACTGCTGTGCAGCAGCCCTTTTAACATATCTCCCCCCCAGCCCCCCCCAAAGGTGGGTGTTCCATGGTTCTCAGATCAAAGCAGTCATTAATAAATCAGTTTGAGCTGGGATTAATAACAATGCCAAATGTATAATTTCCAGTGTTTTGTGCCACTGGCATTTGCCCTAGCCTCATTTCTAGTATGAGCCACACATCCTGCAAACAGGATGTTTGTTGTCAGCAAATGATGAAAAGATAATTACTCAAGAAAAAGAAAACCAGCACTGCCAGGAAGAATTGGCCTCAAATCAATCGGATGGCACCATGCTGGAGAGGGATACTACTGTTTTCTCCTGGAGACCAAACATGCAGCAAACATAACTGCTGCTGCTGCTGTTATTTACCTGGAATCCACTGAAGTAGTTTGGGATCCGTTTGAGATGCTACACGAAAAAGGCAACTGCAAAATGCCATTCCATAAGCCTGATGACTTTTCAGCGCTTAGAACTATAAACAATTTAATGTTCTTCCATTAAAAAGGAGCTCAGAAAAGACCCAATGATATACAATTTTCTTTGGCAAAAAGGCGTAATTTAAACAGAGTGAAAAGGGTTCAGAAAGGGTGACAAAAGCACTGTTTTTTGCTATCTTTGGACCCTTCTCAATTTTTGTGTCCAAAGTAAATGAATCTAGATGGAAGTAGTTAAAGCAGTGAAACGAAGCGGTTCAGTTCTTTTAAAGTATCGTCCTCCAGTCAAAATCTGCATTGGGAGACAGGGACCCACTTCAAGTAAATGAGTCACTTTTGCTTCTGAGCCAGAACAATTAAACTTCTTGTATAATAAAACATGACCTGAAACCTGCCCTTCACCACATCATCCCTCCTCAAAATCCCCAGAGGTCAGTCCTGACATTTAACAGCTCACAAATACAGTTTCTGAAGCTTTGGAGGCCAATTTCAAGCTTTTATAACTAAAATTAGGATATTAAGTGTTTGTTTTAATTTATTTCCAAGTTCTGTCTGTGGGTGCATGATGTTGTCCATTGAGCATCCAGGCTGTCCTCACAATTACACACATCCTTTTGTCATTCCAGAGACAACACCTCTTTTTTTTCTCTCAAGAGTACAAAAGCTATCACATGTGTGCCCAAGCATCAAAGGTTTACACATTTGCCTTCACCCTCCTCAACAGCTCTGAAGTTAGCAATGCAAAGAAATGGTTAATGCATTTTGCAACTTGGTGCTTCTTTATTGCTAGCAGCTGAGCACTATTGGGTGGTTCCCCCTCCCTCCTTTGTTACTGATCTCCTGCCATATTGTGCATACAATCCCCTAACAACATTAGCTCATTTCTACTCCAGTTTTAAAGATTAGCTCATCTGGGTTATGTACTTTGGTGTGTAGGTGTTGAGTGCTAAAATATAACTTAACTTTCCTATTAAAATGGTATTCAGAACAATAAGAATGAAGTCGAATCATTGGAGTCCCTCTCTTGATTTCCACGATATTATACTAAACAAAAACAAGTTTTCCATTTTGTACATTACTAAGAGGGTGTGGGAAGGATTTAGGTCTTTCTATGGACAATCATCAACACCCTATATTCTATCCTGACAAAGTTTTCCATTTTAACAGGATATTCCTCATACACAAAATTGTTTTCCAAGCAGGCCTCGGTCTTAATTTCTGGATAAGTAATGAATAAGAGATAAGTATGCACTATATTTTGGTATTTCACACAAAGTCTATTATGACAGGTCAAAGAAGAATAACAAACCCTTTCAAAATTTGGCTAATCCAGTTTTTCCAATGCCTAGCAGTCTAGCACATTAGAAATGCAGTAGTCAAAGATCAGCAACAAAATCACAAGAAAAATAATTATGTCAATGTGTAGAAAGGGACTGATGCAAGAGTCACTCGCTCTTTTGTGGATTTGGCCACACTACTTCTACAGCAACAGAAAGAGCAAGAACTTTATGTCCCAAACCAGTCAAGGACTCTTTTTTTGGTAATGCAGTCCTGCTAACACCCAGTGTGTTAAGACAGGTAAAGGTTCCCCTTGACAATTTGTCCAGTTGTATCCGACTCTAAGGGGCAGTGCTCATCTCCATTTCCAACCCATAGAGCTAGCGTTTGTCCAAAGACAATCTTCCATGGTCACATGGCCAGTGTGACTAGACACGCAATGCCGTTACTTTCCCACCATGGTGGTACCTATTTATCTACTTGCATTTTTGCATTTTGCATGCTTTTGAACCGCTAGGTTGGCGGGAGTTGGGACAAGCGATGGGGGCTCACTCCGTCGTGTGGATTTGATCTTACGACTGCAGGTCTTCTGATCTTGCAGCACAGAGGCTTCTGCGGTTTATCCTGCAGCAGCACCACATTAAGATAGCTTATTCCTTTTCCTTTCTCCATTCCCCATGTAAGTCAAGTTTTCAACTTCATCACCATCATTTTAGAACTGCAGAAGAGGAAGATATCCTATGGATTATCTAATTGTGAGGTATAATCCTAAATAGCTGATTGGACAGCTCAGTGAGTTTAGGTATCCAGATGTTAGTAGCTCAGTTCACTACTGTGTCTCCCAGAAGAAAAGCCAGCCTGTATAGCCTTGGGCAAGCTACACAGTCCCAGAAGTATCCCCCAAATAACTTCTGTATATCCTATACCTAGAAAACCCTGAAACCCATAATTTGGAATCAACTTGATGGGACACAATTGTTATTCTAATCAAAGGTGGCTCATGAATGGCAAATTTCCCCTGAAACTTCGGGAGTGGCATATGCCCACCTTTGTATGCAAGCTAACCACAAGTATGGCAATTACCCTCTTCTTTTCCTCAATCATATTAAAGGATAAGATATTTAATCGGTTCTCTTAGCCATGGAAGGGAAGATGAACGAAACATTAAACCCTGCTGGAATTATTTTTACATAATTATTGCTGTCTCTCCTTACTTTGTTATATTACTTTTTGAAGTTAGTCTGGCAAGGCTTTGGCTATTTCAGATGACCTTTGATTGATAAATTAACTGTTTAATATTATATAAAGTTTGCTGAATATTTTGCATTAATTTAATGTTACTGCATAAGTGCTGATATGAACTCGTCCAAGCTCTGGCAATGTTACATTCTGGGCTGTGCTAGATTGATCTTTGATGATGTGGTACCAACTACAAATTCATTGCTTGGTCACAGGAGAATTGTGATCCCACGCAATGGCTGTACTATCTTAAAATTTAAAGCAACAAAGCATTTACCATGAGATGCTATCCCTTTACCATTGGACTCCACCACTTTGGATAGACTGTGGACCTTGGTGCCTAGCTACGTTATAACCTAAGTGTACATGGTCTGCTTCTTGATTACAGCTTGACCCTTCCGGCTTTGAACTCCATCCAAGTTTTTGTTTTTCAGGAGATAGTAGTTATTAATGGTGTCTAAGGAAGGGAACTGAAGAAAATAGGATCTCTTGGTGGGCAAATGGTCCCTTGTGCCTTTGGCAGAAGGCTCCGCTTCTCACATGGATATTAAGGAAAGTGACATTAACTTTTTTGTTACATTTGTATTCTCCCTTTCCTCCAGTGAGCTCAAGGCAAGGTACATCACCCTCTCCCTGACCTCCTATTTATTCTCAGAATAAGCCTGTGAGTTAACACAGGCTTACACAACATGACTGGTCCAAGGTTACCCCATGAGACGTCTGGTCAAGTGGGAATTTGAACCCAGGTCCCATCAGTCCAACAGTCTAACTATTGCACCACATGGTTTCTGCACTCATAAATACATTTTTCACATTTGTTGTGTGTTTTTTAATCTTCTGTGAAATTCACAAAATTGATTTCAATGTAGTTGCAGCATTATATTCACCAGTGTTGAAGAGGAATCACATTGTCACAGTGGACCAATGGTTCCCAATCTTGGGTCTCCAGATGTTCTTGGAATACAACTTCCAGACATCCTGGCTGGCAGAGCTAGTGGTGAAGGCTTCTGGGGACCCAAGGTTGGGAACCACTGCTATGGAGTTTAGTAAACAGGTATCTCATTTGGCTTCATGATATTTCTGATTAAAGGAATCTAATCTAAAAAAGTGGGAATAGCTTATATATCAGTACAGCCTAGCTTGGTGCCCTAAAGCGTCCATAATCTCCAGTGGCCATGGCCATACTGGCTGAGGGCGGTTTACATTTTAGAGCAGCACATCTGGAAAGAACCAGGATGGGGGATTTTAGTTCTCATGATTTAATCTATATTCTTTGGTATGTTTAGGATACTGGAAAAAAAGAGTGTTTGAAGAAAAACCCAACCAATCTTTAGCAAACACTCAAACACCCTCTGGACTGTTTCAGATGTAAATAATTAGGGAGAAACAATGTGTGTCCTGGGCAAGATTATCATATATCTAGATATACCACATCTTGAATCAGCACAATTCTACTTTATCCAGAGATGTTAAATGTTTCTTGTTTAGGGTACAAAGCACAAAATGCTGGCTGTGGGATTCTGGGACTTGGAGTTCAAGAGAAGAAACATTTCCCATCTTGGCCTTTATCAAGCTTGCTTTTAAACCATGTGTGACTCTGCTTTTATGGTGGTTGTTGAGATAATCCAATTTTTGAAGTGCATTGGCTACATTTTGGGGGTGGGGTGGGGGCTCCTGGCAACACTGTGGGAAAGCAATGGGGCCTGAAACATTTTAGAGTTCCCTTTGCCAGTTACAAAATCCTTGGGAAAAGTCAGCCATCAAGAGATTTGGCTTGATAATTTTGACAGGGCAATAGGACAATCTTCCCTCCTGTACATTGTGTAAAAGGAATTCATCACAGCTGTTCCCCACCCTGGATCTAACTTAAACAGATTGAAGTGCAAGCATAGATATACTCTGTATGTATATATGCATGTGTTATCTGTACATCTCTCTCTCTGTCTCTCTGTCTCTCTGTCTCTCTCTCTCTCTCTCTCTCACTCACACACACACACACACACACACACAGAGAGAGAGAGAGAGAGAGAGAGAGAGAGAGAGAGAGAGAGAGAGTTTCCAGCTGATCAGGACCAAGCTGAAGATGTGAGAGGATGAGGCAAACAGTGGAACAAAACCAGATTTGGCGTTGGCTGTCCTTCACGTACTTCTATTACTGCAGCCAACTGCTGAGTACAGTGTAGGCCAACAGAAAATCCAGGTGGTGAAGAAAAACTAGGCCAAATTAATCCAAGCTTTTTCAGTTCACCATACAAACTGGGTTTCAAGCCACCCAATTTAATGCGGAATTAAAAGCTTAATACGGTAACAACTAAAACCACTTTGCATCTTTAGTTTTATAAACTCATAATGGACCAATAAGGGAATCTTTTCTGCTTCTCAAAGCCCTCTTGTTAAGTGGTGGTATAGGAATTTCATTACATTCTCCACTGAACTATGCAGTAAATCAATACTCCCAAATTAATCTGTTTCATGTGTATGTATGGTACACATTATACATTATTAGTACTTAAACCCAACTGGACAAATTATAAAAGGCCAGGCAAGTTCTAAACTTGGTTTCACTTTAAGGTGAAGTTGAAATACTTTGCTGGAGTTCTGTTTCTTAGCTCCCTCATTCTGTGCTGATTTAATTATTTTTCTACATGGGATGTAAAATTATTTAAATGAAGATTTTCCAAAAAAAATCAAGCTACGTGTTAATCATGTTTGCATGAAATAATGGAACTGTTGGCATTCCTGGGCTGCTGTACAGCAGATCAAAGATGAAAGTAATTCTAGGATAAAGATTTGGTTCACTGCTTGTTACACCATTCCGACAGAATATATTTGTTATAATATTATTCGGATCTCGGCATAGCATTACTTCTGTGGCAAAGGAGCACTCTTGAAAACCATTATGTAACCTTACTACCCACTGAAAATCAATTCATCAAAATCAGTCTGGTCCTGGCCCATTATATTCTCATACTCAATTTATGCTTATCCCCCACTCATTTTTTTAAAAATGGCCAGGGAACCTGTGTCCCCCACCCCCACCCCAGCTAGGTCTTCTTTCACTATGACTCCCACTATGCAAAATCATCAGCTATATTTCCCAGAGCTGGATCTGAATTCCAACAACATCAGGAGGGCTGTAGCTCTTCTGCCTGACTCCCACCCCACACCACCACCATCACCACCACCCCAGTAAAAAGAAGCAACTCTCTGGGCACATCTTTCTCTGGAGAAATGACACAATGCCATTGATACCTTGGCAAAAATTACAATTACATCAGCAAACAAGGAGATAAAGCTATTTACGTGTAACCTCAAGATCTCTGTTCTCACCTTTCAATTAGAAGTGCTGGGGGGTCAGAAACGTGGCAAAATTAGCTTCCACGCTCACTACAGCATACAAAGAGATGGTTCTGAGCCAATTTTCTTCTAAAAACATTAACAATAGTGTGGTGTGGGGAGAAGGGGTGCTGAATCTGAGGAGCCACACACAGTCCAGGGGTCACTCTTTGCTTGAATAACAGGGCCATCCTGCCGCTTCTGTCTTCTCTCTCCTCTCCCCATAGACACAGTGCCCTCATGGGGAAGGAAGGGTACATACTACAAAGGTCCAGAGGGGATGGGCCCAGGCTGCGATCCCCATATAACTGAGAGGGGAAAAGAGGATAAACTGTAGATAATACCTGAGGATATGCACTGAGGGATTGTACTGTTTGTTGGGAGGTTGGTACAAGTTGGCTCCAGGGCAACTCACCCCTATGCTAAAGCTGTGCGCTTGCTCACTCTCTTCTTCCTTCCCTCCCTCTCCCCTCTCTTTCTCACACACAACCACTCCCATTCAGTGATATGAATAGAAGTTGCAGACTTTCTGCATCTGTGTGCATCCACAAGGGATTACTGGATTGCAGCACAAAATATATAAACTATATATAAACACCCTTTCCCATGTTGAGTTTACACATTTCACAAGTAAACATCAGTTAGTCCCAAGTCCCAAAAGCAGAGTTTGGCCGGAACAGAATTCCCAACATTTTCTCTGTTGCCAAGGACAACCGAGCCAACAAAGTCCAAAGATGCGTATGAACCAAAGGGGACCATTTGGCGCTTTTGACTGATTTGCCTTCAGTAAAAATGCCTCCACATACCTTAATGTGGAACAGAAATGTTAGAAGTGGCAAATGAACACTTACCATTTATATGCCACATTATGGCATGTGGGCACAACCTCATTTTGTTCATCGTAAGAGGACAGGGCACCTGAAGCCACCACAGGCCATTGCCGTTGCCAACTTGTGAGTGTTTCTTGTGTGGAAGCAGCAGCTGTTCCTAGTAAGCATGTGTGCATTACCCGTAGTGTGAACCCGATTCCTAGCCTTCAAAATAAAAGGTTCTGAAGGAAAAAAGAATCCACCCATCAGACCATTATTGTTCTTTTTTCTTTCTCTGACGACGTATAGCTGCTACCATATGGGATCTTGTCTTGAAAGGCTTGGATGGGAATCAAGGATTTTGTTTCTTTGGTTTTAAGAAGTTTTCGTCACTTTTTCCTTTCCCCCTGAAAGTACAACCTTAACTACTTTACCAGGGAAAGTTCCAGAGTAAAAATAAAACAAAACAAAACATACAGTAAAACAAATGCTTTCACTTTGTGCCTGTGCCTGCCATTGACATCAGCCTCTGTACAGTTGTGAAGGCTATTCCTTCCTCCCCATATGTTTTGGGTACATGAGACACCCACTGTGCAAAGAGAAATATGATGTGGAATTCTTTGTGTCTGGAATTTGGTTTTCCAGGGCAATGCCATCAGGAACCACTGCAACAAAATGCTGCAGCACTAAGGGCCCCACAAGTTCACCCCCACAACAATCAATGACCATTCTATGCCCACTGAAGATATTCAGTCCTTAATAGGCAACTCGTGGGGTTCTGCCCCAAGTAGAACTCCCCCCCCCCAAATATCTCTCTCTCCAAACCTTGGAATTCCCTAAACTTGTCGCTTTTTCCTTCCTGGCAGGCTGTCTTATCAGGTGAAAGGCAGGGCCCGTAGCCCTAGAGCTCCAGTCGCCAAAACCTTATACCCGTTTCCTGACTCCCTCTCATCTGCCGCCCAAGGCAGCTGTCACACTTTGAGGCTGATCCTGATTCTTATTCTTACTTTGCTTTAAATACATAAAGCTTGTACTATGTTTTCAAATAAAAATGGTAAAGGTAAAGGTAAAGGTTCCCCTTGACAATTTTTTTTGTCCAGTCGTGTTCGACTCTAGGGGGCGGTGCTCATCCCCGTTTCCAAGCCATAGAGCCAGCGTTTTGTCCAAAGACAATCTTTCTGTGGTCACATGGCCAGTGCGACTTAGACACGGAACGCTGTTACCTTCCCACCGAGGTGGTCCCTATTTATCTACTTGCATTTGCATGCTTTCGAACCGCTAGGTTGGCGGGAGCTGGGACAAGCGATGGGTGCTCACTCCGTCGCGTGGATTCGATCTTACGACTGCTTGGTCTTCTGACCCTGCAGCACAGGCTTCTGCAGTTTAGCCCGCAGCACCACCACATCCCCGAAATAAAAATGACAATGTTTAATTTGCCTCATTATTGGTCCATCACTGCTGCTGTCATTTTGGACCTGATCTTTCTAGTGAATTTTGCTTAATGGTTGCAAAAATCTACCCTGCTTTAAAATAATGATCAAAATGGTGAAGATGTCCACAAAGAACAGGAGAGAGGCGTATAGTCTGTTGCCCCATACCTCCTCACTTTACCTATTAGATACCGAAAATTCCCATGAGGTTAAACATTGTCATTTTTATCTGAAAACATTGTACAAGGTTTATGTATTTAAAACAAAGTTAGAATAAGAATCAGCCTCAGTACTAATCCAGCTTTGTCAAACTCAATAAATGTTTAACTTTTAAAATGTTAAGGGCTTGATCGTCTTCCTCAGGCATGCCAGCAGAAGAAAAAATCTGTAGAATTAAAGACTTCCAGTGAGCTAATATGAATTTGTTAGATTTCATGCTTTCCCCCTGTAATCTAACAAAGTCATATTAGCTCACTGGAAGTCCACACAAACTGTTTGCAGAAGCAAAAGAGCCTTTAGTCTGTTGACTGGAGTGACCGTTGGATGGTATTCATCACAACTTCACATCACTGTGATGGAATGCTGAATTAACTGGCTCCTGTTTATGTAATGCATGCCAGTCATGCCAAGGAAGATAACCTTCTGCTCTGAAGAACCAGTGCACTTGGGTTAATACCTGATTTGGAAAATCCCAGCTTCTCTGTCCCTTTGTGTAACACACTTGCCTCATCAAGAATCTGTGTAACACACTTCCCTCATCATCTTTCTTTGTCCTGCTCTACAGGAGCCATCAGGCGATTCCCTGTCATAGAGGTTGATAGACTGCAATGATGTGCACCTCTCTTCTGAAAATGTACAAGCAGCAGTGTGGCCCATGTGAGGTGTCCCTTGCTGTGTTATATCCAGAGCTGGCCCTACCATGAGGCAAAGTAAGGCACCCACCTCTGACAGCAGATTTTGTGGGCTGTGGAAGGATAACGTGTTAATTATTTATTTCTTGGTAATAATAAGATTTGAAGGAACTAGATTTGGTGGACAGAGTGCCTGAAGAACTATGGATGGAGGCTCGTAACATTTTACAGGAGGCAGCAACAAAAACCATCCCAAAGAAAAGGAAATGCAAGAAAGCAAACTGGGTGTCCAATGAGGC
The DNA here is from genome assembly GCF_051106095.1 of Pogona vitticeps. Taxonomy (NCBI): domain Eukaryota; kingdom Metazoa; phylum Chordata; class Lepidosauria; order Squamata; family Agamidae; genus Pogona; species Pogona vitticeps. The sequence continues at coordinate 33,842,395 of NC_135783.1, forward strand.
CTTACAAATAGCAGAGAAGAGAAGGGAAACCAAATGCAAGGGAGATAGGGAAAGTTACAGAAAACTGAATGCAGACTTCTAAAGAATGGCAAGGAGAGACAAGAGGACCTTCTTAAATGAACAGTGCAAAGAAATATAGGGAAAATAATAGAAAGGGAAAAACCAGAGATCTGTTCAAGACAATTGGAGATATTAAAAGAACCTTTTGTACAAAGATGGACATGATAAAGGACAAAAATGGGAGGGACCTCACAGAAGCAGAAGACATCAAGAAGAGGTGGCAGGAATACACAGAGGAATTATACCAGAAAGATCTGGATGTCCCGGACAACCCAGATAGTGTGGTTGCTGATCTTCAGCCAGATAGCCTGGGGAGTGAAGTCAAGTGGGCCTTAGAAAGCATGGCTAACAACAAGGCCAGTGGAGGTGATGGCATTCCAGTGGAACTATTTAAAATCTTAAACAATGACGCTGTTAAGGTGCTACACTCAATATGCCAGGAAGTTTGGAATACTCAACAGTGGCCAGAGGATTGGAAAAGATCAGTCTATATCCAAATTCCAAAGAAGGGCAGTGCCAAAGAATGCTCCAACTACTTCACAATTGCACTCATTTCACACGCTAGCAAGGTTATGCTCAAAATCCTCCAAGGCAGGCTTCAGCAGTATGTGGACCGAGAACTCTCAGAAGTACAAGCTGGATTTCAAAGGGGCAGAGGAACTAAAGACCAAATTGCTAACATGTGCTGGATTATGGAGAAAGCCAGAGAGTTCCAGAAAAACATCTACTTCTGCTTCATTGACTATGCAAAAGCCTTTGACTGTGTGGACCACAGCAAACTATGGCAAGGTCTTAAAGAAATTGGAGTGCCTGACCACCTTATCTTTCTCCTGAGAAATCTATATGTGGGATAGGAAGCAACAGTTAGAACTGGATATGGAACAACTGATTGGTTCAAAATTGGGAAAGGAGTATAACAAGGCTGTATATTGTCTCCCTGTTTATTTAACTTATATGCAAAATACATCATGCAAAAGGCTGGACTGGAGGAATCCCAAGCCAGAATCAAGATTGCCGGAAGAAATATCAACAACCTCATATATGCAGATAATTTCACTCTGATGGCAGAAAGTGAGGAGGAATTAAAGAACCTCTTAATGAGGGTGAATAATAAAAAGTCTTGGGACAGCCCTGGTTATTCCAATTCATGCTACAAGAGGCAGGGGATTGCATATCCCACGTATGAAATAACTTCAGCTAGCAAGTGAAGAATTGTCTCAATGTTATAGCCCAACCATTCTCAACCTTTTTTTGTCCACAGCCATAGAAATATAGGCTGAATTATAATATGCCACATAAGGAACCTTCTAAAGTGTAAACCTTCTAAAATTGTTTCCAGTCTGTGGTCCTCTTCAAATGTGCCAACTCCCCCCCCCCGGGCCTTATGTCCCCTGGCTGTTCTAACCTACTGCTACAGTAGGGTCTCTACTTAAGAACGTCCCTACTTAAGAACAATCCAATTTAAGAACAGCTCCATTTGCTAAATTTTGCTTCTACTTGAGAACAGAAATCCAAGATAAGAACAGGAAAAAAAACCTTTCCTGCTCTTTTTTTAACCTTAGGTCATCTTAGGTTAAAAAAAATTCTCCCCCTAGTGGTAGAGTACGTATTAACCAGCTTTGCATTAGTTCCTATGGGAACTAATGCTTCAATGTACGAACGCACCTATACATAACAAAAAAACAGCCAGAACGGATTAATTGGTTTTCAGTCCATTCCTATGGGAAATTTTGCTTCAACTTAAGAACATTTCAACTTAAGAACACCATTCCAAAACGAATTAAGTTCTTAAGTAGAGGTTCCACTGTATTCTTGACACTTGGGGTTGCAACAATTTTACATACAGAGAGAGCATAGAAGTAATGAATTGCAAGCAGTGCAGTTCCACGTATTAAGATGTGCACATATGTCATGAAAATGTAATAAGGTTTTTATTTCAAAAGTAATGGTGGCAATACGCCCTCTAATTTTTAGCTCTGCTGGGTGGGGTTCTGCTCCACATGTGTGTGACTCAACCCATCTGCGTGAGGTTCCATTGTGACAGGAACCAAAGGGGCTGAAAACTATCACTGTGGTTGTGTGCAGGAGGAGGAGCCCTGCACAGAGGGGGCAGTCATGTGTGTGCAAGCACGCACCTTAGAGGGAACCTCGAATGGGGAAAAACCGAAATTAAGTGGACAACAAATAACATTTGAACTAAGTCTATGTGTTGGCTTCAGCTGAATCCTAAACCACACCATCCCAATTTGTATGAGATCTGATCAAAGTATCATGTTCAGATTTGGTTCCCAAGTGAAGCAAAATGATCTAAGGTGACTTGGACTGACAATTCAGATCTTTAAAGTCACTGGGGGAAACCCAGAGGGGGGGGGAGGAGGTATGTGAACATCCATTCAGGAGGGTGGGTGGGTGGAGGGATGGGGGTTGTGTGGGCAGGTGGGTGTCCACGTGGGCAGGCATCCATGCAAGCTGCATCCGTGCAGTTGTGCATATGCACTGCATGCATGCGCATGCACACATTCCTTCGGCCCTCAAAAATGTGGAAAATATAAGATGTGGCCCTCAGGCTCAAAAGTTTGGAGACCCCTGCAACTAAATATATTGGTCTATTCTTCCTATAATCCATTTTACATTTTGCCAAGCTGGCTAAGGCTCATGGGAGTTGTAGCCAAATAGCTGCAGGGCAAACATTCCGAAGCCCTGATCTATGCCATATCTGGAACCTTTGCTCTTCATTTTTGAATGCATATATCAACTCATTTGCTTCAAATGAGACGTTTCGGTAGAGTTACCTCCCATTTGAGGACAAGAAGGCTGAAGAAAAAGGTTAACATTTTTAAATCACTCCCTGTACCGCACACACCAGGAAAAGGCTTGTTAAAATGTTCTAGTTATAGGTACATTCCATCAAGCTCAGTAAGAAATATAATTGCTGGGTAAACATCCATGGGATTTTGATCGATGGGGCAAAGAGGAGGAAGGCCCTCTCTTTTTAATCACTGCCCTTCTTCAGGCCTGCCATGCAGCGGAAAAAGAACAGTGCAAACAAGAGAAAGAGACAAGTGGGTTGGTCCAAGAAAGCAAGAATGGAAGCACACTGGCTGTAGCATGACCAGCCTTTTCCTGCTGGTTACTCTTACATCCTTGTTTCCCTGGATGCTTTTCCCTGTCTCACAAATAAACCATCACTACTTGGGGGAAAGGAGGAGGATGAAAAGATTCTGCCATGCCCGTGGCCAGGTTTGGCAGCACCCCAGGGCACCACAGGCACACAGTTTGGAATCTCCAAATTAGGGAGTTTATCATCATCCTGCGTTTGTTAAGGTGTTGATGTATGTCCATCTGTATTTGATTTAGATAGTGGCATTAGTTCTTCTCATCTCACTCCCATGGCCCTAACTGTTGTTAGGTGTTTGATTTGCATCCTCATGGCAGATTTTTAAAAAGATCCTTCCTTCCTTCCTTCCTTCCTTCCTTCCTTCCTTCCTTCCTTCCTTCCTTCCTTCCTTCCTTCCTTCCTTCCTTCCTTCCTTCCTTCTCACTCAACTGTGCATGTGCACACATGGGCCATGAATAGACTAGATTGACATAATCTTTAAGAACTGTGGGATTTTTTGTGGGGGGTGGGGAGAGCCAATTTTAAAAATAGCTGGCATACAATTCCCTAGATCTAGTTGTCTGAAGTTGGGCAGGTGTACTCCCATTTTTAAGATTTATCATATCTTTGGATTTCATGGACATCAGTGAAAATCTAAAAACATTATACTGTAGCTGTTTTAGCTTTTTGTTTCTGATCATGGGGCATTCTTGGCAAAGATACTGGAGTGGCTTGCCAATTCCTACTCCAAGTGGATTGCGTTTCATCGGAACTCTCCACTATGACCTGTCCGTTTTCGGTGTTCCTGCACGGCATAGCCCATAGCTTCTCTGAGTTACTCAAGCCCCTTCGCCATGACAAGTCAGCAATCATCGAAGCAACCAATATGAATTTGACACAACTCCGGGAGGCAGTGGAAGATAGGAGGGCCTGGCGTGCTCTGGTCCATGGGGTCACGAAGAGTCGGACACAACTGAACGACTAAATGACAATGACGTAGCTGTTTTGGTTTTCAAGTGCAAGACAATAGAAGACTGGTCATCAGAATTGGCTCTGATCCATGATACAAATCAAGCTGGATGAGGCCTGCATTACTTTGACTTATATAAGATCGTCCCAAAGTATCTGCAAAGCAAACTGGGGACCCACACGCAGCCCTCATTTTTAATTATTTTTAAGGACATTTCCAGGCAGACACAATCTGATAGGTTTTTCAAGTATTACACTTTTCTCCTATAAATCTTTAAAAAGTACTGAAAAGTAGTGAAGAATAAGGAATGCAAAAAAGTAAAAGCAGTTTTTTTAAAAAAATGCCATGAATTAATTATTTTATAAATATTATAATGTGTAACAGGAAAAATTACTTTTAAAAGGTAACTGGGGACATCTACTCAGGATTAAGCCTCGTTGAACACAGTGAGGCAAATTTATGATATAATGTGTGTTTAGTCGTTTAGTCGTGTCCGACTCTTCGTGACCCCATGGACCAGAGCACGCCAGGCCCTCCTGTCTTCCACTGCCTCCTGGAGTTGTGTCAGGTTCATGTTGGTTGCTTCGCAGACACTGTCCAGCCATCTCATCCTCGGTCGTCCCCTTCTCCTCTTGCCATCACACTTTCCCAACATCAGGGTCTTTTCCAGGGAGTCCATTCTTTTCTCATTAGATGGCCAAAGTACTGGAGCCTCAGCTTCAGGATCTGTCCTTCCAGTGAGCACTCAGGTTGATTTCCTTTAGAACTGATAGGTTTGTTCTCCTTGCAGTCCAGGGGATTCTCAAGAGCCTCCTCCAGCACCACAATTCAAAGGCATCAATTCTTCGGCGGTCTGCTTTCTTTATGGTCCAGCTCTCACTTCCATACATCACGACAGGAAAAACCATAGCTTTGACTATTCGGACTTTTGTTGGCAAGGTGATGTCTCTGCTTTTCAAGATGCTGTCCAGATTTGTCATCGCTTTCCTCCCAAGAAGAAGGCGCCTTTTAATTTCAGGGCTGCTGTCTCCATCTGCAGTGATCATGGAGCCCAGGAAGATAAAATTTGACACTGCCTCCATATCTTCCCCTTCTATTTCCCAGGAGGTGATGGGACCAGTGGCCATGATCTTAGTTTTTTTGATGTTGAGTTTCAGACCGTTTTTTGCACTCTCCTCTTTCACTCTCATTACAAGGTTCTTTAATTCCTCCTCACTTTCTACCATCAGAGTGGTATCATCTGCATATCGGAGGTTGTTGATATTTCTTCCGGCAATCTTAATTCCGGCTTGGGTTTCTTCCAGTCCAGCCTTCCGCATGATGTACTCTGCATATAAGTTAAATAAGCTGGGGGACAATATACAGCCTTGCCGTACTCCTTTCCCAATTTTGAACCACTCAGTTGTTCCATGACCAGTTCTAACTGTTGCTTCCTGTCCCACATATAGGTTTCTCAGGAGACAGATAAAGTGGTCAGGCACTCCCATTTTATGATATAAAGGTGGATGAAAAGACCTATTTTCGTCTGGTTCAACATCTCAATGTGTCTCATTAATTGTTCCCATCCCCATGCAAATGAGATAAGGGCAGCATAGGCTGAGTGGGGGGAATGCAGGAATTTAATGGACCATCTTAGGAATTGTTAACGATGTGTGGAAAAGTTCTTGACAAGAACATCAGAATGTCTATGAAAAACCCCACCCCATCCCACCATCTCAATCATCATAAGTGTCTCACTTCCTTTTGTTGATGATGGCAGTAATTTGTATTGGTTGGTAATTGAAGATTAAGAACACAACAGATTGTTTCTTCTTATGCCCCTCCTAATCCCAGGATCATCGGACCTTGTTGCCTCATATTCTATTGATTTCCATTATACCTAACCATGAAAAGTATTTACCTCTGACTTTCTTTTCTTGGCATGTTATTTGTTTGGTAATATATTTATATATTTAAAAAAATAATCTATTATTAATTTGATGCAAGTTCCCACACTCTCAGTTGACCTCTTGACAGATGCTCTGCCAGATCATAAGGCTTATCTAATTTGAACACAAAACATATTCCAAAAATTGTTATCTTCTAAAAAATTGCCAATTCTTAGGAAATTTAGCAAGTAATTTCTAAAAAAAATTCAATTCTTAGGAAATTTAGGAAGTGAAATCTTAGGACGTGGCATGTCCATGGTAACTCACCTTATGAACACAACTGTATGATGCCTGAAGTCTCTTAGTATTGTGCTCAGTAAACTTATCATACAGAATGACAGTATAGCAATAACATGAAGCCGTTGTCCTAATTCAAATGAAAAGGAATTCTCCCTTCTCAATCTGCTGTTATATTGTTTACAGGGCTGCTTCACCTCTATTCTCTGGGCAAACAAAAAGAGTAGATTCTCACTTGTGAGTTAAGGGGAGTCACAATGTGGGGTAAGAGTCTACATATAATGCAGGATGTGGCCCCTAAGCACATATACAGCTTGAGATGTCTGATGCACCTGCATAAACACTTACACTTGAATCAAGCAAGTGTATGTATGTATGTATGTATGTATGTATGTATGTATGTATGTATGTATGTATGTATGTATGTATGTATGTATGTATGTATGTATGTATGTATGTATGTATGTATGTATGTATGTATGTATGTATGTATGTATATGTAAGAAGATGAAGATCCAGGTCTATAGAGCCTGTGTCCTAAGCACACTCCTGTACTGCAGTGAGTCCTGGACCCTTTGTGCACGGCAGGAGAGGAAGCTGAACACCTTCCATATGCGTTGCCTCCGACTGATTTTTGGTATCACCTGGCAGAACAAAGTTCTAAACAGAGTAGTCCTAGAACGAGCTGGAATTTTCAGCATGTATACATTACTGAAACAGCGATGTCTACGCTGGCTTGGGCACGTCGTGAGAATGGCTGATGGTCGGATTCCAAAGGGTCTCCTGTATGGAGAATTAGTGCAGGGAAATCGCCCCAGAGGGAGACCACGGCTGCGATACAGGGATATCTGCAAGCAAGATCTGAAGGCCTTAGGAATAGACCTCAACAGATGGGAAACCCTGACATCCGAGCGTTCAGCCTGGAGGCAGGCATTGCATCACAGCCTCTCCCAATTTGAAAAGACCCTTGCCCAGCATCCTGAGGCAAAGAGGAAGTCACAAAAGCAGCAAAACCATGGAGCTGGACAGGGAACAGATTGGATTTGTCTTCAGTGTGGAAGAGATTGTCATTCTCGAATTGTCATTCTCAAACAGCCACACTAGATGCTGTTCCAAGTCCTCCATACAGAGCACATTACCATAGTCTCTCAAGACTGAAGGATGCCTAACTAATATGTAAGATTAACTCAAATCAAGTAAAATGGGCTGTGTTCAGATGTGGGGACATGTGTGTGCATGCAAATACAATCTACATATGAAACAAAGGATAATGACACTACAGTATATTGTTATCTATGCTTACTGCAGCACTGTGATGATTTGGATTATCTCTATTAAATCTATTTGAAAGCAGTGTGGAAAAAATACATCACTTTTTAGTCCCTGAGTATGTGTGTAGCAAAGACTACCCTTACATTTCAGGTAGAAATGACAATAAGCAAAATACTGGTAGGGGTGTTATTATAGCTCTTAAGAATGTTAGGGAGGAATGTTCAGAATAATAAAGGATATATCGGGAAGAAAAGACAAAAGAGACTGTGGGTTCATTGCTCATTCAGAGCAAAAAGCTATTCAACAACTACACAAAAGAGACAGAATTCCTCAATGCCTGCTTTGTCCTAGTCTTCACAAAACAAGGCAAACTATGACCAGATATTAACAAACAAGGAATCTGGGTCAGTGGGTAACAGGAATGCAGCAGCTATAATAAAGCTCAGCTTCACTAATTTCACTGAAAAGGTTTTACACAACATTCCCATTAGAAACAAGTTCTCAAAATATAGATTATTTTACAATAGCAAAATAGTTTTGAAGATGCACCTTGCACAATATTCTGTCACCAGCTTCAAAGGCCATTACATATTTTCACTACTTGTTGAAGCTGTTCTAGCATGGGTAGCTTTTAATTAACTATATTAACATACCCCCAGGTGAAATGAGAAAGTGGAGAAAATTGTGACTTTGTGTAAAGAAACTGAGGACTTGGGGAATATAATATAAAATATAGAACTCAGTTAAGTGGGCACTTCAGTGCTTCTGCTGTGAGTGCCTGAGAAGCTAACAGAAGAGGCAGATGTCAGCATGTAAAGGGACAATTCACATCTTCAGCTTACCTCTTATTACTGAAAACTTCAAAGAAAGGCCTGAGAGAGGATTGGATGCTTCTATGTTTATCTTTTATCAGAAGGCATATCAAAAGAGCCAAAAAGGAAATTGAACACTTTAAGTATAACCATTGACTTGAAAGGAGCCAGTCTGCTTTCTTCTTCTCTGAGATTTTTATGCAGATTTTGGATGTGGGAAAAGAAGTAGATCAGGAAAATGCATTTTGTCCTGATAGAAGACGAAAGGAAATTAAGATATTATTGGCAACAAGTGTCCATTTACTTGCATAAGAGGGAATTAGGAAAACTAGTTAATCAGCATAGCAGTGCTTTGATCACCTATTGTTCCATGGTGCCTAGAAGCCTTTTAATTGCCCCCCCCTTTAGTAAACTACAAAAATCCTTCCAAGTAGCTGTCTGAATTTTACTCCTTGCCTTGGCCACCTAATGGGATTTTCCAGTCAACTTCCATAGTCCTCACCACATTTGGCTCCTCCCTGGCCTCTCTCTCTCCAGAATGAGCAAGAATAGTGTGGCTAAATGGCTATAGAGAGGAGGTCTTGACTGGGGAACCATGACACTTTGATAGAGCTTTAAGAATGAGATAGAAAGTCTGAGTAGAAGCCTGTCGACCTTGGTGGAGTTAGAATAGACACATGTCGGCAAACCGGTAGAGCTAGAGAGGAAGCTGATAAATCAATTGATGTATTCACTGGGTAATTGCTGTTGTTACATATTGCTCCTTAATGCTTAGAACACTCTCTGGGTGGTTTATAACATAAATGTGCAAACAACAACTTCCTGCCCCCACAGCAACTGGGTACTCATTTTACTGGGTCCAGAAAGATGGAAAGTTCACTTCTAAATTTGACTGTCATATTAGAACTCAATGTATATGTTACCAATTTGTTATAAATGCTTCTTTAATTGGGCTGACAAAACAGCAACTTGTTAGTCATATTAATTTTCTGTATAAAAATGGGAACAGTTAAGTGAAAAGAAACACCCTGGCCCATTTTTTGGTGGTGGTTGTTTTACACACAATTCCTCTTTCCTTGCGACTTGTACAAAAAGTGTTTAGTCTTGTACAAACAGAAATCTTTGCTGTGTTTTAATGGAAGCCATGCAACAAAATCTCTGGATTACAGGGGTTTGTCATCACAGTTCCACCTTTTGTCTAATCCTGGTAATGCCACCTAGTGCAGTAATTGCAAACATCCATTCACACAATTCCAAACCAGAGATCATGTGGAGCTGTAGCCTCATGGGAGTGTTGGACACTACGATTCCCAACAGCTTTCTCTTCCTGGTTAGAAATTAATGCATATAAGGATGGCTGTGATTCCAAGCCCCATTGAAAAAACTAGGAATTGCTTCCAATGCATAACGTTGAGCTGCATGGAAATTCTGTCTTGATTATAATTTATTCTGAATTATGAGTTTACTGTTCTGCTGTGTTGATCAACAAATGGATCCCAGTATGCCAGTATGAAGTATATACTTCTCTATTCTATTATGGATAACTAATTCTTCTCTTGTTAAGAGTGGCCTGCCGTCTAGTGGAGGCCTTTTCCCAATATGGAGAAATTACCCACTTCTTACTACTCTAACCAAAGATCACCAGTAGCTCTTTCTTCATTATTTACTTCACCAGCATAGTATCTGATGTCTGCCAATAGACATGTTTGTTTCAAATGATGTCAAGCATATTGCCAATTAAGCATTTATCAGGCACCTCTGGAATGGCCATACAAATGTACTTCACGTATTAACTTCAAAATATAGCTGAAATTCAAAATGCATGCTGTTTGCTGGTTTTCTTGCTTTTGTGGAGTACTTAGATGGGACAGAGTCTGGTTAAATCTCCGAACTGTTTTCACCATCATCCCTCACCACTGGCCAGATACAGTGGAGCTGATAATGTTGGAGAAATTAACAGTCTTGCATGTTTTGTAACACTGGGTGTCAGTGGGAGGGAGGTTTTTAGGACCTAAAAGAGGTTATCTCCTTCCCCAATAGCCAAATAGCAAAGTTATTTTCTCACACCTCTGCCTCGCCTCTCCCCTCTTGCTGTTTGTCCTGCTTGCTTTGCCTTCTCTTCCTCTCTGACCATAAATCAGAGTAAACATGTATTTTTTTCTTCTCCTGACCTCCAAACATGTGGCTGGAATGGTGGGCTAAGCCTCCCACATAGTTGAGGCTGGAATTTCCTTCTTTTTTCCCTTTCTTCTTCTTCTGATTGTAATTGAAGATCAACTATGAGTAAAGATGTTTTCGTTTGTACTTAAGCTACTTGTACAGTGAAAATTTTTCTTTTATATACAAAGGGCTAGTGAAAACAAAAGGTGCTGGATGGATACTGGTTTTTTTTAGCTATTCTCTCTTTCACAGTTTCCCTGTGCTGTCACTGTTTGTTTTGTATTTCATACTTTTCTAATTATACAGGAATTACCAATTTCCTATGACAGGACTTTGCAACTACTTCTGGAAAACCAGAGGTTCCTTCACCCCAATTTTAATAGCAAGCTCTCCTCACAGCAACCCAACAAGCCTCACCATGTTTCCATGCAGAAGATCGCAGTTCCAATCCTTGGTACCTCCAGCTAAAAATGTCTCAAAAATGGGCAATAACCTCTTGCCATACACAATACAGCGTATTTTCTGCAAGAGATGACTGTCCAGGCTATTAACCATCTGGAACAATTTCCACTGTGCATCACTATGCAATCACAAAGGAAGAAAGCTAAGACCACCACCACCCCTCCTAGATTCTTTAGTTGCTGTCTCAGTTACCTCAGCTGCATCGCCTTTCCACGAGACACCTTGGTTCAAAGAAACAATTATTTGCAATTAAAGTCCCCAAGAAAGAATTAATGGATTTCAGGAGTCTTGAGATGCTATGAATCAAATGTGCAGGAGTCATGAAATGCAGCAATAATAATAATAATAAAAGAGAGGACCAGCTTTTTCTTCTTCAAAGGAGAAATAAAATCCAATCTTCTTCACAGACAAAAAACTAGGTAGCAGATTATGGGGCTCTGCTGAAGGCCCTAGAGAGCTGCTGCTATAATATTGGGCCAAATGAGCACTACATTTGGTCTGGTATAGACCCAGTCCCAGGTTTGTCAATTTGCTCATTATTTATACATCTTTCCATACTTCCTCCAGAGAACTCACTGCAGGGTACATATTTCTTCTCCTTTTGTCCTCACCACACTCCGAGTTGGATGATGGTGTGAAATGAAACAACTAGTTCAAGGCTATCCAGAGATGGTCATGGCTTAGCACAGAGTAGAACCTGGATCTCCAAAATGCCAGTCCAGCACTCTAGTCATCACTCTGTGTTGGCTCTCAAGCAACAGTTGTCCTGGCTGCCAAATGGATAACCTTGCCAGAGGAGCCCCAATGTTGCAAGTGTTCTGCACTTCCCAGATAAGGAACAGGTTGGGGGGGAATCATCCAAGTTATTCAATTTTTTTGATACACTGATGAATACCAAGTCTTTCAAGAAAATTGTTATGAATTTAAATTCCTTGCCTGAATGCTTTGAACTTGGGCTTGGTTTTGTTCTGCTTACATGATACAGGAAATGATAATTTGTTGCACTCTATCAAGCAATGATTTGAAGATTCTTAAAGCCATCGTGAACAAATGAAAACTCTTTCAAAACGTTTTTTTAAAACCCTTTTTTTAAACTTGTGAGGGGGATCTTGTTTTCATATTTTCTTTCTGTGCTTAATTTGAACTAATAAGCACTGTTAATTTGACTGCTGTAAAGGGCCAGAGATACCCATCCTTTCCTGGTGGGTGGTATTGCTGATTGGATAAAGGCTTTTCCTTTCATGCCTTCTTTGATAGAGAAGGTATTTATGAGCCCATGGAGTTATAGAAATGGTCTGGAAGAGTCACAGAAGATAATCTGAGCCAACCATCTCATGTTAAACATTTCTGATATTTAACATTCCTCCCTCACTCCAGAGCTGCCTCCCTTCTCTCCTGCCCCTTTATTCTTTATTTTGCACAGCTTTCTCTCCCTACCTTGGCACTTACTCAAATTGTTCCATTTTCATCTAGGTTAAAGCCTCCCTCCTTTCCCCTCACTCTGATGCTGCTTTGATTCTCCTTTACCCCACACTTTTCTATCACTCTTATCCTTCTTTCTTTTCATCTCCATGCTCATTCAACCTTCTCCTGACTGTAACTCTCCTTCCCATCCTTACCAACTACTGTTACCATGACTCTTTCTCTCTCTCTCCCTCTTCCTCTCTCTCTTCTCCTGTTCAGAAATGGTGGTGCTGTGAACACACTTAAAAGGGAATGTCATGTTCTTCACAGTCTCAGTGCCGGATGTGACCTGGTTAAGGCTCTAGTTCAAGAAATTAGAATTTTTCTAGAGTTTTTGTTCAAGTGCAGTGTGTACTGTGAGCTGGAAGCTCATCTCTTCAGATAGATCCAGCTCAGACACCATGAAGACTGGAAGGGGTGTAAGAATAGAAGGGGTGTAAAGGCTAGGTGAAGCTCTCTAAGCATATTCACAGTCCCAGCATTTGTAAGGTGTGAATAGGGCTTCTCTTCCTTCTGTCTGTCTCTCTGTTTGTCTGTCTCTCCGAACTACTGTATTTAAGTTCTCCAAATACCCAGCAGTCAAGTTAATGCAAGTTATCTAATTTGCTCATTATGCAAATGGTAGACCATCAGAGGTTTAAGCAGTAGGCACAAACATGCATGCATCCCTTAGTTCCCACCCCAAATCATTCATTTCAGAGTTCCTTTATAAAAAGGAAACAGAAAAATGGGTTTTCTTGGATTCTTTACATGTAATCCACACGTGACCTACCTGTAGCTTAAGGTGAACACACCCATGTTCCCCCTTTTAATAAAACCCAAAGAGCTTTTTTGCCTTTGGAGAGCTACAGGACATCTATATACTCAACTCTATAGGTTTCCAAGGCGTGGGAAGCCCACAGGGTTTGAGAACTTACTTGTGGTATATCAAATTACCTAATAGTGCCGAATGTTCAATCTCATGAACCACAAAATGAAAACAACTAGACTGAACTAATTCAGGCATACTATTGTCGGAAGGTTCACTTAACTAGCACATGAAAACTGTTTTATGTGCTTCTCACAAGACAACACAAGACACAAGACCTCTCCCAAACTAAGAAAAATTAATAAAGCTATTGTTCAATTTGAAGTGGTCTAATAAAGGCACCACCTGCTCTTTCATTTGTATTGTGTAAGGACTACATGGCCTTGTCTAATTTTTTCTGAACTATGGAGAATGCGCTAAATGGGTGCCAAAGCATCATCTAGAAGACAACATGAACTATTAACATTAGTTGAACAGAACTGCAAACTGAAAAAACCCTGCTTATATCCACTAGGTCAGTGGTTCTTAACCTTTGTTACTCAGATGCTTTTGAACTGCAACTCCCAGAAACCCCAGTCAGGACAGCTGGTGGTGAAGGCTTCTGGGAGTTGCAGTCCAAAACTCCTGAGTAACCCAAGGTTAAGAACCAGTGCACTAGGTAACACTATTAATTGACTAAATTTTATTCCCAATTCTCTCATGGAGCATTGCCACTTCTCTGCATTATCTTCCACCCTGGCCAAATAGGAATCTTGAATTTCAAAAGAAGATGGCAGGGGAGGGGCATTGATGCATATTTTTGGTGCTTCTTGTTTCTGAACGATTGGGAGAAATCCTGCAACTACAGCCTGGGGTAGCCTTTGAAAATGAGCTGAACTCAGTGTGGAAGGGGAAGGGATTGTCACTCTCAAATTGACCTTCTCAGCCACAGTAGATGCTGTTCCAAGTCCTCCACACAGAGCACGTTACCATAGTCTCTCGAGACTGAAGGATGCCTAATGAATGAATGAGTGCTGAACTGGAACTATTAGCTCTTTTTCCTCACAGCTTCTCAGGGGAGAACCATATGCCCCCCTCGGTGTTGGGGACAGTTGCACGTATGAAGTCTGGCCAGCACAGCTGGATGAAAATATGAACTCAGTTTGTATTTGGAAAAAAAAATTACCAAAATTCTCAAGTTAGGTGTTCAGGATGGGAAGAATCTGAGGTTTTGAAAAACAGGGGAAAGGGAAACTGAGTCATTTCTTTATCCCTACATAGCAAAATCATTAAGGAAAAGATTTTACAGCAAGCAAAACCTACCACTATCAAAGTGTGGAATGTTACTTTTTTTGCACAACAGTACAAAAATGAGATTGCTCAAAACTCTGGAAACCCCCAGAGCTTTCCCCGAAATCAGGGATTCTGCGCAGAATCAGGAAGCTTGTCTCAAAAATGGGCAATAACCTCTTGCCATACACAATACAGCTTATTTTCTGCAAGAGGTGACTGTCCAGGCTATTAACCGTCTGGAACAATTTCCACTGTGCATCACTATGCAATCACAAAGGAAGAAAGCTAAAACCACCACCCCCTCCTAGATCCTTTTGTTGCTGTCTCAGTTACCTCAGCTGCATCGCCTTTCCACGAGACACCTTGGTACAAAGAAACAATTATTTGCAATTAAAGTCCCCAAGAAAGAATTAATGGATTTCAGGAGTCTTGAGATGCTATGAATCAAATGTACAGGAGACATGAAATGCAGCAATAATAATAATAAAAGAGAGGACCAGCTTTTTCTTCTTCAAAGGAGAAATAAAAGCAAATCTTCTTCACAGACAACAGCAAAATCAACAGAAGACTCTTTGTCTTATCCTCCAGCATGGGACCTCCAAAACATCATTTCTGAATCATCTCTGGAATACATAAAAGCCAAAAGGTTGATAAAACGATGAGTCACAGCTTCCTCAGGAGTTTAGGCAGACTTTTGTTGACCTTTTTCTCAAGCTGAGGTTTTTTGCCTCCTGGGGGAGCCTGGTTGAAAGAAGAGGCCTTTAGAGGCCTAGCTGAAATAGGATTGTGTGTGTTTGTATGTATGTTATTTCAATCTGGCATCTTTTAAAAAAAAGGTCAGGGTATGTAAGAAGATTTACGGGACGCTTCTAAAGAAAGATAGAAAAACCTCCTCTGATGAATAGAAGGCTTTAGTTCCTGAGCGGGGTGAACAGTAGCGTAATTGAGTTTTGTTAATCATCCCAAGTTGCAGTTATTTTGGCTTATGGAGTTTGAAGCAATGCACTCATTCTCGCCTCCCCCAGTCCCTGCTTTTTTTTTTTTTTTTTGCACACTTAATCTTCTAATTACATTAGCTGAAAGCCAAGACTGAGTTATGGCCCAGATGGACTGGTGATACAAATGCAAGGATCCTATCTGTACAAGATGCAATCTGAGGGCCAAGCTTCTTGAAAGCAATAGTATGGTGTACATTTAAAGGGTGTCTATGCAAACTGCGACATGGAGGCGCTGTGGGCTAAACCGCAGAAGCCTGTGCTGCAGGGTCAGAAGATCCGGCAGTCGTAAGATCGAATCCACGCAACGGAATGAGCACCCGTCGCTTGTCCCAGCTCCCGCTAACCTAGCGGTTCGAAAGCATGCAAATGCGAGTAGATAAATAGGGACAACCTCGGTGGGAAGGTAAACAGCGTTCCGTGTCTAAATCACACTGGCCATGTGACCACGGAAAGATTGTCTTCGGAAAAACGCTGGCTCTATGCCTTGAAGAGCGGGATGAGCGCCGCCCCCTAGAGTCGGACACGACTGGACAAAAATTTTCAAGGGGAACCTTTACCTTTACCTTTTTATGCAAACTGCGAACATAACCACGGTAAATGGATTAAAATAAAGCTTGCGATGGCTTCTGTTCTGTTCATTAGCTGCAAGTTTACCTGTGCTTTTTAAATAAACCAACAAAGGATAAAACCAGAAGAGTCTCCAAATGTTTCAGTTCCCTTTGTTTTTCAATGGGATATTGAAACAGAAGAACAAGGATGATATTAAAACTAACCTTAGCAAGCAGTGTACCCTGAAAAGTTCAACAGATGTTTGAAACCCAGCACTACTGCCTTTAGCAGAATTTTTGTTTATATGTTTGTTAAATGCATAGCATACCTTGCCTTTCTTCCCACTGGTACTCAAGGTGGCCAACAATAAAAGGAACAAAGAGGGCACCAGTTAAGAACATAACACGGATTGAGACAAACAATTAAATGAAACAATGTTAAAAGCAATTTTAAAAAATAAATTGTGGTGTTTATGTGTGTGTTTGAAGTTATACCCCTCCAAATGAAAACCTTCTTTTAATATAACGGAGATCAACTGTCAAACCGCTATCAAAGTGTGGAAAAGGCTGAAGAAAAAGGCTTTTGCCTGGTTTGGCAGGGTGGGGGGTTAGTTTCCCTCAGCAGAGAGTTCCACAGTTTTGTGACAGTCTCTGGAAAGATACTCTCTCACGACCCATCAAACAAGCTCCCAAGGCAGCAGGACTGAAACAAAACTAAGAAATGTTTCTCTTTTTTTGGATGACAGCTTTTGGATACCCAAAACTCTAACCTCTGGACTTCCAGTCTTCCCACCTTTCCTTTGGAGTGAAAAACACTGCCCCCCTTCCAAGATCTCAAAGTCTGCCTAGATTTTGGTAGGGCTGCAGAAGGCAAATCTGAAATCCTGGGACAGTTATTGACAGAACCACAATGGAGTATATAGCAAGCTAGATAGACCATTAGACTGACATTGCATAAGGCAAATCTCTGTTTTCCTCCTTTCAAGTACACAGAAGCAAGGCGAGTTATCATAGTTAGATAATCTGTTTAAACACTATATTTTTCACAATGCCTTCCACTCAAAAAGGGAGGAAGCTGCCCAGCACTGGCTGGCTGGAACAGAAGCCCTATGGGGGGAAATTGAAGGGATCATTACAAACATTTTAAAACCATAGTAGGGCTTGCATTCTGTGTAGCGACAGTAGTCCCTGTGAATTTCACCCGTATTTTCCTGACAATGTAGTAATGGACTCTATCACGCAGTTCAGCATCTTTTGTTTTGTGACTGGTGATTGGAAGTAAAATCCAGGCATAATTTGCGAGAGTGAATTGCATGGCATACATTTTTCAGGAAATTGTGCTGCTAATTGCAGGCGATATGTAATCCCTGTAACAACTAGTTTGACCCTCAAATGACGATGTCAAGTAATTAGTTCCAAACGTGAACTACACAATAACTGAGCAGTTCATATTAAAAGACTTAACAAAAGCCATCGAGTTCACTGCAAACAAAGCGCAGATAAGCAAAAGAAGCAGCCACAAGGCATTTCAGAAACATTCATTGCCCCTGGCCATCTGGCTGAGGAATTCTGGAGTAGGGTGCAAAAAAGGAAACCTTTCTAAGTTCTGCAGAAACCTGTCAAAAAGAGTGTTTAATGTAAAAAGAAGATAGGCCAAGGCTCATGAACTTTTAATGGTTATGTAAAATTGCATAAAATTGTATTGCAATACAATTCAAAGTTAAGGCTACAGTATTTTAACTTCAGTGGATAAAATAATTATTCAGTTTCACATTTTATTCATTCTTAAAACATCATGTTTCCATAATTTCATTCTGTGTTTTTGATTCTTTGTTTTGTTTGGATAACTGGGTTATCACGATCAGAAGATCACTTGAAAATCCTAACTTAATTAGACAGGAGTCATTTTCAGATGTAGTCTAGGTAGGGAACCTATGATAACCCAGATCTCTTTGGATTCCAGTTCCCATCATCCTCAGCCAGCATAGCCAATGATTGGAGTGATAGGAAATGTAAGTATACTACTAATTTAGCCCAACAAAGGCTAGAGAGCTACAGAGTTCCTCATCCTGGTCTATAGTTTTAGTGAAAGAGAATATCAGTGGACAGGTAAGCTCAACATACTTCAGTCAAGACAGAGATTATTCATATGTATAAAAAGAACATGTGGTACAATCCTTATTACAGACTTCAGCACGTGTTTAAGAAAAGAGTCCATATGAAAACCCTACTGCATGTGGAAAGTTACCTCAGAATCTCTATGTTAGCCTCTGCCCACTCTAGCCTTTCACGCGCAAGGAGATTTTGACTGAAGGGATCATTCAAACATTTATGCATTTGGAGGTGATAAAACTTCATCCACATTGTGTCATGTTGTTCCTCAGTGTTGGGACCTATTTTGTCTCTCAGCTTTTCAAATCTCATTCCGACATTTCAGTTTTGTCACCTACCACCCACCCCACCTCCCCAATCTAGACCTATGAAGTGTTGTGACAGCCTGTACTTCTCCCTGGGAGCCCACACAGTTGACATGGCCCCCCAGAGAGAAGGCAAGAAAAAATAGCCCTTCCAGATGCTAGCACTCTTAGTATGCAGAATGATACTAGGAAAGAGCATTCCATTTTTAAAAGCAGCGAACCACTTTCTCCCCACTTGAACCTGAGCTTGGAGCTTTAGAAATTCCTCTAGTACCAGCTTTTGTAAGCAAAGTGAAAACCAACACTTAGAAAAATATATATTTATATTGGGTGGCAAGAAGAACTAGGCCTATGTGAGTATTAGAAGATAGGCAGGCTTGTTTATATGCATGAGTTTGCTTTTTGACCCCCACCCCCACCCCCATAACTTGGCAAATCTTGAAATCTCTTACTGAAGATAGCACCTTTTATGCTGCCTAAATGGGGGGACTGTATTCCTCAGCATTGGCTACCGGTTCCTGAATATTTTTAAAATGCAGCAATACACAGCAGCTTATTCTCACTGATCCAACACAGCTCAGAAGGCATCTGTGTACCAAAGCTTACAGGGCAGTAGCAAATGACAAACATTTGGTGCCAGTCACTGGGCTTTAATAACACTGAAGAACTGCAGAGGCCTTTCATGTTGTTTACGACAGAGGCACCTCAAACTGCCCTACAGTGAGGGCAGTAACAGTTCCTATTATAATCCCAGTTCTGATTCTGTCCCCCATCTTTCATTTGACAAAGGGAGGGTGAGAGTATTCTCTTTTTTTAGAGTTTCTAATGGGTGGCTGATTTTGGGAGGAAGCTTTGAAATAATGCAGGCAAGAGCAGGAGGTGGCTGACATGTTCTTGAAACCAACTACAGAGGTTTTAAGGAAGCAAGAGTAAGTGGTCATGGAGAGGTTCCAAGTACCATGATGTCTGCTGGGAAACAACCCTCACTAAATATGGTGCTGACAGCAAATTCCAGGTTTACCTTGCTGACAATTATGTCTTTAAGAAGGTTGCAAAAAAGGAGAAAGAGATCTGCTGTTCTTGACTTCAGCTGGACCAGGAGGGAAGATTTGCTCAATGAATTTAAAACAGAAGTTGAAAATATTATTTAGGGGGAATCTGCAACTCCCTGGATCCTCCAGTAAGCATGAGCTTGGATGAGATGGGGTGACTGCATTTTTAATAATGACAATGATAATTGTATGCCAGGAAATCAATTCTGACTTATGGCAACCTCTTCCACAAATCTCTAGGTCTAGAGTACTCAGAAGTGGCTTTCCCATCTCTTCTTGTGAGGCATCCTGTGCTATGCAACTTGCCCAAGACTACACAGGTTGGCTCTTCTCCTGGGACACACAGTACGGCAACTCCCAAGTGTCGGTTCTCTAGCCAGACAAACAGCTCACTGAGTATTTCCAATAGTTAAGTAAAAAGAGGAAATTTGCGAACTTTGAATTTAATGAGATAGCACTAAATGTGAGATGTTTAGGAACAGTGCCCAAACCATTAATTAGTTAGATGCCATATTTACTAATGTGCTTTTTTAAAACTAGTATAGCCATTCTGTTCGTTCACTTGTAAAATACTGATTATATGGATTTGGGATGAAGGCAACAAACCTGCCAAAATTGCCTGTGGTGGTGGAGAATGAGGAAACAATGGGAGGTTGAGGAACCTTCTAGAAGGTTGAGGAACCTTCTAGAAGAAGGCTCGGTGTGAGGTGAAGGGCTGGAAAGATCTGGAAGGGAAGAGGGAGCCCCCGAGGAAGTAGAGAGCACAAAGGCGGAGGAGTGGTGACAGTGGCCTGTGGAGGAGGAAGATAAGGATGCAAGAGAGGCTGATGAATGGGTGACCGTAGTGGAAGCAACACAGTGGGCCCAGCCCAAACTGGGAGCCTCATGTTGCAGCAGGCCAAGAGAGGCCAAAGTGCAGAGAAGGTGCCAGCTGCTACCTGCTGACATTGCAGTGACGCCTACCCAATGCAGAGGTGACTGCAGAGGAAGCAAAGAGAATTCCTTTACCTCTGACAGGGTCCTGAGCTGTGGGCCATCCAGCAAATGATATATTTCTCCCAAACCAGAAGGCAGCAGTGAGGACAGTTCTGAGCCCTTAGAGACTTGTAAGGGAGGGTGAAGTAAGTACTCCACATCGTTAGATACCAGTCCTTTCCAAAATTGGGCTGATATGAAGGGCACAAAGGAGGACTTAAGTGGTTAGACTAATTTGGGGGGTACTTTAGTAAAGATTGTGTGGGAAAGAAGCTTCAACTCCTGCACTTATGACCCGACCTATGTGACCCTACTGAATTATCCAGGGGCACGCTCAGATACACAAGGCAGTGTCGCACCCCACTCTTGTTTACTTATGTCAACACTTGGTTAGTCCTGTCACTTTACTATTTGGGTAAAGGTCAGTTTAAATAACTGAAGGAATAAAAGTGTTATCTTCAATAATCTTCACTTTCCTCTCTTTGTAAAGGCTGTTGCCATGCTACTCACTGAACCCTTGCTATCACATACTTGTAAAACCAATGCATTTTCAGACAATATATTTAGATATAACCAGATATTACAAGTATCAATCAGGTATTCTACCCACTAGGCAGTGACATTTCTATCCAAGGGTATTTCGTCCTCCTTCAACAGACTTACTGGCTAAGGTCCTGTTGCTTAGTGTAGGAAGTCATAACTAGAATAGGCCCATTGAATCAGTGAGGATTTGTCAGTCATCTCCACTCTAAGTTCCATTGATTAAAATGGGCCTATGCTGGCTATGATTTCCTTCAGTGTAGCAAATCACAACTAGAGTAGGCCCATTCATACCCATGCAACTTACAGAGTAGATGACTCACCAAATCCCCATTGATTCAATGGCTCTCCTCTAGTACAACTTGATGCACTAAGCAACTGAATTTCAGATGGCAATTCTGAGTTGTTTGCAGTGTCAGAGATATGGGGAGGTTGCCCTCACTCTGCTCTTCTTAATTGGTTAACACTACCGCCCAACTAAACCGACTAAACTCTGGATGCAAACAAACACAGCTAATAGCATTTCTCAGGGACTGCTGAGAGGAAAGCACATCTTTTAAAAGGAGTGTATGTTCAACATTCTGAATACTGTTTAAGAATTCTCCAGAGGGGAACAGAAAGAACCGAAAATGAATAACTACTAGTGACTTTCTCATTAATTAAAATCTGACAAGTAGCTGGCAGCTGAAAGGGGGAGCTGTAGGTGGGGGAATCCTGCGGCTCACCACCACATTCCTTGAATTCATAAAAGCTATGGAATATTTCACTGTAGGTCGGCCAGAAATGTAGATGGAAATGTGAATTAAAAGAAAGAGCTTTTTTGGAGGTGAATGGAGATACTGGAGGTGGCCAAGAGAATTTACATAGTGAAAAGATGTAGAAGCCGGACTAACTGAATCCAGTTTCAGCCAAAAAAAATGTGTTTCTTTTCAGATGCAACTAATATAGGTCAAGGGTTGACTTGCATGACAAGCAGTGACATTAACATTTAAGGAGAGCTTGGAAAAGTTACTTTTTCTTGAGGACAACAGGAACTGGAGTCCCAAAAGGACCTTTTTCAAACCCTGCACTCAAGAAACGGAAGAGATTTTCCTTTTCCTGATTTCTACATCTCAATAATTGTCTGGTGATTTTTGCATATTAAAAGCTTATGGAACACAACATCCGAAGGAGATCTGACTGTACATGCCCTGAAGAATTTAACTCCCTTTCCACGTGGATGTGCAGTGATAGTTTAATAGACATCATTGTTCATTCATGATGTGTTGTCCCAGAATAGCTTCTTCTGGTTGCATTTGCCATGAATCTCCACAATTCATTTTTTTTTTGACAGGATGTAAGAAATCTTGTAGAGGCAAATGACAAAATCATGCCCTATCCTATCGAATCTTTTTTAAAAAATCACTGAAATCTTACTTAAGCAATAATGGCAGGAGACTGTCCTCGACCACAATGGAGAGCAGCAGGCTAGATCTCCAGACCATGTGGGACACCACTGCCTGCTTCTGTCATGCAGTCAGCTTTGTACATTCTGCCTCAGAATACCTATATATTCACCTGCAGGAATAAATATGTGGTTATATTCACATCCAGTTGGTAGACTTCCCATAAGGCGACCAGTTTGCCACTGGGGGAATAACATGCTATGGACTCCCAAAGTAACAAACTGCAGAAACGATGACCACCATTTTGTCATATGTCCCCAGGTGCCTTTGTGTTAGTGAAGTGCAGGAAAACTGGCCATCTAGGATCCTGCTGGCCATGAGGAGTGGCGTTTTCCTTGGAGAATCATAGTACAGTATTCTTCATTCTGGTTTGCAAGAGACGAGTATAAGAGGTTCTGGTCAGCCTTCACTGAGACTTCTCCCACCTACTCTTTGGAATTTGTCCCATTGAGAAAACAAGGGTATTTTTTATAATGTGTTGGCAGAGGAGCAGTGGGACAGTTTTTGTGACGCTATTACACTGTTCCGTTGGTTAAAATGGAGAGCAGTTTTGTACATAACAGCAGATCCTTGGTGAGAGAGACAGACATTTGGCCCTATAAGAGGAAAGGGATCCCACCCCCCCTGCCGCATTGGGTGATCAAGAAACAAGGAACTAAAAGAAGCTTTCATAAGTCCAAGCACACTTCTTTAGATGAATGAAGTGTGGTTTGGGCACATAAAAGCTCATGAAAAATAAAAACTAGTTAATCTAAAAGGTGTTACAATACTTACAGTTTCCCTTTTGCTACAACAAACTAACACGGCTATCAGCAAGAGTACTTTGTCAGCAATGATGTGATTTATTGGCAGTCTGGAATAGCAGGCCTGATCATCCCACCTGGATCTGTAAAGACCTTTTGTCTTATTCAGCGTCATTATTCTTATGTTCCTGTGAAGCCTGGAACACAGTTGCTGCTTATTGTACACAAAAATAATGGGACTACAGAAATTTAAAAAAAATATATTGAAATAAATATGTTACATTTACTTCTTATTTTAAGACTGCATCACTTTCATGGAGTTGGCTAGATTCCTCAGTGAGTTAGGTATCTGGCTGTGGAGCTGGAAGTTGGGACTTCCATTCCCCACTGTGCCTCCCAGGAGAAGAGCCAACCTATGTAGCCTTGGGCAAACTGCAGCATTCCAGAATGTCCCCAGAAGAAGGGAATGGTAAACCACTTCTGACTACTCTCTACAAGAAAATCCTGAGAAGGGTCACCATGAGTCAGACTTGATTTGATGGAACTTAATCATTACAGATTTCAAGGAGATACTGTATATTATCCTTACCCCTATATGGTGGTGGGGGTTGTTATATACAATACTATGAAGTTGCATCTGACTTATGACAAAGAAACATTCAGGCTATTGTACATAGAAACATTTCATCTAGTCCCCAAATTAGAACATATTTTTAAATTATGTGGTGTGACATAATCTTGAAATCAGCAAAATCAACCAACTTTGTTTCAGCTTTGAAGAGTACCCTCAAACAATGCATCAAATATTTTTGAAAGGATGTTTCCATCTGCTAAATTTAAGGTATGTAATTTGATAATCTGTTGGTAGTAAGGAACTTCCCATCTATTTCCATGTATGTATGTATGTATGTATGTATGTATGTATGTATGTATGTATGTATGTATGTATGTATGTATGTATGTATGTATGTATGTATGTATGTATGTATGTGCACCAAAAATTCATTAGGAGATCAAGAAAAATTAATTAAAGCATAAAAAATGACACCTGGAAATTTGTATCGTGGGCAGGAGCGTACCTTGAGAAGTTTTTCCACAGGTAACACACACGTTTGCTCACTCCAATGTGCTGTCTATATCAAACTTGCTAAAAGGCCGTTATTGCTTATCCACTTATCTGTATTGCCCACATTCTTTCTGCAGGCATTTGTTGAATTGCTATGTGTGTGGTATGGCTGTATGGAAAGCAAGCCAACAGGATGTATTACAAAACAGAGCATGGCGTTGATAGAATCTGAAGATTAACCAAACTAAGACCGAGTTATTCATCTGTGTTTGGCTAGGCTTGTTCTGCACAAAAATAACAGATTCATTCATCCATTCTTGACAACCTGACAATAACAATAAATCAGTAGCGATCACACTGGCTGTTAACACCTTGGGTGCAGAATGAGAAAGGAAAGGGTTGGTGTGGTCCTGAAGATTACACAAATGCAAGAGTAGGTAATACCTTTTATTGGGCCACTAAACAATGAAACAAATAGCAAGATTTTAGGGATGAAATCCACTTCTTCAGGCTCACCCTGTTCATGGATGCTGCAGAAAAATTATCAAGAAATTGATGCTACATACAGTATCTGGGAGAGATGATCCATTCTTCTTGTGAGGCTTGGCCTTTATTGTCTCTGTAGAATGGCTTGGAATTTTTACACCCTGGCTCTTGAGACCAAAAGGCTGAGAATTACCCTGTGCTTGCCCCTCCACACACACTCACATTGCTTGCTTGAAACAAGGTTTCCTTCAGCTGTGGGGATGGGTGGATGACCTGGAGTGTAGATTCCCTGCAGCACTGTCTTCTTCTGTCGTAATCTTCCTGCTCATTGAGATCTCCACACCAAGGTCTGCCAGCTGTTTCATCATCTACACATGGGCATCTGAGGGCCACCAGGGAGAGGACCTTTTCTCCTGCGTTACCTCCCCTACCCTTTTTTAAAAAAACTATCCTCCTCCATCTCTGCAGTATGATCAGCACCGACTGGAAGTGCACACTGGTGTAAAACTGAATGGAATTTGCAGCAGCTTTGGTTGCTGCACACGACACAAGCCATGGTGAGGTTTTAAAATGGTGCCAACATACACTCTTAAAAAAAACTCACTAGAGCTCTGTCATCCACCGGCCAGGACTGAGAGGCTTTCCAGTTACTGAAAGGGTCAGGGTCAGGCCAGCAGACTCCTCACCAGCCTGACATGCATCAAAAATGGAGCTGCTGGCACTGTCGCCCAACATTCCCAGAAGGTGGGGGGGCAGCTCCAGCAGCTCCGTTTTTGCTGTGTGTCAAGCAGGCAAGGTGCTGCACCAACCCCAGCCACTGACAGTAGGGGCAGGAAGCCTTCCAGCCCTGGTTGGCTGACCAGAGAACCAGCAGCTGCTCCATGTCTTGGTCTGATGTGGGGAACTGCATTAAAACAGGACATGTCAAACAGGTGGCTTTGGGCCTGTTTGCAGATACAGTAACCTGAGGTTAAAAAAAAAAAAAAGCTCACTGTGGGTTATTTGAAATGTGTCATTCCTGCCCATGATGTTTTTTCCAGCTTTTATTAAAATCTTATCTGTTTGGGAAAATATTTGCTGATTTTGATACTAAGCTTACTAATCCTTCCCCCCCCCCTTTTTTTCCTCTTTTTTTCTTCTTGTGATTTACAGTCGATGCTTGTGTTGTTTTCTACATGTGATTTTCAGGAATTTTGTAAGGCCCTGGAATTTTGATGATGATGAGTGGTATATCTTAAATACAGAAATACCCCATCCGACCCATCCATTCAGATCTGGTTCCAGGTTTTCAGGAGACCCTGCTGACACCGCAAGGGCGGATGACGGGGCTCTTGGGCCCGCCCACTCAGCTGCATAGAGGTCTAAGCAGCAGGTTCTCTTTGCCCTGGTCCCCTGACTGTTCCAGTCATTACTTGCCTGTACCTGTAATGGCTGTTTCTCCCCTTAATGGTTGGTGCCCAGACTGTCATTCTCCTTCATTCTGTGTGTGAGCCTTGTGACGCAGTAGTTAAACTGCAGCGCTGCAGCCAAGACTCTGCCCATGACCTGAGTTCAATCTCGATGTGCTCAGGTAACCAGCTTGAGGTTACTCAGCTTTCCTTCCTTTTGAGGTCAGTAAATTGCGTATCCAGCATGCAGAGAAGGGGGCCATGTGTAGCCTGCATAAATAAAATAAATGTAAACTGCCGAAAGAGTGTTTTAAGCAGCATACTTTGCTTTGCTTTGTGTGTGTGTGAAAGAGAGAGAGAGCTGCAGAGAGATCAAGCACAAATATGAGCATGGGCAGCCTCAACACTGAACATTATCTAAGGACTGAAAAGATTATGCACCCTTTTTCTATAACAAATCTCAGCCGTGTTGATCCCACCATTCCTGAACACAACCATTTAATTTATCTCATATAACAATGTAAAGCGATTCATGATTGATTCTACTCATAGTGATAGGAAGCTCTCCCTCCACACAGTTCAGTGTTCCCATAATGGTTTTCCATACAATTAGGCAAAGTCAGCCATCCAGCTGTTCCTCCTGGAATTCTTGGCCACTACCCTATATTTAGGAGGGAGATCCCTATGCAATATAAACTCTAAATTGTCTAGATTGGCCTTCTGCCCTCCAGTGGTAGAGGACCAAATTTCATCACTAGTGTTAGACAAAGGTCCAGTTGCCCATCCTGCCAGCTTCTGTATATGGAACTGGGTGGAAAGGGGGAGTCATCTTGCCCTTTGCTCAGGCAACCAAATAACTTGGGCGGGTCCTGTTGTCAATGATGAAGCTCAGAATGCATTATAAGAGCTATCATGAAAAGTTTGAGATGGCACCCAAAATACAATGGGGGCTGAGGAAAATTTAGAATGGTCGCGTAATGGAAGTGTCATACACAGACAATTCACCATGAAAATAGAAACAAAAGTGAGTATGTGTGCAAATAAAGCTAAAGAATGAAAGTGATCCTCAGCATAATCTTGTGTAGAGTTGGAAAAATAAGGTTTTGGGGAACATTACATGCTTGCTAGGAAGCTTCTGGGAGTTAGACCACCTAAAGTGGTGAACATTTAAAACTTGGTGAGTATTCTTAGCACTCTACTTTAGGTCTGTCACAGCCATGAATATCTGTCATTTTTTAAATTCAAAATAAATGTCCACCTGATTCTGGATTTTGATCGTAACATTAACTGGCCAGATTATTCTTTTTCAATTTCTTGATATTATCAACCTATCATGTGGTTGTGAAAAAACTATCAGTATGTTGGCAATAATGTTGTAAATGAATTCTGTAAAGACAAGGATGTGTGTGAAACATATTTCATGAGTCTGGGTTGTTTTATCTTCCCACATGCATTTCAATTATCCTTTGGTTTTATTATCAAATGCAGAAATAACTTAATGCATCACAGTGAGACAGGGCTTAATGGGTGGTCTTGAACTCATCACACTCCTCTCATTCAGCAAGTCTGAGAAACCCAGTAACAAGTTCTTGCAGCAGAAAGTCATCTCCAGGCAAAAGATGAGATCACTGCTGTAATGAGGCAATTATCAGTGGCAGGCACTGAGGCAGTATGCTGAGAAGTAGAAACTGAACAGTGTCAACAGAGCAGGATAATCCTGCTCTGACCAGCTGGCATCATAAGGCAGAAGACTAGGGTTCAGGACTGTTTTAACCTAAGGACTGCATTTGCCAGGTTATTAAGTGGAGCCGAAACCAATTGGGTGGGATTTAGCTGGCAATGAGTGGTTCTTCTCTCTCTCTCTCTCTCTCTCTCTCTCTCTCTCTCTCTCTCACACACACACACACACACACACACACACACACACACACACACACACAGAGAGAGAGAGAGAGAGAGAGAGAGAGAGAGAGAGAGAGAGAGCAGCATGGGAAAGAGCTAAGAGCAAGAAGAGTATCTGAATAGTTAAACACTACAGCCTCTCTTTCCTCCTCCCCCCCCACCCCCAATTCTTGAGTTGTTCCCAGAAAACTTGAGTCTTGCCCAGCATAGGGACACAGAATGGGAAATCACAGGAAAAATGAAATTTGGG
The DNA here is from genome assembly GCF_051106095.1 of Pogona vitticeps. Lineage (NCBI taxonomy): Eukaryota > Metazoa > Chordata > Lepidosauria > Squamata > Agamidae > Pogona > Pogona vitticeps. The sequence goes on from NC_135783.1 coordinate 33,870,747, forward strand.
CCCTACCAGTTGTTAGGGTTTCAGGAGGTTTCCACAAATACTGTATTGCCCAAATGTTCGTGTATGGGTTCCATTAATGATTTTTAAGTTTGATCCACATATAATTTTGGACATGGATACTCAATAGAATAGCATAGCACATATGTGCTGCTAAACGTTGGAAAGTGTGGTGTTTTTCTGTCTCCTGGATTTCTCTCTTCTTTCCTGTGTATATAAATAAGATAGTATGAGCTCTTTCCTTTGTATTCTATAAAGTCTCTCTCTCTTGCTCTCTTTTCCTCTCTCTTCTTATTTATTTGTACCTCAGTTTGTATGCATTACAGACACTGACCCACACAGAGGGGAAAGTTTAAAATGACCTCTAACTGCCTTCCCAGAGGATGAAAATGAGATCTATACATCTCGATCAGGTAAATAAATTTGAGTCACATGGGGACCAATTTCAGTTTTTTAGCCATACAGACAACTTGTGCAAACCATTTAGGTCCATACAAGAGAAGTGAGAAAACAGTGAACAAGGTCACATCATGATGCTTAGCAATTACAAATTCTTAGCAATGTTTGAAGTCATGCTCCTATTAGAACATTTGTAGAAACACATAATTATTTCACATCATGATGTTTTATATTTTAGACTTTCAGTCTTTCAAGCATCAGGAAAGCCATGGGCTACTTGATCCATCTAAACAAACCTTTCCTTTCTAAACTGTCATCCGTTGTAATAAAAAGGAAAAACATATAATACCTTTGAAAGACAGTGCTAAAAGAAAATTTAAAAACATACAAATATTGTATTACACTGGAACCATTACAACAGTGTCTTTATTAGTGAAAAACAGAAAGCCAAGGAGACTTTCACATACTCCACACGTTAGCGGAGTTGCAATTTTTGCTTTTGTTAATAAAATACAAGCTCAGACTTCAGCCCTGGGAGCGCCATTAAACTTACACAGGCTTTTGTGTGATGAATGCTCGCTAGAGATTTATGCATAGAATGGAGACACTTTTTGAAAGTTCCTGAAATACCATGTCAAGGATGCTAATCTTAAACTCCCTCTTGTTGAAAGTCCACTCTTCATACATATTCTGATGATATGCCTCATTGTCCATGTATTTGGTGGACATGTGATGGGTGATTAGATCTTAAGTTAATCAAGTCACTGTAAATGTTCCCCTTAGTAAACACATGTACACATGTAGGGAAATGTACACTGCACCAAATGAGAAGAATTAAGTAGTGTGGCCCCTAACCCATTCTCTCAGTAGTTGAAAAGATTTTAGTGAAGCTCTGGCGGAAGAAAAAAAACCAGAGGGGAAATGTCACTATTGAGATGAATCTTTTCATGTGGTCTACTGGATTTGCAACCACAATACAGTGGTGCCCCACTTAACGCTTACCCCACTTGATAACAAATCCGCTTCACGATGAAGTTTTTGCGATTGCTTTTGCAATCGCAAAACAATTTTTGAATGGGTTTTTTTTGCTTTGCGATGATCAGCTCCCTGCTTCGGGAACCGATTCTTCGCATTACGATGATCAAAAACAGCTGATCGTCGGGTTTCAAAATGGCCACTGGGTGTACAAAATGGCTCCCCACTGTGTTTAGGAAGGCTTTTTTGCAAGACAGGGAGCAGAAAATGGCCACCCTGTGAAGGATCCAGTTATTCAACCCAATGGAATGTATTGAACGGGTTTTCAATGCATTTCAATGGGATTTTTTATTTTGCTTGACAAGGATATCGCTTAACAGCGATTTTGCTGGAATGGATTATCCTCATCAAGCAAGGCACCACTGTACTGAATAATTACTCTCTAGTAATTCTCTGGGCACAGTTTCCTGTTGCCTGCACATTGAGGGCCTCTCTTTCTTCCACTAAGGATGAGGTTCATAGCTTAGGCATAGTCTTGGACCTAGCACTGTCAATAGACACCCAAATAGTGTATGTGGTCCAGTCTGCCTACTTCCCCCTTAGGCAGATTGCAGAGCTGCATGCGTACTTTGACATCTAGTCCGTCACCACGTTAGGGAATAGACTACATGGGGCTGCCCACAAGACTGATCCAGAAACTTCAAGATGTCCAGAATATGGCAGTCAAGTTAATGAGGGGAGTTAATAAATACCAACATAGCCCCAATACTGGCTGCCTTGCACTGGCTACTGGTCCATTTCTGTATCAGCTTCAAGGTGCTGGTTTTGACCTATAAAACCACAAATGGTTTGGGGCATCAGTACATAGCAGAATGGCTACTTCCAACATAGAGTGCTCATCTTACCTTTATATCCCAGGTGGGACAGCTGAAGATGCTAGTCCCAAGGGAGGCCCAGAAGGAGAAAACAAGGTACTGGGCCTTCTCGGCGGTTGCTCCTCTGCTTTGCAACAAGTAGCCATCTGAAATTTGCCTGGTTTCCTCTCTGGCACCTTTTTTTAAAAAAATATCCATGAAAACCTTATTTCAGCAGGATTTCCAAAACATTCCATTTGAATTGCCTGCTGAATCTATTAGCCATTCATTTTAACTGCCTCTTTTTAAACGTAAATGTCATGTTAATTTTAATTTCAATGCTAATTAAGTTTATGGCATTATATGTTGTTGTCACTGTTGTACATGACCTAGAGTGACTGACTATCAGTCAGATAGGTGGTATAGAAATTGAATAAAATAAATAAATAGATTCATAATCAACATTTGGCCATTTAAAATGAATTCTTTTATTTCCAGAGATTTCAGCATTTTTTGCATCACAAATTATGAATGAACTTCAGTTGAAAGCATGATTATCCCAGCCTGGACTCCTCCAACTAACTAGCCTTGAATTACTCTGATCTTTCTGGCCGTATAATTCCCGTATTTTCTCCTACTAATAAATGTGTGATTGGTGAGGCTGAGCCACTATGTTTGAAAATCCTTTTAATCCTCTTTATGGCAACAGAAACATTTGTGAGTGATCTTTGAAGATTCTGTACTGGGCAGAACACCTGCAGCTTAATGCTTCATGTTAACAAACACCCTCACATGAGTCTAATGTCTTCTGGCATGTACGAACGCCATGGCAGAAGACTGTTGTAATAATGAGGCCCAACCGTAACCTTCGACCTCTTGCCTCCACATTGAAACCGGCTCATCCAAATGATACAAGATCACTTGTGCTCCCAAAGAGCTCAATGTACCATGTGCATTGTCAGCACAAATGATTTATTGTGCCGTTGGCAGACTGGAAAGATAAATACATTCTTTAATGCAACAGTGGTTCTTTCCTCCAGTCAGCAAAAAAAATATATGTCTTCCCTTTCAGGATTTCTTGATGACACAGCTTGAGTAACTTGAACTGAAAGTCCACGTTAAGAGTCCTCGCATCCACCTGTGCTCATAAAAATCTGCTTAGAATACAAACAGAAAGCCTGTACACCTGTGACTTTAATGATTGCTGTGGAGGATATAAATATGTTTGCAATCATATGCAGCCAGGCAGTAGTAAAAAGTTCCTGTTAACTTTGAATGTTTTTTAAACCTGCTACACTTCTGCAATATTTCCTTATTTTCAGCAGGGAGAGGGTCTACTTACCGCTACTCTTCACTGTCATGTCTATATATTTTCCATAAGTCCTACACATCCCCCAAAGAGGGAAGGGAATCTAATTCTTGGGGAGGGGCTATACCACCAAGATGGAGCAATTGTTCATTGCAGATAACCAATTCAATTCGTCAGGCAGGGATGGAAAACCTGGTCACATGGGCCAGAAGTCTCACAGTGTAAAGCAACTGTGTTTCATGGCTAGTCCTACCATACATGATCCATTAGGCAGCGCCATGAGGAGGAAATAAAGTGTAGGAATTGCTGAAGGCAAGACTGTTATATGCATGAATCCCAATGTGCTCCATTTCCAGCACAAAATGTCTAGGGCTGGACTCAAAGTGGCCACATATCTCATTTTAAGGAGGACAGTCCTCTTTTTGAAGATGTTCTTTATTGGAAAGACTGTCCAAGTCTGATTTAAAGATAAAGAGCCGTAGCAAGAGAGATCGAAGATCCAGAAATCATCCATCTACACTTAGTGCTTGCTCAGCAGATTCAGGCGGCACATGCTACCTGATCACGGTCCTCCGCATCTAGATGAGATTGTTGTAATTCTCTTTAAATTATATGCAGCATTTATAATTTGCATCTGTAAATTAGCATGTGCAGTTTCATGCAAATCAGTGCCCTCTTTTTCCTCTGTTGTGATGATGCACGTCTTCCTTTTTGGTGATGCTACGTAGTCAATCTGGAACTGGCGCTGACTTCAGTTTGGAAAGAGTTTTGCAGATATGGGCTGATCCATCCATTTCAATGGTGGTAAAGGGAATCTGCATGCAGGCCACCTACATCTATTACAATGAAGTGAATTGATCCTGATAGGGGTGGGAAATCCCATTTATGTCCTAAAGCTCCCAATGTATTGAAGATGTGACTGGGTTAGGGCAACTATGTAAAATGCCCAGAGCCTAGAAACATTACAGTAAAAGTTATTGTGTTAGCATTTTCTTTTCTGGGTTAAAATCCTGCTACTTTGCTCTATGTGGGAAAGGCAACAAACATTCTTTTGCTAAATACTGTACGTTGTTTCAGTGTTCAATATTTCAAACTTCCACACTACTGAATACATTTAAGCCAGTTGCAACAGGAAGGCTGAAAATAACAGAATTTTCTTCCCTTTCTCTGTTTAGAAATACAGGCAATTAAAAATGTACTGAAATCTTAAATTAAACTATATTGGACATCAGTGTGGGAACCTTCTTCCTTATATTCCTTCCAAATAATTTATGCCTTATTTTGCAAGGCTTTAGACAAAGTTCTAATCATTTTGATGAATTCCTTCGTATATACAAGGAAGAAATGAATTGCCTTTCATTTATGCATCAGGGAGAGAACCAGTACAGTCCTGCTGGCGCATAGCACACATACACCACGCAGAAAGGTGGTGTTGATGTTTTGAAGGCGGCAGATATTAGGAGGCAGTATGAAAACCATATAGCAGCTACCTCTGAAACTTGTCAAAGAAGAAACAGCTGTAAAATGCTAGCTTGATTTATCCTGACAGTTCATATTCATGAATATTAATACTGAATAATTTAAAGTGCCCTTGAATACCTCTTGGCAAGATGTTTCAATTACCCCTGGGTTCTCAAATTCCATTTTCAATATAAAAAAAGGGAGGGAGAAATATATATAATTTCTTGCAATGGCTGAATTGTTACATATGTCAGAGTAGAACAAATCTTTACTCAAGCCATAATATGGTAGCTGGGCAGCTACAGACATTCATAGAGGAAACATTATTTGGACCATTTCAGCCTGCTTTTAGGCTGGGGTTAGTACTGAAGTGGCCTTAGTTGTCCACTCTGATAATCTGAGTTGTTCCAGCCTAAAGATAGGGCAAGTGCAGTTCTGTTGAGTTTCCTGGACCTCTCAGTGGCTTTCAATGCCATTGACCATGAAATTGTATTGGACAGGTTCTGTGGAATGGGAGTGGGAGGCACTGTATTATAGTGGTTCCATTCTTGTCTTCAGATCTGGTTCCAAAGACTGGTAAGGCAGGGGAACTTCTGCTCAGCCCTATGGTGATGAAGCTGTGGGGTACTGCAGGGTTTTATTCTGTCTTCCATGCTGTTTTATGAAGCTGCGGGCAGAGATCCTTAGGAATTTTGGGGATGCATGTCATCAATAGGCTAATGATACTTCTCCTTATTATCAAGGACATCCGAGGCTATGCAAGAGCTGAACCAATATCTGGAGACTGTCATGGGCTCATTGAGGGTCAGTTCACTGAAGATGGGTCCTGACAAGATGGAGGATTTGGTGGTTCCAAGATCTGGGAGTTGTGTAGGAGACTTGTTCTGGATGGAATCTCATTTTTCCTGAAGGAGTAGGTGCCCAGTTTTGGAGTACTTCTAGATTCATCTTTGTCACTGGAGGCTCGTGCAAGCTCCATGGTTCAGAATGCCTTGGGTGGCTTTGCTGGTCTGTCAGTGATGACCATTTCTGGACAGGGATAACAGCAGTCCATGCTCTGGTAACCTACCTGTTAGACTATTTCAATGCACTCTATGTGGGACTACCCTTGAAAATAACACAGATGCCTTAGCAAGTGCAGTATGCAGCAGCTAGACTATTAACAGGAATGTATTCGCGAAGGCTTTCACGGCTGGGATCTAATGGTTGTTGTGGGTTAATATCAACATGCTTGTTGATATTAAGAGGAATGTCTGTCAGAGCCTACATGATACCAGTTCTGAAGGATTTGCACCTCCAGTCTGAGTTTAAGGTGTTGACAATGAGCTACAAAGCCACAAAAGACTTAAAATTGGAATATCTGAAATAATACCCCTCCCTATATAAATTTGCCCAATCCCTAAAATCTGCTGGGAAAGCCCTCTTCTATGTCCTACCATTTTGAAATGTACATTATGGGTAGACAAGAACTCTCTTGGCTATAGCACCCTGACTGTGGAATGCCCTCCCTTTGGAGGCTCAACTAATGCCAACAGTGGCATCATTTATTTATTAATAATAAATAAATATTTATTCGTGCCTTTGGGTTTCAGGATTGTGGCCTGTGCGGGTTTCAATGCAATGGTTCTAAGGTTTCAATATTTTAATTTATGTGTTTTAGACCATTTAATTTTAAATTGTTTGAAAGGTTTAATATTTTTAAATTGTTTTACATGACTTTGTAACCCACCCTGAGATCTCATGTAGGCTGCAAGTGTTTTAAATGAAAGGGGCACTAAATCTCTAATATTTGTTCTTGTTATCATTATGAGAGAGATAGGACCAAATCTTTATGTATTAATATCCCATCTTTTTTACAAGGTATGCCTTTAAACCAACATGTATGCTACTGCCACCTGCACGCACATTGTATGCTCACATCAGCCTTGGAAGGAAAGCCAGCCTGGGAACCAGTATCTGGTTTAACATCATTCGCTGATCATCACAGATGAATGGGCATTTGAATCTCGACTCTCCAGTCTCAGTCTGGCACTCTAACCACTGGCTGTCCTTTTGTATGAAAGTGTCAAGGCAGGCATGAATGACATGCTGGAAGGCTAGTTCCATTTGAGCAGAAAAGCATATGATGGCTGCTAGAAGTTTCTGGAAGAGTATTTGAGATTTTTGTCTAAAAGATACAGACGTGTACATTTGCTGAGATGGAGGAATTTTAGGCTTGCTGGTTGCTTTCCTTTGTGAGGAGAAATGTTCCTGTTTCCTCTCCAGTAGGAAGTTTTTCTTGACCCGGAGCCAAAAGTCTCCCTTGCTCTTGAAAAGAAAAGGAGTGGTAAAGATATCTGGAACTCTTCATGATGTTGAGGCCAGTTTACACAAATAGTTGAGTAGAAAATTCTCATGTTGAACTCTTGATAAGCTTGCCTCCAGGCTTAATGGGTGCGGGACTCCATGACGGTCAATATGTAATTTCACACACAACTAGACTTTCAAATGGTAATAAATATGATAACATTGTTCTTTATATTCTGAGAGAACCTATTCTTAATGAGGTTAGAAAAAAATATATTTATTGATACCATTTGTTTTCCTTGTAGGAAATCTCATGATGCATGCATTTTGTTCAGCAAAATCCTTTTCATTTGAGCACATGCTTGTTGATATTAATGTTGTTTTGACATTCACTTTTTTTCTTTGTGTTCTTTTCTCCATCTCCTCATTACCATTGGTAATGGGGCAGTTGTTGCAGATGGCAAATTCACCCAGTGGTGGCTGCCATTTTCTCCCCATACTGCTATAATTTCAAAAACATTATAGGAAAAACAAATGGGATCTGGTGGAAGTGACTGAAGAGCTAACCACTGGGCCTTCCCACCACTGCCACAGGCAGCAAAACATAGTGGTCAAAATCCTATTACTTAGCCATTTATAAAACTTCACTGGCATAAATCTCAGTGGCAAATTGCAGCTGGTTAAGAAATTGGCAATTGTATTTCCTATGGCATATGAATCACATGACTTAGCATACAGCAAGAAATGTGAATGCCGGCTTTGTAACTAGCAGTTGGCTAGTAAACAAGCTTGACAATTCAGTTGCTGAAACTTGCATGTTGTTTTTCTGATGGATTCTGACTAGAGATGGGGACGAATGGATTGGCTTTTTCAACAACAACAAAAAAAAGGATCGGCTTTTTCAACGAAAATAGCCGATTCATTACATATTCGTCCCTTCATATTCATGGTTCCAGAGACCCCACGAATATGAAGGGATTAATATTTACCTGTTTTTATTCATCCTTCGTAATATCAAAAACTGCCTACCTGTCGTTGATTAGCTGATCGGTGGCAGATAGGCAGCCACCCCCTCCACAGCCACCCAACCCCACAGCCTACCTCCACCCCTTCCTTTCCCTTCCTTAGCCCTCCACCCCCCACTGACACTCCCTTCCTATTAATAAAAAGAAAAACATCATTCTGTCTACCCCAACAGTCTATCCCCAATACACCCTTCCTCTATCTACCTTACCCCCCAATCCACCCCCACCGATACCCCCTTACCTTAATGGCTGCTGCCCAGGTCTCCTTCTGGCCTACTAGCCATGGCATGTAAAAAGGAGACTGTCTGCCCTTTGCAAAGATGGTGGCTGCGGCTTCATTCAGGGTAGGGAAGCTGCAGCTGGATTCCCTTAGCTTGCCTTAAGGGAATCAATGTTGCAATTTGCATAGATGGCAGCTGCAGCTTCCCTACTCTAAGTCACTGGTTCTTAACCTTGGGTTACTCAGGAGTTTTGGACTGCAACTCCCAGAAGCCTTCACCACCAACTGTGCTAGCTGGGGTTTCTGGGAGTTGCAGTTCAAAAACATCCGAGTAACAAAGGTTAACAACCACTGCTCTAAGTGAATCTGCAGCCACCATCTTTGCAAAGGGCAGCCAGTCTCCCTTTTTACATGCCATGGCTGGAAGGCCAGAAAGAGACCTTGGCAGCAGCAATTAAGGTAAGGGGTGTTGGTGGGGGCTAAGGTAGAGAAAGGAAGGGTATGTGGGGGTAGGCTGTTGCGGTAGCTGGCTGTGAGGGAATGTGGCTGCCTATTGGCTGCCGATAAGGTGATCAGCAGCCAGTAGGCAGAATTGTGCTGGGGTGTTTTTTTTTCTTTTTTCTTTTTTGGTAATAGGAAGGGGGTGGTGGGGGTGTTTATTTAAAAAAATAACCCCCTCCCCACAAATTGACAAATAACTTCATTATTCGTTGCTTCATGGGTGCAACTTCATGCTTCGTGAGTCGTCAACTTTTGACACCTCACAAAGCAGGACGACTCGCCAAAATAGTGAGTTGTCCCCATCTCTAATTCTGACTAGAGGGGGTAAAAAAGGAGAAGCCAGATAGTTCCTGTTCATGCCAGTAGAAATGATGGGCCCCTTTCATCATGAGAATGAATTAAAGTTTTGAAGGAGAATTTGCCTTCATATTTTTTTCTTCCCCTTGTCTGCTCTGTAGCCTATGGAAACTGAGGTCATTAAGCTTGTTCAGTTCGCCTTCCCATTCATTCTCAAGCAAATGCAGACTCCTAGGTCTATGTGTTGTGCGATGGCTACCAGAGGTAGATTCTGGATCGAGAAGGGTAGTATCCCATTATGGTTGTAGTGATGGGGGGGGAGCTTGCTGTGGTCATAATCCACCTATAAGGGTCACAGATGCAATGACACAATATATGCCAAGGTGACCATGTACACTTACCTCTATGTATAATAGCTAGCGCTTGACATGCTATAAAGACTGCACATGTCTGCACATGATGGTAGATGGCTTTCTATTGGCTGGACTGGGAGTCAGCAAGAGAAGGGGTTGTCTCACAGCCACCCACAATGTTGCTTTTACTGTGAGAACAATCCTTGTGCCTCTGCCAGATAAAGTATGGTAGATGTATGAAATGTGCACTCCATTTTTGTCTGACAGCCAAACTACTGAAGATGTTAATTTATTTGGATTTTTAAAAAATCCAACATGCAGGCTTTTTGTTTAAGAAACAAAAATTGTGGGGCCTTTTTTTGGAAAAAAAATTAGAGAAGTGCTTTTTTTGAGAACATCATACTTTGTGCAAATAACACTGTATTTTGTGCAAGACAATATTTTACACAGAATATGAGCTTTTTGGCACAAGATGCAATTTTTGAGAGTGCTACTGCTGCAGAAAAAGGGCTGGGTTTTTTTCCACACTTGTGCAGGAGTGGAAAATTGTGCAGCGGTTGGCATTTCTTTCAGTGGAGTGTCCCAATGTATAAAAGACTCTTTTTCTCTTTCTCTGGGTGAGAAAGTTTGCAATTGTTTATTATATACTTAGCATAAATACATATTGGGATGTCCCGTGGATAACACCACAAAGAACCGCCATGAGTATAAACTGTGGGTCCAAATGTAGTTCATTTCTCATATTCTGAAATCTGTTCCATGCTTTTGGCAAGGTTGTGCCTCAGTCCCTAAGCTTTTGCTCCACCTTTCTTGTTTCCCTAATCTATTTAATGCTAGCCAGCTGTTTGCAATCACCCTTAACAACTATAACTAAATTAGCATTCCTGCTGAAGCATATTCCCTGAGTGGATATTCTCAACATCACTGACGTAGTCCATTAATGTTTCTGGAGGATCAGATGGTGCTTTGCTTTCATTTGCACGGAATGGCATTTCAAACAGACAAACAAACAATAATGGACACGGGAGTGGGAGAAAAAGACCAACTGAACCAAGCCTTAGAGGCTGCCCCCTCCTCCCTGGACCTCTCCTTTTCTGAAAGCTTCAGAAACATATTAGAAAACAAATGTATTACTTAGTCCCACATTTCCACACCCCAGAATCTACTGCCCTATAGCAGGCAATTGCACACTCAGAAATGGCACCTCTTCCGGTATTTGCTGCACAGAATGGCACATCTTTATTTAATTAAGACCTGGGCCTTACCTCTAAGGGCCATTTTTTTACCGCTGTTGGCCTTCATCAATGTCTGTCTAGGGATTTAAGGAAAAGACTTACATTGATCCGGACTTACACTGATTCTATCTAGCTTGGGGCTATCTTTTATGTTGTTCAGTCTCTGAAGTTCCCAACAAACGTTTTTGACATCAGTATCTAACAGACACCAAAGACTGAACTTTGTGTTTGGGAAGCCTGTGGTCAAAGCAAAGGGGACACCTCCCTCCAAAATGTTGAGGTTGAACTACAAATGGAAAGAATCCTCACTAGATTCCTCATGCTACTCATTTCAACTGTTCCAGCACTAGGAGGCATGTCACTGAGAAATTTTAACATCTAAAGAGTGACACACACACACACACACACACACACACACACACAGAGAGAGAGAGAGAGAGAGAGAGAGAGAGAGAGAGAGAGAGAGAGAGAGAGAGAGAGAGAGAGAGATGGTCTCTGCTGCACAATGTTTCTTGTGTCTTTTCTCTCTGAGAAACAAAGCACATACACATGCGTACAGCAAGGATTGTATTTTAAGAAAAATAAGACCAATTCATCAAATGCTTCAAATTGTTTAAAAAGCAGCAGTCATCCTAATTTGGGAAAAATTCCACAATTCCGGCAGTTTTGCTAACTGTGCAATGTAGTATAACATTCAGCAATTTTGCAAAATGGCAAAATGCTTTTTTGCATAAAATGTCATTCTCATCAATGCAGGAACTCTATTGAGAGAATGAGGAACTTTCTCGCTCTCCTCACCAGCAAGAAGAAAATTAGTGCAGTTCTTGCCCACAAGACAAGACAAACGTGGATTTACACTTAGTGTTGATCCTGTTCTTGTTTGTGAGGTGCTTATGAGTCTGGACTTTCTGTCACCAAAGCACATGCTATTCCTCCAAGTCACAGGACTTCTTCAGCTTAATCTAGCAGGAATTTCACACTTCTAAAAAGCTCTTGCAAATCTTGGGATTTCCTCAAACTTGCTGATACTTTTCACTTGAAGAAGCAAAGTTATGCATCCAATTGGCTAGATATAGAATCAAGAGTTTCTATACAGAAGTAACTGAAATATGGGGCTGGCATTCCTGAGGGTACTGCATACATTACTCTCTGGAAATCTGATGCAAGCTGTACTCTCTGCTTGTAGCAGTGGTTCGTAACCTTTGACCCTCCAGATGATTTGGATTTCAGCTCCCAGAAGCCTCAGCTAACATGGCTAATAGAGATTCTGGGAGTTGAAATCAAAAACACGTGGAAGGCTAAGTTAGAGAACGACTCATTGGTAGAATGTCTCCACTATGCTCTGCCTGTCTACTTTTCAATGAAGTAGATATTACAAAGACACCATTAATCTTCAGTGCCTTTCCACTCAAAGAAACCTAAAAGTTTATAGGAAGGGCTAGTCTTTGAATGTCCCTTCACATGAATATTTCCTAAAGTGCTCATTCTTGGTGATTCTGAATTTTGCTACTCCCAGAATCCCTGCACTAGCAAGATTTTGCAGCTTCCAGTGAAAATAAAACCTTGGTCTTATTTCTCTTTCTTCGTTTGGCCTGTTCCGCACAGGAAACTGTCCGATTCTATGCTGCCTAATGAGCTTGCCAGTGAATCCTCTGCAGGAAAGACACTGCTCTGCACAGGAATTTTTAACAGTTTTGTTCAATCTGTCATTTTTTCTGTCCTTTTACAGATAAATCCAAAATAGAAAGGATGCTATTGTGTGCAGGAATTTTAACAATCCTGTACAATGTGACATTTCGGGGGGGGGGGAAGGATTTTTTAAATTAGATTTATACCACACCCATCTAGACCAAAGGTCTACTCTGGGTGGGGTATAATGAAATCATGCGGAATTTGCCATAGGATTTTTCTGAATGTAAAATTGCACTGAGAAATTTCTCTGCAAGGAGAAAAGAGGGGTTCCCCCCCCTTTCTTTTCTTGAGAGCAAGAGGCTCTAAGATTCATAGCCCTAAGCACAGGACATGCAAAGATACACTGATTCCCAAACAGTAGTCACAGAGATATTTCTACCTTCTGACATTCCTTCCTTCCTGCTCCACATCATAGATTTATAGTGATAAAGAATGGAGAAATGCACCTTCCCTTGAATTCACATCTTTCTGCAATGAATGGAAGAGGTCCTTCCATTGATTGATTTATGATGTAATGGAGCATTTATTTTGGTAGAATGGGAAAGAATGTAGTCTTCATTTAATTCTACTCCTGCTGGGATCCCTATAAAAATCGTTCATTGGGTTGGGAGACCCATCAGAAACATGGGGATGATCCTTGTGTGTGCATTTCATGTTAGAAAATACTTCTTGTACGAAGACTGGAAAAGGCAGTACTATGCAAGCAAGACCTACAATTTACCAAATTATTTCAGGAATACAGCCCTTCATAATCATTCTTCCCTGCTAATATTCAGGCTGGGGCAGAAGTCTCTTCAGGCCCAAGGAATGATTTTGTCATGATTCCTAGGAAGAAATAGTCTTCCAGCTGTATTGTGGGAGGCATTTCCATGAAAAAAAAAAAAACACAAAGGGATATTAAAAAAGTTCAGTTTGTGTACTCAGGGTTACCAGACAAATATGAGACAATTTAGTGACAATTCTGAGAGCCAAAAGGGAAGAAAGAAATATGCCAACATATAGTATTTATTCTGCCTATATGGACAGTAGAATGCATTTGAAGGAAGACAACAATGCAACATTTACCATAAAATCATAGAATCATGGACTAATTGAGTGGGAATCCAACCTCCTGCTCAATGTAGGAATCTAAATCAATTTTCTCTTGAATGTCTCCAAGTATTGGAACACCCACTACCTTCTGAGATTACTGGTTTCATTGTCACACTCCTCTAACAGTTGACATGTTTTTCTTGATATTCAGCCTAAATCTGGCTTCCAGTAACGTGAGCCCTTTATTAGGTGTCCTGCACTTGGGATGATCAAGAACAGATCCTGCCCCTCCTCTGTATGATTATCTTTCAAGTATTTGAAAAGTGCTATCGTATCTCCCCTCAGGGAGATAACAGGGAGCATGAAACTATCAGTCAAGAGCTTCAGGATCTTATTGGTGGTTGATTCTGGGAACAGCAATGCAAAGTCAGAATGTTCAAAGCCTCAGAAGTTAAAATCACATATATGCAGACAAGTCAATAGTTTCAGATTTTAATGTTGTGGAAACTCTGAGTAACTGGCAGCCTTAGAGGCTCCTTGCATCAGGCTTTCAGTATACAGTACTAAGGTGTTATTCCTTCCTTTGTTGTTGTCATTTCCCCACCCCACCCCCAGCTTTAGGCTACACATTTCTGCAATGAGAGAGCCTATTGTTAGCTGGATATTTCCACTGGAAAATCTGCTGTGAGCTATGGACTGCCTCATGGGGTTATATAATGGATAGTTTATGGCTTTTGTGAGATCCGTTCAGTTGTTTGGTTACCATCCATTGTGAGGATTTTGCTGTCTTTGTCAGACAGCACCTGAGAAGAAAGATGTGTTGCAATGCCTATCGGCCGGGGTTTCTGGTTAAAACTGGTTTACCTACAGAGCCCTGCAATTTCAAATGATGCTATGTTCTTAAGTTATGGGGCTGACACACCCTAAGGCATTGTTTCATTGTGCATAAGCTTGTATACTATGAATGTGCCTCTCTCATCCTTTATTCTCTGCATATTTCTGTAGCTCAGTTCCTTGTCTCTGAACTATTGAGTAGATATGGACAGAATGCCGACACAGAGCTACGTGTGACCCCCACCCCCACCCCGGCCTACTTTGCAGCCTTTGGTTTGCAATTTCTCTGAGCATTGTACAGTCTGACATTGGGATGAATTTGCTTGGATGTCCATTCCTGGGAAGATTGGCAACTGTCTTGAATGTTTTCCACTTGTGAATAATGATCCTCACTGTAAAATGATAGACTTTAAATTGTTTGGAAATGGCCTTATAACCCTTCCCAGACAGTTGGGCAGCAACAATTGTTTCTCTATGATCATTGTTAATGTGTTTCCTCCTTGGCACACACCTGAATGCTCCAGACCAGCAAACTGCTAAAACCTCAGCTTTTATAGAGGTGGTCACTCTTGCTGATAATCAATTACTCAAGGGGATTTAGTTAGCAGCACCTGGCTGCTACTTAGCTTCTTAATTCCTATGGAAGTAGTGAGGATGTACTTAGTTTTTCACACATGGCTTCTCTGTTTTAGCTTCATTTCTGTAAAATAAATCATGACACAGTTTAGTATCATGTGCTGTAGTTCATCTGAGGTTGTATTTACCTAATTTTCAGACCTGCTAAGGACCACATGATTTTTATTATTTTCTGATACGTAGAATTCAAAGAGGATGTATTTTATTTTTCACATTACTGTATTTTATAGGTCATTCTTTTCACATCCATAGCTTGTGTGAATTGGACCCAATCAGTATAAACCTCAACCAGAGTTTGTATTCTCCTGTTAACATCAAATGCTTGTTGACTAAACTCCAAGGAACCATTCAGCTGACTAGTTAATTCTGTATACTGACAAAGAATATGATCAAAGTTTAGAATGTTCATACTAGCTGGGGAATTCTGGGAGTTGCAGTCAAAAAAGTAACCTTTCCAAGCTCTGGATATGACACTTCCTCGTAGGAAATAATGAACTTCCCAGGGTGATGCAAAGCAGCTTCCTGAACAGCTAATCTGACAAGATATACTCTGTCAAACATAGAGGAAATGGACTGAAATCATTGTAGTGTTGCTGGACTAATTAAGAACAGGGCTGACCAATGTCACTTAGCAAGAACAGGAAACATTGCTGGAACAAGTCTCCTGAGAGATTAGAGATGATGGCAAAGGTTGCAGAGGACTCCTCAAGGCGAAGATCCCACCCCATGAGATCAGCAAATGAATTAACAGGATTTCCTGGGCAATTCAACAGATTTTTATCTAGAGTGGAATAACACTATAGGGACTCTTAATTGTGTGTTGTTGTTGTTTCAACCTTGATTAAACTACGGATGGACAAAAAAATTGCAGAGGAGCTATTCTAAAGTAAACAAAAGTAATCAAAGGGAGTTATGTAAAAGATTTATTTTAAATGAAACAAGGAAGAAATGTTTGAACACTATGTTTAAGCAGCTTTGACATAGTTTTAAAGCAAATGTCAGAAATCTTTGGCCCTCTGAATGTTTTGGCCTAAAGAGCCCATCAACCCCACCTAGCATTTTCAATAGTACAAGATTGTAGGATTTGTAGTTCCAAACAAAGTTTCTCCACTTGTTTCAAAAGAGCAGGATGCCCTAGGTGTGACCCACCCAACAGCTGACACTGAGCTATGAATCTTTACTCCATCGTGTGTCCAGGTTGAGAAATGTTTCCTTAGTTAATGTCTGCCACATGTATTGCAGCACCTCTACCTGCTCCAGACAGACATAGGGCCAAAACAGGGTTACCAAAAAATTAGATAACCAAGGAGAAAGGCTATTTTTTAAAAAATGGACAAGATGTTAGAGAATGTGACTGTGACAGTGTGCCACAGGCACACTGTATCTCCCATAGTCAGGCAAAACAGTGTTTCATTTTTTCATTCTCATGTGCGAACAAAGAGAGCTGAAATTTATATCCCATTAATTAGTGCCTCGTGCCAATATTCCCTCTCACTCTCTCATACAAACACGCACACACGCACACACACACACACACACACACACACACACACACACACACACACACACACACACACACACATCCCTACATTCCTGGGTTCACAATCTTAAAGACACAAGGGAACAAAAGGGAAATGGGTATTCTGAGGAAGAATTAAACGAGTAGTTTTTAAAAGTCTGTAAAAAGACATAAATTGCTGATATCCGACTGCGTTTCTACAGAAATTCTCACCAGAACAGTAACATTGGATCATGCTGCTTGCAAAACCACTGCTGTTGCACAAGTAGAGGTCAAGAAGAGGGGATTTCCCCCCATTTTTTTTTCTTTTTGATTGGTCCCTTCCTTTCCCAGATTATTTTTGCTGCTGCCTGATCTTCCGGCTGCTGCCTCTGAGGCTCAAAGAAGAGAAGAGAATTAATCAAGTGGCGGGGAAGAGAAGCTTTTGTTTGGAGAGGATCGACTGTATTTTTTTGCCTTTATTATTTATTTAATTGATTTTCTTGGTTTTTAGGAGAGGAGGCTGGGTGTTTTGTTTTGGGCAAGTTTGTTATTTTTTTCCTCTGTGTGTGGAGTTGCATTCCTTGTTTGATTGATCTTTTAAATTGGTTAAATTGTTGTGTGTTTATTTTGTTAAAGGTGTAGATTTTGGTGGGTTTGGAAGGGATTGTTTTGTTTGCTTCTGTAGGGGTGAGCAGGCCCCAGAATGTGATTGTGTCAGTGTGCCACAGGGATGTGTGGGTGTTTATTGCTGTTGGCTCCAAAAAATTGGAGATATTAAAGGAACATTTTGTGCAAAGATGGACATGATAAAGGACAAAAATGGCAGGGACCTTACATAAGCAGAAGACATCAAGAAGAGATGGCAAGAATACACAGAGAGATTACACTAGAAAGATCTGGATGTCCCAACCAACCCAGAAAGTGTGGTTGCTGACCTTGAGCCAGACTCCTGGAAAGCGAAGTCAAGTGGGCCTTAGAAAGCCTGGCTAACAATAAGGCCAGTGGAGGTGATGGCATTCTAGTTGAACTATTTAAAATCTTAAAAGATGATGCTGTTAAGGTGCTACACTCAATATGCCAATAAATTTGGAAAACTCAGCAGAGGCCAGAGGATTGGAAAAGATCAGTCTACAATCCCAATCCCAAGGGCAGTGCCAAAGAATGCTCCAACTACTGTACAATTGCACTCATTTCACATACTAGCAAGGTTATGCTCAAAATCCTACAAGGTAGGCTTCAGCAGTATGTGGACCGAGAACTCCCAGAAGTACAAGCTGGATTTCAAAGGGGCAGAGGAAATAGGGACCAAATTGCTAACATGCACTGAATTATGGAGAACGCCGGAGAATTCCAGAAAACATCTACTTCTGCTTCATTGACTATGCAAAAGCCTTTGACTGTGTGGACCCCAGCAAATTATAGCAAGTCCTTAAAGAAATGGGAGTGCCTGACTACCTTATCTACCTCCTGAGAAATCTATATGTGGGACAAGAAACAACAGTTAGAACTGGATATGGAACAACAGATTGGTTCAAAATTGGGAAAGGAGTATGACAAGGCTGTATATTGTCCCCGGGCTTATTTACTTTATATGCAGAATATATCTTGCGAAAGGCTGGACTGGAGGAATCCCAAGCTGGAATTAAGAAATATCAACAACCTCCGATATGCAGATGATACCACTCTGATGGCAGAAAGTGAGGAGGAATTAAAGAACTTCTTAATGAGGGTGAAAGAGGAGAGCACAAAAATGGTCTGAAGCTCAACATAAAAAAAAAAAAAAACTAAGATCATGGCCACTGGCCTCATCACCTCCTGGCAAATAGAAGGGGAAGATATGGAGGCAGTGACATATTTTACCTTCTTGGGCTCCATGATCACAGCAGATGGTGACAGCAGCCATGAAATTAAAAGATGCCTGCTTCTTGGGAGGAAAGCAATGAGAAACCTCAACAGTGTCTTAAAAAGCAGAGACATCACCTTGCTGACAAAGGTCCACATAGTCAAAGCTATGGTTTCTCCAGTAGCAGTGTATGGAAGTGAGAGCTGGACCATAAAGAAGGCTGACCACCGAAGAATTGATCCTTTTGAACTGTGGTGCTGGAGGAGATTCTTGAGAGTCCCCTGGACTGCAAGGAGAACAAACATATCCATTTTGAAGGAAATCAATCCTGAGTGCTCACTGGAAGGACAGATCCTGAAGCTGAGGCTCCAATACTTTGGCCATCCCATGAGAAAAGAAGACTCCTTGGAAAAGACCTTGATGTTAGGAAAGTGTGAAGGCAAAAGGAGAAGGGGACGACAGAGGATGAGATGGCTGGACAGCGTCATTGAAGCTACCAATATGAATTTGACCAAACTCCGGGAGGCAGTGAAAGACAAGAGGGCCTGGTGTGCCCATGGGGTCACGAAGAGTCAGACACGACTAAACGACTACACAAAACAAACATAACATAATAATGTTATTTTTATTTATTTTTGCCACACATTGGAAATGATGACAATGAATTTCACATGTTCAAAGTAAAATTTTAAAATTAACATCAATGAAGCATTACAATTGTTAATAGCCATTGGTGTTGTAGTAAAAAATGTCTGGAGGACTAAAGCTCTCCTACCCTATGATTTACAGTTTCAACAGTAGGAGAAGACTTCACATACAATTCCCTAAGTTATTGGTTCCCCACTTTGGGTCCCGAGAAATCCTGACCAGCACAGCTAGTGGTGAAGGCTTCTGGGAGTTTTAGTCCAAAAACATCTAGGATCCAAAGATGGGAACTACTGCCCTAAATGGATTATTCTCTTATTTTCAAAACCAGCAGCAGCTCCACTAGATTGAATTGAAACAACCATGCCAAGGGAGGTTCTCTTGTTCATACAGGGACTATATGTTGAGTAGGACTTGACTTAGCATGCTCTATGCTTTAAAATGAGTGAGTCAGAGCATGCTCTGCACCAATCATTGCTCATATAGGGACTCATTCCGGCATGTAGCACTGCCATTCTAGGCCCAGTGTTCATTAAACATTACAGTGTGGAACACTGTGAGCCATTTTATCCTTCTTAATTTCGTCGCATAGATAATAATTCTTAGGAGGGTAGGGTAGAATGATTCACATACTGCAATTTAAGAGTAGTGAATGAGTTTTCTGCCAGTAGAACATCCAGGAGATAAAGAATGGTTGCTGTTCCTTTTGAGGGCAGAGGAAGTCAGGTCAGGTCATGATTACAGTTACAACTGGATTGAGCAACTGGAAAAGTTCCTGTGAAGATGCAGAGGGAACTAGTTGAATAGAGGCCTTTCTGATGACCAAGTATGATTTGCTTCTGGAATAACTGCATCCTTCTTGTTATCAGCTGGCTGGATAGCTTTGTGAGTTAGGCATCTGGCTCCAGTGTCAGAGGTTGGGCGTTTGAGTTAGTTTGGGTTGAGCACCAAAGAATGAACGTAATGCTCCAGGTGCCCTACCGAATCCATTTGTACAGTGGACCCTCTACTTACGGAATTAATCTATATTGGAATGGTGACCACAGGTCGAAAAGTCTGTAGGTTGAGTCTCCATTGATCTACAATGCATTGAAATCCAATTAATCCCATAACCGGCCGTTTTTGTTCCATTTTTGTTCCATTTTGGTTTTTTTTTTCTGGTCTGTAGGTCGATTCTCAGGCTGCAAGTCAAACCTAAATTTTGCGGCCAGAGAAGTCCGTAACTTGAAAAGTCTGTAAAACGAGCCGTCTGTAAGTCGAGGGTCCACTGTATCATAAAAGTGTTTGGCAAAAATTATCTTGCCAATTTTTTCACTGGAAAGTTATATTTTCTTCTTACACAGAGTACCCTTCTCTCCAGTCTTCTAGAACAGAAACAGTGAGGAAAACATAATTTGACACTTTTATAGAAACTTACAACATTTGATTGGGATTAAAGAATGTTGAAGCTTTCTCTATAAGTGGATAAGTTAGCAAAAAGAAGGTGAAATCCCTGAAATATATGGCTAGGCTTTCAGATTTAGTACAAGAGTTATCTTCTGTTCCAAGGAGAGATAATACTTGTCTTTCTGCACTCTGTTTTGCTGTTTTCCCTTTTACCAGTAGCTATTTTTTCAGTATTGGGCAACAAATGTTTATTGCTTGATTCAGTTGTAATAATATTCTATAAAGAGTTTCTATATTTTTCCAGAACATATTCAAGTCAGGCTTTGCAGTGTGTGTACAATTAAAACCAAATCTTCCATTCTATTCCTCAACCAGAAATAGAATTTGTGTTGGGCTGGCTGCAGCTTAAGGACAGATAAATCAGTTCATTTGAAATAAGAACTAAATCCTAAGAGATCAGAGTTCAAACAAAATCCCACCAATAGTTTTTATATAACAGTGGTATATATCCTGTTTCCATTCTGACAAGGAGATCCCCACATACAACAGCATCTTCAATGCAAGACATATCGAAGTCACTGAATTTAGGAAGCAATATAGATAACTGATCCATGGGGCTCATTTTTGAACTATTATCTTTAAGGGTCAGCCTAACCATTAACCAGACTAAGGTGGTTGCCTCCGGTGGTGGAGAGGTAGGGGCTATGATCTAGCCACCAGCACCACTGATTCCTCTGCTGCTTGAGCTGCCTGCCGCTGCCACCAGCCTTTTTCTCATCCCTTTTGCCACCTACACATCCCAGCCTAATCTAGTTATGTAATAATGACTTCGCCCTGAGGGTCTGCCCTATAAGCATTGTGGTGGGCAGTACAGAACAGTGACACTTTGCTTCCTTTTCGGGTAGCTTGAGAGCTTGCAGTGGTACTGCTACACATGGGTACTAACTACCCAATGTTTCAAACAGTTTGTCTTTTCAGTCCAATCGTGAACCTGGGACTTTCTATATGCAGCTCTATACTCCTTCTTGTAATTTTATATGTACATCTGTTGATATAGATAGTGATTAATATGAGGTCATCAGCTGCTTGCAACATCTGTGAACAGAGCTGTTTCTATTCGTAGATAGGGAACATTCACGCATCTGAGAGAAATGTGTATTGAACCAACTGGGTTGCTTGCCACTACTTTCACGCAACATCAGGGAACACAATTCAGTCATGAGATGAACTGGCTAACAGGCAATGCTATCCCTGAAGGATTATATCACTAATACCAAAGGTAGACCAGCTTTGAGAAAGCAGAATTTCACTTTCTTTTAATGGGTACTTGGAGCTCAATATATCTCATAATTCCCAACGTGCATATATCAGCTTATGTTTTTCCACCCTTTCTCATACAGCTGTGCTTATTACTTTTCTTTACAACCAACTTCAAAGAGCTCGTGATAGAATATATGGTTCATCTCCTCCTTTTATTCTCACAACTTTCATGTTAAGTAGTTTAATTCTTCTCTGTATACAATGCATATGTGTAAGGGAAAGAGGGAATTGAGAGGGATAAAAGTAACAGGATGGATGAGTAGAGTTGAAAATTCAAATCTCCTTGGTCTAAATCTACATTGGCAAGCAGTCAATTCAGGAAGAACAAATTTCCCTTGCCACAGTATATAATCTTAGCTACACAGCTGTCTGAATTGTGCACAATTCCCAATATGCTACACTACTGGAAAACCTTTGCCCATCTTCAGACGAGAGTGATACATAGAAAAATAAGTCATAAAAAATACCCGTGTAAATCAGTGCTCCATTGATAGGGACAAAGGATTCAACGAGTGAAACAGCTGGCCCACTAGACTCGAAAACTGGAGCCTGATGATACCAGCACTTCCTTCTCGGTCCACCCTATAAGAAGCAAACAATGCTGGAATAACATCTTTGGAGCCTCCCCACCCCCAATAGGCAAGAAAATACTGTCTCTTAGCCAACTGTATGGAATTCTTCAGAGAGAATGAGAATAGAATAGTTCCTCTCCACCCAAGAACAGCAGGAGACCGTCCATCAGCACTGCTAATGTTGTTTTCTGTCCCAAATTCTGGCTGGAATTCATATTGTGCTGGGTTTAGAAAATTGGCGTCATCCACAGAACTATGCAAGCGGCCTTTGGCTAACTTCTCTCCACTGTGTGTTGCTCTGTGCTGTTGTCAGCCAATATCTATGGGCTTTCCTCTGTTTGTTGATGTGACTCTTTGATCAACATATACCCTGTTAAAGATAGGGTTTTCTTGCCTTGTGATGTGTGTATGAACCTAGGTCTTCCCCTTGAATCTCTCTCTCCTCCCATCTCATTTATAGTCCTTTGCCAATATTCCTATCTCATGCCTAAGATCAGAGAAGACTAGGAAAACCAAAGTGGTAAACATGTCTTGATTTGGTCTTGTCAAATGATTCTTTTAGGGTTTGAATTAATCACTATTTAATAGAATTGCATTCCTTTCCCTCAATGATTAACATTAAAGATTACCATTAAATGTAGTCTTTGTTTAGTTATGCAGTCAAAAATAATTTTAAAGTAGTAAAGAAAGGAAGAACACAGAAAGATTTCATAACTATAGAGAAGATTTGGTGCCATACTTTATATACCCATTTATAAAACTTCACTCATTGTTTAATTGATAGATAGTCAAAACGTCTGTCCAGAGATTACAGAGTACATGAGATTATACTGAACAGATAGCCACATAATTCCAAAGCTCTCACAGGACACTTCTCCGTTACTGGAATACAGTGGGGTCTTGACTTAAGAACGGCTTGAGTTAAGAACATTTTGACTTAAGAACCACTCTCATAGGAAAATATTGACTTGACTTACATACTTAGATTTGAGTTAAGAACTGAAAAAAAAACCACGTGGGAGGCAGGGAAAGTGCAAAATGTGAACTTTCAGTTAACTGTTGGCCAGTGTAAAGGGTGCCTGTCTGCTTCCTCACTCCTCCCAGCGTTTAGAGAGTGGATTGGGAGACAGTCTTCAGACTGCCTGGTACTTGTACTGCCTGGA
Organism: Pogona vitticeps; assembly: GCF_051106095.1. Lineage (NCBI taxonomy): Eukaryota > Metazoa > Chordata > Lepidosauria > Squamata > Agamidae > Pogona > Pogona vitticeps. Next base: position 33,894,283 of record NC_135783.1, read on the forward strand.
CTGTATTTTCCCTGCCTTCCCTGAACCTTTCTTGACCTAAGAAAAAAAGAAACAAAATATCCCCCTCTAGTGGTCGAAGGCAGAATAGCAGCTTCCCATTAGTTTCTATGGACGGAAAAGAGCAGATACGGATCAAATGGTTTTCAATGCATTCCTATAGGAAATGCAGATTTGACCTGAGAACTTTTTGACTTGAGAACCGCCTTCCAATACGGATTAAGTTCTCAAGTCAAGACCCCACTGTACTCCATGACCCATGCCAGTAATAAAACAATTACATTGTGTCTTTATTACCAATAATGGCTCTTGGAAAAGTTCCTTGTTTTCGGCATACCCACCTCTTTGTCCCAAACTTTCTTCATGAATTTTTTGAACATAAGAGCAGCAATAGAACCTCTTATGGGATATTTTGGGAGTGCTAGTCCTGTGCAAAAACATATTTCCCTTCTCTGATTAACAGAATGTGTTAAGACAGCACTTGCTGAACCTAAAAAATGTAACCTGAGAAATGGTAGTCAACTGATGCCGTCACAGTGAGATGTCTAAAGCATTGACCTGTTTTGTAATCACATTTGTTACTAACAATTTTATGTTCAAAATATATTGTACTTTTGGAATTTCCTGAGAGTTTACCTGTCAGATACAGTTTACTCAGGGAAGCAGCCAGATAGGTTTTTCTGGGAGCGATTTTGTGAAACAAAACAAACCTCTACATTTTCGTCAGGCTGAGCAAAAGTCCTGGAAGTGACTAAAGGTCCTTTAAAGTGGCAATAAAAACAAATAACATGGGCATTTTAGTCAACAGCTCATTTGTTGAAGGCCTGTGTGAAGTTTAGGGTGTCACATAGCATCAGTAAATCTGTCATAAAATATGTTCTCTGCCTTTAATAGTGTAGCCACTGAGCTTCATCCTTCACTGAGAGTCTGAAAATAAACTACAGATTTAGTTTTAAAATTTTTGTCTGCGTACGCACAGTTCTGGAAAATAAGTGATTTAAAGAAACCCTAAAAATACCATCAGCTCTGAATGAAATGTTATTCTATCAACCATAACAAAATACAGTACTGTTCTTTTCCACAACAAACATAGAAGGTAAATAAACTTAAATCTCCCCAACTCTGTCACACAAGGAACCTCCCATTCTTCACCGAGGGTGTGTTACACTATTCACACCCTGTTTTCTTCTTTGTAAATATGAGCTGCTTTCATCTCACCTTTCTGCTGTTTGGGAAAGCCAACTGGGACATAGTTTCTGTTTGAAATCACAGCACATGCAAACAGATGAAACTGATTACTAGACAGCTCAGAATAAAAACTACAACTTACTTATGCCTGAAGGTGGAGATTGTTTTTCTACAATTCCTGTAGTGTGGAATTTAATGGCGTTTCTCCTGAAGCTGAAGTAAATAGGACAAGGAAAGGATCCTCCTGGTGCCATAGGCAGAGCTAAGAGGGAATAGTGGTCCCCTTTCTGACTAACAGTGACAAGTGTGTGTAAGACTTCTTCTGAACCCAAAAGCCAAATGATGGTTCTCACTTTGCCTTATTTCCATGTGTTAACCTCTGTGTATGCTCCATGGAACTGAAGTATATCCATCCATGTGCCTGAAATCTCCCTGCAGTTGACAGGACTATATAAGTATAAAATAAAGAGAATTTCCATTTTGATCTGAACCTTCACACTTTCATAGTCTCTCTTGAGCATAGAGATTTCAGTGGTTGTAGTGGCACACATTGGAACCACTGATGTCTAGGCAGCTTGTAACCCCTTGTTCCTTGTCACTGCTCTGTGCTCATAGAAATAATGAGAGGAGGGAAGAATATTGAGTGCACGAATTCTTATAGTCTGCTTACTTATATGCTGTCTGCACTGGAGGGTGGGCGGGCAAGGATGTGGAAGGTTTTCGCCTGTGTGGATAGCACCACTAAGTTTTGAGCTAAGCAGTAGTGATGGGGGTACTGTATTCGTATTCATTTAAGAATACCCTCACACAGGTGGAAATAACGAGGGTCTGGCCCATTGGGGCTGGACTGTCCACTCACGATTTCAGGGCTGCCACCAGCTCTGCAAAGGCTTCCTATCACGCTATTCTCCGCAATAGATTAGCCACTCTCTCACCTAGCAGAGAGGCTTGTCATCTCGCCTCCTGCCAGGACTGGATAATCAACAACGGCGCGATAGGAAGGTCCAATGAGCTCGCATCTGCGGTGAAATCATGAGTGGACAGTCCGGCCCATGGTGCCGGACCCTCATGATTTCCACCTGTATGGGGATATCCATATTTGTAAACAAATATCCCCATCTCTACTAAGGAGTCATACTGAAGGCTGGTAATAGGAACAAAGGCAGGGGAACACACAAGAGCCAGACAACTTTCAGCTGAAACAAGGAAATGTTATGGTCCTTTCTGCTTTGGATGTTCCGTTGACCCCCATGGGTGGGTAGAACATATTCAGAATCCTGGACCCTGCAATCAGGGATCCACAGGTCCCTGATTCTAGCAGTGATAGTGCCTGACACAACCAGCGAATCTACAGTTCTCCATGAGAAGTGTCTTCATTGATACAACTAGATATAGGAAATATGTCTTAGTACAAGAGTGATGACAAATGTTGCAGTGGGCTTCAATCCTCACTGCTGGAAGACAAAAACAAGAAGTCTGGTTTAAGTTCTTTCATCACAATTGTATTGCTAAACAAAGTATTTTGGTGGGTTTAGTTTAGTACTCAATACATAATTATGACAGATAAAATGCTCATTTGTTTATTTTTATGTATAGATTTCTGAAACAGCATTCTAAGGGCAACTTACATAAACAGAAATCAGTGGAGTGTACTAAATGTATTCTCATAAACAATAAAAAAACATTAAAAACCAATAAAAGAACTATAATTTGTACAATGTCTCTGATCAACCTCCCAGTAGGGTGCACATCAAGAATTTTAACTGGATACAGTAAAGATGTGTTTGCTTCCCCCCCCCCCCGGTAGTTTTCAAAAGAAGGGCAGTAAAGAGTGCTATTATGGAAGTTAACCTTGTAAAATGGTGTAAGTCATATTTGCGAAAGGGAAAAACCCAAAAGATTCTTCAGAACGCTTTCATAACTCTTTTTTGAGAACAGTTGGTTTAAATTTCCAAATAACCCTGATTTCAAAAGAACAATATGAAAACACATGCAAAAAAAGAGGGGGGAAAAATCCAAACCAAAATAAAGTACAATAAATTATTTCACTGCTTAGGTATTGGATTTCAAAGGGAGAGAAGAGAACACACAAGGATATTAGAGTGGGCTATATTGGATCTTTGGGAATTGCTGTCAAATATTGATGAAAACAGTGAGGCTGTAGGAGATCAGATAAAAGAAAGAAATGATTACATTTGGAAGAACAATGTGAAAACTGTAGCCAACAGAGACTTCAAATGCAAGCGAACAGCAATCTGCCCAAGAACAAAATTGGAGGAAATCCAGTATATCCCACTACATTTACAGTCAAACAACATATGTAAAAATTTTATATCACATTTCCCCTCCTTCCTGAAATGTACAAAACATCATCTGCTGCACGCGACCCTCACTGTTTGTCAATAGGCTTGCAGCTGGAACACCAGATCGCTGCGTGCATAAAGGCAGTGCCAGTTTCGTTCTCGTCCTATAACGTCCTGATTAAACGGCTAAGTTGCCTAATAAGCTTAGTTATAAATACAGTGTTGGGACATGCATTCAGTTTTATGGCCTGCTTATCTCAAGGAGTGCTCCAGGATAAGCATGAGTCTTCGGCCTCATGAACAGGACTGCCTTGAGGTTGGACAACACCCTCGCCATGAAGGTGTAGTAACCTCCTCTCCACATTTGCTGTCACCAGCCCCATCTATGGTATCAGGAGGATCTTTTCCTCATCCTATTTATTTGTTGCCCAAACTCTCATTCTCCGTGGTTAAAAAGAAAGCAAAACTCATCTTGCATTGGATGAGATCTGGAATAATTTCTGGCCCCACTGGAATGTCTGTACTGAAGATTAACAGCAGGTTACTTCTGTTGTTAGGATTAGGGTTAGTAGGGGGATTAAATGCACACATCTTGTGTTTCCTGAACCCATTTAGCTTTCTCATGCCCACAAATACAATGCAGCCAACCTGCTAAGTAGCTCAGTCATTTGGCTATCTGGCTGCAGATTCTCCACTGTGCCTCCTTGATAAGGGCTGGACTAAATTATCCATAGGATCCTTTCCCCAATTCTGTGTATGCATGTGCACATCTATTAGTGCTAGAGATGGGCATCAGTCACTGGTTTGGTGGTTTGTGCCTGTTCAGTCAATGGCTCAGCAGGTGTTCCACCATTCAATGCCCTGCCCACCCACCCCCAGCGGGCACTCACTCAGAGACAGCACCCAGAGCAGGTGGGGCAGGGAAGCCAGGATGTTGCCTCTGAATGCCCGCCAGAGGGGACAGGGTGCTGAACCACCGAATCCCTGTTGGGCCATCACCCAAACCGGTGGTTCATGTCCATTTCTAGTTGAGAATGAGACAAATAATCTGAATTTTGTGTGTGAAAAATATCAATAGCACATCACACATAACAATCACCATGCATGTATACAAACATCTTGATATACTGCTTGCTTAGCTACCCATCACCACCTCTTGTTGGAAGGTTTAGATTTCTGTCTCCAAGTGAAATGATAAAAACATATACTTCACATCCTCTTTTGATGACTTTCTATGTGGGATTGTCCGGGCAAGCTGCTTTGAGAGTTCAGTTAATTCAGACTTTGCTGGTCTAGTTTAGAACAGAGTGAATGGAAGTACACCATGCTAGTTATTTAAAAAAAACACCACATAATAATCAAATAATGAGGTTGGAAGGGGCCTACAAGGCCATTGAGTCCAACCTCCTGCTCAGTGCAGGAATACAAATCAAAGGTATCTGCTAGATGGTTGTCTAAATTTCTCTTAAATGCCTACAGTGTTGGAGCACTCATCACCTCTTGAGGTAATTGGTTTCATTGTCATACTGCTCTAATAGTGGGGAAAATTTTCCTGATATTCAACCGAAATCTGGCTTCTTGTAATTTGAGCCTATTGGTCTGTGACGTGCAATTGGGGACGATTGAGAGCAGATCCTACCCCTTCATCAGTCAACTGTTCCTTCATTTCCAGGTACAGTAGAACCACAATGTGATCTATACAGAACAGAGCTTGGAGAAGTTACATTTTTTTTGTTCACTGCTTGAAATATTTCTGCTTTTTATCTTTTTTGTACCATAGAAAAGCATGCCAACTGAACTGCAAATTATGTCCCTCCAAATTGAGTAATCTATCATTTTCTAAGGTTATCCATTCCTTTATCCAGTCTAGTACACAAGATCTATAGTACAAAACCCAGTCTGGGAGACCAAAACCTGCTCTTCGCTTGGCATCTTGCATTGCTTTAATTTTAATTCTTGGTTTTTTACCTTGCCAGACAAATCTCATCATAATCTTGTTAAGTTCTTGAAATGAAGACTGTTTTAATATCATGGGAATTGTCTGAAATAAAAATAGAATTTTAGGTAGAACATTCATTTTAATAGTTGATCAGAATTTCTCAGAGAACATGTCCGCCAGCTATGGAAGTTGTAGTACAAAAAAGTAGCCATGCTATCAGCAGGAATTATTCTGGAAGCTGCAGTTTAAAGTTCTACACTCTGGTATAGCTTGGGAGCAAGAAGTCTGAGGGACCACTTCTTTCCTCCTGAACCTGTTTACTATTTCTTTATCGGGGGTCCAGAAGTGTCCAGAACCCTATAGCCCAGAGGTCCCCAGTCCCTGGTCCACAGCCCGGTACCGGTCCATGGCCTGAGCCAGACCGGGCCGCGGAGACAGACCTCCCCCTATACCCGCATGCATCCCCCACAGCCCCTTTGCACATGTACCCACGTGTCTCTACCCATCCAAGCGCTCCCCCACCCCTTCGCGCATGTGCATGAGTGCCCCGAGTGGCGCACCACCCTCCACGCATGTGCATGAGCATGTGCACACCCACACAAGCGCCCTCCCGCTCCTTCATGCATGCACACGAGCGCATACCCACCCCGCACAAGCGAGCATGTGCTCCTTCACGCATGTGCACAAGCACAGGGGGTGCCCCACCTTCCCCAACCAGTCTGTGGGGTTAAAAAGGTTGGGGACCACTGCTATAGCCAGTATGCCCACATGGGCTGAAGGATTGTAGGAATTGTTTTTGGACAAGCAGATTTTCTAGGTTCCACTTCAGAGTTTGGGAGACAGTGGCAACTAGAGATAGAGCCTTTTTAGTAGTGTCCAGGGCTGCCGTATCTCAGGCCACTAGCTGTACTTCTCTGGTTATCCAAGCAGGGATATCCAAGCAGGGAGCCCAACTAGGAAGTTTGATATCTTTTTGTGTGGTAGGTAGCTTAAAACTTCTACACCCCTCTCCATACCCTTGCAGTTGTTGCTAGGTCTTGGCTCCTGAGTCAGTGATAGACTGCACACGAGCGCATAGATTTGGAGGGGGGCTAAGGGCATGTAACTAAAGGGTCTGTGGTCCCCTTTCCCTCATTCCTGGATTTTTCATGTGTCAGTATTGAGTCAAATCTAGTATTTGGAGCAACGAAGGTTATGGAACACCAGGCATGTGATTAATCAGCCTCCTTGATGCATGGGCCCAGCAGCATCAGTACAAACCTGGCAGAGGGGAAAACCTCTCCCTCCGAATCTTGCTTCATGGTACCATAGGCATCCACTTCCTGGTCTTAGGCTTTGGATTCGAAATCTGGTAACCTGGCAACACTAATAGTAATTCCCCAGTTGTGAGGCCCTCATCCTGCACACTCTTCCCCTAGCACCTACTTTATTAGCCTTTAAGCACCAGCTGAAGACAGTTTTATTCTCCTGAGCTTTTAGTGGATAATATTTTAATGCTGTTTTACTGTTTGTTTATGGCTGCCAATTAGCTAATGCTTAGTCTGTTTTACTGCTGCTTGTGGGGTTTTAAGTTCTAAGTAGTTACTTTAATTTATTATCATTAGCACTTAGGGACAAGCATGATAAAATGCACTTGGATAAATAAAAATAATGACCTTTCCACAGAGGAGCTAGGGAAACATTATCTAACTTCTGCCTTCATCTCATCACCAGAAGTGGACTAATTTATCTTCCACATTGCCTATTCCTTTTATGAATTGTTGGCTCAAATCCTGTTACTTAGCATATTAAGTCCCACTAGAGTAGGCCCACTGAATCAGTGGGACTAGGTGAGCCAACTCCTCTGTAATTTCAATTTGTTCAAATAGGTCTAGTTTATTTGAGACTTACTTTAGTATAGTAAGTCACAACTGGAGTAGGCCCATTTCAATCAATGAAGCTCATGGCAAAGCTGGCACACCAAATTCCCACTGATCCAATGAGTCTACTCTGGTGCAATTTGCTATGCTAAGCAATAGGATTTCAGCCACAGTTTATTGTTCAATAGATAATATTTTGTATAAATCATGTAGCTGTAAAATCAATTAAAAGCTGGAACATAACGAATGTATTGGGTGACCCATACATTATTAATTACATATATCAAAAGTGTTTTGCAGGATAGGAGCAATATAAGCTCCTAAGGTGTTCTAGAGTTGCAGAAATATAGTTTGAAAATTTCTGGTTAGACTGTATGGTAAAAAGTCAGATACCAAATGTTTTACAGTAAGCCAAAATGTTAAAGTCAAGCCTATGGAACAAAGAAGTTAGTTAACATGCTGTTTTACATTACCTCCTAGGCCAATGATATTTAAAAGAGAGACTTTCAAAACCACAAATTTCCACTCAGATAACTTTCATGAACAATGGAGTTTTCATGAACGTGTGCTCCAACCCTGTCTACTCAAACAAAGAACTTTGTAAAATCTCTTCTTTAATGTTTCAATTTATTATACTGAATAAATGAAAAAGCTTTAATTAGTGTGGGAAGTGGGATATAAAAGCTAGGTTATGCTCATGGGCAGAAATGTGAAGCTTCACAAATAAGAGTAGCAATATAGAGAAAGCAATCAATCTTTCAGGAAGCATAGCACAGCACAGTTTAACTCTGTGCTGTTTTAGAGTATAAAGATTCTCAACAGTTTTATAAATAACTTTGGTCCACTTCACATTATTGGGGGAGTACTATTGCAAGAGACATACATCCAAAAGGAAAAAAAACTTGGCTCCCAGCTCTCAAAAATACAGCATGCAAAAGGTCAACGAACTCCACCCAGCCACAAGGACCAGGGATCACTACACACAAAAGACCAGCTAATGACACCCATCAACCACAGTGACAGACAATCTTTTCTCCTTAGCACAACAATACACCCACAACAAGACACACTAATCACCCATCTACAGAAAAAGACAAAAGCCTATCTCACAGCCATAAATACTGCACTCCCAAGCCAACTACACTAGACCACAGAGTGCTGTCCTCCAAAGATGCCGGCCACAGAGACTGGCGAAATGTTAGGAAGAACAAGCTTCAGAACACGGCCAAAGAGCCCGAAAAACCCACAACAACCAAAAAGAAATCTGCTACTTTACCATTCTGTTTTTCCTTACAGAGATATAGGAACATAGATTACCATTTTATTTGGGGTTAGACTGTGGATCCATTAGCTCTCCAGGGGTTCAAATGTCAATTTTTCCTGCCTTACATGTAGACACTGGATGGCTGAAACTGGGAGTTTCTGTACACAAAGCAGGTGCACTAACAGGATATCTAGAGCAGTGATTCTCCCCAGGCACTGTTGGATTACCGCCTCAGGAATGTTTCCCCACATCATCTTTGACTTTGCTGGCTAGGAGATGAAGTCCAGCAACATCTATGGATCCTAGGCTGAAAACCACTGGTCTCCCAGAAAGCAGTACACTTTTTGTACAGTAAGAAGGAACAAGGCAGCCTAGAAGATAGGCCCCTCTTTTAGGAAAGTGAAATGTAGGGGTGTTGGGGGACAGGAACTCCCAAACACTGCCTACGAAATTCTTGGACAATTCTGGGATCAGGAGTCCAAAAATAAACAACAACAACAAATGGCACATCGCTAGTGAGAAGTTTGATGGATGCACCACATATTCAGTTTCCTTCGGAAGGAGTTCATTCATGTTAAGCATTAGTGGAGGTATACTTTTAAAAGAATCCAACAGACAACCAGAGTCCACTATTTCCATATCAGGCTGCTAGAACACAGGAAGGAGCCTGACATGCTTGCAGATTTGCACTTAGCTCTCCGAATTTCTCCCCGACTCTCTAAACTGCAGCTCCCTCTTTGCAGAAAATGCCTGGATTCCAACATCCTTAGCTGGGGTGGAAGATGTATGGGACTTTTCCAAACACAGCTTTCCTACTACATTCTAATGAAGTATCCATACATTTATTAGTCCTTGTGAGTCAGCTAGTGAGAGAACCAGCCAGTCATTCTATGTATCACACTCCCACCCTTTTCCAATCACAGCTGAAGAGTTTGCCCTCATGATCTTATGTTGCTATGACATCAATCACAAGGGCACATTCCTCATTACCAGATTTTGGCCCTGAAATCTCAGGAAAGGAGGATGATGCTGAGCAGGCAACTCTAAGGAACACTTGGGCAATATTGGACTTGGAATTCAAAAGTCCGAGATCCTTCCTTTATACCAGGGGTGGGCAAAATGCGGCCCTCCAGATGTTGCTGAACTGCAACTCCCATAATTCCTAGCCCACACAGCCAATAGTGTGCAGAGAGTTGGGCCTAGCCCACACAGTGAGGAATGTTGGGATTTGCAGTTCAGGAACATCTAGAGGGCCGCACTTTGCCCAGGTCTGCATACCATGTGATTATTGAATGCATGTCTTAGATGGTTCATTGACATTTTCAGGATTCAGTTTGGTTAGGATATCTTGATGACTCTGGGGGAAAGCCATTGGCGACAGACAAACTGATGATTCTTGCTGCCTCTAATGAGTGATAGACAGTCTTCAGAATTACAGGGATGTGAAGCTGTAAAAGGCTATAGCGTCGTGCTAGAGTGCCTGCCTTCCATGTGTCCTCCACAACTCCAAGTAAGGCTAGAAGAGAATCTTTCCTGGAACTTCAGAGAGCCTCTGAGAGTCAGAATTCGTCACACTGAGCAACATGGATTAAAAGTCTGACCTATATAGGGAAGCTTCCTATGTTCCTAAGCAGGAAATGGAAGTAGAGATGGGCTGAACCTCAGTTCGAAGCTTTGTGCTGGTTCGTATGAATGGCACCGTAAGTGCCGCTCATTCTCTTCCTCTAACTCTCTGGCCAATTACCCACTCACCATTTGAACTGCTCTTCTCTCCTCTTCCTATTTGGCTGTTTGACCAATCCCCAGCAGGGGCATGGGTTTGCCTGTCCTGCATCCTTGTCTGAGTGGGCAATCAGTCAAGGAGGCAAGGCAGGGAAGCCCATGCTCCTGCTAGAGACTAGTCAAACAGCTAAACAGGAGGCAGAGGGAAATGTGTGCTGGCTTGTGAATGGAGGATCCAGCCAGGGAGGCAGGGGAAAGGAATGCACAACATATGTGATGCTGTGCCTACACACCAGCACGAACCTCTGTACCTAGGTTTGTTCCCACCTTCAGACGGAAGCCATGGAGTAGAACTGTCCACAACATAAAAGGTCCCCTTCACCCCTCACCATGCTGGCAGGCCTTCATTTTCCAAGACAAAAGAGGCAGAACTGACATATTTCCAAACAAGAAAAAAAAAGTTGAAGCTGTGATCCTTTAAAACTGGTCTTGTGTCCTATATCTGTTCAGGGAACAAAGGAAGAACTTAATTGTGTCTTGTTTTTTTTCCCCTTTAAAAAATCCCTTACACAAAACATATTTTAGTGCAGTAGAGATCAATATATTGATGGGGTTTGTAGTCCCCTTTGTATATATTTATGTGCAGGATGGCACAGCAGAGTCTTAAGTTGAATAAAGTTATTTATAAAGTTATTTATTCTACAAAAGCATAATTCATATTTAATTCATGTGAGTTAAATATTTCTTTTTACATAGACCAAAAGGTATAACAGCTTTTCATTGCTATTACTTGTTCTATTTGCTTTTTAATTAATTGCGTGTAGCCTCTGTAATTTCAGGGCTCATCAATCCTTTTAAGAGTGTCTTTTCTGTTTTCTCTCACTCATGAGGAAATATCCATGCTGACTCCTTTCATGTCATCTGGCAATATGTCTTCATTCTGTTGCTTTTCCTTCATCTTCACCTTCTTTTATACTGATCTTACTTTGAGGTACTCAGGGTTTCTCAAGGTCAATTAAACTCATTAATCTCACCTGCCTGTATTTCCCCTCTTGTAAGTTGACTGAGCAGAAATGTGCTTTGTAAAATATAACTCCAACATATATGCAATACCACCAGGAGAAATATACTGGATTGGTCCTCAGCTTCCATCATTTTGACCATTAACATTTTTTTCTTCACCTCGGTTTATTGTTTTAATTTAGAAAAAGAAAAAATAATAATTTCCCTGTTTTGTTTATTTTGTTTTTAAAAGGAATTTGTCATGGAATTTGTCATGCTTGTTCCTTCTGGGATGCATCAGGATGAATGCCAAATTTTATTTCAATCAGACAGGGCTATTTCACAGACAGACAGACAGACAGGTACACACAGGAGGGAGGGAGGAAGAGAGAGAGATTTCTGGACCACATAATGTGTTTTCAGTCATATATAAGCATTTCTGATTTTCTTATGTGTAGCTGCACATACACAGAATGGAGACAACAGTTCAACTGTGTTCTTTCCACTGACTCTATGCAAACATACAAGAGTGTTACCCATTGTTACACAGCTGCAAGTAAGACATTGGTTTTTCCCACAAGTACTATAATTAGGAAATTCATGATGTTATGCCTTTGTTGTAGTATCCCCTGGGCTGAAATTTTATGTCCACTGATTCCACCCAGAACATGTTTATACAACTGAGTTACCTACATAAGCCTGAAAATGCTGATTGCTATAGAACTGATTCGTGTGATGACAGTGATATCAGCACATGGAGATGCCACGCGGTAAAATTTTATTCCAAATACGTACAGAAGAAGCCGCCAATATCATGATCAAAAAGTGACTGCTGTAATTGTATGTGGGAATTTGAACTAGAAGGAAAAGACCGTCATCTCCTCAACACAGAACTTTAGAAAATCGCTCTTTGGGACTAGAACTTCCACAGTCCTCTAGCTAGTCCATCCACAGGCCATGCTGGCTGAGGGATTCTGGGAATGGAAGTCCCAAAGGGAGCATTTTCAAGCTCAGCCTAGGCATCAGCCCATCTACAATAGGCAGTAGATTTTCAGACTTCTTTCACTACAGTTCCCAGAATTCTCCAGGAATTCCCTCACCCAGAACTCTAGTAGCTGCAGGCAAAAAATCCACGTCCTCAGAAGCACTGCAGCGCACACACCTGTGGCCCAATAAGTACCTCTCTGCACAACTCCATTTTTTTTTTCATGTAGAGTCAAAAAAAGTAGGTGGGACTGGCCAAGCTCCATGGGAACTGCAAGGGATTAATTAACTTATGTGGGTTTTGTTGTTGTTGTTTTTGAGAGGTACCCTGCAGAGTTGTTGCAGTGAGACATTTGATCTCACTCTCTCTCTCTCTCATGTATGTATGTATGTATAAACCTTAAGGTGTTGTGTCATCTAATGATGAGCTATCTGTAACCATGTTAAGATATCATCTGACCTTCAGCTTCTTCTGTGGAAAAAGCAGGTGCTGGCCTGCACAACCTAAGTAATTAGTCTTTAGTTTGTACTTAAAACCATTGAGCTTGCTTCTTCCTTCCATGTATGCCCTTTGCAACCAGTGCTATAGCCAGTTCATAGCCTGAATGAAATGCAGGACATTCTGGGAAATAAATTACTGACAACTGATGAAAAACAGCCTTTCGTTTGCAAATCATTGTGCAACCAAGTTATGTAAGTCGGAAACACCAGGGAGGTAAACTCTTGGATTGGCAGTCAGATAGCTTTGCCTTTCAAACACCATACACAACCTTTCAAATTCTTTGGGGAGGAAACAACAGCAAGAGAATTTGGGTTAGCACGTCCTGATTGTATAAAAGGGGAGAAACCTCTAGGGTGGTCTTTCAGAAATTAATGACTTGTCAGAGAACTGAGAGTAGGCCGAGGGCCAAAGAAAATATTAAGACTTGGTGATGCACTAAGTTGGATGGTTCTATTCAAGCATACTTAGTGTGCTTGGAGCACTCTTTCTTCCAGCCTTCCCCAACCCAGAATGCTCCAGATGGTTTTGACTGCAACTCCCATCTTTCCTGACCAGTCTGTCCCTGACAGGAAATTATGCCTAACAAATCTAGAGGGTACCAGATTACAGAAGACTGCTGAATTCTATTGCACATCTCAGAATTCATTTGAGAACTCACAATACACATCACTATCTTGAGGACATCTTTTCAGCTTCTGACCTGGACTGTTCCAAGCTGTGATAGCTACATAACGTAGCAGATTTCAGGTATCATTGAAAGACAATATTATTATTACTTTTTGTATCGGATTCAAAATCCTGGCTACCACAGGACCATAAGTTACCATCTGCCACTATGTGGGTACTTTCCAAACTGATGAACTCACAGATTATCAAAGATACAATACTCATGAATGTGATCAAGATGTCGATCGCTAGATATCTGAATACAGTATCTTGGGGGGAAAGGAACCTGTTTTGGAACATGAACACAAACCACATCTTTGAATAGATGATTCAAAGTTAGGCAGGGGAGGCTAAGGAAACACTGTGGAAAATCTCAGCATTTCCAAGGAAAAAATAAGAGGACAAAATATTCAATATTTGATCTTTGCTGTAATGACTGGTAAATATTATGGGAAGGAAGCCATTATGCAATTGCTGTTTAAATATGTACTGCTAGCAATTTTCACACTGTGTGCTTTTCCCTTGTTACAATAAGAATAATTGTGTGCCATCTAGTCAATGATGACCCTTTTCAGGGTTTTCTGGGTAAAGAGTACTCAGAAGTGGTTTCCTATTCCCTTCTTCCAAGTGCAGCCTGGGACTATGCAGCTTGCCCAAGGCCACACACGCTGACGCTTTTCCCTGGAGGCACAGTAGGGGGTTGAACTCCTAACCTTTGGCTCTGTAGCGAGATACCTAATCACACTGAGCTATTGTTAGTAAACTTGATTATATGTGGTAGATATCTTATAGGATCACCAATGATATAATATACTGGTTCTTAACCTTGGGTTACTCAGGTGTTTTTGGACTGCAACTCCCAGAAGTCTTCACCACCAACTGTGCTGGCTGGGGTTTCTGGGAGTTGCAGTTCAAAAACATCAGAGTAACAAAGGTTAAGAACCACTGATATAATACAGTGGCTGAAATCCTGTTTCTTACTGTAGTAAGTTGCAACTAGAGTAGGCCCACTCAATCAATGAAACTTACAGAAGAGTTAGCTCACTGAATCCTCAATAATTTAATGAGCCTACTCTGGTTGTGCCATACTATGCTAAGTAACAGGATTTCAGCCAATATGACTGAGGAACATTTGAATGGGACTCTCTAAAAGGTACAGAATTCAGTGTAAAGCATGTTCTGGTAGGAAACAATATATGAAGTAGAAATTATGTGATCAACGATGGAAAAATTTTTTTTTTCCTAACATCCACAGATGGAAAATCAGGATTCTTGTTCATGAGGAAAGCAGAAAGTGATAATGGGAGAGAAGAAGCTAAGTGCACCTCTCTAAACTAGGATATGGTAAGTAATGACTGAATAGGGCTAATGTGTGATATAAGAAAGCAACTAGAAACAGTTGCACATGTCCAAGATAAAGATCTCTTTAACTCCCTCAGAAAACAAAGAGTGCCAAGGCAAATGAAACAAGCCTGTGGAACCAAGAATTTGGAGACGTTACCTTTTCCAGACTCCTTTAGCCAGAAAGAGCCCCTAATCAGCCTCTGGTTCACGGGATTCTAAAAAGGGTAGTATGAAAAAGTAACTTTTTCCCAGCTCTGGTGGGATTTGTGCTGTAGCAATATATAGTTAATAACCTGTGAGTTGCTGATAGTTCCTTAGGCATCCTTCAGTCTCGAAAGACTATGGTAACGTGCTCTGTATGAAGGACTTGGAACAGCGTCTAGTGCGGCTGAGGAGGCCAATTCGAGAGTGGCAATCCCTTCCACACTGAAGACAAATCCGATCTGTCCCCTGTCCGGCTCCCTGTTTTTGCTGCTTTTGTGACTTCCTCTTTGCCTCAGCCTGCTGGGCAAGGGTCTCTTCAAATTGGGAGAGGCCGTGATGCAATGCCTGCCTCCAGGCTGAACGCTCAGATGTCACGGTTTCCCATCTGTTGAGGTCTATTCCTAAGGCCTTCAGATCTCGCTTGCAGATATCCTTGTATCGCAGCCGTGGTCTCCCTCTGGGGTGATTTCCCTGCACTAATTCTCCATACAGGAGATCCTTTGGAATCCGACCATCAGCCATTCTCACGACATGCCCAAGCCAAGGAAGCCCAGGTACTGGCTGTTGTGGGTTTTTCTGGCTTTTCTCTCTGTCTCTCCCCCCCCACCGCATGGTTGAGCTGTTGATAATTAAATAATTATTATATGTACAAATCGTAAGCAGTTCTTACCAATACTTGGGAGTCATTGGCCCAAATTCTATTGCTTAGTTTAAGCTAAATTATAAATGATCCTGTCAGAATTCTTGGTGTGTGTTTGTGTGTGAACACACACCCACACACACCCACACACACCCCTACCTCTCAAGCCAGCATGCATGTCCCCTTCCCAAGGATTGTGGCTGGAATACTTTGTTTACCAGGGCGGAATGGATCAAAAGTTAAGATTAGGCTTATGTTAAGCAACATGATTTTGGCTGCTGTGTTATATAATTGTACAAGCTATAAGATACATAATGTGTATAATCAATTAGTTTTCAATTGGAGTAGGAATGGGGGATGCCAGTTTCTTTCCCCCCTCATTTAATTTTTTTAATCCTTAAATTCTCTTTGTCCAGTGTACGCAGAGATTTGTGAACTTTTGTAATTTTTTTTTTAAAAAATGAGTTGTGCTGAAATTATACCCCACTGGTATACATGGAATCAGTACAGCTATCACCATCCTGAAGAGGGTTTCCTGCTATACAGGTGTAAAAAATAGGAGCCTATTAAAAAGGGAAAGGGTTGCAACCTGATTCAGCACCACAAACACAATAGTCCCTGTATATTCAGAGACATACAGCACCCTGAATATGCAGGGATTCAAAGCCAAACTTTCAGGGCTTAGCACTCCCAGGTATATGCTTCCTGGCTGGATGAGTCTGTCTGTTTTACTTCCTTCTTCCTTTTTTTTTAAATTGTTCCTTTTAAGAAGAACTATTAATAGTTGTTATATCTAAATGCTTTCAAATATTCAAAAGTTCTTTAAAATCAATGCTACTGTAAGTTCCACTCATTCTAGATGGAAATGACAATTAGATTTAACCCTGTAGAGGCAACTGTTTATGTATGTAAGACATCTTTCATTTTCATTTTTATGTTCAATAAAAATACTGTTCTTACCTTTTCCTTCTATAAAAGTCTCACTGATTTCTGAAAGAGGATTACTTTTTGCACTTTTTTAAAGGAACAAAAATGTATTTCCCATAGGAAGATTAGAAATTCCAAAAAGCCAATGAAGGAACAATTATCTTCTTGTTGGAACCCTTCCCCCCCCCTTTTTTTTTACAATAAACATTTGATTTAGTTCAGCTATGCTGGCTTAACTGGATGATAAGACTGTGTTGAGGAGGGACCCAAGATAATTCTAAACAGAATGGTTGATCAACATTTGTACCTGTAGTCTACTGTTTGCTGAAGAGGCCTCTGTTATTACAGGGAGTCTTAATTCCACAGCACACACAAACTCTTCTGCTTCATCAAATAGGACTTCCTCGTTCTCTCCTACCCTTCGCATTCCTTGTATCCCATCCAGGAAGGCAATCCATTCTGCCTGCAAAGGAGGAGGGAAATCCATTCTGCTAGCAATGTCTGACCCAATGCCAGATAGGCACTTTTGGATACAACCTTCTACAATAAATCCCAGCCTTACAGTAGAGCACATTAGAGCAAAATAATTTAAATGATTATGCTAACAAAAAGCACTTCTTTTGCTCAAACATTTACATGTTCCTGGCCCTGAGCATACACTTTGTTTTTGTTAGGAAAGAGGGAAGCTTAATCCTGCCTTCCATAACATTTGAAGGGTTTTGAGTTTTCTTTTCTCCTTTTTAAAGCAACATTAAATAGACACTGGTGTCAAAAGATTGTTCCATGAAAACACAGACACTAAAACTTTCGACACAAATTAAATAATCTTTATGTTGTGGTGGAATTGGAAGGCTGGCTTGGTCATAAAATTGGTGGCTCATCAGTACTAATTAGGAATTTTTCCATGCCAGTTGCAAATTAAAGAAAGCCTTTTTCAACATTAATCATTCTAAAATTACAGCAATGCTGAGATTTATATATCAGCCTCTTTTGAATTTAACTCATTGCTTATTAAAGCAGGCTTATAAAACAGATTGAGGATGCTGATGTCTAAAGAAAGTAACATAAAAGACATGATAAACTCAGTTGTGTGTTTTCACATGGCAAAAAAAGGGGGGGGGTCTTTTTCAGTAGTCTACTAACCAGTGAATTTAGGATTAAATTGTCTTGTCCATAAAGTGGAGATTAGGGATGAAGAGGATCATGGAAATGGAGACATTAAAAACAAAGTCGTATCCCTCAAAAAGAACAAAAACCAAAAAGAAAAACTCATGAGAGACATATACTTGCTTTTAAAGAAAAAGAAATGTACAGAATGACACTGATGAATGTATTTCAGAATCAAAGACCATTTGACCCTGGATAGCCTTGGTGACAAAACCTGGAAACCCACCTCTAAAATATGACTGAATGCTACTTTTGAGTCATCTTGATTGGTGTCATGTTTGAAAAGGGGTGTCTGTCTGTGTGAGAGATGTAAATAGACTCCTTCCATCCATGCCACCTGGAAATGGACATGAACTGGACAGAAATCTGAACGTTCCTGGACTTAGTTCAGAACTCTGCAGTACTCTTGGAAAAATGTGTTCTATAAACACTGCACATATCTGGACCAGGAAATCTGCAGGTTTCTGTGCTCAGAAATTTGTAAGTCTGCACACTTCCAGACTTGGAAAAACGTATCCCATAAAATTCACACATTTGAAAACTGTGCATTAAAAATGCATATACTTCAATTATGTGCAGAAACATTCTTGAGTGAGTAGGTAGATGCGTGCGAACAATCTGTACAATTTGAAAAAAGAACAATGCTTTAAAAATGGCCAAAGCAACTTGTTACAGATTTTTTTTCCTTCTGAAGAAAAAAAAGTCCACAATGAAATAGCACAAAACGGGCAGATCCATGCATCTTAATCCTGGTGTAATATGAGATTAGGAATCCCTTGTTCACTGTATTATGTAACACAGGCAGCTGTGAGTTAATATTTTCAGTTGGTCTTCTAAACCATTAGGGCAGAGGATGAGACTAGATTTTTCAAACTCCAAAATACCATTAAACGTACTTCATGCCCCTTCATCATAATTCATCTGCATAGCAGTTTTGCTGGTGTGCGTTCCCTTTTCCCTTCCCTTGACAGCTCAGCCACTCACCAGTCAGCACATTCTGCTCGGTCCATCCCCGTTGCATGATCTTCCAGTTCAGGCAGGAGCCTAGACTCCCCTTCTCCACCTCCTCCAGCAGCTGGCCACTCAAAGGAAGAATTCCAGGAATCCCTGGCCCGCCTCCTTATCTGAGTGGCCAGCTGCTGGAGCAGGTGGAAAGGGAAGTCTAGGCTCCTGCCCAGATTGGAAGATCACATGACAGGGAGGGAGGGAGCAGTGTGTGCCGGTAGGTCAGTGGGTGAGCTGGCAGGGGGGGCGGAGAGGGAAGGGAATGCACAGCAGCTTTGCTGCCTTGCAGATGACTTATGACAAAGGGATCTCTAACCATAATTTATTATTTTTTTTGCTGAATTCATCAGTCAGTTGCATGGCTGATAAATTTAAAAAGAATTCACTGCATCAGTCTTCTTGGCTTGGTACCATCTTGATATTTCGGATTATGGCTGGGAGTAATGGGGAGGTGCAATCCAAGGTAAGAAACCACTTCACTATCACTGATTTATAGCTCACAACATAGCTCTGGCCAATGGCCATTCCAAGTGGAGAGATTGCCCACTGGAGGTGACAGGCTTGCTGTTTGCTCAAGGAGGTGGTGGACACCTCTTTGCACAAGATCCATAAATGTTGTACCACTTATGTGATTGATTATTACATGATCTGAAGGAGTTGGCTTCTTATCTAAAACATCAAAAAGGATCCAGGATGGAGAAAGCTGAGCTATAATGTATTTTTAAAAAGCTATAATCCCTTTTTATAGCTAATGTGGAAATCACTGGAAGCTGGCTTATACAAAGTTAGACTCTTTGTCCAACTGGTTTATTATTATCTCGTACTCTGACCTGCTGTGGCATCCCAAGATCCCAGGTGATCTTACAAATATTTGCAATTTTTGCTTGACAGAAAGTCAAGATCCTGTCAAAAACGTACTTAACTACTAAAAGAACTTTGGCTTCTACACAGGAGCAAAAAGGCCTTTCGCAGCAGCAACAGCATTACCAAAAACAAAAAAAGCCCAGTGCTTTTTCTGCAACTCCCATCCTCTGTATTATGCACAAAGAATTTTTTTGTTTTGTGCAAAACACATTTTTTGCACACACAAAAACGTCCAAATTTTTTTCAGATGAAAATGTGAAACTTTCACAAAACCTTTAATCTTACTCGGTGGAAGAGAATTTTTGTAATTTTTAAAGTGCCCTCTGCAAGGATGAACTAAGCAAAGTTTTACAACCTTAGTCTCAGGCAGGGATCTTTCCTAAGACATTTTGTAAAATGGAGATGAATTTGTAGCTTTGGGATACTGAAGCAAAGGATGGGGGCGTGGAGGTGTAAGTGAAAGTAAATTTCTTCCTTTTCATCCTGACTATTCTAGCACTGGAACAATGAGATGCATTGCTAGTTCATGGTTGCAGTCAGGGGCACCCCCAAAATGCTGGGATGAGGTACTCCCCATCCTGGTCCATGAACTTCTCCTTTATGGATGACTGTGGTAGTGCTTTGGCAACCCTGCCATTCCTCAGTCTTTCTCTCTTCCTGCCAATACTCTGCCTGGAAGAGAGATGAGGGAGGTAACTGAATTATCTAGCCAGTTCAAAAGACCCACACACATAGTTCAGGCTGTTTTGCGCTCCTGGAATGCAAAAAGTTAAAGTAAAGGATGAAGGCTAGGACTGATTTTATTCTGAATTTTGTTTTTTTACTGTCAATTTTGCTCTGTGATCATGCAAAGATTGCTTTTGCTATGAACATTCTATGTACTAAATCTAGATTATTTCCATATACCAGAAAGATAAACAAGTGGGTCCTAGATCAAATCAATCCTGATCTATCTCTGGAGGCAAAAATATTGAAACTGAGGCTGTTCTACTTTGGGCACATCATGAGAAGGCAAGATTCTCTGGAAAACACAGTAATGCTGGGAAAGGTGGAAGCAGCAGGAAAAGAGGAAGACCAAAAATGAGATAGGTTTGAGTTTACAAGAGCTGATCAGGCCAGTTGAGGACAGGTTATTTTGGAGATTGCTCATTCATAGATGACTTGATGGCACGTAACAACAACAAATACTTAAGTTACCATATTTTTCCATCTATAAGATGCCCCTGTGTATAAGATGCCTCCCCCCACTTTTCTAACCCAAAAGTAAGAAAACTTCGCTTAGAATATTCAACCTCTGGGCTCAAACGCTCGAACATTATGAGTCCCTGTTGAAGCTGAGCACTGCCTACAGGCTCCACCTGCAACAAGGTTCGCTCAGCATTGGCTGACATCAGTTACATAAGGCTTAGGATGGAGGAAGCTAAGACTCCAGAATGAAGGAAGCTAAGCCTTGTGATTGAAGGAAGCCTGCTTGCAGAGGCAAGGTATGTGCCATTTTGTTCTCTCCTCAGCTTACTTCTGTGTATAAGACAACCCTCAATTTTTAGTCTAAAAATTGTAGACAAAAGTGGAAAAATATGATATGTTTAATTAATGGTGTTCAGTTATGGTTATTAAGTTGATTGTACCTTGTTTTTCATTTACTGATACATTTTTTTTCTAAGTGTGATGTCTATTGTGTATACAGTCCACATACCAATGCTTAAAAAAGCACTTGTACAAGGATGGGCCATGTTCACCCCTTACTGTACTTTCTGTCTGCTGTTGGACTGCAGTTTCCAGCATTCTTCACCACTGGCTGTGACTGATGGGAATTGAGGTCCAGTGACAGCATGATGGCTAGACTTGGCCCGCCTCTGATCTGAACTAAGCCAAAGTCCATCAAACCAAACTACAGTTGACCCTCAACTTGCGCGTGGCTCCACTTACGTACTTTTCGATGTATGGACTTCTCCTGCCGCAAAATTTTGACTTGTGGCTGGAGAATCGACCTACGGACCAGAAGGGGGCGCTTTCCCCGCCTCGCCCTTCCAGTCCGTAGGCTGCCGATCGTGCCTCCGGATGCCTTCCAGGGCTTCTCCGCCGCCATGGGAGGCCTCTCAGAGGTCGTCTGCCACCGCCAGCTTTCCCAGGGTACACTGGGCCTACTAGGGGAGGGCTTTCCCCAGTAGGCCCAGTCTACTCCCTGGGAAAGCCTGGTAGACTGGGCTTACCAGCTCCCCTGGTAGGCCCGGTTTACTAGGCTTTCCGGGGCAGTAGACCAGGCCTACCGGGGGAAGCCTGGTAGGCCTGGTCCACCCTGGAAACCCTGTGTGGGCAGGGGCGGGGGACCTCCAAGAGGGCTCCGGCAGCAGTGGGGAAGCCTTTGGTGGCCTTGGGCAGTGGCGATGGTGGCAGCGGGGGACCCCTGGAAGGCTTCAGACAGGTAAGGTCTATTTATTTTCAATTTTTTTCTGGGGGGCTATTTTTTGCTTGGGCCGGTTACAGATTAGAATTATTTTCAATGCATTCCTATGGGAAATGGACCCTCGACCTACGGACTTTTCGACCTGCGGCCACCATTCCAATATGGATTAATTCCGTATGTTGAGGGTCCACTGTAAAAAAATTAAAGGGTTACGAGCACATATATATATATAACTTGTGTGGAATGGAGTGAGACTTCAGTGTCTGACACTCTCCTTAATTCATTTTATGAACAAAAGTCTACGATCAAAAGTTGCACCATGGATGTAATTCCATTTGTATGTCTCCATGGAATATTTTTGACTTCAGCATCCGGCTCCAAAAAGTCATGCACAGAACTGTGTGTTCCATCAATAGCATGAAAAGTGTAAATTCTGCAAAAATATGTTACCATTTCCTCTTGCTCAGCTGCCCATTTGAGAAATTTGGCTGGAGGCTTTTGCAGGAGCCAGGAATTTAATTTTAATGTCATTTTTCTATCACTGTTTTCTTTTCCTTTTTTTTTCTAGGCTAACATTTTTATTACTTCAGAAGCTGACTATATGGATAAAAGAGTATTTCTCAAACTGCATAATTTTTCATGTCTTATTTCTAAAGCCTCTATAAATATTCAAGGTTCTGGGTCAATGATTCCTGAAATCTCTGAGAAAGAGGAATACTGAAGTTCACACTGTTACAAACCTACCTACCTCCCCCTGGTGCACTCCCAGACATGATGTATTGTGCAGAATGTTTGAAGGGAAAACCTATCAGTTTCCCCATCCAAGTCCAAATCTTTGGTAACAAGTTTTGAGTCCCAAGCTTCAATCCCATGTCCTATTAAAAACAAGCTTTTTTCCCCAGAAAAAAGAGAGATGGTGGGTTCCAATTTGCCAGTTGAGTCTGAGTCATTGGGGGTTAAAACCCAGATTCGAGTCCAGGTGTCAAGAGTGTAACTTAAGCCCAACTTGACACTGAGTCCCGGAACTTGAGTCCCTTATCCCTGGTACATAGGTTCCTCCATACAAACAGAAGCACCAATTTTTCACAGATCTTTAGTCCATTTGTTAAAGTATCCACTGGTGATGAAGTTAATGGAAATGGGAGTGGGGGTGTGAGCAGCATGTACCACCCTGCTTCTTGTTGTTTAGTCGTTAATTTGTGTCCAACTCTTTGTGACCCCATGGACCAGAGCACGCCAGGGCCCTCCTGTCTTCCACTGCCTCTCGGAGTTGGGTCAAATTTGTGTTGATCACTTTGATGACACTATCCAAACATCTCATCCTCTGTCGTCCCCTTCTCCTCTTGCCTTCACACTTTCCCAACATCAGGGTCTTTTCCAGGGGGTCTTCTCTTCTCATGAGATGGCCAAAGTATTGGAGCCTCAGCTTCAGGATCTGTCCTTCCAGTGAGCACTCAGGGTTCTTACCTCCATATATTCTTGAAAATTTGAAAGGCAAAACAGATGAGATGGGCATGTTCCCATAAGGAAGTGATGACCTTTTATCCCTCCAGAGGTCCATCTTCAAAGCCACCATAAAACAAAACAAAAAAGAAACAAAAAGGAAAAAAACCCTGCAAGAAATAAACATGTTTTTAATTTAGCTTTTTTTAAATGAGTGAGCCACCTTGAATTCCCTTATTGGGAGAAAGGCAGCCTACACATGACACTAACTAACTAACTAACTGAATGAATGAATGAATGAATGAATGAATGAATGAATGAATGAATGAATGAATGAATGAATGAATGAATGAATGAATAAGGCAGAGAGACTGTACAATAACTTGTTTGAAAAAAAGTATTGCTATTCCTGGAATCTCCCGGGGGGGGGGGGGGAAGGAATCATTGGTGTCCGGTGGGTGTCTGACGAGGACCTATGTTTACTAATCTGCATTAGATTATGAAGTCCATGATGCCATGCACAGTTTAGAGTCACATAATGTAGCAACCTAAAGTTAATCTGTCCTGATCTATGGAATACTTCAACCAAGCTTGCTGTCATGTTCCACCCACAGTGTTGCTGTGACGTTCCACACTATCATTTTGAAGTGAACCTTGGTTTGGGGAAAACAAACAGGGAACACTGGGTGGAACGTCACACTTGCAAAACAACAATTCTAAGTTCCATGACAGTTGAAAACAGTATCGAAAAATAAGAAACAAAATAATAAATTATTTCTGTGGACATCTTTGAGCACACTATTCACTGTCCCTTTGCTTTCAATGGTCATTAAAATTACTTGTAGACTACTATACAGTTGAATGTATTTCTGATCACCCTGAGGCAAGTTCCCTTATTTGTAGCGGTTTCCAACATTCGGAAAGAATGGAAAACCAAGATCACTGGCCTCTGTGGATTTATGCTAACGAAGAAATTGGCCCTTGGAGGAGCTGGATAATCTGGACCAGCACCAGATAAACATTCAAACTCTTGGGTGGTTTCTTCCTCATCAAAACCAAACACTGGACCTCTGACATAAGATAATGAAGAATGAGAAATATTTGAAGCCCTGCATAAGCAGAAATGGAGACCTGCATAGCCAAAGTTTATACAGCTCTTTGCTTCAGTTGAGTTTTGTTGATACTCCAAATTCTTAAAATACGTATGAAGGATGTCTTTCTCCATTCTGAAATATAGGTTGCATTGGTTTGTATACTTAGAGATGACCAGGTGTTTGAAATAAATGCTCAATTTCTCACAATAGCATGACACTGAATATCCCATTTGTCTAATCTTCCATACATTATGAGGTATGTGCCTCAAGCCTGACCCTAAGATTCCTCTCAATCTATGATTAACCAATAGTTATTAATGGACAATCTCAAAAAGACCATTTCTATTGATGGCAGCTGACAATGAAATGTGTGCCAGCTCACATGCTGCCAGAGCACAGATGGGCAAAATGTGGCCTGCCCTCTAGATATTGCCTCTTAGCTAAAGATCTACAGAGGTGAGGAATATTGGGAATTATAGTTCAACAACATCTGGAGGGCTGTGTTTTGCATACCTCTGTATGGGGAGTAAACAGAAAATAGATGGCTTATGCCAATATTTATCTGCATACTATCTAACTAGACTTGCAGCTGGCCCAGCAATTAAGCAAGGTGAACTTGCTGCCTCAAGTGGCAAGATATGGGGGGGGGGGGAAGCTGAGTAGTGGGGAGAAAGCTATGTGTGTGATGTGGTTTGCACTGCACTTCTTAAGACAGCGGGTAGAAGGGGAAGATATGGAGGCAGTGACAGATTTTACTTTCTTGGGCTCAATGATCATTGCAGATAGTGACAGCAGCCATGAAATTAAAAGACACCTGCTTCTTGGGATGAAAGTGATGACAAACCTAGACAGCATCTTAAAAGCAGAGACATCACCTTGCCGATGACGGTTTTTCCAGTAGCGATGTATGGAAGTGAGAGCTGGATCATAAAGAAGGCTGACCACTAAAGAATAGGTGCTTTTGAACTGTGGTGCTGGAGGAGTCTCTTGAGAGTCCCCTGCACTGCAAGGAGAATAAATCTATCCATTCTGAGGGAAGTCAAGCCTGAGTGCTCACTGGAAGGACAGATCCTGAAGCTGAGGCTTCAGTACTCTGGCGATCTCATGAGAAGAGAAGACTTCCTGGAAAAGACGCGGATGTTAGGAAAGTGTGAGGGCAAGAGGGGAAGAGGATGACAGAGGATGAGATGGATGGACAATGTCATTGAAGTGACCAACATGAATTTGACACAACTCAGGCAGGCAGTGGAAGACAGGAGGGCCTGGTGTGCTCTGGTCCATAGGATCACGAAGAGTCAGACATGACATAACGACTAAACAACAACAAAATTTTCCTCAGGTGTATTGGCTTACCACTAGGACTGCGGAACATTCAAATGATGGTCTAGTTGGCTTTGACAGGGAGTGGAAAGGAGGTGCCATCTTTGTTCTTCATCACAGACAACTAAGCGTCTCACGGCTCTGACTAGGTCTGAGGCGCAGTTTATGTCCTTATGATTCTAACACTGATTCATAAGTGCATTTCTATCACCCAGCATATCATCACATGATGACTTAGATGAACTTGTCAATTTTTTTTGCATTGAAAAGACCATGTTTGTCCTGAGGTACAATACATGGAAGAAGTGGTGTTTGATTATTGTTCACCATTGGAATGAAGAAGGTACACAATCTTACAACACATTACTGATATTGTAATTAGCCGTGTAGGAGCAAAATTGATACAAAATGACACCACTAACATGTTCACATTTTCTTAGATGTGAACTAAATCATTGTGACCCTAAGTTACATTGAAGAGGTTTTAAAAAATATTTTAACAGTGAAAATAGTTACATGTTAAAACTATTACTAACTCTACATAATTAGAGTGGAACAAGCACAAGATTTTAAAAATGAACCTGGGAGAAAATAAACTGCTTCCTAGCCAGTTTGATTCTTTGTGTTAAATTTTTTCCTTTTCAATTTGTATGTATTCAGCTGTGCATGTAGTGCTTAATCAGGGTTTCCACATCTGACAAGGTACTCCTTATCAGCAACATGACAGGCGGGCACTTTATGACCCACTCTGTACTGGGAATAGCTGAACCTGTTGAATTTGACCAGTGAAGTTAGCTAAGCGTTTCCTTGGGTTCATATTTGATTAGTATTTACCAACATTATCAGACTTCCAAATGAAGGACATAGAAAGAACTTGAGATTTTACGAAGCTGAGAGGAAGAGAAAGGAAAATGAACAAATTACAACATCCCAAGGTAACAGTGACATGTGATAAGCTTATACTGGAGTCTTCCGCTGTAACTGGTTTTTAATTTAGACTTCTGAAAGTCATTCCTGCTTTCTATAACAGAAACATTTCACTGTGCATAAATCCTAAATTACACCATTTAAGTACCAAAGAAATTTTTGGATGGGGAGTTATTTCTGGAGATAAGATTAAAGGCTTTCTATTTAAAGAACAGTCATGCTTTTGAAAATGGAGTCTCTTTAGTTTTTGGGTCTTTGCCCAACTTTTATTTTGACAAACAGCACATTTATTACTAAGAGTGCTTTTAATCCATGTTTTTCCTCTGTGCGGTCTGTCTATATGGAAGATTGCTCTATAGATAAGTAGATACTGTACCCAGAGAATGTCCATCTGTACGACTCTGTGGTTTCAGACAAGATGGAATATGAGGCCTTTTGAATGTGTCAGATAAAAACAAAGCACATTCAGTGGCCACAGAATGCTACAGTATTGGTTGGTACAGCTGGACTCTAATTTGAGTATACCCATTTGTGATTCTGTACAGCTGCTATATCTCCTTCTGCTACATTTTGATGTAAAGACGAGTCAAGAACGCCAAGGACTTCTTTATTTTCTGTCAACTTATCAAACTCTCTATCAACAGGGGTTCTCATATCTTGTTTTAAGGATAGGTCATACCTTTCGTCATCTTCAAACTCTAACAAATCCCCTTTAACTCAAAACTTTACAGTACCATTTTGGTAATAAGCCTGAGGCTTCGGGTACAACTGTACTCGGTGTCATTGAGGAGGGTGGAATGCTCAGCCCACCTGTGGATCCCATACTTTCTTGCCTGGGTTGTGCCTCAATCTGGGTCTGAAAGGGCCCCATGGGGTTTCCCAGGAATTTCCATAGGAGTACTGGACAACACCAGCAATCTGTATGTTAGACTGCACAGGGAAGCCATTGCAATCCATAAACATAAACAAAACTTCAACAGGAAAGAAGAAGGCCTGAAACTAAACATGGCCTGGCACCCCATTCTGAAAAATACAACCTGCAAAAGTTCAGTGAACTCTTACCAAGCCACAAGGGCCAGAGATCATTGCACCAAAAAGACCAGCTTAACGACACCCATCAATCACAGTGACAGATCATCTCTCCCTCTCCCCCGCCTCTCATCACAACAAAAACATGCTGATCACCCTATCTCCTGAAAAAAGACAAAAGCCGTTCCCACAGCTATAAGTACTATCCAACAGAGCACGGACAGAGTTCCTACTCCAGTCCTCTGAAGATGCCGGCCACAGAGACTGGTGAAACATCAGGAAGAACAACCTTCAGAACATGGCCAAAGAGCCCAAAAAACCCACAACAACCATTAGATCCCAGCCGTGAAAGCCTTCGCGAATACAATTTCCATAGTACATTGTTGGTGCTGTCTTCTCTGGGTCTCCTACTGCTGCCAGGATTTAAATTGCTTTCTCCTCTCTCTCTCTTCTGTCTCCAGCCAATAAGGTGGCTTCTTGTAGACTTGCCTCTTCCACTCCTTTTCAGCATACTCTCTCAGAACATTGAATTCAGTCCACTCCCCTGTCCAGGGGTCCTCCTGCACAACCAATACCCACTCTTCCTTTTTCTCTTGGCTCTCTATCTCCTGTATCCAACAGGCCTCCTCCTCCTTTATTTTCAACTGCCCCTCTTTTCCTCTCTCTTCCCCTTTTATCTTTTCCCCCTTTCCTGCTGAAATAGCACCCTCCAGTATCTCCTTCTCTGAATGTAGTCCTTATAAATCCTTTTCTAGGGCGTTCCTCTTGCTCGAGGAGATGGGCGGTACACTCTGTGGAGTGCCTCTGAAGGTATTCCCAGACTCACACCACTAAAATCAATGGTGCTTGTTAATGAAAACTAACTTAAATCCTATTGAGTTCAATGGATTTATTGTAGGTATGGCTATGTTTTTCTGGAACCAACATTTTACAAGATGTACAGGACAGCAAATAGTAAAGACTAAAATAATAAAAAAGCAAAACACGTTATCTGAAATAGAGATAATTTGAGTAAAAACAAATGATCAGAAGCACCATAAATGTAAATAAATTAGCTGCAACCCTATGACAGACTTTGAACTTTTTCTGGCCTCCTAAATTGTATGAAAGATAATAAATAGCTTTAAGTTGTTGCCTGAAGATCAGCAAAGAGAAGTGACTTAGAAGTCATGAAAACTGAGGTTCAAACAAGGCATTTTCCATGTTTTTTGCTGATGTGCTTTCCAAGTCACCTGTTTGTTCTGATATACAGTGGTGCCTCGCTAGACGATGATAATCCGTTCCACTGAAATTGCTGTTTAGCGAAATCATTGTCTGGCGAAAAGCATTTCCCCATTGGAATGCATTGAAACCCATTTAATGTGTTCCAATGGGGAAGAATCGTCATTGTCTAGGGAAGATCGACCATAGGAAAGCCGCTTTGCAAACCGCTGATCAGCTGTTTAAATAGCTGTCTTGTGAAGCTTAGATCCCGAAAACACGTGTTTTGCGAGCACGGAGGGAGCTGTCAAAATCGTCATCTAGCAAAAATCGGTTTGTGAAGCAGGGACCAAACATTGTGCAGCGAAATTCCCCCATAGGAATCACTGTTTTGCGAATCGCTATAGTGATTGCAAAAAGTCAATGTCTAGCGAAAAAACTGTCATGCGGGGTAACTGTCTAGCAAGGCACCACTGTATATGATCTTCCTCACCTACTTATCCTTCATTTATCATGCTTTGGTTTGTCATGGGCCACTGGAAGGCAAATACAGTACAGGCCTAATTGTATGTCTCACTGCTAAAGCACTATCTCTGTGGAATTCCCATGGTGGGAAGGGACACAGGTTAATTATGAGAAATACACGTTCCATTACTCTTTAGTTCAACCCTAAAATGATATACTAATCATCTTAGAGTTGCAGAGCTGGAAGAAACCCCATGGATCATCATGTCTAGCCCTTGTCAAGGAGGCACAATGGGGAATCAAACCTCCAATCACAGATACCTAAATCCAGTGGGGTTGAGCATCTAGTATTCAAGGGGCTAATTTAGTAAAGAATGTAAACAGCTTCAAAGCTGAATTGTGGTTGTAGAGCTCAGCTACAGGCAGAGCCTGGAAATGATCTTTTTGGACTACACCTTCCAGAATCCCCCTGCCTATATGGCTATTAGGTTTGTTGAAGTTGTTGTCCAGAAAGATTCCAAGTTCTGAAGTTCCCAGAAGTGATACCATCTTTGAGAGAACATATTGAGACCCACATGCTTGCCACTGAATAATCATAACCAGCTCTCAACACTTGGATTTCCCTGTAAGGCCAAAGGGTGATTTCCAGATGGCACTCTTCAAATTATTCAGTGGTTGTGTCTCATAGACATATTCAAGAAAGAATTTGATATTCAGAAATACAAGCTGTATCCCCAAAGTTCCTTTATGAAAAACACTTGCAACTCTCTTCAACTCTCTTCTCCCCAATACCCTCCTCAAATTTTAAAAAAAACCACAATATAAACAGTTACCAGAAAGCATTAGTTTCATGTAAAATAAAATATCTATTTACAGATACATATAAATATGTTCAGACATACAGGCAGTATGGCATAAATAATTTTTAAGGATTGTATGTGTTTAACATTGCAATGGCAGTGGAACTAGGCTAAATTGAATACATAAAATCTTTATTGGATCTCTGGAGGAAGCAGGCTGTGATGTTTTCTTAGAAAAGACGATTGCTTTGTGCCATTAACGCTAGCCCAACCAATGCTGAACAACCCTTCTAATTATGCTCTGGAGAGAAATACAGTCTTATAGAAAGCATCGGGGAACCTTAATCCTAGCTGCTTCCAAAGTAAAGTTTTAACTATTTACCGTAAACTGTTGTCAGAATTGTTCGGGTACTGTGGGTTTTTTACCCTATTTCTTAATTTGGGTCATTATCTATTCCCCTCATTCTTTTTAGTATTACCAACAATGGTTTTTAGAGCCTAACTTTTTCCCCTTTTTTGTTGTTGTTATACATGACTCTGGGATTAGCCTTGCAAAAAAACTCTGGGTTTGCATTCTAGAAATATTCCTGATGGCACGTGTGCTTGCCTTTTCGATGTGCTTTCACAGTTCTACCTATTTCACCACCTATTCTAATCAATTTTGATTTTGCAAAAAGGTAATCTCACTCACAAATTCTTAGGACTGGGCTCCTAATGTTTAGCCTTGACCCTTTGGTTTGCCTCCAAGCACCAGCAATGCTGAAGAAAGATAACAACAGCAGTAGTTTACAGAATGGTATGTGAAGAGAAAGGTGTATACCAGTATGGAGAACGTCAGAGTTTCTCAGTCCTAGAAATAATTCTATTAACAGCAGAGCCAAAACTAGCCATTTTGGCATCCAGAGCAAGGAGCACACCATCTCCCACTCACGCCACCGTGAGACCTAGGCATAAGCCTTCTGTTAAAAAGAAAAAGAGAAAGAATGCAGTGACCCCACTCCCCCAAAGACGGAGAAAGCTTATACTTTCAAAAAAAGAAAGTGAACTTGCCTAGGAGGTCTTGCTGCTTATTTCCCAGACACTCTCTAGTACAGTGGTCTCCAACCTTGGGCCTCCAGATGTTCTTGGTCTACAACTCCCAGAAGCCTTTACTACCACCTCTGCTGGCCAAGATTTCTGGGAGTTGAAGTCCAAGAACATCTGGAGTCCCAAGGTTGGGGACCACTGCTCTAGTAGATTCATCTGTAAACTTGAGTACCCTCTAAATGTTAGCACCCTGGGGCAAAGTCCCCATTGCTCCACACTCATTTGAGCCATGATTAATGTAGATAATAGATGCCCATCACACAAAGCTATTGAATTGGGAGGCGAAAGCCCATTTCAGCCATCGCTTCTGCTTCAAAGCCACACTGAAGCCAGGAATAATCTGCCCTCAGAAACCCATGTGCAAGAGAACTATATAAATATTGTCAATGTAAAAATTGGCTTACCGACAGGAAACAGAAGGCATTAGCAAAAGTGGAGAGTTGAGAGTAGGAAGAGGTAATGAGTGGTGTGCCTGGAAAGGTCAATATTGAGATCCGGTTTTGGTTTACCCTGTTTATGAATGGCCTTGGAGAGTGCAAAAGTGCAACTTCAAAAGCGACACTTGCTGATGACACAGAGTTTAAGGAAAGCTGGAAACTTAAGCCATGAAGAAACAGGAAAACATCAGCCAAAGAAGTGCAGATGAGAGAGAACCTGAGGTGGTGGTGTTGACAGAAAATCAAAGTGAATACAAAAGAATACGTATTATTCCATGTCAATGCTGATAATGCACTTCGGGCTGGAGCTCCGACTTCTTGTGCCTTTACCATAGGTGGTCAACTTGTTTCGAACAGGGCACCAATGCATATAACACAGAGATCTCAGCAAGGGTGTCTGTAATGGACAGCCAGAGTATGTTTCCTCAGCTTGTCTACATCTACATTCTGGCTAGGACCTACAGGCTTCCTTTCATCTTTCTCGAAGATCACTACCTGCAGCTCCCTGCTGTTTTGCATTAGTTATACAGGCAGACCAGGAGATGTGGAAGCCCATTTGGAAATCCTCCCTCTTCACCCACAAGTGGATTTCCTACGTAACTGGTATGAGTCCTTCCTGATTTGTTACCTGTCACCAAAATGGCTATTTCTTTCCAGCAGGCACATGTTCAGCACTAAGTCATCACACTTTGGCAAGGAAATACACCCAATAACTCTAACGAACATGTCACCTCCCAAATGCTGTTGTTCAAATTTCAGGTCCCATCAGATCTAGTCAACATAACCAATGATGACAGAAGACAAGACCCTGAAGTTCAACAACATTTGGAAGGGCACTGCTTCCCTTCCTCCACCCCAACTTACATATTGGCAGTGGAAGCTGTTCGGATTGTGTTGCAGTGTCCTTTTGTTGATTAGACAGGAAAAGGAGGCATTTCCCCTGCTTTTAATTGAAGTGAATGATTGCACAAGAAGGTTTGAGCTAGATACTATTTCAGATGGGTGTGGAGGGGGAAACTGTTAAAAAAATTAATGCTGTTTTAACATCTTGATATTGTTTTATTAGTGTGGATTTTTTAATGGGCAAATTTTGGTAAGTTTGTACCAAAATGTAAGTTCATAGCAAATGGACTTCTTCCTCAGCATCTATCAATGGATATTATTATATTTATTCATCTTTATTGTGATTTATACAGGACGTCAGTGTATATTATAGCTTTCCAAAATTTCACCGGTAGGTATAGATATAGATGTAAATATACACAAAACTTGGAAAAGTTGTTTTCTAGGCTAAGAACCTGTGAATTCCCCAGCAAAAAGGATTGATTAAACTTATACCCCACACATCTAGGGGTATAAGGGCTGAGAACAATGGGAAAGGCCCTTGTGATGTCACAGAGGCTAGGCAGACAAGGGCTGAGAGTGGACCAGCAGATTGTGGGCTAGTTGCTTCCGAGTTATCCTGATTCATTGGAGGCCAATCCAGGTCAATAGATTTAGAATCTAGGTAATATGGCAGCCCAGATGCAGGGGAAGGGGGATTTATCAGCAATTTGGCAGGCAGAAAAATACAGCCAGTATCTGCAGAACCATTCCATTATGACTCACTTGGTCTTAGCTATAGCACACATGAGACTTGGTGTTTTTTTTTCTTCACCTTGCTCACACTGCTGTGGTGTGTGGAAGATAGACTGCCAGCCTAGGGTAGTTTTTCCTACCAGGCACTGTGCTTGTCTTTATTGTGAGAGAAAAGTCACTACAAAAGACTGTCAGGAATGCTAAGAAACCAGCTATGGGGAATGTTTTTCGAATATGAGTATATGACCACTTCACATTAGACAACTCTATGTGTGGCCTGCAGAGTGCTCAGCATACAACTGCCGCAGCTTTCTTCTGCCCAGAAACAATGGCAAAGCTCCCCATCTTCTGTCATTTCACTCCACCTCAGACGTTTGACTCTTTTTCTAGCAGTAATAAAAGCTAGTCAAAGAGCAGGTGAGCATTGACAGTTGCGGTGCTGAAAACATGGAATTTTCTTCCTAGGGGCACCAGGTTGCCTGGCTTAGAATAGTCCAAAGGATTTCCCAAAGCTGCTTGGCATTTTAGTAAATGAGGTTTTCTTTCAATATTCTATAAATATAATCAGCATAATATATTTGATATCCAGAGCCTGAAGAAGATACTCTGCAGCTGCCCAAGATAGTCATTCGCCCCTAGATGTGTGGGGTATAAGTTTAATCAATCCTTTTTGCTGGGGAATTCACAGGGTCTTGGCCCAGAAAACAACTTTTCCAAGTTTTGTGTATATTTACATCTATATCTATACCTACCGGTGAAATTTTGGAAAGCTATAATATACACTCACATCCTGTATAAATCACAATAAAGATGAATAAATACAATAATATCCATTGATAGATGCTATATGTCTATGATATAAGACAGTGGTTCTTAACCTTTTTGAAAGAAGCGCCCCCTTGAGCCATTGAGGAAGTTATCATCGCCCCCCTCCCCGCGGTGATGATATCTTATTTATTTATTTATTTATTTATTTATTTATTTATTTATTTATTTATTTAAGACACTTAAATGCAATGACCCCTGAAAACAAAATTCAATTCCAAGAAAATGAAATGCCCCCAAAAAGTAACATTTAAATGATTTAGCTGCAAGCGAATTTTAAGATGCAAAAAGAAATATAAAAAGGGAGTAAAAACAAACTGCAATGCAGGAACTAAAAATTTCAAGACAAAAACTCTGAAACTAAATTAAGATTGTAGGAAAATATATATTCATTGTAAAAAGGCTGCAGCCATCTTCACAGGTTTGGCTTGCTCCGGCGCCCCCCTACCGCCCCCCATCTGCTCCAGCGCCCCCACACCGCCCCTTTTTGTTCTACCGCCCCCCTGAAAAATGAAATCGCCCCCTGGGGGGCATTATCGCCCACGTTAAGAACCACTGATATAAGATATACATTTATTTATTTGTTATATTTTTGTAGTCCTTTTCAGACTACTGATCTCCAAAAGTGTTTCTTTTCAGGAAAGGAGAGAGAGTATGCGTGCATGTGCAAGGGAGTGGGAGAGAGAAGCCATACCATAAGGGCTGTAAAACAAGACAATACACTTCCCCACCCTTTAGTTAAATCTTGCCTTTGGTTCCAAGTCTAACAAGGTACACACACAATGGAAGAGGCATAGAGAGAAGAGATTGAAGGATGTGAGCAGTTCTTCAGTACCTAAACAAAATGGTAAGCTATTAAAGGGCCTTTATATTCTCTTTGGTCCAGGATGATTTTCTGTCACTGTTGTAGTGTTTCTTGAGCTGCACTTGGTGGCTTGCTCCTACGGTCAACGGATCTGGGTGAAATATACTTTACCTTGACTTCTGTATGATGCCTGACAGCAGAGACCTCTCCAACAGAGGTGAGGGAAACACACTCCCTTGTGTGTCCTTCTCTGCCTGACAGATGAACACAAGTTGATCTTGCTCAAGTATTATTACTAGAAAGTAGGCTAGGTGTTATGTCCGAAGAGCTGGACACGACTTAACAACTAAACAACAGGTGTTATATATATAGTATGATGGTAAACGGCTATGAGAATGTGGCTGGTTTGGTGGAATAAATTGGTTAAACACAACATTACACAATAAAAGACTGTACAAAACTAGAGAAGGCACTTTGCTTGCTACTTTGGTTATACTCTGCCCTTCTTCCAAGGACTTCTGGAGAGTGGTAACGAGGCTTTTGTTATTCATTCATTGCAACAACACTGTGAATTTGGTTAGGTTGTGACCTTACGGGGTTTTCCACCTTTTTTGAGGGGATATCCTTTTGCTTTGGGGTTAAAAGTTCCTGAGGTGGAGCATGGCTTTGATCCAGGTGCTTCCACAAGCTATGCACTGATTTACAAGTGGACAACCTGGAGGCTTGGATGAGGTGGTGTTTTTGTGAAAAATACTGATAGTGGCAGATCTTATATGACTTTTAGGCATAACATCTTCCAGAATCCCCAACCCAGTATGGGGGCGGGGTATTCAATGATACATATTCCTAAATAAACAAATAAATAACTGTTCACAGCTCTAGGTGGTGGGAAGGTGTTTACCTGGCAAAGCCATAATTATCAATTTCTGTACCTGGGACAGTTAGCACTATCTTGTACACACTCTGCCCTGATGCAAGAGTGTGAAAGAGGAAAATGTGGTGTCATTTTTTTTTAAAAAGCAAAGTTTATAACTTTAAAAAAATGGCCAAGAGGTCTTACTATTCATTTTTCCTTATATCCATCAGCAGATTCACCCAGGGTGGATAAAAATCAATGATTTTTTTAAAAAATCAAATTGATTTAAATCACAATTAAAATCATAATTCAACTAGAAAAATCAAATTTTTAATTTCAGTCCTCAAAAAAAAATCAGATTTTAGAAATTTTAATCAGGATTTAAATAAAATCCACCCTGGATACACCTCTAAATTTCAGTGCACTCTACAATTTGGGGGCTTATGGCAAAATCCCATCTGCTCCCTCCTGGTTACGGCTCTCCAACCAGAACCTCTCCCAGCCTCCACAACCTGGCATGGGGCTCCCTTCCAATCTCTCAAGCCCCCAGCCTTGACCCTTCTGCTGCTCCACCTTCTCCCTATTCATGGCTATTGAAAAGAGAGCCCAGGGGCACCTGCACACCTTTCTCCCCTCCTCACACTACCAGGTCGAGCCTCCTGAGTGTGGAAAAATTCCCCTCAGGCTAGAGCTCCCAGCATGGGCCGCAGGCAGGATAGTCCAAGAAAAAGTAACTTTCCCCCAGTTCTGCCAAGAATATTGCTATTATAAATGGGGAGAAGTTTTGGAAACGTTGTAACTTGCCTCCAGGTTGATCTTTTTATTACTTTATGGCTGTAAAAGCTGTTTAAAACCATATTCGCGCAGCCACTCGTTATGTTCCATAATAAAGCAAGGCTGCACTTATAGCTAAAAGGCAAAGGGGTGCAGTTATACAGTCATTCATTTCATATGGCAGATTTTACATTCAAGGAAAAGCACACATGAAAAGAGTAGTGTATTTGTGAATTATTTTTTAAAATGTACACTTTTACACTACCCTCTTAGTGAGCAGTTTTATTGCTTGGTAAAAGGCAGTGAAAAAACCTTATGTCTCACCAGAGACATCTTTATACAGTTCTCTCCTGGCTGATCAAGAGTGATGCCTTAAAACACATTGGGAATTTCCAGTAAATTTATTTTTTAAAATCATTTCTTTCCATTTTCAGCAGGAATATAAAAGTTGTCTTGGGGGTGGGGAGAGAACCCTGGTAGATGTTCAGAGAAACCTTCATCTACAGCATACATGGGCTATATTCGATATTTCCCATCATATTTTGAAGGTGTTTGTGAATGCATGCACACACATCAAATTCATTTCAGATCCGCATTATTCACTGGCAAAACCTGTCCTGAGATTCTATATCTAACAAGTGTTATAAACAGGATTTAAATCAGTTTAATTGGCAAATTAATCAGTAGCTGAGCCACTCATCTATAATCTCTCTTGACATTCTGTCATGAATTTGATCATGGTTGTGGCTAGATGGGAATTTGTCCTGCTGTTTGTCCTGTATTCCTCACTGTCCCTTTCTATATCTATTTCATTGACTACACACCATTAACACTACTTGTGAGGAGATCCAAACTTTTTACATGAGTAAG
Source organism: Pogona vitticeps (assembly GCF_051106095.1). Classification (NCBI taxonomy): domain Eukaryota; kingdom Metazoa; phylum Chordata; class Lepidosauria; order Squamata; family Agamidae; genus Pogona; species Pogona vitticeps. The sequence continues at coordinate 33,931,776 of NC_135783.1, forward strand.
CAGTTTGTTTGGCCAATTTATGTTTTTGTAGCATTTCCAGTCACATTATTTTGTCTTGCTTTTTGCTTGTGTGATTGCCCATATTGGTCCCGTGGGGCAGCTGCTGAGCATGTTCAGATGAAATGGATGATATTTAGTGATATAGCTATAGCGCTAAACTGACACAGTCCTAATTCATATGTTTACGATGTTTTTTCAGTTCTGCAGTCTTTCACTTGTTAAATGAAAGAACAAGAAAAACAAGAAGAAAATTTTTAAAAAACTATTTTCTTATTATTCATACATACAAAACATACAAAACAACAAAGTAAGATTGTTGTGGGTTTTTTGGGCTCTTTGGCCGAGTTCTGAAGGTTGTTCTTCCTAATGTTTTTGCCAGTCTCTGTGGCCAGCAACTTCAGAGGACAGGAGTCAGAATTCTGTCTGTGCCCTAAGTTCTGACTCCTGTCCTTTGAAGATGCCGGCCACAGAGACTGGCAAAACATTAGGAAGAACAACCTTCAGAACATGGCCAAAGAGCCCAAAAAACTCACAACAACCATTAGATCCCAGCCGTGAAACCCTTCGCGAATACAACAAAGTAAGACATAGCAAAAATCACAAAAAACAACAAACCCAAAATACTGCATATATAGATCAGAGATTTCACCATTGTCTAGGTCAGGGGTCTCCAACCTTGGGCTTCCAGATGTTTTTGGACTTCAACTCCCAGAAATCCTGGCCAGCAGAGGTGGTAGTGAAGGTTTCTGGAAGTTTTAGTCCAAGAACATGTGGAGGCCTGAGGTTGGGGACCACTGGTCTAGGTCATCTAATATCATCAACGAGTTTTTGTAAGTACTGGTTTGCCATGATCATTTCTTCCCCTAAGTTCCTATCTCTTTCTGGACCCAATTATAGGTCAGCTTCCAGTTTACATTTGCAAAGTGTCTCTGCTGATCCCATATTGCCTCTGAAAGCATATCTAGTTCTGCAATATCCAGTAGCCTCTTTAGTAGCTCCTCCATTGTTGGTATTTATCCATTCTTCCATTTTTGGGCCCAGAATAACCTGGCTACTGTATATATATACAGTCGTTCGTTGTTCAGTTGTTTAGTCGTGTCCCACTCTTCACGACACCATGGACCAGAGCACGCCAGGGCCCTCCTGTCTTCCACTGCCTCCCGGAGTTGTGTCAAATTCATCTTGGTTGCTTTGATGACACTGTCCAACCATCTCACCCTCTGTCGTCCCCTTCTCCTCTTGCCTTCACATTTTCCCAACATCAAAGTGTTTTCCAAGGAGTCTTCTCTTCTCATGAGATGGCCAAAGTATTGGAGCCTCAGCTTCAGGATCTGTCCTTCCAGTGAGCACTCAGGTTTGATTTCCTTTAGAATTGATAGGTTTGTTCTCCTTGCAGTCCAGGGGGCTCCCAAGAGCCTCCTCCAGCACCACAGTTCAAAGGCATCAATTTTTTGGCGGTCAGCTTTCTTTATGGTCCAGCTCTCACTTCCATACATCACTACAGGAAAAACCATAGCTTCGACTATTCGGACTTTTGTTGGCAAGGTGATGTCTCTGCTTTTTAAGATGCTGTCAAGGTTTGTAATTGTTTTCCTTCTAAGAAGCAGGCATCTTTTAATTTCATGGCTGCTGTCTCCATCTGCAGTGATCATGGAACCCAAGAAAGTAAAATCTGTCACTGCCTCCATATCTTCCCCTTCTATTTTCCAGGAGGTGATGGGACCAGTGGCCATGATCTTAGTTTTTTTGATGTTGAGTTTCAGACTGTTTTTTGCACTCTCCTCTTTCACTCCCATTATGAAGTTTTTAAATTCCTCCTCACTTTCTGCCATCAGAGTGGTATCACCTGCATATCGGAGGTTGTTGATATTTCTTCTGGCAATCTTGATTCTGGTTTGGGATTCCTTCAGTCCAGCCTTTCACATGATGTATTTTGCATATAAGTTAAACAAAGAGACAGTCGTACTTCTTTCCCAATTTTGAACCAATCAGTTGTTCCATATCCAGTTCTAACTGTTTCTTCCTATATAAATTTCTCAGGAGATAGATAGGGTGGTCAGGCACTCCCATTTCTTTAAGGACTTGCCAGACTTGCCAAAATTAAAAATGCCTTTATATATTTTTCTGACGAAGCTTTATTTCTGGGATGTTACTATATAGAAATATAAAAGGAAAATCTTAAAAAGATGTGATTTCTGTACAGGAGTGGATAGAAAGCAGATGAAGACTGACTCCAGTGTGGCCACTTCCTCCTCATCAAAAAGGAACAGGTGCAAAAAGGAAGATATACCTGACCAGGGGAAAATAAAGAAAGGGCACTTATTTGTATTAAACTGCACGTGCTAAACTATAGGTATAGATCATCCATATTTTCCAAACAATAGATGCAGAGAGCAGCCATTCTCAACCTTTCTTTTGACCACAGCCATAAACGCAATATGAAAAAAGGGGCCAAATCAGGATTGTATAAGTTGCGTAATGAATCTTTTAAGATGGTGTGAGAGGAATTATTTCCAATCTATGGCCCTCTTCAAATGTAGCGTGGCTCTGTTGAGAATAGGTGACCTAGAGAACCTGTTGGAAAACAGCCAAGACTATTGCCTTGAGTTTGGGTGATAAGTGGTTAACCTATGAAAAAAAGGAATTAGCCTCTCAGATTTTCCCTTGTTTGGTTTCCATTTGCAAATGGTAGTGAGCACAATAGGGTTTCCTGGGCCATTTCCTGGTAATTTGAATCATGGAGACAGCAGCACAATATCCCACCTTCATAAAACAGAGGATTTTTTAAGAATGTAATTTCCTGTCTGTGTAAAATGGCAGTTTAAATATACTTACATTACACAGACATCTCAAAAGAAACTTTCTTGATATAGAATTACTCAGTGTTAAAGAGTCCCAGAAGATAAACACATCATCTGGTTACTAGGAAAGATAGAAGGAAGAAAAACTGGGATTTGGCCACAGTAGTTCTGTGCAAAAATATTCTGGAGGGCTGTTTTGGACTTATTGAAATGGTGACTAAGACCATCCCCAGCCACAGAGCAAAAACCAGTAATTTCTCAACTTAAATGAGTAGGCTTCTGCATATTTGTTCTTTTTTAATGTCTTTTAAAAAAAAAAAAAAAACAAGAAATAGAATACCTTTGCAAGCACAAATCCTTGTTTGTCCAGGAAGGAGTTAAACATTTAATTGAATCCTGATTGACAGGTTCAAAAATACAGGTTTCTCCAGATCTAGAGTTGATTTCCTCTAGAAAACATGTATCAGGAGCCTGGTCTCAGAAATCCTGAAAGAATGTTTACTGAAAGGACTCAAGCCTGGGATAAAGACAACTGCTCTGTGCCTTTGTAATTCAGAAATACTTTGAATCTGCCCTATAAAACTGTAGGCTGATTCCCTGGCAAAAGGTCTCCCTTTCTGGAGATTTGACACTCCATTACTTTCTTTAAAGCAAACTTGTTGTTTTAACTCCTTCCATAATGGCTGTGTACTTTTGTTGATATGCAATTCTACCTTTCCCATATGACATATTGTATCATTGGCTTAGCCAGTCTGTCTAATGCATGTTCAGTTTATAACAAAGTTACTGTTTTCCCATTTGAAAAACTTTTTTTGAGGATCAATACTGTATTTTTACTCCTGCAGCCAAATTAAAAAGGGGGTGGGGCCAACCATTACATTCCTCGGATTAGGCATCCTTCAGTCTTGAGAGACTATGGTAATGTGCTCTGTATGGAGGACTTGGAACAGCGTCTAGTGTGGCTGAGAAAGCCAATTCGAGAGTGACAATCCCTTCCACACTGAAGATAAATACAATCTGTCCCCTGTCCAGCTACCTGATTTTGCTGTTTTTGTGACTGCCTCTTTGCTTTGGCTTGCTGGAAAAGGGTTTCTTTGAATTGGGAGAAGCCGTGATGAACCGCCGGCCTCCAGGCTGAATGCTCAGATGTCAGAGTTTCCCATTTGCTGAGGTCCTTTCCCAAGGCCTTCAGATCCAGCTTGCAGATATCCTTGTATCGCAGCTGTGGTTTCCCTCTGGGGTGAGGATTACTTTGAGGATTACATTCCTCAAAGTCCCCCAATTTGGCACAGCACAAGAACAGACCATCTGCTACACCTGTGCCAAATTCAGTGCTCATCTAAAATTCAGTTTCAAATGTTACAATTTTTTCTTTTGGTTGCCCCATTTATAGAATTGCCTTGCAGAATGTTGATTTGTTCTGCTGCACAATAATATAGCTCCATTATCACATGTCTATAATTCTGAGACATCATTTATGCTTAATTCTATGCAGGTTGTCAGAGTGACAAATAAATTAAATATAATTCCCATCTTTTGATATCTGTTTTTCTTACAGAATCATGGAGCAGTGATCTACCCTACTAAAGTTGTGCTTGTATCAAAATACACCAACCTGCAGCAAGGTAGAAAGAAAACAAAAAAAATCTGTGTATATACTGTCCCACACATATACATTTATTACACATACAAACTTTAAACTCTTTAAGCACAACTTGAGACTTTTAGCTGACATGAAGAGAAATATCTTAAGGGAAAAATGGTTGAGTTCATAACCTCAAAATGATGGAGTCATAGAACTCACTTCTAAAACAACTCATACTTTCCACTATGATAAAACCAGAAGCCAGCATTAGTGTACGGTGATTTTGACAGCCATTGTTCAGTGTCAGTAGAAGTTCATTTTAAAAAAAAATCTGGGAGAACAGTGGGTAATTCAGAGCTCATGGGAGTTAAGGAGAAAAACATAAATCAATTTCTCCCCTCCCTGTATCAACCAGTGGTTTGTAAAAATCTAGACAGATGAATAAACCATACAAACTTGCAAGTAGAATTAGGAGCCATTAAAACAACTTCGTAGTCATAAACAGTAAACAAAACATAGTAACTGACTGAAACACAGAAGATTTTTGTATCATGGGGAGTATAAATTATTAAATTTTGTTTTTGTTTTTGGTTTGTTTGTTTTAATTTCAGTGGCAAGGATTCCAAAATGCAAAATTAGGCCAACAGTTCCCCCTGTGGCAGCTGAGAAGAACTGTACTTAAGAATAAACAAAGAAAAAGTAAACCAGAGATGCTTGAAAATCTCATGAATTCAATCATTTCATCTCGTTTATTACATGTATGGCTGCTTTCCACCTCCCCGGATGTCTGGAAGGAATATGCAATTTAAAAAAATAGATACAGTACATTCATAATGATTATAACAACATGCTACAAATATAAGTACAGACAATAAAAACATCATGAAAACAGGACACATTGAAAGTGTTTGCACACAATAATATCAGATACTAATACTCTCTCCACACCCCAGAATGAATGTACACTAAAGAACCAAATAACCTAGACGAGTTCAGGCATTTCTGCTGTCTAAAGGCCTAGAAAAATAAATAAGCCTTCAGCAGGCATCAAAAAGATGATGGTGCCCATGCCAGGGGAGATACCCTGGGAAGATTATTCCATAGACGCGGAGCTATTATCGTTCTTTGCAAGGAATAAAAAAGGAACATGCAAATATTCCCTCACCAAGGTTGGTTTTTTTATAATGATGTAAGTAATATCTATTGAGCCTGCACCAAATATTGACTACACTTCTCCCTTCAACAACACAGGGGTTAGAGGGGCCAGACCCTGGTGTAGCTCACACACATACAGAACAGTCCTCTCCATCAGGGTTCTCTTCCATGGTATTGACAATCCTTTCCTCACAGCGCCGTGTCTAATGAGCCTTAAAGGTTCTTCTGACTCCGGGAGCTAGAGGGTGAATTAGAGATGTGTTTGTGGGCAATGACTTTAGTGTTGAACTCATGCCCATGGCTCTGGGTGGCCAGGGGAACAGCATTTATTGAAATTTGATTTATTGAACTATTGATTGATTGATGGGGGAAAAAACTGTGTATAACCAAAAGAATGATGCTTAGACCCACACAATTCAAGGGAGAAGTGTAGTTCCAATAATTCTACCAAAATGGGAACATCTCCTTCCAAAATATATATTGCATATTATTTGATTTCTTAATATACTGTTTTGCTGGCACACACACTCACCTATCTCAAGGATCCATCTTCCTATTTCCTGGATTAGCATCATGGCTGTGCCTCATGAATATGTGGATCAAATAGCGACCAAGGAAATGCCTATTCCACAGGCAAACTGCTGGATCCAGACTATAATAATTCAGAGATTATATTTTATATTCTAGAAAGCATATTAAAGATTTTTTGCTACTGTATCATATTCCCTGTGTGGTAAATATCAGGAACAATCACCTATAGGCCAACAATGCCTTGTGTTTGGTTTTCAGAAGAGTTTGTGATATAGATTTTGATACCTGGATGCAGCCTGCACAGGTATCAAAATCTCTGAAGAGGCCTGTCTTTCTTCCCTGGTACCACAGACCAATCTAGAGGAGATAGGAGAAAACCTCAGCTATGTGTATTTGTGCGGTTGGTTGGTTTTCCACTGCCGGTTCCAAACAATTTTATTCACAACATGGGCCTTTGGGAACTGATCGTGCTTGTTGTGGAAGGGGCTTATAACTGTATGGGTCAACATTTTCTTCTTAGTTTAATTGCATTATAGAATGCTTAAAGCCTTTATTCATATTAGGTTTAAATTGTATTTACTTATTGTAAATTTATGGGAAAAAAGTAGGATATAAACTGAAAAATACATTTTTAAGAACACATGTAGGACAATGGATACAACTGAGTTAAAACACATAATATGGAGCTCCTGGAATTATAGTATCATAGAATCATAGTATCATGAAGTTGGAAGGGCCTACAAAGCCATTGAGTCCAACTCCTTGCTCAATGCAGGAGCATTTCAAAGGCTATCTGCCAAGTGGTTATTGAAATTTATCCTGAATGCCTCCAGTGTTCGAGCAATCACTTCCTCTCAAGGCAATTGGTTCCACTGTTTTACTGCTCTAACAGTTAGGAAATTTTTCCTGATACTCAATCAAAATCTGGCTTCCTGTAATTTGATCCCATTGTTGTTTCTCTTGCATTCTGGGATGATCGAGAACAAATCCTGCCCCACCCCCTCTGTATGACAGCCATTCAAGTATTTGAAAAATGCTATCATATCTTCCCTCAGTTTTCTTTTCTCAAGGCTAAAGATGCCCAGTTCTTTCAATCTTTCTAGTATATCTTCTTGTTATGTGTCATCAAATTGCATCCAATTTATGGTGACCCTAATAGGGTTTGTTATTTATATGAGATGTTCAAAGAGTGGTTTACCATTGCCCTCTTGCAGAGAGTTTCTACTGAATGGGAATTTGAGCCTAGTGTCTTCTGAATCCTAATCTGACATTCTATCGACTACACTGAACTGGTTAGGCATCCTTCAGTCTCAAAAGACTATGGTAACGTGCTCTGTATGGAGGGCTTGGAACAGCGTCTAGTGTGGCTGAGGAGGCCAATTCGAGAGTGACAGTCCCTTCCACACTGAAGACAAATCCAGTCTGTCCCCTGTCCAGCTCCCTGGTTTTGCTGCTTTTGTGACTTCCTCTTTGCCTCAGTCTGCTGGGCAAGGGTCTCTTCAAATTGGGAGAGGCCGTGATGCAGTGCCTGCCTCCAGGCTGAACGCTCAGATGTCAGGGTTTCCCATCTGTTGAGGTCCATTCCTAAGGCCCTCAGATCTCGCTTGCAGATGTCCTTGTATCGCAGTTGTGGTCTCCCTCTGGGGCGCTTTCCCTGCACTAATTCTCCATAGAGGAGATCCTTTGGAATCAGACCATCAGCCATTCTCACACTGAACTAGTGTGTATAATATACTTCCATTTTGTAGTGCATTAAATGGCATATTAGAATCTGCCTGTAGTTGAGGAGAGCTAACTTTTTCAGTTAAAAAAAAGTTGAATTTTTTGTGTCTTTACAGTAATATGTAATTCCTCATGTATATTCTGACATGATATGGTCCCAGAATTTTGTTTTATTCTGTGAATCACCAGAATGTGTAGACTGGATCCTTCTCACTTGTCTTAATGGTTAGTTAAAGAGGTTAACAGTTTCTTCCCAGTAGAGATCTCTATGATTCTGCTGTGATTTAGAAAAATGTGTATGGCAAATTATTTTTAACTTCACTATCAACAATACAGTGGAGTCAGAGCTCACAGGGTCAAAGAACCAGGACTTTTTGAATAGGAAGGACCAGTGCTGACCCAACACAGTTGGCTGCCTGAGTCATGACAGCAAATGCTGCAATCCAGTCACTTTGTTGAATGTGCAGAATAACTAAAGCCCGACAAGGTATTTTGGTGCTGGATTTAGACAATAAGACAATGAAATTCAATCTTTACTCTCTGAGTCTGCCACTACACTCTGCCTAATGCAATGGTACCCAGGCTTTTAGGCATTACAACTTCCCACTTTTGCTTAAAAACAACAACACTCATACCTTTCTTAATTAAAATAATACTTTAAATTGAAAAAAATACACATGAAATTAATAAAACTTGAATCAACCTTAAGAAAGCAGAATGAAAACACAGTTAACATATACTTAACATGATAGGATGCTTTAAAACTACAAGTCTATATAATACATTTATCGTTCTAATTACCATTATTGATGCAACACTTTGACTACTGAGTTTTGGAACAGTTACAAGCTTACCCATTGCTGATAAGTAATAAATGACTTTGGGCCGCTGTCATAAAGTTTTCTACGTCCTCCTTTAGTTAAAATGCCAATAGCATTTTTGTTCCTTGGCTATTGCTTTTAACAAACTGTTATTCAAAACAGATTTTACAAGGCTGCAACTGTAATAGAAGAGACTGAAACCTCCATTAAAATATCACAGATATCTGACAAACATACCCAAAATGTGTCAGAGCTTTCATGAGGTGTACTATCTTTAAATATCACTAAGTTAGATAGAGATAAGAAGAAGCTTAGGACACCTTTTGGATAGATTTTACAGAAGTGTTGGGACAGGAAGGGGAAGAAGGAAAAAGCCAAGGTCAAATAAAGAGATGAAGGCAAACAGGAGCTATGGTAGGTGGCAGGCCTGCACTGCCCATCTGGCCCACTAAAGAAGTCCCCTAGATATGGGATTTGTAGAAGTTTTTGGACAACCAACCCACTAATCCTTCATTCTGGGAGTTCTATTTGAAAGAAACTTAAATGCAGCCCGCCTGGGAGAAAGGCCTAAACTAGAACACTTGGATACCCACCTTCCTGCTCAAAAAAAGAATGCTCCCAGCTGGCACTGGGGCAAGAACAGGAAGTCTGGGCAGAAGCAGGCTTAGCTAAACCTCAAAGACCTTCCAGTTTGGGCCTTTTTCTCCAAGGTAAACCACATTTTGGTGTCTGAAAGGTGTCTCGTCTGTCTGGTAGAATTCCCAGAATGGGAAATCCAAAATCCAAAAAAAAAAAAAAACCTATTCCTAAAGATTACTTAACTCTTTTCTCTGCTGTTTTTTCAAATCACCTCTGATGGGGGAGGCACTATGGACACTGCGTAGGTAAGTGCATTTGAGGGTATTTGGTTAGCTTTGAGATCAGTTACCTTCCAAGAGATACCAATCAAAATGAAAAGCAATATGACACAACACTATGAGTCATTTAAGAAATTTGCAGGTGGATAAATTATGGTAGCAGATTCAATTGTGTCTCACAATTGGTGACCCACTTTCAATTCAGCTAAGCAAAGTTTTCCCTATCAAGTTGTAAATCAGTATGATTCAAGTGAGGGGGGAAAGCAGACTATAAGCAAATGCAATATGGGCTGAATAAGATTACTGTACTTACTACATGGACTCCAAGTACAGTGGTGCCTCGCAAGACGAGTGCTTCGTTTAATGATGAAATCGCATAACGTAGAAGTTTTTGCAAAAGCGATTGCAAAACGATGTTTCCTATGGGTTTTTTTCGCTTTGCGATGATCGGTTCCCTGCTTCACTAACCAATTATTGCAAAACGAAGATTTTCACATAGCTGATTGGCGGTTTCAAAATGGCCACCAGGTAAAAAAAATGGCCACCTGCTGTTTTCTGGGACGGATTCCTCACTGCACGGGCAGCGAAAATGGCTGCGCTATGGAGGATCTTCACTGGACGGTGAGTTTCAAGCCCATAGGAACACATTAATCGGGTTTTAATTCGTTTCTATGGGTTTTTTAAAATCGCTTTACAATGTTTTTGTTCTACAGCGATTTCGCTGGAATGAATTAACATCGTAATGCGAGGCACCACTGTCCTCAGCAAGTAAAGAATACTGACAATGCCCATTCCTAAAATAATGTAATTGATTCAATCATAAACTGCTTAGGACCTTAGAGATCACATGGATCGCAATAAATGTTTAAAATCAAGGGGAAAAAACCTTCACGATTATGTTTCAAAATTGAGCAGTAAGGACATAGTAAGAAAATTTCTTCCTGCCCGGGCTGACTCAACATAATTCACTGTTGAGAATTCCTGTTTAGGTTGGTTCTTAATGGCCAGGTTTAGCCAATTGCAGGGTAATTTTAATTCACTTTTGTATACATTATTTCCAATTTTAATGAGTACCTTGTTCTTTTCGTTCCATTGTTGTTTGAAGTGTTGTGGCTTACCTTTAATTCACAGGATGGACTAGTTGGAAGATATGTATATACATACATACATATGAATACAAACATTCTCACGCATATTCATTCATTTCAGAGTTATTTTTTGAAAAACGACAAGTCTCAAAATCTGCCAGTCAGCATGCTTTTTAAAAAGTGACTTTTTCACATTTAGCTAAATATACATTCATACTTTTCTGCTTCCAGCTACATACACGTAAACATTTCCAGGCATTTTGTAATGTATTTATTTATTCTTTTTCTGCCAACCAGGGCTCCTTAAACAATGTACAACACAATAGATGAAAACAGTGTTACAAATACAGAGATTTAAAATAATTTTAAAAGTAATTTTTAAAGTCCCGCATGCATTTCAGCTGGACTTTGGTCTTCGCTCTCAATCTAGAGAGATTAAAGAGCTTTCCATCTGATCTAGTCTTGAGATAGACACCTTCTGTTGTGGTTCCAGAAGCGTGCTTCAGCATGACAGCAAAAAAGATCCCAAACAGAGTCAGTGTGAGGACACAGCCCTGTTTCACTCCGCTTCAGATGTCACAGGGATATGATGTTGAGTCATCAAAAACTACAGTGCCCTTCATTTCCTCATGAAAGGATCTGATGACAAGGAGTCGAGGTGGACATCCAATCTTGGGAAGGATTTTAAAAAGGCCATCCCTGCTAACCAAATCAAAGGCCTTTGTAAGATCTATGAAGGCCACAAAGAGTGGCTCTTGCTGTTCTCTACATTTCCCCTGCAACTGTCTGGGGGAAAACACCATGTCGGTGGATCTATTTGCTCAAAATCCACACTGTGATTCTGGACAGACTCTGTCTGCAAGCACTGACTGCAATCACCCATTCTGCCGAAGATCTCCAACACCTTATGAATCGTTTAGCAAGGCCTGCCAAGATTTTGAATTAACAGTCAGGCTGAAGAAAACACAAGTCACGGGCCAGGGTGTGGACTCGCCTCCTTCTATTACCATCTCTACACAAGAATTGGAGGTTGTTGATGATTTCGTGTACCTTGACTCAACGATCTCTGACACTCCCTAGATGTTGAGCTGGATAAATGCATTGGCAAAGCAGCTACCATGTTCTCTAGACTCACAAAGAGAGTATGGCTTAACAAAAAGCTGACAGCGTATACCAAGATCCAGGTCTATAGAGTCTCTGTCCTGAGTACACTCCTGTACTGTAGTCAGTCCTGGACCCTCTGTGCACTGCAGGAGAGGAAGTTGAACACGTTTCATATGTGTTGTCTCCGATGCATCTTTGGCATCACCTGGCAGGACAAAATCCCAAATAGTGTAGTCCTGGAACGAGCTCGAATTGTTAGCATGTATACATTACTAAAACAGCAATGTCTATGTTGGCTTGGGCATGTTGTGAGAATGGCTGAAGGCTGGATTCCAAAAGATCTCCTGTATGGAGAATTAGTGCAGAGAAAGCACCTCAGAGGGAGACCACAGCTGCAATACAAGGATATCTGCAAGTGGGATATGAGGGACTTAGGAATGGACCTCAACAGATGGCAAACCTTGACATCTGAGTGTTCAGCCCAGAGGTGCATCACGACCTCTCCCATTTTGAAGAGACCCTTGTCCAGCAGGCCGTGGCAAAGAGGAAGTCCCGAAACCAGCAAAATCAGGGAGCTGGACGGGGGACAGATCGGATTTATCTTCAGTGTGGAAGGGATTGTCACTCTCGAATTGGCCTTCTCAGCCACACTAGATGCTCTTCCAAGACCTCTATTCAGAGCACATTACCATAGTCTCTCGAGATGCCTTGTCGTCGTTTAGCCGTTTAGTTGTGTCCGACTCTTCATGACCCCATGGACCAGAGCACCTCAGGCCCTCCTATCTTCCACTGCCTCCTGGAGTTGTGTCAAATTTATGTTGGTAGCTTCGATGACACTGTCCATGCATCTCGTCCTCTGTCGTCCCTTCTCCTTTTGCCCTCACACTTTGCCAACATCAGGGTCTTTTCCAAGGAGTCTTCTCTTCTCATGAGATGGCCAGAGTATTGGAGCCTCAGCTTCAGGATCTGTCCTTCCAGTGAGCACTTAGGGTTGATTTCCTTCAAAATGGATAGGTTTATTTTCCTTGCAGTCCAGGGGACTCTCAAGAGACTCCTCCAGCACCACAGTTCAAAGGCATCAATTCTTCAGTGGTCAGCTTTCTTTATGGTCCAGCTCTCACTTCTGTACATTACTACAGGAAAAACCATAGCTTTGACTATTCGGACCTTTGTCGGCAAGGTGATGTCTCTGCTTTTTTTTCCTCCCAAGAAGCAAGTGTCTTTTAATTTCATGGCTGCTGTCTCCATCTGCAGTGATCATGGAGCCCAAGAAAGTAAAATCTGTCACTTTCTCGAGATGCCTACCTACCTACAAAAGTCATTTTAAAAACCATTAAAAAAAACCTCTCAGAATAATATTATTTGGGCTGCAAAAAGCCCAAGAAAGATGAGGCCGGCCTGATTTCCCTCAAGGGTGAGGTCCGTAAACGAGGTGCCCCAATGGAGAAAACCCTGTCTTGAGTACTCACCAGTGGTGGGTCATACAGCTAGATTTTTTAAAATGTTTTTCATGGTACTCTAATGAAGCTCATGACTACATGACTACACATATTTTTTCTGGCTCCATCCCATGCTGCTGTCAGTTATGTAAGAAGGTAACAACCAGATGACAAGATCATCTGGAAAGCCGTAGGTAACACAAGCCACCCTCTGTTGCTTGACACAGTTCTTTGCATGTGAGGCTATCCCTAAGAAACTGAAGGTTTGCTTTGCATCATAGCCTCCCCCCTCCCATGGATGGAACAGCTCCTTTCATTAACAAAAGGAGTGGAGGTGATCCTCACCAGTTTCCCTGTCCCACTGTGGTGTCCCATTTTCCTGACAATCCGGTTCTATGTACTGGACAATCATTTGGAACAATGAGGGAGTCTCTACTGGGAAGTGTCGGGAGATGCTGCAGGAATCACCTCCTCCTCTTCAGTCAGCAGAAATGTTCTGAGCAAAATTCTTTGGGCATGTTCCCACTACAGAATAGCAGGTCCAACCCTATAATTATATCATCTGTTTCTTCCACAACATGCGAACCAGCAGAGAATTCTCTTTCCTGCCATCTAATTTTACCTTCACAAAAACTGAGGTAGGAGAAAGTGACTGCCTCATGATTATCCAGTAAGCTTTGTGGCTTAGTGAGGATTTGTGTTGTCCAGTACTTCTGTTTTTGAAATAGGATTTCATGTCCAGGTTGTTTCAGGGCATGTTCAGCTACTGCCGAATTTTCCGGTTGTTTTTGTCTGCAGTGTCTCTCATGTTCTTTGATTCTGGTGTGGATGCTGTGTTTTGTGGTCTCAATATATACCTGGCCACAACTGCAAGGTATCCAGTATACTCCTAAAGTGGTGAGGGGGTCCCTTTTGTCCTTTGCTGACTGTAACATTTCTTGTATTTTTGTGGTGGGCTTGAATACTGTTTGTAGATTGTGTTTTTTCAAAAGTTTCCCCATGTGATCTGTGATGTATGGCAGAAATACTTTATTTGTGGGTGGCTGTTTTTCTTCTTCATTTTGGTGTTGTTTTCTTGGTTTGATGGCTCTTGTGCTTTCATTCTTGGAACAGCCATTTGCCTGTAGGGCCCAATTCAGATGGTTGAGTTCAGTGCTGAGAAACTGAGCTTCACAGTTCCGATTTTCACGGTGTTTTGATTATGCCTCTTTTTCATTGTGGGTAGTGGTTGGCGTTTTTGTGTAGGTACCAGTTTGTGTGGGAGCCACACACAAATAAAGTATTTCTGCCTGAAAAGGACAAAAAGCTGATCCCACAGCTACAAATACTCAACTATCTCATACACTACACCAGGACACAGACAGGGTTCTAATTCCTGTCCTCTGAAGATGCCAGCCACTGAGACTGGCAAAACTTTAGGAAGAAAAACCTTCGGAACATGGTGAAACAACCTGAAAAACCTACAACAACCATTGCATCCCGGCCGTTAAAGCCTTCAAGAATACAAAGTAACCAGCTCTCTATCCAAGTTGAAAGCAAGGTTGATGTAAAATAATATTGTTTCACAAAAGAATCACTTTCATAATGACCTAAATCTTGAGAGTGGAGGTAAACAAATGATAAGAAAATAATAACAATTAAAGCCCTAAAATGTGGATAGATGAAATTGGTACCTGACCAAATTAATTCACCAGCACTTTACACTCATACTGTGTTTCCTACCCAGCAAAATAACACCAAGTAAATTAGTATGGGACCAATTAGCTATTACAACCATGCAAGGGACCCAGTAAAATATAAGCAAAAGATTTGCTCCTTCCAAGTTAGCTAGCTTAGTACAAGCAATAGAGATTTCCATTAAATTTTTTCTGACCATTTATAGAGATTGGGAACTTACTACACTGATAAAACTGAGTTGTTAACAGTTGAGGGAAAATGTAAATAACTGAGTGAAATGTAAATACATTGGTGCCTCGCTTAATTCTTTGCGAACCAATTCTTTGCAAAATGATGTTTTTTGAACAGCTGATCGGCGATTTCAAAATGACCGAGTATTTGCCTACAACTTGAGTTTAGTTTTCATTTATTTTTAAGCATTTGTACGTACAGTTTTTCATAGCTGCGAGACTGATTTCTGTCTAACTGCAACATGCCTGTAACATCCAGGTTACATGTTTTCAACAACTTTGAAGTATTTTGTACATATGGAACATAGAAGCAGTGTAGGTGAATAAAGCTTACAGAAGCAGACAAGCTGATGTTGCTGCTTATTTTACCTTGATATTCAGATGAATTTTGATACGATGTTATGAATTATGAATTACGATATGATTGTCTGGTTTCATTTTGTTATTAACCCTAAATGGGATAAGTGCCAGCTGTGATGAACACAGGCTTCTGATTTTTCCTGGAGGTCTATAAAGGTGTTTAGGACTCTTAGGAAGTAAGTTGTTCAGGCATTTTCTGACGGGACACTTCCTTCTCATAATGGAGAGTGCTCAAATTAATAAAGAAACACCCAGGAGAGAAACAAATGACCAGTTGATTGTCTAAGAATGTTTTTTTTTTCAGTCTACAGAATCAGCTGTGCTTCTAAATGAAGTGGGCCTGCAGCCCTGCTATGAAATACACTGCAGTCCTTCCCATTCTGTTTACACAGAAAGGGCGGCTTTCTGAACAGTGTTTTGAAAAAGATCTTGTTTATTGGATCACTCTTTCATGGATGACCCAATCCATCTAATTCTGCATCAATAAATCAGTTAACTGCCTCCTGATATAAGTAAGTTCTCATATCTTTCAAAGAGGTCCAGTTTAGTTTTTATTTTTAATTTATTTGTTTCACTGTTGCTTTCCCCATAGGATTCTGTTTTATTTCACCAGTCCGTGTCCTTTTTCCTGGTTTATTATGAGCACTGGCTATTTCATACTTCATTTCTTTACTTCAAAGGAAATTAAAGGCATTTTGAACTCCAGTGCCCTCTGTAATGTTTCATTTCTTAGTTATTCCAAATTGAGTGGTCATCCTTATGAATCCTAATTTACCAGTATCTGAGAACATAAGACATTTGTCACATATGTTCAAAATCAGCTATTTGTTGGGTTACCTGATGTAGACACAACAGTCTTGGACTGTCCAAGGAAACACAAATCTTTCATGGACTCAACACATCTATTGAGCTGAGTAATATTTTGGTTTGGTTTTGTGAAAATCTATTCCTCAAACTGGAAATATTCAGAAAATTTTCATTGAATATTTATTTTTTCACCTCTTTTACCCTCCAAAAAAACACATATTATTTTGAAGTGCAATTAGATCAAACACATTTAATGTAAGATATGCCTTCAGTATGTGTTTCTTTTTTAGCTGAGAACAGTGCAACAAAATTTAACATGCCATTAGCCTACCCTTAGGCAGAGTGTGGCAGACGACTCAAGCAGGAGATGATGGAGGTGCAGAGCACCACCAACAAACTGGAGGATATTTCCCAATAAGACAAACACAAACATATTTATTGAACAACTCATAGAATGTTTAATAAGAGTTGGTTATCAAACCCCAGTTGTTGAAGGTATTGGAACAACATACTTATGCTTTCAGGATACATCCTGCTATTGCTTTATTTTGGTCCAAAGCTCACAAGCTTGTCAATGAATTTTAAAAAACAAGTTTATGACCTATTGTTTTATCCATGAAGAATTGGGTGGAGATAGTAGGGAGAAATAGCCAAGATAATTGGGAAAGACTCCTGATTTATAGTAGTGAAGACCTGAAAACAAGATTTTCTTACCAACGGTACTTGACGGAAGAGAATTTTCACACAATTTGTTCTAGTTTCAGCTAATTCTTTGCTTTGTGATAATGCATTTCAGAAGATGTACTACTTTTATTCCCCCATTTTAATAGGTTGTAGACTATGGCCTTATTCAGCAGGCCAGGCCAGTTCAAGAGTAGAGGAAATTTTCCCTCCTGCTCCTCCATATTGCCAAGAGAGGTCTGAACAGGAGTTTTAACCATGTCCAAGTGATCATGGAGACAGAATTCCATGAATTCCAGAAGGCCTGCCTCATCAGTGGTTCCATCAATGTGCAATGCTATAAAATCATGTTCAACTGAACATTACATTATTACTGCTCCTTTTCTGGCTTTTCTCAGTAGGGCAAGGGGTCTGGAAGTGGAGCAGGGTGTTCAACCTCCACTCACTTGAACATTATATATAAAGAGAGAGAAGGCTCAAATTATCACATTAGACAAATTTTGTGTGTCAGGAAGCAGAGGCAAGATGCTGAAAATCAGTACTGCATGTTATATAATTCCCACCTGAATGTCAGAGGCTTCTCATCTTCAGATTTGTTCATGTCCATGTGCAGGAAAGCAAAAGTACTTGAACCAGAGGAGTGCAGGGCTTGAGTGCTCCCATCTACCAATAGTGCATACACTTGATTTAGTAATGAATGCATAGGCTTACAGTCTTCCCTGTGAAACCAGCTGGCCTAAACATGAAGTGGGAAATGCTGTATTCCATCCGCACTTCAACACTTTTAAAGGAAGAGTCCATTGCCAGTCTTCTCCACATGTGGAATTGGAAGAAGGCACCATTCTGTACCTTTTAGTTAAATCCAGCTTTTTTTTGGTACTTTTTTAGAGTACATACATTGAATAGATGGGATTTATGAGTTAATTACTGTGTAAGCTCCAATGATTCAGAGGGTTTATGCAATCTGGGAGTAACAATTGGATTCAGCCCTTTGAATGCATCTGGGACCCTAGCATAGCTGCCCAAAGATCCTGTGTCCAAGTGACAGGCCTGCTTCGGTTCTGTTCATTACATCACAATGGCGGTGTCTCTCTTTCTCTCTCTTTTTAACCACTATATTTATTAGTAAATGTGTCACATATTAAAATGTTATTTTACAAGCAACATTAGTGTAACCATACAGACAGATCATTTACAGATTCACAGATTGCAATGTTACTGTTCAGACTACAATTCCAAAAATCCACCTGACTGGGAGAAGTTTAGTTTCAAAAGGAACTTTCCCAAGCTCGGATGCTTTTAGTGTTTCACAATCCAGCCCTATGATTACCGGCTTATTCTCAAATTCAACAAGATTTATACTGTTATTAAGTATTGCTTAGCAAGATTGCCACTCTAACAAATACATAATGTTGTCGAGCAATATAATTCAAAGCATACAATAAAGCTACACATGGGCACCAAGCCTTTAAAAATGGGTTAAGTACTTAAGGATTATGGGCCATGTACTGGAAATTTGACTTGGAAGAAGTAATGGATCAAAAATGTGGACCGAAAGATAATCTTATCCACCAATTTTGAAGCAATGGGGAAAGTGTGGTGAGGGGGCAGGAGAAAGAATCAGTTCACATGATTAACTGTCATAAGCACAGTACATACCATTAGCTGTGCCAAAGCCCAACTTGAAGGGTTTTAAATGTTTCAAGCTGTGCAAGCATGCGTCGCTTCAAAAAGGCAGAACTGATTACGGTGATCACAGGCAAAAATCTTAGCTAAACAGAGGGCAGACAATTTTTGTAAATCGTTATGCTGTGATCATTAGCTATTGAAATAAATGGTTTGAATGTTTATTAGCTTTAGAAGGATTCTTGCCCTCTCTCATCTCTCGTTGGCTGGGGGATACCAAGGATGATCTAGGTAGCCGAATGGATTTTGATTCTCCTCGGTCATTACAGAGCTGTGATTCAAGTTACAGTGGAAAAAAATAAGAAATGGTTCCTATTAATTTGGCCTGAGTTTTAAATAGCAAGTGAAGTTAAAATGATGAAAAACAATGCATATATATATAATATACATAATAGGTGTGTATTATTAATTAATATGCATATATGTATATGTCAACATAGCTTTGGATGCCTTTGAATTAATGATTCATATAATTTGTTCTTGGGGAGAAGTGTTTTATATTATATATTGGTTTTGTTGTAATGTTTAACTTCTTTATATTTTAACTGTAGGCCACCTTGATTCTCATTTAGAAAAGAAATTCAGATTACACCATCATCCTCCATTAACATGGGTAGGCTTCTGGGACAGAGAGGCACTGCAGATGGAAAAGAGGAGAATGAAGTCCCATTATATGAATATAAGTTGAGATGCAGGCCACAGTATCATTAAGAAAGAACGAGACAAGGCTGCAGCTTCACAACTAGAAGGTGATGAGGTGTTATTTCACCAAAGACACATTGCTCAAAGCTGTTTGCACAGTTTGCATGCAAATAGAGATGTTTCCTTTAACCCCCCCACCCAATCACTAACTAAAAGCTTTTGGCAGCTTTTTGTGGAGCTGCAAAACCTTGCTGGACAATAATCAAATGTATTTTACTTCTTAAGGCATTCCCCATATATTGGGTGAACAAGCTAAAGCGGTCTAGTGGCCAATTTTGTCCTTTAGGGGTTTGCTCTTCCATTTTCTCTTCTCTCCCCCCCCCCCACCTCAACCGGAAGTGATCAGAAATTTGCATCTGGTTTTGAGAAAAAGTGCCAGGAATTGCCTTTGTGCACTAAAACAACCCTTTCTACATTGCCACCAGGTTTCCAGAAGTAGTGATTATTCCTTGTTTCAGCACCTGAATATGAAATATAAACTGATGGGGATGGCCATTACTGATGGAGATGGGCATTACACAACCATCTGGTGGGACTCTAAAGCAGTGGTCACGGAACAGGGGTAAATTACCCCAAATGGGGTAAAAATGAAAATCTTGGGGATAATGAGGATAGTCGCGGCAGGCATTTTACCGGCAGGCATTTTATTTCTGACGATGCTGTGTGTAGACGGGCATTCTGTTGTGGGGAGAGCGAGCCCTGGCGAGGAACTGCACAGGGCACCTGTTTGTCCTTCTTGCCTCCAAAGTGTGTGTGTGGGGGGGGAAGGGTGGCATACCAGGCCAGCTGGACTCTTTTTGCCCGGCGGAGCCCTGGCCAGAGCTCTCCTTCCTGCCTGCACCCACCTGCCTTGTGCGCTGGCAAGGAGGCTCCCTTCCCAGTCCGCCTCACCTGAGTTCATGGCCGGTGGACCTGCCGGCCCTGTGGCACCTGCCTCCCCTCGCCAAGGATGCCCTTTCCCAGCAGTGTAGCAGCTCCAGACTGGCTGCCCGGACGGTGGCCACAGGTTCCAGGCGAGTGCAGGAGGGGTGGGGTCGGCCGTGGACTGTAAGAGCCAAGGGGGGTAATGTCAACATAAATAAATTTGGGGGGGGGGTAAAAGGTAAAAAGGTTCCCTGACCCCTGCTCTAAAGGGTTCACTGATACTTAAGTTCAGAAGTGACTGATGTTAGTCCATGTTAATCTTTCTCCTTGCAATTGCTTTGAGCTCAAGTGAGCCACCAGCTTCCCAAAACCAAGAAGTCAGTTGATCTATGAGCTGAATTAGTTCTCGTTTATGGGGTTTCAGTTCTTCCCAGCAATCTAGTTCATGTTTTATTCTTCGTTAATGCATGAAATTCATTGTAAAATTCCTAATAGAAAAGCTGAAGAGGAATTACCACATAGAACTACTTTAAAGGACCTCAAAATGGCTGAAATGTTTGTTTAGGCAACACAGTTGAAAGGAAGATGCTAGGGTCCTTAGCTTTGGACTCCTGAAGCCAGGAAATGGCCCAATATTGCTGGACAATAGTGCCAATATGGCCAGCAGGAAAAACATTCCGAGCTTTACACGGTATTGTTTTATGCTTTGTTTGTGGTTTTTATTTATCTTGTTATTTTATGTAAACCACTCAGAAAAGCACTGTGCACTAATCAATCAATCACAATGGGCAGCCTGAATGTTGACAGCACCAGTTGCAGCAGTCAAGATGGCCTACACATGGGTCCCCAACCCCGAGTCTGCGACCCAGAACCGGTCTGTGGGCTTGCCAGAACTGGACCACAGAGATAGATCTCTGGCCTCCGCCCACACACACGGTGAGGGTGTGGCCCCCAGCGCAGGGGGCGTGTTGCACCCCCACGCACAGAGCCTCCCCCCCAAAACAGTCCGCAGTCCCAAAAAGGTTGGGGACCACTGGTCTATAGGATACTCTCTTGTGCTCACTACTGTTCACAAAATGACACTATGCAGGGGGAAGTCCCAGAAGCTGACTCCTTTTTTCATCAGTTAACAACTACTCACAAAACATAAAGCAATTATCAGGACTGTTTTTCAACAGGTGTGAATGGTGTTACACATACATACACACACAAAGAATTATAGCTAACACTGTTACCTATAACACATTGGTTGAAATGCAGTAGTAAGTTGCAACTAGAGTAGGCCCATTGAATCAATGGAATTTATGGAACAGTTGACTCACCAAGTCCTCACTGATTTAAAGGGCCTACTCTAGTTGTGATTTACTACTAGATTTCAGCCAGGATTTTCAAACTCTGGGGTGGTTACATAGCAGACACCACCCTGTTTCCCAACACCTCACTGCTCTTCAGCATCAAACCAGCATTCTTTTCCCTGGGATTTCCTGGCCAAAACCTTCCATGATAGGGCAGATCCTTGAGAAGTCAAAAAGAAAGCCCCTGTGATGTCACAGAGGTGAGGCAGGCAAGAGTTGGGAGAGAAATAAACACAATGTGTATGAAACACATTAAGTGAAGATGTAGGTCCAGCTTTAAAAACACCTCATAAACTAAACTCAGACTTCTTCTGCTCCAACTGCCATTCTCTTTGAGCTTTGTTTCCTTTCTCTGGGAGATGGGGAGAAGCTCAGCCATCCCAATCCTTCAGCTGGTGCCAATGAGACTCGGTAATCCTAGCTCTGAATCAGCATCCATGTTCAATCTCTCAAACTAGAAAGAGAGATAAAAGAAATGAATTATTTAAAATTGGAAACTGCCAGTCTGCCCCCTAGCCTTACTATGTTGCTCTCCTATCCTAGAGGGTTTTTTTTCCCCAGATTTGTCTGGTTTTTTTAAAAAAAAAAATCTGTAGCCTTTATTGTTTATTCTAGAGATCACTAACATGACTAAAATGGTGGGAAACATCTATAAAAGTCAAGTGTGTTCTTTGTTAAGTTACTGAGTTACTTATGTTTTTGTTGTCAAAGAATAAACACTGCTGGTGTACTTCGAATGGAAGGCAAATCAATTAAAAACAAATGTATACCAAATGGCTAGAGTACTGCTTTGGGTCACATGCCCAGTACCTGGCCAAAACAAAACAAAAAAACAACGACCAGCAAGGTCTCTTCCAAATTCTCCTTCCATCAAATTCACAAGGATTTATTTAAAAACAAATCAATCTAAAGAGGGAGAGATGAGGGCATGGGCATTGTTTATATATGCTTTAAATAAGAACATTGTCCCCCTGCCCTAGTAAAACCATGTGATTCATATTCTGGCATTTAAACACAACAATGGAAAAGAATGGGCAGGGTTCAATGTACATACCAGGTTCTGATTATGTAAACCTTTCAGAGGTAGTCTTTGTGCTTGATTAGCAATGGGCTACCCTCCCTTTGACCTTCATTTCCTGGCTGCCCAAGGTGGGCGGGAGAATGTTTTTTATATTTCATACTTCAGGATCAAGATGCCTTCCCAAAGCAATCTATTGTTTGATTTCACTCTATACTGTAGTTGTTCCTTTTAAAAATATCCCCTCCATCTTTCGTTCCACCTCGTTAATTGCAACTTTGACTTTGAATGTCGTTGTGAGCGTGAAAGGAATTATCGAGGTCTAGCCACTGAAGTTCAAGCGTGTTGCCTCTCCTGGATTGATGGCCAGTCACAGCATGGCCTCCCACTTCTCTGCCTACTGATAATACAACTTCCATCACTGCCGACTGCCCAGATGTTTCCTTAGTCGCCTAGAGTGGTCCTAACAAGACTAGATAGGCGGGATATAAATTAAATTAAATTAAATAAATAAATAAATAAATAAATAAATAAATAAATAAATAAATAAATAAATAAATAAATAAATAAATAAATAAATAAATAAATAAATAAATAAATAAATTACCATGCTACTGAATCATATTATTTCTAGTCATTTCTCTAAGCAAATATTCTAAGCATCCCACAATTCTGGCTAGAGCTTGAGAAAGTTACTCTTTTTGAGTACTACTCCCAGGAGATTCCTGTTTAGTTCAAGCTCTGGTGGGTTAGTTGGCATTTCTCCTCCACAGAACAGACTGTTTTGTACAGCTATCTGCTTAATATTAGAAAGAAATGTCACTCTAATGTTTTAAAAATGTAAATGAATATGTAAGGTCCACCAGCATTTCATTCCCAAGAAAGAAGCCCATTTGCAGGATAATGGTTTGAAGTAATTGTGTTAGTAATCAATATATTCCAATAGATTTTTTAAAAAAGATTCTATATCTGTTATCTGTATAGAGACATATTGGGTTTTTTTTGAGAGGGAAATATTTTTTCCTAGCAGTGGAAGAAGCCACTTTCATCTTATTTCACTTTTGTGTTTTGTTTTCACCTTATTTGAGTCCAAATAATCATTTGGCTATGTGCTCTTTTACCATTACAGCATTCTGTTGCCTACCTTTCGTATTTTTGTTTTACATTTTCATTTTCTAACCTCAAACTAAAATCTATGCTATTGAATTTTTTCAAGGCATATACAGTGAGTTGTTTATTAAACATAACAGTTTCAGATTCCAGTTCTTTTAGAGGATCTTATGAACCAGAAGCATCATCTTGCTAGAATATTAACAGTGAACAATTTTTGTTGTTACCTGAGATATTGTAGTTCTTTAGATACTTCCCCCCCCCAATCTCTCTCTTTCTCTTCCCCTGCTTCCCCCACCCTACCCCCGGCTTCTTTATTTCAGCATTTTAGCATTGTTGGACTTCAGCTTCTTGGCAGGGCTTGATTTCCACAAGATGTTAGCTGGTAGAACAGGTTACAGGCATGCAAAGCACAGCTCAGTTGTTTGCATTTAAAGGTATTTATACTGCATAGTTAAAGGTATTTATACAGCAAGTTAAAAAACCCTACTGATTAAAAATCTTCAGAAATATAATGTATTTAAGCAGCATGATAGTTCAAATTACAGTGTGTTTAAACCTGCACATTATCTCTGATCCTTGATCAGAAAAAAACAATGGGTTTCCTAAAACTAAATAAAGGCTGTCTTTCTTCAGCATTGAGTTCTGTAATTGTTCTCACATTTTGATTAGACTGGAGATTTTCCATTATGGACAGAACAGATGGAAACAGGAAAATGCTGTGGCAACTGAAGCACTCTTAAGTAGTTAAATCGAGGTCTTCTATTTTATTTACTGTGTTTATTTAAAAAGACTCTAAACCTACATTTGCTTCATCTTCCTCAATTTAATATAGAGCAATCTTGCTTAAAGTGTGCTGCTTATAAACCACTCAACAGTGTTTAAAGCACTCTCTGGACATTTTACAAGTTAATTATGCAGGCTACACAATGCCCCCCCCCCCGGCTAGGCACTCATTTTACTGACTTTGGAAGGGTGGATGGCTGAGTGAACCTTGAGCCAGCTGCCTGGGATTGAACCCCAAGGTTATGAGCACAGTTTTGGCTGCAGTACAGTTTAACCACTGTGCCAGTCTTGTGGCTTTCTTTTCCAAAGGATTAATGAAAATGTTCCCACGGTTATGTATTTATATGATTTATTAAAACATTTATTTATTTCCCATTTTTCAGGCCTCCAAGGACATTCAAGTGGCCCATAATAAAAGCATGGGATTTTTTAAAGTGAGTAGACAAAAGATACAGTCATGAGGTGAATTCACCACCTAATTGTATCAACTATCACTAAAACTATAAAAAGGTTTCTTATTATTTTAATTATGTTGTAAATATTCTCCCAAGACTGGGGAAACCCACTCACAACAAGATTAAAAACAGGTACAGTACCTGCATTAATATACAGAAAATGAGCCTCAAGCAATGATGTGAAAATAACCTCCATCAGCATAGCTTTTCTTTCTACGTTCAGTCCCTGTTATAGCCAGGCAGGTCTGGAAGAACCTTGGTCTGACACCCTAAGGAGCTGCTACTAGTCAAAATGTACATAAACCTGTGGCTATTTTATGTTCCTGCAAAAATGCATTGTGATCCATGAAAGTTGACTCTGAAAAAAAAAACCCTATCAGGCTTAAAGGTAACGCATCACTTTCGGTTTCCCTTGTAGTTTTTCTTTTGTTTTTGTTGTATGTACCATCAAAACAAGACAATACCAGGCTAGATGGACCAATGGTCTGACCTACTATTGTAGCAGTTTTATACATCACCATCCACCTTCTTATATCACTTAATCAACAGTGTCTTGATGTAAGGACTAAACTCTAGGCATAAAGCAACACTATCTGTTAGACAGTGAGTTCAGCAGCTGGCACCACATCCATATCCTCCCACCTTCCATCAGACATAAGTGGTACATGGAACAAAACCTCATCCGAGGATCTGAGGTTGATAGTAGGTTCATGAAGAATTGTAAGGAAGTATGTAGAGTGGCCTTGGCTGCTATATATATACTGCCCATCTGGCAGCCAAGGCCACTCTACATACTACCTTATAATTCTTTATGAACCTACTATCAACCTCAGATCCTCAGGTGACGTTTTGTTCCATGTACCACTTATGTCTGATGCAAGGTGGGAGGACATGGATGTTTATTATTTATAAACTAACAAATAAAAATATGTATGTAAACAATTAATGCTGAAGATGAAGAAATTGAAAGCTTTTACACAAATGCCCAAGAGGAAATTAATCACACACAAAAACGAGACATGCTTATAGGTAACAAAGAAAAACCAAATATTGTTGGAAAATTTGGCCTAGGGGACAGAAATTAAGCAAGAGAATGACTCCTAAAATTCTGTGAAGATGATAATCTGTTTATTGCAAATACATGCTTCAAACAACCCAACAGATAGCTATACACATGGATATCACCAGATGATCAATATAAAAACCAAATAGACTATGTAATTTGAACCAGGAGATGGATCATCTGTATTCTCTCAGCCAAAACAGACCAGGAGCAAATTCTGGTATTGATATGAACTGTTAATGAACATTTCATGAGCAGAACTATACAACTTTAATGTTGACAATGAAGAAACTGAAGTGATAAGAGAGTTTGCGTACTTTAGTTCAATCATTAATCCTAATGGAGAGTGTGGGTAAGAAATCAGAAGAATGAGACTAAGAAGATCATCAAGGGTAAGGATCATCTACTGTACACTGTCATATTTCCAGTCACCAAGAACGGATGTGAAAGCATGTGAAAAAGAGCAGCCAAAAATAAAACTTTATGTGTTTGAATTATGGTGCTGGAGGAGAACTTTGCAGATACCTTGGATGGCCAAAAAGCCAAACAAGTGGGTCTTAGATCAATCAAGCCTGTGCTATTTCTGGAGGCAAAAAATGTTGAAGCTGAGGCTGTCGTACTTTCTGCACATAATGAGAAGGCAGGATTATCTGGAAAAGTTAATAATGCTGGGAAAGATGGAGGCAACAGGAAAAGAGGAAGACCAAACATGAGATGGCTTCCCTAAAGGAAGTCACAGGCTTGAGTTTACAGGAACTGAGCAGGGCTGTTGAAGACAGGAGATTCTGGAGAACACTGATTCATAGGGTTGCAATAAGTTTGAAGTGGCTTCACTGAATTAAAAATATTAATACCAGTTCTCCATAAAACAAAGAAAACCAGGACATCTTGAGGCGCTGAACTTCCAGTGGCCTCTTTGACTTAAAAAAAATGCCGCTCCTTGTTACGGGGAGTACGGCAGGCAAGAGTTCCACAGTCTGGGAGCAGGCTCAGGGTAAACCTTCTCTTAAGCCCCCCACCAAACAGGCTTCTGAAGGTGACAGGGCTGTAATAAGGGAGCTGTATAAGGGAGGCACTGTATGTAGAGATAGCCATTAAGAAGGTCTGTATTGTAAATATAATACAATTCAATTATGCATTATAAAAAAGTGACAATAGGAAAAAAGAAAAGAATATTATTACCCTGTTATTGCAGAGGTTTGCAAAGTGAGATATTGGACAAGAGGAGTAGAGCTTTTTCTTCTTTTGGACAAACCTCCTAAGCACAGATTATTTCACAGAGTAGCAAGCAAAGTAGCTTACTTTGAGTTAATGTGGAAAGTACTTCTGACTTTATTTCTAGTAACTCTGGGAAAGATACTAAAAGAAAGTGAGACATATTTAAGAAACTCTTGGAGAACACATGGTTGAAATCCTTCCCAGTTCTGTCTAAACAAGGAATAACACAACACTGGTTACTACGGTTAGCTAAGGAATGAGATGTGAAGAGTTTAATAGGCACTGAAAGGAAGACTTTTTAAACAATACCTATGCATATATATATATGTGCGTGTGTACACACACACACACAGTTATCAAGGCCTTACAGATTCTCAGTAAAAATAAGCAGACATTAAGTGAAAGGATCAAATTGAAGGAACAAACAGGATTAGCAAATGCTGAGCTGCAAAAATATTTCAGTACAATGAACAGTCTATAATAGGCATACATGCTGAACAGAAGGCAAAACAGAGTAGTCTCCTGTAAACACAAGAAAATAAGAACCAGAGGAAGAGGAAAATAAACATTCATGTACCTGGTAATCCTTCCCATATGCCATATATTCAAAATGACAATGTCCGTATTTTTCATTCCATTAATCAGGGATGAAACCTATACCTAGGACCTGGTTCCATATGTACATTCATAAAGCATCCTGCATAGCAGTGGAAGGTGCTGCCCAGGGGATATTCACACATGCACACAGAGAAATACATACTTGCAGAGAGAGAGACCGTGGTGTGTGTGTGGTGAGACAGTGCCCATCTGCCCCTAATAAACCAACTTGCATTGTGTATATACTGACAACAATGTTGGGAAAAACTTTTTTTTTTGCCAACAGCCCTTGAATCCTCCAAATAGTATGTGTCTGCAACAGCTGGAGGATTCGGGGAGTTATAAGCAAAAAAAGTAACTTTTCTAAGCTCTGATTGGTGAAGGAATCATCTTTTTTCAGAACTTTTCATGTTAATTAAAGGAATGTTAAGAGGCGATTCATGTGTACCAGTAGATCATGAGAGCAGAACTTTACTGGGTCTTGACGACTTTGAAGATGCAAGAGCTAATGAGATAAGTGATGATCTGCTTAAGCCTTTTCAAACTCACCTGTACCTCTCTGATGCTGAGCTATACTGTCAAACAGGTATCACTCGGTGTTGGAAAGAACTGGCTAGAGATGGTCAGTGACAAACCGTCTAGATAAGAGGCAATCAAGCAATCTATAATGAAGAGTAGATCGATAAGAAATATGAAACTACCAACCTGGCAAAAAGACTGTTTTCATTATTTAAAAAACGTATATTCACAATCCTTGGTGTGGTGAAAAAACAAAATAAGATATTTTCGTGATTGCTATTACAGTATATCATGCTTGGGGAAGTGACATTGTGGCAGAGTTTTGTTTGTGTCCATTAGAAGGTGGTGGAACTTTTGGTGGAAAGACAGTGTAACATAACGAAAACAGAAATTTAGTAGCACCTTTAAGACTAACCAGTTATTATTTTTCATAAGCTTTCATGTCCCCAAGCACGCTTCTTCAGACGAATATAAGTATGTGTTTTATATATCCTGGCTTTAACCATCCTACAGTTGCTTGACATTATAACACCCCTTTCAGAAGCTAATGGAGGAAACTGTATTTTTCCTCTCTCTTTTTGGCTACCTTTTTACAATGGCTGTTGATCACTGGCACTCCAGTTCTACCTTATAATTCTGCCTTCTCCTGCAACAAGGCATGTCTGAGCTTATGCCTTTCACCCTCACAATCTACAGTATAAACTTCCTACACCTTTTAGTACAAACTGCTTTTGGTGGAACATATCTAATCTTGGAATGTACTTCTGGGGTGGCGGATTTTGTGCTACGTATACACCAACTTGCTCTGAACAACACTTTGGACCAAGAAGGACCTACTTCTTCAAAAGAGAGGCTTAAATTGCAGCTCCCTCTGTTCTGTAAATGGGTGTGGTTTTCTTCCAAGGTCCTACTCTTTGCGAGAATTTGATGATTTCATAATGTTCTCTTACTGTGTTTAGTCCTAGGCTTAATCCTAGATAAACGGGTAAATTTTCTCTTTCAGAAAATCAAAGAATGGTCGTCACCTCTAGTCTTTACTTGGGATGTGGGGGAGTGTTGAGATACCAGATGGATGCACTAATGAGCCCATGATTTGAGTAAGGAAGGTTTCATCTGTGGTTTGAATTTCCTTTCTTTTGCAGTATAGCCATAACAATATGTTAAACAAGAAGGGTTTTATCCCCTTTGGGGAGATGAGTGAGGTCCCTTGAAGAAGAGGCAAGCCCTGAAGACCAGAAGCTGTCGTGGTCACTATGTGGTCACTACGAGCTCACTACAAAAGAAGTCCAGAAGCTTTTGTAAAAAGACGCCTTACTTCTCTGCTAGAACTGCCCAATAAGCTACCTGCTATTTTCTTGAATTGGATTACTGTCTTCTCTGGAGAGTGCCTGCTGCTTGTGCTATTGAAGCCACATAAACTATATGACAACAGAACTGCTTCTGAACCAAAATTTCACTCCCATTTCATTTCATAGTTCCAAGTAAGCCCTTTGTCCGCAGCATCTGAATCTGAATTCCCAAATGAGATCCTGAGTAGCAATATGGGAAATGGTGCTCACTGAAGTAATCTAGTCACAAGTTGGAAAGAACCTTCTGTATTTAAAAAGCCACCCTGAAGTTGGCATGGCATCCAGTGCTGTTCTTTAAGCAAAGATACAACATAAACATGGGATACACCCTGTGGCTGAGATAAATACTTTAAACTAAAGGTGGACATTTTGAATAGTGTATCCCACTAGTGGGCACGCCCCAAGGCACAAAAGGGAGGTGACACAAAAGTACCACTGTCAATGATCTTGAGAAAGGAAGTCAGTCATTCCCCAAACCGGAAAACATAGCAGAAAATTATTTGCATATGTTTTGCTGAAGGTGTTTCAACCACAGTACTCTGCCCACAATTCTTGCATTCCACTCTGATCAGCTGGGATTCTGCGGAGCCCAGGCCACAATGAGGATGGGCTTCAGAATGTAGGGCAGTCCAGCCCTAATCCAGATCAATAGCCACCCTAGTCATGGGGAAGAGGGGTTTATCTTCTAAACAGCCCCTGACTGCTGAAGTAGATCCAAAGGCCTGAGATTCCCCACACCAATTCTTAAAAAAATGCCTTTAAAAGTTTGCTGAGTAAGAAGGAAGCCGAGGCATAAGCACTGGAATA
This sequence comes from Pogona vitticeps, assembly GCF_051106095.1. Taxonomy (NCBI): domain Eukaryota; kingdom Metazoa; phylum Chordata; class Lepidosauria; order Squamata; family Agamidae; genus Pogona; species Pogona vitticeps. Next base: position 33,962,163 of record NC_135783.1, read on the forward strand.
GCACATTAGAGAATATAATTGGTGCATTAACTTGATAGTTCCTTCAAGGTAACTTTTGCACCTTAACTTTTTAAATAGACTTTTGCACTATAACTTTTTGAATGGATATCACTAGAAATATTGCAGAATATGTGTTGCTGAATAATCCTCACACCACTGGTTCCAAAGAATCTCCACCCAAGGCCAATGAACCTTATTCCCCAACAACAGCTTCAAATACATTCTTTGAGAGACTCTAATTTGATTTATGAAAGTTAAACAGCCTCTTCCTTTTTTTGGTTGCTAACCAAAGTAATAAGAAAAATCTATTTGCATGTATTAAATAAAAAAATATTCTTGAGGAATTTTTTTTCTATGTCCATTAACTTAATAAAAGTGTGAGAACCTCGTTGAAGCCAGATTTTCTGTGGTCACTCAGAAAAGAACAGACACTACACTTGTTCCTGGAACAAAAGAATGGAATGTAAGACGTCTCCAGACAAGTTATTTAAATGTCATTTTATAACTCTCCCCCCCACCCCCCACCCCGGTCAGGTAGCCAGCTCAAGGGTGACTCAGCGTTCCATCCTTCCAAGGTCAGTAAATTGAACACCCAGCTCAATTTGGTGGGGGCAGGCAAAGTGTAGCCTGATAATTAAATTGTAAACTACTCAGAGAGTGCTTTAAGTGCTATGGGGCAGTATATCAGCAGCACACTTTGCTTTTTCCCCAGACACACAAAGTGAACTTGGATTCACTAAAAACACCGTTCATTTTTAAAGTCTTTAAAGTGCCACAATATTTTGTTTCCTTCCTTTTGCCAACAGGCTGAGACAGACTAACTTCTTTGGAAACTCTTGATAAAAGTTTGGTTTTACGGTGACTGTGAAACTCAAAGATAAGAAAGAAAAAATGCCCCAGTATTATTGGGAATATATTCTTAGGGCAAATGTTCAGCAAGTGTTCTGAAAACCCTGAGTTCCACCTAGACTGCTTTTGCATCCCATTGGTTCTACATGAACAGCCTTTAGACAATCTCTTCTCTAAGGCAGTTGTTCCCAACCCTGATGCCCGCAAAATATTTATGATCTACAACTCACATCCTCCCAATAAAGCAGTTTACAAGAGGAGCTGAAAATCCATAGCAATAACAGTAATCAATAATTAATCATGCCTCAATACTTGCAAGAAATTACTGGCGGTCAGATCAGGTTATCAAGAGGGCTGCTGCCATGAGATTCAGCTACCAAATACCTGTGAGCTTTTAGCAACCCAAGACAATGAGTTCAAGAATTGTTTTCTTCAGTCAGCCAGCCTGGATAGGGTAGTGTTCGGAATGCTGGACTGGAGCTTGTGGGATCCATATTCTTGTCCCCATTGAGCCTTGAAACCCAGAGTGACCTTCGGTTCCCCTCACTCTTTTGGCCTACCCCCTAGGGTTGTTGCAGAAGAAAAGTAGGGAAGAGTAGAACCATACATGCTAGCAATGAGCTCACTGAGGAAAAGGCAGGATTGAAAGATGGAATAAACAAAGAAACGTGGTCTGGTGCCTAACTGGCACAGAATATAGGGTTCCGACAGCAGGTCTCCCCTAGCGTGCTTCAACCCAATCCCTTTGACTCCAGTTGCTGTGCAGACCACGCTGGCTGGGATATTCTGGTAGTAGTTTAAAAGAGTAACTTTTCCAAGCTGTGGTAGAGTAGGTGAGCATGTTCGTCATTATACACCTACCTTTCCACTAGTACCATCTCAGCATAATTTACCTCACAGGGAGTTGAGCATAACACAGACTAACCTTGACGTATAGCACTCTGCAATTTTGACAGATGGATATAAAAGTGAATAAATAAATATAGCTCAGTGGTATTTCACCACTGAAACATTCATGTGAAGTATTTCTCTGTGGAAGGAATGCCTTGCCTAGTTTTGGCAAGGAACATGATGCCTCAATGAACATGTTTTATTTCCCTCTTTTTAACAATCTTTTTGTTCCTCTTACGAGCAAGCTGCCTCGCATATCATTTTTGCCTTCCAAAAAATGCCACATTTTCAGTGTTCCTAGCACTGTGCGGACAGATGCTGTCACACAAAATAAGGATATTCAGTGGAAATGCGAACAAGATACTCATTTACCCCTACGAAATGCCGTAAATTTGGGCCAAAGTAAACTTGTCAGAATTATGCCTCTGTAGTTCGCACCAGGGAGTGGTGCTACACAGCTGGGGAGCTGAGCTAATAAGTGATGAAAAACCCCATGAAGGGGGGGGGGAGCTGCTATTATGGCAGTTCATAAGCTGGGGAGGAAAATACATCTCTGTCCCTCGTTGGACAAATACATGGCAAAATGTGGAAGCCATAAACATGAGACCCCAGCGGAACAAAATTGGGAGTGGAGCAGCTGGACCACTGCTGACTTCGCATGTGTTTTCTGAACTAATTCACATATGTAGGAGATTAACATCCCTCCTAGAAATTGTGGTGATACTCAGAAGTGTGCAATGGGCTTCCCCAAGGAGGTATGGTTTGTTGCTAAGGAAATTGGGAGCAAAATCAGAGAACGGGTGGGTGGGGGAACAGACCAGAAAAAAAAAAGGAATATGAATTGGCTCAGGGACAATAACACAAGCACAGATCTAACTTGAAAAGTTTCAATGCCTGAAGAGAAGGCAAAATGGTGTCATCTAACATAGGAGCTTCCCATTCCCTCATATTTAGGACCAAAACCTGAAAATAAGGACAGGTCTTTGGGATGTCATTAAAGGTGAACTCTTGCACAACAATAGCAGAATATATGGGTTGTTGTTGTTTAGTTGTTGTTGTGTCCGACTCTTTGTGACCCCATGGACCAGAGCATACCAGGCCCTCCTGTCTTCCACCGCCTTCCGGAGTTGGGTCAAATTTATGTTGGTAGCTTAGATGACACTGTCCAACCATCTTGTCCTCTGTCATCCCCTTCTCCTCTTGCCTTCACACTTTCCTAACATCAGTGTCTTTTCCAGGGAGTCTTCTCTCCTCATGAGATGGCCAAAGTATTGGAGCCTCAGCTTCAGGATCTGTTCTTCCAGTGAGGACTCAGGCTTGATTTCTTTCAAAATGGATAGGTTGCTCTTTTTGCAGTCCAGGGTACTCTCAAGAGTCTCCTCCAGCACCACAATTCAAAAGCATCTATTCTTCGGCAGGCAGCCTTCTTTATGGTCCAACCCTCACTTCCGTACATTGCTACTGGAAAAACCATAGCTTTGACTATGCGGACCTTTGTCAGAAAGGTGATGTCTCTGCTTTTTAAGATGCTGTCTAGGTTTGTCATCGCTTTCCTCCCAAGTAGGCATCTTTTAATTTCATGGCTGCTGTCACCATCTGCAATAATCCTGGAGCCCAAGAGAGTAAAATCTGTCACTGCCTCCATATCTTCCCCTTCTATTTGCCAGGAGGTGATTGGACCAGTGGCCACGATCTTAGTTTTTCTGATGTTGAGCTACAGACCAGTTTTTGCGCTCTCCTCTTTCAGCCTCATTACGAGGTTCTTTAATTCCTTCTCACTTTCTGCCATTAAAGTGGTATCATCTGCATATCGGAGGTTGTTGATATTTCTTCCGACATTTTTTGCACTAAAACTCCCAGAATCCCCCAGCCAAACCATCTGTTGATTGAAGGCTTTTATATATCATAGGGGAAGGATTTCTATGACATCTCACATTTTCTCTGCAACCTACTTTGAAGTCATATGCAAGTTCTGACATATTTATGAGCAAGCTGGCCTTTCTCACCATGAGACACGTTCAAACCCACCCATAAGCTCAAGTAGGTTGCAGGAAAAAATGTGACAAGTCATAGAAACCCCCATCAAGTTCCTTACGTTGAGATATGTGAGATGTTCAAGGGGAGATTTACCATTAACATCACACTGGGACTTGAGCCCAGGCCTGCTCAGTGCTAGTCCAATATTCTGCCCACCATACTGGATCACACAATACACTATGCAAGATTAAAAGCAACCCCTTTCTGGTGTCAGAACACTCCAAGAAGTGGATACTGAAGCAGCTGCTTTTAGGGAAAGTAAAGCATTATCTTTTCCTGAGTTCCAGCTGACTCAGTTGAGAATGATCCACGCTGAAGAGGAATTAAAGTTTTCTGTCGTCCTGGCAAGTTTTAATTAAGCACAGAAACTGTTCTGCCAGTGTTCTTTCCAGTGTCTTTCTCCAACATTTTGGTCGCCTCCGACTTTTCCTGCTTCCCAATTCACTCTTTGCACGATTGTTCAATCTTCATCTTTATATTTGTTTACTCCAAAGTTACACTCCTAGAGAAATAACTCACAGGCGGCTCTTAAGCGTAGGAGGGCCACCCCGCCCAGAAATCGAGGGCTGAGTGCGATTTCATTTCCAAGAAGGAATGCACAGGAGAACTCCACCCGGAATTAAGCTCAACGTGTGCTTAGGGGCTACTCAACAGAAAGTCTCGATTCCCAGCCTCAGACCTGCAAGATCTACGATTAAGGGCATTTGGGAATGCTCCTGAGCTCACGCAGAGTGCGTTTCTTTCCATATGATCCTTCTGATTTCGCTAAAGACAGCAGGGGACGAGAAACGTCCACATCAGACAGCGGTTGTTAGGCATCATCGCCTTGACTATAATTCACACAAGGTCTGGAAACGTTACTTTGCAAAATTACGATTTTTAAGCCGACTCCCCTCGCTCCCTCCTAAAGCGGCGCTCCTACACAGATAGCGAACGCATCCGTGCGCCATCCTCCCCGGCTACACTGAACGCTTCACTCTCCACCCACTCAGCTCAGCTATGACGCCGACGCGCCTGCGCAGCAGCCCCTACACGGCTTCGAGCCCAATCCTGCCCGAACTTGCTGGGGGCGGAGCCCCTGGACGAAAAGCTTCGGGTGCCTCTTTGGAGGCGGCGGCTGCGCGACGTGCGTCGCCGGTCTCTCTTCCGGACGGGAGAGCAGGCATGGCGGCTCAGTGGGCGCTGCAAAGGACGGTGGCGACGGTGGCCCCCGCGGGCAGGCACACGGCTTCTGTCATCTTCCTGCATGGCTCAGGTGGTTCCTTCCCTGTCCCAGAAGGGTCTGAAGGGGGCGCCACCACGCAGCGTCGGGCAGAGAGGCCCGGTAGACAGCAGGGCTTCCTGGTTGACCCCTGTGCAGCGGGACAATAGTTCCCCCTAAAACACGGGTACTACTTTCGGGAATCAGCGTGGGTTGCTTCTTGGGTTGCCTTTTCCTTTCTTGAAGGAATGAGAGACGCAACAGAGAATCGGGGGGGCGCCTGAAAGTCGAAATGATTTCTTCTAACCTGAGATTGTTTTGTACTTGTGCGGCTTTCCTCCTCCTCCTCCAAAGGGGTGCGATGACATTGACACGGGACTTAAGACATCAAAGGTGTGAAACTGACCGGGTAATATTGGGTCAGGCTCTTGTAGGTTGGGCCTCCCTCACAAGATCGTTGGTGAGGAGAAAGGGAGCCGTTTGCCATGTGTACCGTACCCCTCAAAGCTTGAATGAAATATAACAATGCACTAAAAGTGTCAAACGGTTTCCTATCATTTTATGTTCCAGCTGTTCCATTTTAAACTGGGAAAGCAGTTTCACCAGTATGTACCATTTCCAAACTGGCCATTGGGCTCAGCCTTTGTTGTTGTTGTTTAGCACAGATTAAGTCCTGTCATTATTGGCTAGAAAGAGGACAAGATAAACATGCCTAAATCTGGCAGGGTCTTTTTCCTTTTAATGTGTTTAAGTACATACAGTACTCAGTATGTTCGTTCAACAGGCTGCAGAGGTGTTGTGGGTTTCAAACACTTGCCCTGTATCAATTCACACAAATGTGCCTTGTTTCGTCACACATGTGCCCACATTGAGGAGATGAACACATCGGTTTTTGTCCCTCATTTACACAGGCTGCACTGGAGATGTTGTATTGCACCTGTCCCTTTTTTGAACCGTTGCAACAGTGGAAATTGTCTTAACAGTGTTAATTAACACTGAGCATTTCTCCACATAGTAACACATGAGAGAGAAAGTGTATGTGTGTAGGTACATAAGTAAGTACTGTATGTTCTTCGTGTGTGGGAATGCACAAAGCCATGTTAAGTGCATCTGGAAGTTAGAGCCTAATGGGGGGGTTAGGATACAGTCTTTAATGTGGACTAGTGTTTTGTTCCGCATTACTGCCTAGCTATTGATTAGTGATAACAGGTAGTGCCAAAAGGAATCATACACTACACTTGACTTCCATAGCTGGTCAGTTCTACTATTGCAGTGTTAGTTTGAGAGGGCAATGGATCATATAAATAAAAAAGTGTTGACACACTGCTGCACAGTATTTTAATATCTGCATTTTTCGTTACCTTGTTTACCTGACCACAGGCAGGCTGAGATAGTTATCCCTCGGCAGGTGCTATTCTTATTCAGCTTTTTAATTTGTCACGTTTGAGTAGGTGAGCTAGATCAAAGCCATTTTTATGTGGTTTTAAATAACATTTTTTTAAAAGTGTGAAACTTATTGGGGTTATTGCACCATAAAGCTGTTTTTACTGCCCAAGTGTAAACTCATGTTTATAAGGGATCATTTTTCATGGAAAGCAGAATAGCTGGAGCTGCCAGCTCCTGATTCAGAGTCAACACCTGTTGGTTTGAAAGCTCCATACTAGTGAGATTCATTCCCAAAGTTTAGCTGCTTTGCTCTGTGGTTCTGCCCTTTCTTTGCAACACCCTGCTGTGCCCTTACCTGCTTGTTGCATCAGGGAGGAGGGAACACAGGAGGAAAAAAGGCTCCTGTTCAATAGCCGGAGTCTTAAAGAAACAGGACCTGGAAGCCGCAGTCATCATTAAAGTTGCCTGACCTGTATCAATGAAGGGACATGGTCTGAACTCAGAATTACAAGATAGAGGTAGCTCTTATATGTGAAGGAATGGAGTTTGGACTGTGAAAGCTCACAGCTGAAATCTTGTTGTTTAGCATAGTAAGTTACACCAGAGTAGATCTATTGAATCACTGGCAATTTGGTGAGTCATCTCCCCCTTTGTTTTTATTGCTTCAGACAGGCTTACTATAGTTGTGACTAGCTTATTACTGAATGTGTTGTAATTTCAGTCAATACATACTGGCTGAAATCCTATTGCTTAGCATAATAGGTTGCAGCTAGAGTAGACCATCCAAATAAATGGAACTTGCGGAGGAGCTGAATCACGGATTCAGTAGGATTACTGTAATGCAGTTTGCTACCCTTAGCAATAAGAGCTCAGCCACTGAAACAAATTGGTTGATCTTTAAAATGCCACAAAATTCTGGTTTTCCTCCCCCCCCCCCTCTTTAGTTTTAACAGCACACTTTGGAAATTTCCTTTGAGTTTAAATGAAAACTTTTCCTCTGATTGCCTCTTATCATTCCCTGTGCTGCCCAAATAATATGCATTGGAAAAACAATAAGTGGTGCAACAAATATTGTAGTAAGTAATTTTTCCCAGTTTTTTAACAAATAAAGTGGGCTTTTAAAAAATCAAACAACATGAATTGGCATTGTTGAGCAAACAAAAGCAACAATCCTTCACAATATTTTTTAGAAGTGAGGCTCATGTTTTCCAGTGGTCCTTCCTGCATGTCAGATTTGCAACCTAACACTTGTAAAGTGTACCAATTGACAAATTAGGCAACCCTCCCACTGCATGTGAAAGGACATATGTCATAAAAGTTCTCTGGCTAGTGTATGTCATGGGGAAGACCTGAAGGCTAGTTGGCACTTTGTTTAGTGTGATGGGCCAAGACTTGAGAAGTCCAAGTTCTAGTCCCTGAACCATAAGACCGCTGGGTGACTTTGTGCCAGTTGTACATTCTAACTCTGGCCTTCCTCACAGGCAGGAGAAAAAACATGTTCAGTCTCTTGACGTCCCTGGAACAAGGGTAGAAGAGAAACGTAACCAATAAATAAAATAACAGTATTACCCGTTTAGTTATCCCGTTTGTGTGTCCTCAAGAAATGTAGAAATTGCCCTCCACTGATTCAGATCATCAACTCATCTAGATCATATTGTATATCCTGACCAGCAACAGTTTTCTGGGTTTTTAATTTGGAGTGTTTTCCACCCTTGCATGGAAAGAGCAGGAATTGCTTTTGAGATACTCTACTTGTGCTCTACCATTGAGCTGCTATGGTCCCTCTCTTTTTATATCTGTTATTACATGACAAGTTCCATTTTTGTAACTTGGCTTCTTTTCTTCATAATTTTTACAATGTATTCAGTAGAGTAAATAAAACAGGCACTGTTTTTGCCAGTTGATGAAGTAGATCTGATGGCAAGGTGCTAGCATGTTCTTATTCTGTGCTGAAAAGGAAGAGATACTGAGTGCAGCTCAGTTGTCCAGAAATCTAATTGGATTATCAGGTATTTTGAAATGTTGCTCAGTGTTGTTTTTGTGTATGTATTATGAAGCAATCTGGTGTTTGCTATTATTCAAATATCTAATGCTGGTGGTACCTTAATGTCTTATTCAGGTGATACTGGCCAAGGAGTAAGAGACTGGATCAAGCAGGTTTTGAATCAGGATTTGTGTTTCCAACACATAAAAATCATTTATCCAACAGCTCCTGCAAGGTACTTTTCAATGCATTTTCATGCTACTATTAAATAACTCTCTACTGTTTTCTTCAAATGATGGTTCTTAATGTAATAACCAAACATAATGTGGGTTGGTACTTCCTGAGAAGTGTCAGTCAGCAAAATCCTCTGCGTAAATTTCTGCCTGTGGGAGCTGATGATGTCATCAACTGGTTCCAGTAAAATTTAATTTAAATTAATTAAAGGTTTCCTATTCCCCTCCACTACTACCATCCCATTTTAGTATCCAAGAGTCCCTAGGCCTCCCTTTTACCCTGGAGAAGCCCTTGGGATGGGAAGGCTTTAATTGCTAAAGAACACTGCCAGGATCAGGACCACCAGACACAACCTGGCAGAGGTGTTTGACAATTAAAGGCCACCACCATCCAAGGTTCCCAAAAGCTTTCCATTTGTAAAGTAGGTAGATGAACATGCTTTCTGGTTTCCTCTGAAGAAGTTAGCTGTTCCCTGTGAAAAGGTATGGCACTATAAATTACTTAATCTTTAGATGTGAGCATGGGAGTGAATAAAATAAGCATTTTAAGATAGTTTGCATGCTGTTGCAAAACCTATATATGGCAGTGGTTAATAAAGTTATAATTATTTTAGGCTTTTACAGCATTAAAATGTATTTGTATAAGTCACTCTATTGACATATGCACAATATCGTGATAAATGTTCGTCTCTCATGCTTTTTTAAAAATAAACGAGTTATTCTGCTAAAATCTTAATGCAGGCTGGACTTCAGGGTTGTGTCTCAGTGATAGTATGCAGGAGCATTGCTGTGCCAAAGTAGGACAAGGGGAATAATTAGCATAGTTTTCTTTATTTTATGTGTTTATAGCATGCTCTTGGAACAGAGTCCATTATGGAAGCACAAGGCTGCAGCTACTCAACAGCTAATCCTAACTACAGATAATTCCTTGCCAAGCAGACAAAATCACAACATATTAATCATATTCTGTACAATTGCATACTTCACTGATTATTCTGCTCCGCTCTCCTGTTTCCCTCTACAATGGTTATTGCAGTCAGTTTTTGAGTATTGGGGTTGCATCTGGTGAATGAAAAGAAATGTGAGTAAACATTTTGTAGTTTTCTGTGTATGACAAGTGTGGGGAACCTTTGGCCCTGCATATGTTTTGGACTACATCTCCCACAGTCTCTTACCATTGGTTTGACTGGCTTGGCCTTCTGGGAGTTGAAGTCTAAAAGGCCAGAGGCTCCCAATCCCTTGTGTACAGGAGGAGTAAGTAGTCAAGCAAAGCCTTGACTCTTAACTCCATTTTTTTGTTAGTACTTCCTTGTTCATGTTTGAAAATACACAAGTGTTAATATTTAAAATAACTAGACATGCTGAGAGTTATTGTTCAACAGAGTAAACTTTACAAGCTTGGATTAGAAAAATTACCTTGCAACAGACATTGCTTTCTTTAAAAAAATTGATTGAACTACTGTTGAAGCTTTGTTTTTATTTACTTACTTCATGCAAAATATTTTGACCCTGCCTTTCTCCTTAAAAAGGACCCAAAGCAGCTAGGATGCTGTAGGAAACAAGTCTAATCAGAGAAGGAATAGCAGATGCAACAATACAAACATCCATAAGAGTTACACAGTGTTCACCCTGAATCCTGGATTCATCTCTGAGCCTGGATGCCCAGGTTTCAACTGTGGCTCGGAGTGCCTTTGCACAGTTAATACTAGTGTGCCCATTTATTGAGAGGGCTGATCTGACCATGATGACACATGTCCTAGTTACATCTTGACTGGATTTCTGTAAAGCACTCTACATAGGGCTGCCTGTGGAAAGTGTTTGGAAATTCGGGAGGGTCCAAAAAGCAGCAGCCAGATTCCTGACGGGCTGGTTAGAGAGAACATATAACTCCCCTGTTACAGCAGCTCCATTGGCTGCCAATCTGTTTCTAGGTACAATTCAAAATGCTGGTTTTAACCTATAAGGCCATAAAGAGCTTGGGTCCAAACTATCTAAAAGATGGCATCTCTTTCTATGAGCCTGCTTGGGCATTAAGATAATCAGGGGAGGCCTTCCTCTCAGTCCCACCACCCTTACAGTTGCGCCTGGTGGGGACAAGGGAGAGGGCCCTCTCTCATGTGGTCCCAGATTCTGGAACTCCCTTTCACGGGAAGCTAGGCTGGCCCCATCTTTGTTGTACTTCCAGAAGCAGGCAAAGACCTTTCTCTTTAGGCGGGCTTTCCCTTAACAACTGGTGGTTCAAGTAAATGGACTGTTGTGCTCTGTTGTTTTAAATGTGTTTTAGTGTTGATTTTATTACTATTTTTAATATACTTGTGTAATTCTATTTTAATACTTTATGTCAACTGTTTTTAGCTTTTACATTTTTAAAAATAATATCAGCCACCTTGTATTCTTTTTAAGGAGAATAGAAGGTTAAAATACTTTAAATAAATAAAAGCTGCAGGTGTGGTCTAGTATAATGATGTCCCGTTAATCTGAATTACTGGAATTAAATTGATTCAGCTTCCTTGATGCCACAAGGCAATCACTTATTAAAAGATAAATATTTAATATATGCATAGGCTATGTATTACCAGTACGGGTGAGTAGCAGATAGATCTGGATCAGCTGGTAGACAGTAGGTGATCTGCATTTTGTCTGTAGCGGCCCAGTTTAAAAGATCAGGTAGCTTTTCTAGCAGATGATGCAAAGAACTTGAAATATCAGTCCTTATCCCCATCCTTGCAAACAAAGATAAGGAATTGCAAAAGTTTCCTCCTTGCCTTGTGTGAGGGTGAGATATTTTCTGGTGATGCTGTCTTGGCAGTTTTTTACATACATTAAGAAATCATGCACAAAACTATATAACTTACTTAAATTGTGAAAGTTACTCAAAACCACAGTTGGTATTGGTTTGTATGGACTTTTAAGAATCAGAAGCATGGGTGAGTTGTTTGCATCTTTTTGTAACAACCAGTCATTCCTCTTGGGTTTGCTTGTGAGCACAAGTTGTGTTTCTTAAAGAGAGAGGGGGTGCTCATGCATATCAACTGCTGTAGAAATGTTGGTTGAAATCTAGTAATAAGTCACAACTAGAGTAGGCCAATTAATTCAGTAGGAACTTGGTAAGCCAATTCCTCCATAAGTTCCATTAGCTCAGTGAGCCTGCTCAAGTTGTGATGTATTACTGGATACATTGTGGGCAAATTCTAGAAATCCTGAGAAAGGAAAGAAGTACTCTTTGTCTCACTCTTACAATGAGAACGTTCATTGAGCTTGAAGGATTCTTGTTGAGCTGTCTTGGATTGTCGAGATAGCCTAAGTCAACAACAGTGAGAAATTCAGCAAGTTCTCCTGCCCCCATTCCTAACCAAGATCCTAGAGAGTGATTACTAGTCAGAGTAGAGAATACTGGCTCTGGCCTGGTGTAACTTTTCATGCTTCTAATAAACGTTCCTTGTAATATCTAATGCCCAAAATCTTATTGGTTAGTGTAGTAAATTGTTCTAGAGTAGGCCCATAGACTCAATGGGATTTGTTGTATCAATTCCTCTGTTGTTATTGTTGTTAAGTCATGTCCAACTCTTCGTGACCCTATGGACCAGAGCACGCCAGGCCCTCCTGTCTTCCACTGCCTCCCGGAGTTGGGTCAAATTCATGTTGGTAGCTTCAATGACACTGTCCAAACGTCTCATCCTCTGTTGTCCGCTTTTCCTCTTGCCTTCACACTTTCCCAACATTAAGGTCTTTTCCAGGGAGTCCTCTCTTCTCATGAGATGGCCAAAGTATTGGAGTCTCAGCTTCAGGATCTGTCCTTCCAGTGGTCACTCAGGGTTCTCCTCTGTACATTACACTAATTCAAATGGGACTACTTTAACTGCAGCTTACTTTACTAAAGTAAATTACAGTTAGAGTAGAGCTGTTTGAATCAATGGAATTTATGGAGACACTGACTTATGAAATTCACATAGATTTAGTTGGCCTCTCTAGTGCAGCTTACTGTATGGAGCAACAGGATTTTGGCCAGTGAGTGCTGATTGTTCAGACAAGAGAAGCAAAATGTAAAGTATTTTTCAAAGTCAAAACTCTAGGAAGTTCGTAGTTGTAGCCAGATAATAACTTTCCAAAGATCTTGATCAGAAAATGAATAGGGATCATGGTTTGTATTTGAATGAATGAGTCACTGAGTTGTCAAGGATGTAGAATTAACAACTGCATCAACTTTCCATAGTCAAATATAACTTAATCTTTTCATTCATCCCCTCCCTTTCTATTATTGTGATTAAATGTGCTGTAATTTAAGTTGAGCCTTTAAAAATAGCATCTGCTGCCACGTCTATCCAAGTGGTTTTCAAAGCAAATGGTGTTTTTTCTCCCTCCTTTGAGCCGGCATGACCGCAATTTTGAATACTGTTTCAGCTGCTAGCTGTGTGACTTAAAGATGTGTTTTCTGTTGAATGTCTAAAACAGGACAGAATACTGCTTCCCTCCCCCCATGCTTTTCAAACAGAAAGTGATAGTTTAAACTGGCATCATGGCAGCTAACATGGTCAAGTTAAAATTATGTAGTCTCAACTTTTTGAAATAACTATACTGTACCTACTTGTGTTTCCCTTCAAAAAATCTGGGTCAAAGAATCATTGCATTATGTACCATTTTCATCTCACAGCCCATACTGTTATAAATCCAGAATAAACCTACAAATGAATTGATTCTGCAGGTTTTCTCTCACTAGCCAGCAGATAACTCAATACACTTCTTAGTATACAATTTTTAAAGAAACGTGAGCTTTTTATATATATTTGTAGAACATTGGTTGAACAATGTTGATTTTTCAAACATCTGAGCTTTACATTTCAGACTTCTTTTCCCTTGAGTGTCTGTAGCAAGTCTCTCTCCCTTTTGGCTACAGTATGAAATCACCAGTCAGCTTGGCACAATTTGAGATGCATTAACAGTTACTTGAGCCACAAGAGCTACTTGTTGATCACAACCCACTTGTTGATCGTTACTGAGGTAAACTAGTAAGATTGTGAGACTTACTTATTTTATTTAAAATATTTTTACCCTGCCTTTCTCCTTATAAAGGACACAAGGTGGTTTACATAATTAAAAGATTCGAAGCTAAAAACAGTAGCATACTACTAATAAAAAGGATCAAACAAATACCATACCGAAAAACGGTAAATAAAAGCAACATCAAAAACACATGGAATACAGTAAGGCACAACAATCTACAGTACTGTATTTTTAAAAAACTACTCAGGCAGTCACTCTGTCTTCAGGAGGAAGAAGCAGAAAAGAGATGTTGGATAGACAGCAGATGGATGAAAGAGATGATGGCTCTGCCAGGGTTCCAGAAACATAGATGCTGAGTCTTTCCGCTGTTCTTGTTGACTTCTGGCTGGCTTCATCTTAGACATTCACACATTCCTCTAATGCAGTGGTTCCCCACCTTGGGTTGGCAGATGTTCTTGGACTAAAACTCCCAGAAGCCTTCACCGCTACCTGTGCTGGCCAAGATTTCTGGGAGTTGTAGTCCAAGAACATCTGGGGACCCAAGGTGGGGAACCACTGCTCTAATGGATTTGGTTCATAGGTTTTAAATAAAATTTTGGATACACATGCATTTCATGGACCAGCTATATTGCCTACTTACTTCCCCAGTCTGCTGCCCATAAGATATGAGCAACTACAAGTTCCCTCATCCCAGCCATTGCAGTCACTGTTTACATAAATACGTAACTGATATACGTTGTTGCGTGCTACGGATCCTTTAGTCATAAATCTGCTAAAGGGAAGAAATGGCAGAAGCATTTCAGAAGCAAAAGAATGGCAGCAGAAAGCTTTAAAAACATTGTTTGAGGTTCATTTAGAAATGATTATAATCTGTTTTTTATTACATTTTGAAGCTGTGGGAGTAAGACCAACTTTTATTAGCATGGAATCTGGGAAACCTAGTTACAAAGCACTAGGCTCAGATTCAGGAAAGTAATTAAGGATGTGCATCCATCTTTGATGGGTGCAAACTGAAAGGGGTAGAATCTAGCCAAGTGCTTAAATCTCCTGATGTTGAAATCAAGGACACTTGTTGGATCATGCTGATAGCTGATGGAAATAAAAGACATTTCAGCAGGCAGCATTTATTACAGTGAAGGAGCTGAGTTAACATATATGGAAAATGATTTATTTTATTTTATTAACATTCACACACAAAGCTGCTCTTCAGAGTGGTATGTGAAAGCACTGACACCCGTACTGGTGGTGATCGCTCTTGTTGCCAATGGGATGGGAGCCAAGAGACATCAGGAGCTAGTACCAGTGGATTAATCTACATAGAACTGGATGTTAAGAAAAGAAAACAAATCCCTTTGTTCTGTTGTAAAAGGAATGGCAGCCCTACTGTAGCTACGTCTACCCAGATTTAATGTTTGCAGTTTGATGAGAATGGCTCTGATAGCTTTATTTTAATTGCTGTATATGCTGCCTTGTACAGTTTGATGCCCTAATTGCCTATTAAAGTTATACTTCGGATTCATTCTTACCATCCCTTATCTGAGATTGGTCTTATCTTGCTGTTAAATTGGATTGAGGACAAGGGCTGGATTCCAGAGTTTATCTTGGAAGGAAGGGATTGTATGTTCCTGTTTTTGTCATTAGAAAAGGAAAGAATGACAATTCTTCTTAAATATATGTTGCCCGAATTTTTTCTTGTGTTCTGGTTCAGAGCAGTTGATCTTGTACAAAAAAATGATGCTGCCCACTTTAATACATAAGCACTTCCATACTGTGCAATCAGGAAACATCCATATATATCAATCATGGCAGTGCCTGCCAAAAGTGACATGATGATACGTTTCATGCAGTTAATGTAGAATAGGTACAGTTACACAGAAAAAAATGGAAGGGTTTTGTCAGAAAGCAAGGCAACAATGAAATTCTTTTGCTTAAACTAGTAAGTTGCAACTAAAATAGGCCCATTGAATCAGTGGGGAACTGGTGAGTCAACTCCTTAGTCAGTTCTGTGGATTCAGTGGGTATACTCTAGTTGCAGCTTACTATACGAAATAGCAGTATTCCAGCCAGTGTGTATTGTGTTAAAACTGCAACACATTCTTTTCCTATTTACCCTTGCCTCAACTGCCCCTGCTTCATTCTTTCCCTGTCATCAAGCATTAGACCATAACATCTACAGAGTTGTAAACAGAGGTGGGATTCAGCAGGTTCGCACCTATTCTATAGAACCGGTTCCTAAATGTACTATTGGTTCGTAGAACCGTTTGCTGGCCTGAGATGAATGAAGGAGGAGGGGCCAGGTGACCAGCGACGAGCGGGGGGAGGGGGACACAATTAGCTGCCTCCCTTCCCGTACCACACTGAGCCATCTGAGGTGGGGTGTGGGTGAGAGAGATAAAGCCCTGGAAAGAGCAGAGGCATCACTGGGGGAAAGGGAGGGAGGATGAGTCCTTGACGTCACTGGAGGAAAGCCTATGGCCTTGAGGCGGGGGGGTGACTGACAAGGCATGAGGGCAGGATACAGAGGGAAAAAGTTTTGGGGTGAGACCACTTCAGTCAAACACCCAACCGTCCTCGTTTTACTATGATTTTTTTCAAGTTAAAGGTACCACATAAGACTGTTGCTCTGCCTAGAAACCACATTAGGTGTGCAAAGGCGGCCTCCAGGTAACAACAAGCAGGGCTATCAGTCATTTCAGGAGCAGGAAAGGGGAGGGAAGCAATTTTTGCTGGTGAGCTATAGGGTGAAATAGGAGGTAAAGTGAAGGAGAGATGTGTCAGTTTTCTGTCAAACTTGGTCATAAGCACCCACTGTGAGGTGTGTGTTTGTTTGTGTGTGTGTGTGTTTGGCACATGCCCATGGTGAGGGTAACAGCAGCGGTATGCCCAAACAGATACACTTATCCAGATGTCTTAATCATGTGAGAAGTAGTTGTGATGATAGGCAGTAGGGAGACCACTGTGGAAGAAACCCTCATCGGATCCCACTGTCCTGGGCATTTATTTATTTATTTATTTATTTATTTATTTATTTATTTATTTATTTATTTATTTATTTATTTATTTATTTATTTATTTATTTATCCATCCGTCATTAGGACATAGAACCTGTTGTTAATTTATTTGAATCCCACCACTGGTTGTAAACATAGAAATTGTCTGTTTAAGCCGATTAGAAAAACATTTGGACTCTTTTTGAAGGCTCCCTTGTAGCTGGAAACTGAGAGAATGCCATGTACTTCACCTCCAAAATGATTGTTTAGTAGAACCATGTAATTTGTGTGATGTTCCAACATGAATACCCCCTGCATTTGGAGAGGATGGCATAGACATGAGATCTGCGTCCGTCAGCATTTTTGTCATTCTGGTCACATGGAGAATGACTGTCTGAAACTGGAGGCCTTGTGAAAGTTCTCCATGCAGTTTGGTAGAACCTGAACTTCTAGGGTTCTACATCATGAGGGGGGCCTCCTTGGGTGGGGTATAATCCTCTATAGGTTGAAAATAATCAAAATTGGTGTAGAAGGGTGACAATGTACTTGTATATCCACAGTGTAGCTCTGTTGAATGTAAGGTGTGAACACCCCTGTGGAGGGCTTGAGGCACATCTCTGTTGAATAACTTCATTGTGAGTAAAAACAGACAATAGGAATGGAAACATGATGGCTGAAGCATGCCTTACTTTTTTCTGTCCTCAATTAATGAATACACACTTGGATGTTTAAATGGAAGCTATCGCATAAGGATAGGATTTTTAACTTTTAAGAATTCTAGTAAAACTAGACTTGTTATTTTGGGTGCTTGCGCATAAGCATCCAGCTTCTACTCTTTGGAATGGGGCCTGATGGCGGTGTAGATGTGTATGTGTGTTTAATGTAACTGTGGATCACCTGAAGAAGGAGTAATGGTGGTTAACTGGCACTATTTTTGAAATTTTTATCCTGTGCTAGTTGGGATTTTTAAAACGCTGTGTAAAATTTTGTTTAAAGTGAAATGAAACATTCAGTATAACATGTTTGAGGTTCATGCTTATCCCTTGGTGATTTATTGAAGCAGCCATTCATGATAATGGAAGAACTGTATACATTTTAGATATAATTTAGTGACAAACTCATTCTATATTTCAGATAAACAGAAGTGTGGCAGTATTTTTTCCCCACTAATGCATTTTTATAATTTTTAGTATGCAAAATGCTTTACAGTCTTCTTACTTTCATGGCAGCCTTGTGTTATAAGTCACTATTTCTTGCAGGCTTCAAATGGCAAATTAAAGATGTGAGCCCATGTTTTAAAGAACTAAAATGGGATTTTATATGAGTTCTGGTCCATTGCTGTATCCATCTGTCCAAGATCAGAATCTAATTTATAGTCACAAATAAGTAGTTGCATATACTCAACTCAATTACATACATGTTCACTCCCCATTAGAGCTTAATTTAGTTGTTTTACTCTAGTTGAGACTAACAATACCTGAATTTAAGTAAAATCATGTTTGTGTATGAACCACAGTTTATTTCACTAGTTCTCCTAGTAATAAAACTGAACCTAGGTGGGAGAAAATGCTTGCAGCATGGACACAAGAAGGTGGATCATTAAAGCATGAGGATGGTTCAATCCTCTTGTCCTAGGCCACCACCTCCAGGACCATTCTGAGAAACTCAGTTCCTTGACATTCTCTGTGGGTACATTAAAACTTTGTTCTCACACATCTTTCACCTATCAACCTTTCTTTCAGACCCTATACGCCTATGAGAGGGAGCTGGTCCAATGTGTGGTTTGACAGATATAAGATCTCCCCAGATTGCCCAGAACATACTGAAACCATTGATTCAATGTGTCAAACACTTACAGGTTTGATTGATGATGAAGTGAAAAACGGCATCAGGAAGAACAGGATACTTCTGGGTAAGATTTTGAAAGAAGAAAGCATTTCACATTTATATGAGAACTCATTCTCTGTGCTGAGCCAAACCTGAAAATGTGGTGAGTGAATGTGAAAACTTGGAGTGGCCAAAAAACTTTTTAATGTCTAGGTAGAGTTTCTATTAATGCCTTTGGTGTTTTTAGCTCATTTTCAGTGGTTCATTCTTAAATTTGGTTTAAATATGATTCATTCGTTTATGAATCTGTTACATGTGGAGTCACATGTTTTACATTGTAAGCTGCCTTGGGAAAACTGTAGTTTGAAAGGTGATTAGGGAATGAATTAACTACTTAAATACAGTTATAATTAGAAGCATTACTTAATCTAATAAGTTGTATAGTGTTATTTGTTGCAAATAAAGCCAAGACATTGAATAAATGATTTATATTCTGTATGTGTTGGCTTTGGGGAGGAAAGTGAATCCGTTGAATCTGCTCTAATTGAGATCCACAACTGGATTTACGTAGATAATTGGGATTCTTTTGTAAAGAGGAGGTCACTATCTACTTGTTGTTTGAGATGAATCTTTATAAGAACTCAGAGAGAATAGACCAGGGTAGGTATGAACTTGTTTGTAACATTGGCCATCATATTGAATCGTTGAATCCCATTTGGGGTAAGAAGCTCAATACAGTGGTGCCTCGCTTAACGGCGATAATCCGTTCCAGGAAAATCACTGTTAAGCGAAAACATCGTAAAGCGAAAATAAAAAGCCAATTGAAACGCATTGAAAACCGTTCAGTGCAATCCAGTGGGCTAAAAACTCACCGTCCAGCGCGGATCCTCCATACGGCAGCCATTTTCAGTGCCTGTATAGCAAGGAATCCTTCCCTAAACACAGCGGGGGGCCATTTTAATCACCTGGCGGCCATTTTGAAAACCCGACGATCAGCTGTAAAGATCATTGTAGTGCGAAGAATTGGTTCCCGAAGCAGGGAACTGATCATCGCAAAGTGAAATCCCCCCATTTAGACCATTGTTTTGCGATCGCAAAAACATCATCATGAAGCGGATTTGTCGTAAAGCAGGGTAGTCGTAAAGCGGGGCACGACTGTACTCTTTGGAACAAATCTTTTTGCAAAATCCATCTGAAGAAATCAAGAACTGCACTGTAAAGCTCATAGCTTGTTCCCATATTCCATAGCAGCCATTTTCAACGGGGGCCATATGCCGCCTCCCAGGGAGGGCCTGACACATTTGAAGGGGCCCACAGATTGAAAAATGTGAGAATTTTCTGAAAGATATCTATTTGTGTTATATCCTTGTTTGATGGGGGCCTGGAACCTGAGAAGAGCTAAAAGGGCTATGGCCAAATAAATGTTGAGAATGGCTGCTCTATAGGAAGGCCACTTGAGTGTTTTTAACTTTATAGTGAAAAATAATAATAATAATAATTTATTGTCATTGTAAGTATATACACATACAACGAAATTCACAGACACCCAGAGACCAGACACATGCACACACATAAAATTCCCAAACACTCCCCACCCACTAAAAGTCCCCCACTAAAAATACAAACATCTACACCGCAGGCCAAGTTACACAGTCCAACTAATTATTCACTACTGGTGGTCTTTAAGCTCATTATTAATTGCAATTATAGCTCTGGGATAAAAACTATTGAGAAAACGTGTGGTCCGAGTCTTAATTGTTCTATATCTTCTGCCAGATGGTAACAGTTCAAAAAAGTTATAAGCAGGATGGGAAGAGTCTCTCAGGATGCTATGTGATTTCCTTAGACAGCGGGATGTGAAGATGTCATCCAGGGTTGGTAGCTGGAGCCCGATGATATTCTGGGCAATTTTAATGGTTCTCTGTAGAGCTTTTTTGTCCGCTACAGAGCTACTCCCAAACCATGCCAGAATGCCATAGGTTAGGACACTCTCAATGGTGCTACGATAGTATGACAGAAGCAAATGCTGAGATAAATTTAACTTGCCGAGCATTCTCAGGAAATACAGCCTCTTCTGTGCCTTCTTCATTAGCATGTTGGCATTTATAGTCCATGAGAGGTCCTCTGAGATGTAAGTACCCAGAAATTTAAAACTACCAACTCTCTCCACTTCCTCACCGTTTATGTACAGTGGTAAATGTACATATCTCTTCCTCCTAAAATCAATTATGAGTTCTTTAGTTTTTTTGATGTTAAGTGTGAGATGATTTTCTTTACACCAAAGTATCAACCTTTGTACTTCCTTTCTATAAGCAGACTCATTGTTCTTATTTATGAGCCCCACCACTGTCGTATCATCCGCAAATTTAATAATTGCATTGGTGTTATACAGTGGGGTGCAATCATGTGTGTACAGGGAATAGAGGAAGGGACTTAGCACGCAGCCCTGGGGAGCTCCTGTACTTAGTACCAGGGTAGAAGAATGGTGAGATCCCATCCTTACTGACTGTGGCCTATCTGTCAGAAAATCCTTTATCCACATGCATATCTCCTGAGGTAATCCCAGGTTGATCATTTTAAAAAACAACCTATTTGGTAGAATGGTATTAAAAGCAGAGCTATAATCCACAAACAACAGCCTCGCATAAGTTCCCTGATGTTCTAAGTGGCTCAATACAGTATGGAGTACAATGGACACAGCATCATCAGTAGATCTATTTTTCCTGTATGCAAATTGCCATGGGTCCAAAGAAGGTGGAAGACTAGCCTTAATGTAATCCAGCACCAATCTCTCAAAACATTTCATAACAACAGATGTTAAAGCTACTGGTCTGTAATCATTGAGAGATACCACAGCTGACTGCTTGGGGACTGGCACTATAATAGATGTCTTCAGGCAAGTGGGGACTGAACACTGCAACAAGGATAGATTGAAAATATCCGTAAAAACTCCAGCTAATTCTGCAGCACAGCCCCTAATAACTCGTCCCATGATTCCATCTGGTCCAGCTGCCTTTCGAACATTAATATTCTGGAAAGCGCGTCTCACATCTGAAATCTGCAGTACTAGTGGTTGTCTGTTGATGGTAGATTCTAGTGATGTATTATAGACAGTAGGTGCTGGAATAATGGTTGTTCCTGTTTCCACCTCAAAACGGCTGAAAAATTGATTTAACTGCTCAGCCAAAAAATCACTGCTGCTACACAGACTGTTTTTGTTACTCTGACCAGTGATTTGTCTTAGGCCGTGCCACACTCGGCGAGTGTCAGAACTTTCAAGGTGTTGTTCAATTCTCTGGCTGTACATAGCTTTGGCATCCTTAATGCCCCTTTTCAGTTTAGCTCTAGCCTCTCTGTACTGTAGTTCATCACCAGAATGAAAAGCAGCATTTCTGGTTTTTAATAAAAGGCGCACTTCTCTATTTAGCCAAGGCTTGTTATTAGAAAACACTCGTACTTGTCTGGTAGTAGTAACAACATTGATGCAGCTTTTGATATAAAACAGTACTGTTGAGGCATAAGTATCAACATTGTCCTCCTCAAACAGTGCCCAATCAGTGCTCCTAAAGCAATCTTGAAGTTGCTCAGATGCATCCACTGGCCACACTTGTATTTCTCTAATTGATGGTCTGATTCTTTTAACAAGAGGTCTGTATGATGGAATCAAAAAAAGAGATATATGATCTGACTGTCCCAAGCTAGGCAATGGCTTCGTCTTATATCCATGTATGATGTTACTATATACCTGATCCAAGGTATTTTCCCCTCTAGTGGGACAGTCTATGCTACATGTGAAATGGTGCAAATAGTTATTTTATCAGGCATGTAACATGAAAGTTGAAGCTGCTTTTTATTGCATGCTAAGCACTATGCTATGCAATGAGAGTTTGTGTTTGTGTTTTCTGCTCTGTATGAGGAAGATCTTACATAGGAATCACTGTATTCCTTTATCCAGTTTGAGTGAAATAGGTGCTGCAGGGCTAAAAATGAACAGTTCAAAGTGGAGCAAATTTGCTTTAATATGGGGACTTCTGAAATCAAATTCAGCTTCCACTGAGATCCTGAATGATAGAGCCAAGGCTTTCCTTACCTGATTTCTTTCTAGATCTAGCCCCCTTTTTACTCTTAGAAAGCTAGCTCTTAGAAGAATTTGCCTATATATTCTTTTTCCTTTAATGGCTCTCATTGTCCAGGCAGAGTTTGCTTCATCTGGTCTTCCTGTTTTATCTTCTGACTGTAAGGCAAGTGAAGAACAGTAAGTGTCTTCTATAGCACTGGTTCTTAACCTTTGTTACTCAGATGTTTTTGGACTGCAACTCCCAGAAGCCTTTACCATCAGCTCAGCTGGCTGGGGTTTCTGGGAGTTGCAGTTCAAAAATACCTGAGTAACAAAGGTTAAGAACCACTGTTCTATAGCAGTGGTCTGCAATCTTGGGCCTCCAGATGTTCTTGGACTTCAACTCCCAGAAATCCTGGCCAGCAGAGGTGGTGGTGAAGGCTTCTGGGAGTTGTAGTCCAAAAACATCTGGAAGCCAAGTTTGGAGTCATTGCTCTATAGGACATGCCAGGAGAGCCTCTGTATATAGCACATTTGACCGTGTCCCGGAAAAATAAGGTTTTGGGGAAAGGCTGTTGTGGAGAAACATATTCAGTCTGGAAAGTCACTTTTTGAAAGTAGAATGCTGTATACTTTATAAAGAGCCCAAGCTGACTGGTAACATATGCTCTTTAAACAACACAGATTCATTTTTCACTTTTCAGAAAAAAAGATAAAATGACATAAGTAGTATGTCTAGTGTTAAAACCACATACAGTATACACAAATATCCATTTACATAACTGAATAACATAAATTCTATATTTATTTTTTTATTTATTTTTTTATGCTGCCCATCTGGCTACTAAGGCCATTCTGGGCAGTTTACAAATTCCATCATAAAACAACAACAATACAAAGAATATATATATATATGTCAGTCTGGTCCATAAACATCATTCTAATAACTGTCTTGTTACATTCTACGATTACTTACATTATTTATTTTTAAAAGCTCTTTATCTTAGGTAAAGATGAAGGTTCCCCTTGACATTTAGTCCAGTTGTGTCCTACTCCAGGGCACGGTGCTCATCTCTGTTTCCAAGCTGTAAAGCCAGCATTTGTCCGTAGACAGTTTCCGTGGTCACGTGGCCAGTGTGACTAGACACGGAATGCCGTTACCTTCCCACCATGGTGGTATCTATTTATGTACTTGCATTTGCATGCTTTCGAACTGCTAGGTTGGCAGGAGCTGGGACAAGCGACGGGAGCTCACTCTGTCACATGGATTTGATCTTACAACTCCTAGTCGTCTGACCTTGCAGCACAGAGGCTTCTGCAGTTTAACCCGCAGTGCCACCACATCCCTTTATACTAGGGCTGTTGAATTATGGTTGCTTTCATCTTTTTGGAACTCCCCTTTTTAGTTATTTCTTAAGTTCTTCTTTGTGGCCTCTGTGAATGCACACAAATGGGTTTTACTAGGCCTGCACAGGACTCCTTGGAATATTCTAGAGCTTAATAAGACGTGATTAGTAGGACGTTGCCCTGTGGCGCGCATGCTCCACCCGCCCGTAATACCTCAGTTCCTTTTAGCCGCCGCTGAGATTGGACTTCTTGTGACTTAGAGCTTTGTGATTTGTGATTCTATCTACGGTATTTTGATCTTTGTACTGCTTACGGTTTCGATTCTTGGGTTATGGATTCAATCAAGTTCTTTATTTACGGACATTCCCTGGGAGTTATCTTTTCTAGCCCATCATGACACCATGCCTTTCCTGAATATGGAGAGCCCCTTTATTACATCGATTGATATGATGATCACCACTGATACCGATTCAACCAGTATGACTCAAGGTTTGTTCCTGAGTATTATGAGCGTCCCAAAAGTGTTCCGTATGCTTATGTCCCTTCCGAATCATTGCCGTCGCCACCTCCTGTTTGGAGTCGACACCGAGCCAGTTGCGAGCCCACTCCAATGGTGCCAAGGTCTAATAAATCTTCCAAAGACAATTTATCTACTGCTGAAGTACCACGTGGTGACTCTATCCAGTCTCGACACAAGTCTACTTGACACGAGTCTGTTCCATCCAAACAGCACTCTTCTATGGTACTGACAGCTTTGATCTCACGCCAGTCTGTTTCTCTATCTGGATCCTGCTCCAACTGTCAGGCTCCAGCACCAACCCCTCTTGTTTCTGTTTCTCTGCATCATCAACACTCTCCCTCTCCAACTCTTTTCATCTCGGAAGACTCTTCAGCATCGACAGATTCTGATCATGTTCCCTCCTCTGAGACATCCAGGGAGTCCCTATCAAACCTGCCAACCCCAGATTCTGATGTTGTGGATGTTCATCCTCCATCTCAGGACTTTACCTCTTAGGCACAGCTCATCCTTCACATAGCCAAATCGTTGGAACTGGACATTGAATGGCCATCTCCTCCCAAGCATGATCTTGTCTTTGATGACATTAATCAAGAAAAATCTCCTCCACTAAGTTTGGCATTCATCCCAGCCATGTTGGACCTTATTAAGGAATCTTGGGACAAACCATCAATGTCCTTACAGATACCAAGATGGGTGGAGACTCACTACCACACCCATGGCACCGGTTAAGCGTTCCTAATCAAACATCCTCCACCAAATTCCATTATTGTGCAATCAAATCAGTCCCGAGCAGGCCGTCAATCCTCAATTACTCCTACTAACAAGGAGGGAAGAAAACTTGACGTAATGGGTCATCATTTATATTCTCTGGCGTCCTTCATTATGAGGGTCTCAAACTATCAGGCTGCAATGGGGGGCTTACCATAGGCAACTGTGGAACAAGATTCTCCCTGTCCTTCAAGCTGCTCCAGAAGAGATTAGAACTGGTGGTCTCAACACCCACCTTGAGGCCACCACTTTGGCTAAACAACAGCATCTGGCATCTTGCCACACGGCTAACGCTGCTTCAAAATCTTTGGCTTCTGCCATCACCCTCAGACGGCATGCATGGCTGCAGTCTGTGGGGATTACTGATGATGCTCGGTCCCATATTTGAGGATTTACCTTTCGATGGTGTAGGCCTCTTCAAGGACAAGACAGACGAGGTGATGGAAAACCTACATAAAATTCGCAAGACTGCCCGCTCCTACTCTATTCAACAACCCAGATATCAAGGCAATCAGTGGCATAAGCTATTCACTTTCCCTCAATCATATCAACGCCCCATCATCCTTACAAACCTCCAGCTCAGGCTCCTGAGAAATCCAACTTTTCTCAGTCTTCCTCTTCTGCTCCTCCTTTCCAGTCCCAGGCCCCTACTCAACACAGACAAGGTTTCCGTCACCCTGCAAGGAAAAACAAGCAATATATTTGACTCTCCTCTCCTGGACTGTACCCACCATCCCTGGCTTGCTCCCTTTTTCGACAAGTGGTCCACCATCACCAAGGACACTTGGGTGCTCGCCATCATACATTTTGGTTACCTATTGGAATTCAAGGAGCTTCCTCCTCTTGGTCATGTCAGACCCACAACGTACTCACCTGCTCTAGAGAACGAGGTTGCACACCTTCTTCTGAAGCATGCTATCCAGAGGGTGCCTCCCCAGGATGTTTCGAACGGTTTCTACTCAGGTTACTTCATGATTCCCAAACCTACATTCTCCTGAGGCATTTCCACATGGTCCTCGAATCAGTCATCCCTCTGCTTCAATCAGGCGACTGGTTTGTGGTTATAGATCTCCACAACGCATATTTTCATATTTCAATTCACAAACACCATTTCAAATATCTCCGGTTTCTCTTCATGGACGTTATTTACCAATTTTGCGCCCTTCCCTTCGGCCTGTCCACCACTGCAAGAACCTTCACAAAGTGTATGGCTCCAATCACTGCCTATCTTTGTCTTCACAACATCACGATTTTTCCATATATAGACGTTTGGTTGATAGTAGCATGATCACACAGCACAGCCCAAAGAGACACTACCTTTGTCCTACAGACTCTGGCAGATCTTGGCCTTCAAATCAATTACAAAAAAATCTCTTCTCAAGCCATCTCAGACCATGGATTATATTGGGGCACATCTCAATTCCATCATAGCCAGGGTGTTTACCCTTCGAGAGAGAGTACTTAAGTTAAGGCGAGCCATCTGCCCCTTTTGGCGTTGCACCACAGTCACAGCTCACCATACACAGCACTTGCTAGGTCTGATGGCTTCAACTACGTCTGTACTCCAACATGCGAGGCTGAAGATGCGGTCCTTACAGGCCTCGTACCTATCCCAGTTTGACCCTATGATAGACCATCCTTCCAAGTATCTCCTAGTGACCCTGGAGTTAGCTCGCCAACTTACCTGGTGGACCTTTGTCCCTCACCTTCTGGTGGGCCACCCATTCAGGCCTCTCCATCTCACAATACAGTTTACAACAGACACCAGTCAGACAGGATGGGGTTCACTCTACAGCCATCGAGAGATCCACGCTTTGTGGCCAAGCTCAGAGAGACTGCTGCACATCAATTAACTAGAGCTGTTTGTTGTTTAGTTGTTAAGTAATTTCCGACTCTTCGTGACCCCATAGACCAGAACACGCCAGGCACTCCTGTCTTCCACTGCCTCCCGTAATTGTGCCAAATTCATGTTGGTAGCTTCAGTGACACTGTACAACCATCTCATCCTCTGTTGTCCCCTTCTCCTTTTGCCTTCACACTTTCCCAGCATCAGGGTCTTTTCCAGAGAGTCTCCTCTTCTCATGAGATTGCCAAAGTATTGGAGCCTCAGCTTCAGGATCTGTCCTTCCAGTGAGCACTCAGGGTTCTCCTCTATACATTACACTAATTCAAATGGGCCTACTCTAACTGCAGCTTACTGCAGGAAGCCTTGCATCATCAGCCTTCCAGGGAGACTCATCTTCCCTCTGTCTGCCTGGAGTGGCTAGCAGATCGGGTGCTCTGGAGCGATTGGAAGGGAGCGAAGAGCTGGTGGCAGCAGCAGAAGGGTCATTGGACAGTCCAGCCCCAGGGGGCCAAACCCTTGTTATGTTCACCTGTTGTGCGTATATTCGTATATGAATACAAATACCCTCATCTCTAAGCACAGCAATGACTCTCCGTCTTAGATTTGAAGGCCCCATTCCAATGAGTCATGGAGACGTAATCTAACAAATGACTAGTGACCCTGGAAATCCATTGCTGTCAAAAGACATATCTAGTCCTTTTTGAAGGCGTATATGTCAGCAGCATGCCTAGATCATTAGTGCAGGTGTATGCTGTGTTTGTCTTTTCGCAGTACTCACTGTGCAGTATAACTGTATATGTTTGTTTAGCTACCTTTGGCAAAGTCCTCATTTCCTCTTTACCAACTTTTTAGGTCATTTTTTCCTCCCCCACCCTTTTCCCATTGGTTTGATGCAGCACAGAAATGGTGATCCAAGTCAGTTGGTGTGTGCCACCTGTAGTCACTTTTATGAGCAGCCAGTGAAAATAAACTTTCTGTGACAGAGCTGTAGAGTCGACAGTACACTAAGGAATACTGGCATGTTTTTGACCCCTTGTTTCATTAAAATAACATGAGACATGCAGCCACTTTTCTGTTTATTACGAGCTTTCTTCCATAGCTACTGAACCATGTGGGAAAGAACATAAAGTAGCTGTGTTTCTTATATATATTGGCATATGCAGTCACTTCTGTATATGAATTGGATGGAGGAGGGGTAAAATGCTGTGCATCTTGGAGAGAGTGACTGAAAAGGAGAGTCATGTAAACAAATTCCAGGCAACATGCCAGGCTGCTTCCATGGCATCATACACTCCAATATTGTTGACCATTTTCAAAATCTGTGTATTTTCTCCTGTATCAGGGAAAGAGAGCAATCTGGGCATTGAATATTCAAAACTATGGAAGCCATAGCACATCGCATTACTGATATTTTTTTTTAAAAAAAACAGCAACACATTTTCATATCATTCTTCATTGTGTTAGAATTCAGGGTGGTATTAAAATGTCCAACAAGAAACAAGAGAATAGCAAAGACAACTGTAAAACAAATTTTGAAAACTTATGAGTCGAAATATGTATACAGCTAAAATCTCCCTTGATTTGAGTCTGTGCTTATATGTTATGTATTATGTTCAGCACAAGCTTATAAAGGTCCAGTATAGGCTTACATGGTAAGAGTTAAGCTTTGAAAACACAGTCCTTTGCCTGCAGCTAATCTGTGGTTTGTAAAGTTAGCCAAACTTCCACTCCAGAGTATTCACCTAGAGACTAGTGTTACTAAGGGATAAAACTGCAGGTTTTCCCCTTCAGATTTCAACAAAACAGCCATATGTACAGTATTCAGTTTTTCTTGATTGCAAGAGCCCTTGGCAAGTCCCACTGCTATGTTCTCCCCACAGAAGGTGACTGCATTAACTGGCATTATTGGTGAGTAATTTTGGGTTGCTTTGCCAAGCTAGTGAGTAAGAGTGTGCAAAATAATAATAATAATAAAAGAGGGACTGGGGGATTAAATCATTTATATCATTAAATCATTAATGAGCTTTCAGTGTGGCCCATTTGTCTCTGTATTCTGAAACATCGAAATATACTTACATTTTATTTATGTACGTTATGTGCTGCAAGCTGAGAGTGACTATATACACACACACACATATATATATATACAGAGCAAGTCTTTCCACTGTATTTTTATGAGGTTTGGGATGATGGCATGAAGTGGCACAGTGAAGTAAGTTTGAGGGCTTGAGTGCAGCTATGCCTTTTTTATATATGAAAAAAGAACTAAGTGTAATTCTGTGGCTTATTATGGTTTATATTTAAACCCACACAAACACACAAGAAATACCCAGCTCAGCAGCCAGTCCATGTACATTTTCATAGCTGAACTCTTCCTTGGGTTTATGTTGCAGGGTTTTCCACATCACTATGATGAACGGATATATATTAATTTTTGCGTGTGTTGTGTTACGTTGTACATTCTGTTGCTGCCGCCTGAAGTCTAACAGGCAGAAACATATTCTGTTTTTTGAAGTTGTTCAAGGTATGCATCCCTTCTGCAGTGGAATATCTCGTAAATAGTGTTACCTTATGAATTAATAGCACACATCTCAAATTAGTAATAACTATCCAATCATAATATCTGTTACCACCAACACAATTTGATCTGATAAAGGACTACTGAACCACCCAAATGAAACTTTGGCTTAACTATTCTGAAAAAAATATATTTTAATTTATCTACAATTATCTCTCCATTCAAAAAGTATGTACTGGGCTATAATCAGAAGACTTATTGTAGGCAACATAGATGTAACTTCCAATCTGTGGCTACCCTATCAAAGAGTGAACTTCAAAATATCCTGTCCTCAACAGCCCTGCTTGGTTCTTGTGGTTCCTTTAGGGAATCGGTCCATCTCAGATGTGGTCTTAGTCTTTTCTTGCTGCCTTCCACCGTGCCCAGCATTATTTTCTTTTCCAGAGAATCTTGCCTTCTTATTGTGTGCAGTAGGACAGCCTCAGTTTCAACATTTTTGTCTCCAGAGATACTGTATTTTTTGCTCTATAAGACGCTCTTTTCCACCCCAAAAAGTGGGGGGAAAGTGTCTGCGTCTTATGGAGCGAATACTATAAAACAGTGCTTCCCAGGGCACAGCAGGGGATGCTGGGTGAGAGTGCCTTCCAGACCCTTCAGAGGCTCCACCCACCCACCCAACCCTGCGGGGCCAGCTGGGGCGAAATCACGACCTCAGAAGGGAAAGCCTCAGAAGGGTCCTGGAAGCTGGCGATTTCACCCCCGCTGGCCCTGTGAGGGTGGGGGGAGCCTCCAAAGGGTCCTGGAAGGCACTCTCGGACCCTTCCAAGGCTCCCCCCACCCCTGTGGGCCCAGCGGGCTGAAATTGCCAGAATATTTTTTTCCTGTTTTCCTCCCCTAAAAATGAAGTGTGTCTTAAGGAGAGGTGTGTCTTATGGAGCGAAAAATATGGTAGTTCAGGCTCGATTTGAGTTAGATCTTTGTCTTTCTGTCAGTCCAGGGTATCCACAAAACTGTCATCCAGCAACACATTTCAAACAAATCAGTTTTTCCTGTCAGCTTTCTTTACTTTGCAGCTTTCACACCCATGCATTGTGATGAGAAATACAAAGATGTGAATGATCTTGGTCTTCATCTCCAGTGACACATCCTTACACTTGATCTTTTCTGATACCTTTATTGCTGCCTTTCCAAGTCTTAGCTGCCTTCTGGTTTCTTGACTGCAGTCCCCATTTGGTTGATGACTAAACCAAAGTATACCACATCTCTAAGTAAAACATTATCAAAAAATAAATGAGTCTTTCTCCTGGACCAGAAGTGAAATTGAAGCCATAGCTGAATTATCAAGATCCATAAGGTCATGCACGTGCATGACCTTATGGTCTTATGGTCCATAAGGTTAAGACCCTTATGGTCTTCACCTTAGCCACCTTCCTCTCAAAACGTGAACACAGTTATTATTTTCTGCTTAGCCTTATCGTTATTGTGACTGTCACCAACCTGGTTAAAATGAAACAAAAGCTATTCAGAGAAGATTAAACGAGATATACTGTACAAAGATATCTAAAGTTAGCATTGTTAAGTATATTTGGAAACAGTCAATTGGATAGAGGGAAATGGAACTAATTGTTATCATGTTAACAGCAGCTAGATCGATATTAGAAAGGAATTGAAAAAATAATAATTGATGTTGGAAGAATGGTATAATTAGATGTGGAATCTAGCTGTTAAAGATAAATTAACTGATGAATTGAAAGTTAGAAAAGGATTATTGAAAGAAAATAGTTTTAATGGGATGTAGAACCCTTATATAGAATTTACTAAACAAAGGCTATACCCCCAGAATTTACGAAACAAAGGCTATACCCCCAGCACAGGAATCATATTTTTGGAAAGAGATGGGGCAAATGACATAAATTAAGATGAAACACATCAATGATATATTCCTAATGGTGGTGGGTTACACTGTATATTTGAGTTGTGATTCTTTTTTTTTCATTTATGTTTCCAATATATTTCATTTAAAAAAAATAGAGAAAAGAAAATCACTTATCTCTGATATCCTAGGAAAAGAAATTAAATGCACTTTCTTGCTGGGATGAGAATGAGTTGGGAGTATAGTCAGCATAATTCTTAATTCATAATTCATTCAGTTGGTGTAATGGTTACATAATCACAACAGAATGTGGATAGATGGGGCAAGATGAAATTAGGGTTACATTTTCACCCACAAAATCTTGCAACAAGCATCGATTCTGGCTTACTGGGGGATGCTGGGAGTTGTGGTCCAAAAACCTTAACTATTCCAAGCTCTGAAAACAATGCTTTAGAAAAAATATTTCAGGTGACTAGAAGGTCACCCTCGTCCCACTGCCTCCTTGCTCAGGCTTCCTCAGTCACAACTCTGCAGCAAGCATGGAATGACATCTACTGACACTTGGCAAATTTTATTTTCTGTCTGGATAGTGGTGTAGCCTGTACAGCTTGGTTAAATCTTTACCTTGCATAAAGGTGTTACATGTATGTCTGTGCATATATTTTGGAAAGTAGGAAGCAGTTCTGAAAATTAGTGACATGTCTAAGCACTTGGGTTTAATATGTTTTTATCTTTTTTCTTCTTTAAAAAAACACTAGGTGGCTTTTCAATGGGTGGAGGCATGGCGCTGCATTTAGCCTATAGATACCACCCAGATGTGGCTGGAGTGTTTGTTCTCTCGGGTTTCCTCAATAAGAACTCTGCTGTTTACCAGGTGAGTGTTTGCCACTGAGAAGGTGGTGGATGTTTTTGACACCATTTTGGTCCGATTATGTACAGTGGTGCCTCGCTTAACGATTGCCTCATTAAATGACAAAACTGCTATACGATGACTGTTTTGCGATTGCAAAACGATGTTTTAATAGGCAAAATTCGCTTCCCGACGATCGGTTCCCTTCTTCGGGAACCGATTTTTCACTAGACAACGTTTTAAAACAGCTGTTCGGCGGCTTCATAATAGCCGCCCGCTGTGTAAAATGGCTCCCCACTTTGTTTTTGGATAGATTCCTCGCTTTATAGGCACCAAAAATGGCCGCCCCTATGGAGGATCTTCGCTGGACGGTGAGTTATTCAGCCCATTGGAATGCATTGAATGGGTATTCAATGCGTTTCAATGGGATTTTTTATTTCCCTTAATGAGGATTTCACTCTACAGCGAACGGATTATCCTTGTTAAGCGAGGCACCACTGTATTCTCAGAACTGCTTTACTAGAATTAAACAAATAATGTAAACTATGTTCCATTAAAGATAAGATGCATTTGGAAATACAATTTTCCTGCTTTGTGCCCAGTGATCTCTTTATGCTGTGCCTTAAGATTCTCTTCCTGGGGATAGGTTTCTGAAAAAGAGTTCTCTTAAAAAAAAAAAAAAAGAAGAATAAGACTTTCATTATCCAGGCAGCATGGCTTGCCAAAATGTCAAAGTAAGGATTATCTAGTAGCCATGTCTCTTTGTGAACACCTAATGCTCTGGTTCAAAATTGCTTCAGTTATTCAGTTCTGTTTAGTACTTTAGTGTCTGCTTTGTGTTCTGTCTCATAATCTTTGACCAGCCAGCAGGCATGAAAAGAGCTGGCCTGTTTAGTCCAGCATTCTGCTTCCCACGGTGACCAACCAAATGTCTATGGGAAGGTTATGAGGACAGCAGTTCTCTCCTGCTGCAGTTCCTCAGCAATTGATGTAGGTGTATTCCTTGTGCTTCTGGTGGTAACAAAACACTCATCAACATCAGTAGTCACTGTAAGCTTTATCCTCCATTAATTTGTCTAATCCGTTTTTAGAGGCCATCTAGGTTGGTGGCTGTCATCAGATCCTGTGAAAGCAGGGCCATTGTTTAACTTTATATGAAGAAGCATATCCTTTTATTTGTGCTAAATCTCCTAACAGGCTGCTTCACTGAGCCATAAGCAGATCTTAGAAGAGTTAACTTCTTTGGACTAAGATTCACTGCCAGCAAGTTGTACTTAAAAAAAGCAAATTTCTCAAGCTCTGAAGAAACATAATAGAGTGTGCAGGAGAGAGAAGAATTTTCCTTTCATCAAGGCACTTGCTCCAAGTTCTTTGTCAGTTTGTTTAGCAGAGACTTAGGAGGAGGTCATAGGTCAGTGGTAGAGCACATGCTGTGTGTCTGCAGGCAGTTCCAAGTTCCATTCCTGAGGTCTCCATGTAACAGAGCTAGGGAAGCCAGGCTACAACCTAGAGATCTGTTAGCTCTACTCCCTGATTCATGTCTTCATGCATCGAGGCAGAAAGCTTTCTCATATTCATTGTAGGGTCCCACTATTGAAGTTGAAAGACACAACATTCCTGTGGGAAAGGTGCTGTGTAAGCTGTCTGCACAGGTTTAGAACACATCACATAGCATTCTAGATCAGTGATGGCGAACCTATGGCATGCGTGCCACAGGTGGCACACAAAGCCCTTTCTTCTAGCACGTGACGAGTTAATGGCCCTCTCACCCGCCCTTGTGGATAGAAAACTTTTGAAGTGGCTGCAGCCGGGATTCCCCCTTTCTCTTCCTCTTCTGCGTCCATTGCCATAATTCCTCCCCCTTTCTCTTCTTGTTCTGCGTCCGTCGCCATAATTCCTCCCCCTTTCTCTTCCTGTCCTGCGTCCATCGCTATGGTTCCCCCTGCAACTGCCACTTCTGGTTCTGGTTTTCCGGGTGGCATGACAGCCACTGGTTTCTCTTCCCCCCTTTCATTTTGGGCATGCGAGCTCAAAAAGGTTTGCCGTCACTGATCTAGATCCTGTGGAGTACAGAAGGTTTCCTGTTGCATATGTTAGACTTCAGCATGTATACACATGGCCTGCCTTTTCTCATGGAGTTCTAATTTTATGAGATTTTGAATTCCTCTTTGGAGCTGCTACCGCGTGTCTGCAGTCTAATTATCTAATGATAATTAGAATAGGAAATAGTGAGCTAGACGGACTGATGACACGCCAATAGAAAGCAACAGATTATTATTATTATTATTATTATTATTATTATTATTATTATTATTATTATTATTATTATTATTATTATTATTATTATTATTATTATTATTATTATTATTATTATTATTATTATTATTATTATTATTATTATTATTATTATTATTATTCCTGGCTTGTTAAATATTCTAAGCACAGTCTGATTTAGGCATCCCACTAGGTGTTGAGCATAAGGCATTGACTATCCCTTTTCCACTAGTTCCCTTCTTAAATCTTTTTAAGACTGATAACAGAGCAGATGTCTCATTTGCCAATAGGCACTGAAGAAAGATGGAAAAGAATTCCCAGAACTCTTCCAGTGTCATGGGACGGCTGATGAACTGGTTCTGTATTCTTGGGGTGATGAGACCAACAAGATCTTAAAGTCCCTGGGAGTAACAACAACGTTTGTGACCTTGCCAAACCTGTGTCATGAACTGAACAGAAGTGAGCTTGAAAAACTGCAAGCTTGGATTCTGAAGAAATTACCAGAAGAGACCTGAATAATGAGCAATAATGTTCCCAGCCTTAGGGGCCCAAATGTTCTTGGACTTCAACTCCCAGAAGCCTTCACCACTAGCTATGCTAACAAGGGCTTCTGGAGATTGCAGTCCAAGAATGTCTGGGAATCTGAAGTTGGGGCCACTGAACTATACATTTTTATGCATCCGATATATAGAACTAATATATCCATGTAATATTTTACATGAATGATTCTGTGTTCTGCTACTTTCCATTTTGTAGTATGTACTTCCTATTGATAGAAATATTTGTTTCAGAATAATTAAAAACATTAAAAGCTCTTGGAATGGTGAATTGCTATACTTTTTATTTGGTCCATTCCTCAGATTTTTGTGGGATATTAAATAGCATGAAGTGGATTTATCAAGCCCTAACAGAAACACATCTTATTATGATACGGAAACACACATGCACTCATACACAGGGTGAGCTAATGAAGTCTGTACATGTATGTAATAATTTTTTGTTATTACTATGAATCCAAGCAGAGCATGGAATAGTTAAGTACTGTGTAAGAGGCCCACATATCCCTTTTATATACCCCTGACAGTTCATGACAAAGATCAATTGCCATTGTATATATGGGATTCTGTGTATGGATGTCAAAATCTGCCGGTTTTGTTTCTCTGAACAACACTGGCATTCTTACCCTGTCTCTGTTCCACATTAGAGTTACAAGAATTTTTTTTCCTTTGTAACTATTTTTGTGTATGTATGCACTCTACGTGGTGGCGCTGCGGGCTAAACCGCAGAAGCCTGTGCTGCAGGGTCAGAAGACCAAGCAGTCGTAAGATCGAATCCACGCGACGGAGTGAGCTCCCGTCGCTTGTCCCAGCTCCTGCCAACCTAGCGGTTCGAAAGCATGCAAATGCAAGTAGATAAATAGGGACCACCTCGGTGGGAAGGTAACAGCGTTCCGTGTCTAAGTTGCACTGGCCACGTGACCACGGAAACTGTCTACGGACAAACACTGGCTCTATGGCTTGGAAACGGGGATGAGCACCGCCCCGTAGAGTCGAACACGACTGGACAAAATTTGTCAAGGGGAACCTTTACCTTTACCTTTATGCACTCTACATGGGGCTGCCTTTGAGGCTGACGCGGAAACTTCAGATGGTCCAGAATGCGGCAGTCAGGCTCCTTAGTGGGGTGAGGAAACACCAACATATCTCCCCCACTCTGGCTGCTCTGCACTGGTTGCCCATCTGTTTCCGCGTCGACTTCAAAGTGCTAATGATCACTTATAAAGCCCTAAACGGTTTGGGACCTCAATATTTGGCAGATCATCTTCTTCCACCCAGATCTACCTGAATCCCCCGTCATTGCCAGCAGGGACGGCTGAGGGATCTGACGCCGAGAGAGGCTCGGAAGGAAAAAACTAGAAACCGGGCCTTCTTGGCGGTGGTCCCTCGGCTGTGGAATGCCCTTCCAACAGAAATTCGGCTGGCACCCTCGCTGGGTGCTTTTAAAAGCCAGTTAAAAACTTGGCTATTTAAGCAGGCCTTCCCTCCAGTCAGCTAAGTCTCTCTCTCTCTCTCTCTCTCTCTCTCTCTCTCTCTCTCTCTTCTTTTCTTATTCTATCCCATCTTGGTACTCCTTTTTTAAATTAATTGTCTTAATTAATATTGCAATTGTATTTTTATGATTATATATTTTTATATTGATTTACTTTATGTTGTAAGCCGCCCCGAGTAGACATGGTCTAGAGGGGCGGGGTATAAATTAAATAAATAAATAAATAAAATATGTTTTCCCAAAATGTGTGCATTATGTGTAATTTTTTTTATAAACCTCTGTGCACATTTTCCACGTATACACATTTTTGACATGTACAATAGTACCTTGGTTTACGTATGCCTCAGTTTGTGTAATTTCTGGTTTACGAATGGAAATCTGTTTGGAATAATGCCTCGGTTTACGTTTTGTTTTGTTTTTTCGGTTTGTGAAGGAAGTTTCCCCGCACCTGGCAATCTGCGTTCTGGTTTACGAATTTTTTGCATGACATAACGTCCCAGAGGATGCATTGATTTCATAAATCGAGGTACTACTATACTTCAGATATATGGATTTATGAGCATATTTTCTTGACCAAAATACATTGCAAGACTTAGACATATATGGATATGAGAACCAAGCTGTGTTTTGTCATACTGCCTATCTTAAGAGTTGGGAAATAGATACCGTATTTTTCCATGTATAAAACAATACCTTTTCCTAGAAGAAAAATTGAGGGTCATCTTATACACAGAAAGAGGCAAAGGAGCAGTTGCGCAGACAATATAGATAAGACAAAGAACTACATAGTTATATATATAATCACTGTAGCCAGAATTCTTTATGTCAAGAATTGGAAGAAACTGGTGATACTGAAACAAGAGGAAATTATTGAGAAGATACAGGAAGCGGCAGAAATGGATATCTTATCAGAAATGTTGAAAGACTGTCCGATACAAAAAGCAACAAAACAATGGGATTTATTATATAAATGGTTTGAGTCACCAGATAGTACTTGAATAACATAGATTTAAACTAGGATGTAAATGTAAATTAAAACCTGGGGGGGGGCAATCAAATAGTAGAAAAGCGGAAAGCTGAGTTGATATTGAATTATGTATAGATTGGATGGCAGTATACTTTGTGTTTCTCCTCCTCCTTTCTTTTCCTCCCATATTCCCCTTTACCCTCTATCCCTTACCTTATCCCAAGTTGTTGTTGTTGTTAATAATAATTATTATTATAATAATAATTATAAAAATTATAATTATAATTATTATAATAATGAAGAAGAAGAAGAAGAAGAAGAAGAAGAAGAAGAAGAAGAAGAAGAAGAAGAAGAAATAGCATCTTATTATGATATGGAAACACACATGCACTTATACACTGGGCGAGCTAATTAAGTATATACATGTACTTTATTCCTATATGTAATAATTTTTTGTTATTGCTATGAATCCAAACAGAGCATGGAATAATTAAGTACAGTGTAAGAGGTCCTCATATCCCTTTTATATACTCCTCTCACAGCTGCCCATTGACTGCTGCCACCACTGCCCAATCACCTCTTCCAGCGCCACACATGGAGCTCACCTCCAGCTCACACCACCACCTTGTCCCCTGCCAAAGGGAGCCCACGAGTGCTGCTGGAAGAGGTGATTGTGCGGCAGTGGCAATCAAGGGGCAGCCACAAGGGGCAGCCGAGCGCAGCTGCTCCTCCGAAAAAGGTTCAAAATTGGGGGTCGTGTTATACATTTGGGGGTGTTATACACAGAAAAATACAGTATTTTCATAGGACAATGTGAACTCAGCTAATTTATGTTCTGTCTAATTCTATACATATTTGTTCAAAAGTGAATTCTTGTGGGTTCACTCAAATTTGTTTTGTAGTAGACATTAAGATGGTAGCCTCAAGCAAAAATGGAGGCCACAGGACATTCAAGATCACAGTCATGCTGCAGTATTTTAAACCCAAAACCCATCAGAAATGGGAAAAAAACACTCCAAAAAGCAACAAAACCCCCCAAGACCCATCAGAAATGAGGGGAAACACCAAAGAACAAGACCCCCAAGACCCATCACTGCACAGAAACATAACTCCCAGCTCAAAACCACACTGCAAAAACACGCAGAACAGCCCGAAGCCTCCCTGCAAACACACACACACACACACTCAGAAGCAGAAGGAGGCAGTCCCAAGCCTCCCTCCGACAACGTCGCACACTCTCTACTACTGGGGTGAAAGAGCTACAAAGAAGCAGCCTTGTTGCCACATAGTTAGCAATTTGAATTTCCCCCCTTTTTTCCCTGCCTTTTTTCTGTTCATAAGTGGAAGCTCCAGTTGCAAGTAGAAGCAAAATTTTGCAGCCGGAGCTGGTCATAACACGAAATGGTCGTAAATAGGGACATTCGTAAGTCAAGGCACCACTGTACATTTAAAACTATGTCTTGGAAATAGTTTACTATAGCTATTGAAAACAATCTAGGTGTACCAAAACAATTAGTCAGCTTTGCACCTAAACAAGGTCAACGAATTATAAACATCCTGGCAGCTGAATGATGGTTTTTTTAAAGCTTAGAGATGTTGTATGTAGGTAGTTGCACTTGATAGTGTGAACTTTTTGTAGTTCCAAAGTCTTTGTATTGTAGTATTAACTTTTCCAGGATTTGGGTTTTTCAAATCTTTGATTCTACAGGACTGTGTTCATAAAGGTTCTGCAAACAGTTGCTAGACCAAAACAAAAAACAAAAGAAAAAACTCACTTGTTATCAGCATAACATAATGACAGCTTGCCAGATTGTAGATTGCAGACCGTTAGAGTTATAATATATGTAAAGAAATACAATTTCCTATTGAAAAATTATTCCTGGATTTTAAGCATTTGGACTTCCAAGACCTGCAGAGA
Source organism: Pogona vitticeps (assembly GCF_051106095.1). Lineage (NCBI taxonomy): Eukaryota > Metazoa > Chordata > Lepidosauria > Squamata > Agamidae > Pogona > Pogona vitticeps. Next base: position 34,001,549 of record NC_135783.1, read on the forward strand.
AGGTTTGTTTACAGTTAGGAGAAAAGGAAAACAACAATTAAGAATTATAAATATGTTTTAGTAAGACACACTCATTCATCATCAGAACTCCACACTGCTTTGGGCACCAGACATCACACAACAATCATCATGGATTTCCCTTCATAGATGTAAACTAGGACAAGGCTTATTTGGCTGGGTGAGCACTTAAAGTAATTGTGTGTGTGTTCTTAATATGCTTCAAGGCTAAAAACTACTTAAAGTTATAATGCTTTTTTACTTCATTCTTATTTTTAAGAACTCTAATGTTTTAAGAGGTATATTCCCTATCTCTTGTTTCCCAATTAAGCTATACAGTAAGCTCCTTTATGTTTGGATTTAAGTTCTACCTATGACTAAAGTTTCAAAATATGCATCTTTTTACAAGTTTTAAAGAAGGATATTTTTAGGTATTTGTGCCTACAAGTTTCTTCATAGCTATAAGACTTATATTTTACACTCAAGTATTTTGTGTGTATAGAACATAGAAGCAAGGCAGATCAAGCTTGTAGAAATAGACAAGCTGATGTTGCCTGGAATTATTGTAGTGATGAAAAACCATATACCTTGATACTCAGATGAATTTTGATATGATTGCTGGTGATTGGTTTCATTCTGTAGATAACCCTTTTTGGGGGAAATGATAACTGCGACGAACACAGGTTTCTGAAATTTTTTTGGAGGTCTGTAAAGTTCTGTTGGACTCTTTGGGTCAGGGATCAGGTTTATCTGATCTGATAGGACAGCCTACAAGCAATACTTGTCTATAACAGCAATTCCTCCATGTACTTAAACGTTTAAAAGCAACTGTTTCAGGGCAGTTTTTAAGCCAATATGTAATTTAGTTTTTCATTTCAGTCTTCAAAGTTGAATATCATTTGGCAAATCTAAATGAAACAAGTGAATGGGCTTAAGTCACCTGTTTCATAATACCTTCTGGAGCTACCACTTACATTGGCAAAGTACATAATTCAGCAAGCAAATGAAAACTACCTCAAATTAGGCTTGAACTCTCCTGAGCGCTGTAAATGTTTTCTGTTCTGCTTGGACACAAAGTGTGGGTTTGGTGGTTGCTTGTTTTTTCTGTCTCTCCTTTTAATCTACCTCTATAAATAAATGTGGATAATGCTGGGCAGGGGGGAGGTTGCTAACCGTAAATGGATGAGAGTTTTGGTGCATTTTGACCGCTTAACATGCTACTGCAAACACAGGGTTGGGGAACAATTTCAAGAAAGTCTCAGCTCAGTTAGTCAAGCCTAAAATCAATGATAACAGAAGTAGAATAACCAATGGAATCTACAGATCCGTTAGTCTCTTATTAAACTAGCTGAGAATCAAGTCATTTAGGACAGGGATCCCCAACGCCCAGTCCGTGACCCGGCAGCGACCGCGCCACGGACACAGATCTCCTGCCACCCCCGTGCACGCCACTGCACACCTGCACATGAGCGTGCTCTGCCCCTGTGAGTGCACTGTGCACATGTGTGCGAGCTGCCCCATGAGTACTGCCATGCACATGTGCGAGCGTGCTCCACCCTCCGCGGGTGTGCCACACACCTGTGAGAGTGCCACCCCATGCCCAACTGGTCCACGGTTGGGAAAAGGTTGGGGACCACTTATTTAAAACAAAAGAAAATTGTCTTCTAATCATTCAATAATTCATTCAAAAATATGACTCATTCGTGGGGATAAATTGAATTCATGGTTCGGGAGACCCCATCATTTTTTTTAACCATCTTGCAAAACAGTAATCTAAAAATGGATTTCAAGCAAACAGGACATAAAGCCTTGTATATAAATAAATAAATCCAGAAGACCTAGAGATACCGCATAAATCTCTCACACACACATTTGTGCACACATGCACAGAGCTAGAGGTAAAAACTCCTTTTCCTGGCTGAAGTTCCGAAGGCATAACCCATTGATTCTCCAGCTGTGCACTGCAGCACCCAGGTGCACCATCAAGCAGGTGCACTGCAGAGACAGAGAAGTTGGTTGGGGAGAGGGGGAGACTTCAACTGGCGCCCATCAGCTCCCCCTTCAGCTTTGCCTTGCTCGCTCTCCCCCCCACATACCATCCGTTCCCTTTCCCCTCCTCCCAAACCCTTCCAGGGGCTGCTGGGAAGGTGGGGACAGTGGCAAGATGGCTCCGCTGGCTGTCTGGAGTTCCAGCGCACGGTTCTAACTGCCACCCGTGCCACTGGCCACTGCTGCCTCCCACAGTTCTGCCACTGCTGCCTCTCACGCTACCCTTGCCTTGGCCCTTCATTGCTGCTGTTGCGCCTGCTGGACTTGAGGCAGAGTGGAGGAAGCCCCAACTCAGCCATGCTGCTCTTCAAGAGCAAGGGAGGGTGAGACAGAGGCCGAGATAACCTCGCAAGGGCTCCCTCCAACCGTCCTTCTCCCCACCACCAACCCTCCTCCTACAGCTGCCTCGCTGCCCATCCTTCTGTGCAATCTTCCCTTCCGCCATCCCTCTCATCTTCCTTCTCTCCTTTTATTCAGGCCTCTACTATCAAGGCAGCTGCCGTTGCCGCAGCACATCCCTCCCAGCCAGGTCATTTGCCTCCTTTCCTCCTTTCATTATTTTCCCCACATTTCCCTTTCTCTTCCTGCACCTCTCTCTCTCTCTCTCTCTCTCTCTCTCTCTCTCTCTCTCTCTCTCTTTCTTTCCCTCTTTCCCCTCTCCATCAGATCTCCATTTCAGTCCTTTTCTTTCCTTCTCATTGAAGCTCATCTCTTGCTGGCCACATCCTGCTAGCCCTCCAGCCACCCAGCCACCTCCCCCAGTGGTGCAAACCATTCCTTTCCACTCCATACTCCTGCCACCCCTTCCTATCTCCCTTTCTTTGCCCCATTGCTCTTTCCCTACCTCCTTCCCGCTCTCCTCCTCACTGGGCCCCTTATTGGCCAATGGCTGCAGTTCCGCAAGAGGATACTTTGGGTTTGGGGGGGAGAAGGGCAGGGGGGTTGCCCAGTCTGGGTAGTACTTTGTAACAGGCTGGGCTTCCCCCCTTCCCTTCCCCTCACCCAAAGCATATTGAAGAGCCGCAGCAAGTAGCTTGTAAGTCAAAGCAGCTGCGAGTGGAAAAGGTTTCGGAGCCACTGGCATAATTAATCAACTGGCAGATAAGTATTACTCTTGGAGAACCAAACTAGCCTTTCTCAGCATTCAGTCAACTAGAATGCAGATGGGTCACCTGGACCCCTGCAGCCGGTTTCCCACAAAGGCCAATCAGATATCAGAGCGTGAAGTCAATAGGATTTTCCCATTGTTGCTTCTTGGCAAATTGTATCCAGCGACATATATTGTGACTCTTAGCCATTAGCCCTCATAAATGTCACTGGTCTCCTTTTGAAGTGAGGATTAAACCTAAACATGCTTGGCACATGTTTAGAAGTGGAGCTCTCATAAATGCAGGAACTCTGCTGGCCCATAGGTGCAGTAATCCTCCTGAGAGGTGCAACCAATCTCTACTCAGACCTCTCCTGTGTAGCAGGGCATAGGGCAGGGAGGAGCAGGGTTTTGACCTCCTTAAGACCAGCAAGTGGGCTGATTGTGGGGTTTCTCTGGTGGGGCAGCCTGCCCTCTGCTGCCAATGAGCTTGACACTGGTTCTCAAACCTCTGTGTCTCTCAGTGCCTGCCTTAGTCCTGATGGACCTTAGCAGCTTCCTCCATTGGCCTGAGCATCTCAGTCCCGGTCTCGGGACCATGGCAACAGACCATCTCCCTCCCACCCAGCCTTCAACTTCTCCAGTGCTGGCAGCACCTCCTGGGCCTCACACACCTCCCAGTCCATGGCGTCCGTGCAACACTTCTCTCTTGTTTCTCCCTCCTTCTTAAATCCAAGCCTCACCATGGCCACACCTGCAGCCTCGAGGGTGTTGTCCACCTCCCCCTCACCAACATCCCAGTCCACAACAAAGCTGTGGGTGGGGAATCCAGCCCTTGCTCTCTGAGGTGGAGACTCCACTGTCATGACTGGGGGGACCCTCACCGGTCCCACAAAGTAAGACAAATAAATAAACAGGAGCATTGCTCAGTGTAGCAGTTTGTTGAAGATGCATCATTGTACCCTACAAAATAGCCAGCACTTGATTGCATAGCACCTAGTTAATTGAACTGATTTCAGTCAAAACATGGTGATGAGATGAGAGGTTGCTATGTATGGATTTCTTTAAAAAGTGTTCATTTTGTGTTATATAATTCAGTGTGACTTGACTTCCAGGAGTCAGAGCAGCACTCTGATGATACAATGGTGATGATATCAGAATTCATTATCACCTTCTTTAAAAACTAAAATACACTTGTGCTGACCAAGAAAAGATAATAGGCAAACCTTCTGTAAACGCTTCATGAAATCATTCTTGGCTGTGTCTATTCATTTTTCCCCCTTAAAGGATGATACATCAGCAAATGAAATATGTGAGCTTCTCAAAAGGGCTGGCAGTGCTATCCTTAGAATGGCAAGTTTTTCTCCCTCCGAAAACAAATGTTCTGAAAGTGTCTTTGATTAATGCCAGACTACTGACATGTCTAATCTTCTTCATATGGTAGAGAAGAACTTGTGATCGTGTCGCCTCGACTACAGAACTGCATTTGTAATTACCATTGGAGGTAAATATGTAAATGGTTCTTCTTACATTGGAAACTGGTCATTTCTCAGGTTGTTCTTTCAAGTGATGAAGTAATAGCGCTCACTGCTGATATGTAGCAGAAGGTGAAGCCATTGCATATGAAAATCCATGGATGTGGCTTTTAAAAAAGAAACTCAAAATTCTACAGGCCCAAGGACAAAATTGCATCCTGCCCAATTTGTTCCAGGCATGCTGTCCCTTGCATACCCCCTGTCCATTCTGGAGTGCAATGGTCTACTCCAATCTTTTTGAGTAGACCATTGCCTTGTCAAGGTTCTGGCCTTGTCAAGATTCTGCAAATACATTTGCTCAAAATCCCCTCCTTTCATAATTTGCATACATCGGATTTTGTGTTACTTCACGTGTGCACATACCTATCTTACATGTATGTGTTTGGGTGTGCGTGCACGCGCACATCATCATAAATCTTAGAACTGCAGAGCCAGAAGGGACATTGGGCCATTGAACTCCCAACCTCTAGCTCCACAGCCAGATATCTAAACCAGCTCACTAATACTGTCATATCAAGCAGGATATCTTACTGCATTTTCAGTGAGGATTACTTTGGTTTATGTCCATCACTAATACAAGAAATGCAGGATAAGTATTCTGTGTTGACCAAACTTATAATGGGTGGAGTTCCATATAATTTCTTCTCTTTGTAGTAGGCGTAGACATGCTAGTCTGTGCAAGCATTATAGGTAAAGGTAAAGGTTCCCCTTGATATTTAGTCCAGTTGTGTCTGACTCTAGGGGGCAGTGCTCATCCTCATTTCCAAGCTGTAGAGACAGCATTTGTCCGAAGACAGTTTCCACGGTCACCTGGCCAGTGCGACTAGACACTGAACACTGTTACCTTCCCACCATGGTGGTACCTATTTATGTACTTGTATTTGCATGCTTTCGAACTGCTAGGTTGGCAGGAGCCAGGACAAGCGACGGGAGCTCACTCCATTGCATGGATTTGATCTTATGACTGCTGGTCTTCCGACCTTGCAGCACAGAGGCTTCTGCAGTTTAACTCACAGCGCCACCACGTCCCTACTGCAAGAATTAGGGGTGAAAGCAAAATAGAAATAAAAAGGAAAAAACCCTCTCTTTTTTACTTTTTATTTCTATTTTGCTTTCACCTATGATTTATTCTCTTTCCTATGTTCAGGCAGTGCTCCATTTCAAAAGCGAGCTATACCGATACTAATTTTAAAAGAAGACCACCCTTTAAAAATGAAAAGAAAGGGCTAGCTGTTTTTTTTTTGGGTTTGGAAAGTTTACCATTCCAATCTCATTACACTATGGATAATGCTTTCTTACATCTGTGTGTAGCTGAAGTGTGTGACAGATTTCCCAAACCCCGTCTAGTCTCTTAAAGCTTGTATCCAATTATATTCATGCTAGTGTGAGATGTTTGTTGTTAGCAACTTCACATTTCCAGAGTTAATGCAAGGGGAGGTGTTCAGTACAATTTTGGCTGTGCAAGAAGCAAAGCGACTAGCTGCATTACTGCACTATCAGGGATTTTCACTCCACTAGCTTGATGTTGGCCTTTGATTGCAAGCCTGAATCCAGAGTTGCTTTATTTATCTTAGATAAGTAGGTAATTGGTATGATCAACAACTTTTGGACTGTTTTCCAATTTGTAAAGCACGAAAACTGCCTTTGACTTTCTCTGCCCTGGCAACAATAGGGGAAGAGGACCATTTTTTTTTCATTGCAACGCCTTCTCCCCCATTTTAAAGTAAAAAGGAGACCAAACAAATGTACCATTTTGGTGATACAGTTCTTCGCTGGTGTAGCACAGCCTCTTTCCACTATATTAGAAATTCTATTTAATATTAGATAGTCTGCTCTTTTGTTGTCTTAGTGTGGTAACCTTGAAATGAAGTTTGTTCTTTCTTGTTTAGGAAGGTCAGGAGAAGACAAAAAAGAAGTAGATCTGAATCCTATCGATGGTCTCAACTAAAATAGACACATTGAATCAATTGTTGAATGGTAGATCAGCTCTTATGAAAATCCCATTGATACAGAGGCTCTGCTCTAGTTGGGATGACCAGTAAGATTCTGACCATCATTCTTTTTTTTTTCCTTTTTTAAAAAAATCTTTTGTATTTCAAAAAGCATTTGCATAAGGATACCAAAAAGTAGGCACCAGATTCTAACTTATTTTTTCCTTTATTATTATGTTTAATTCAAAGTTTCTTATTCTTCCTCCCATTGAAAAAAAATAGTTTGAAACATTGGGAAGGAACAAACACGTGCGGAGAGGCTTTATTTCAAAGTTGATCTGAAAACCAATTTTTGCAGCAGAGCTATAAGTTTCTGAAAGTTGCGGTTCATAATGGAAAGGCTGGCAAATCCTGAATGGCGCTGCTGTATGTCCTGAAGCTTTTAAGTTTTTTCCATTTCTGAACCGAAAATAAAGCTAAGTTGCAATACTTTCCTTAGAGGCTCCTAGGTTTCCCGCCAGTAGAAGTTGCTGGATTTGGAGTTTCCTCAAATGTAGCCACTGGAATATTTTATTTTGCCTTTTGAGGTGACAGTTTGATTTGCTCAGCAGGTTTGCACAGACTGTGGGTGGACCTAGATGAGTGTTTAGCAAAGAGTAGCTTGCCATGGTGGCTATTTCACTGTACAGGCCAAAGTGCACATCGCTGCAGTCTGACACACCATCATGTGTGGCTTGTCCAATAATGGTATGGTTGTCTTTCTCCATGTATTATTGGTGGGCACTGTACCACTTAGTTTTGTCCACACTGCCAACTCCCTTCTCTGTGCTTCCATGCCCAGTGTGGGTAAATTGTTATGTGGCATCAAGTCACATCCAACTTCTGTGAATTAATGACCTCCAAAAGGTCCTATCAGTAACAGCTCTGCTCATAGTAAGCTATCTCATGCTCAATCTTCCTCTCTTTTAATTTCCCAGGTAGAGAATACTCAGAAGTGGTTTACCATTCGCTTCTTCTGGGGGCATCCTGGGGCTATGCAGCTTGTCTAAGGCCACACAGACTGGAAGCACAGTGGGGAATCAAACTCCCAACTTCTAGCTCTGCAGCCACAAACCTAAATCACTGAGCTGTCCAGTCAGCTCAGTGTATTGAGGAAACACATACATGAACATAGGTTGCCCACAATATTCGTTATACTGTGTGTGTTTATTGAGGAGCAAGTTCTGCTGCGCGCATTCAAACTTTAGGTGAGATATACTTACATGGGCACAAGGCCTATTGAACATACATTGACCTTATTTCTAAATAAAAGTGGGATTAGGATTGACCTAGTAGAGGCATAAAAGCAAACATGGCTAATAGGTATGTAAATATTGTACTCATTTTTCTTACCTTCACAATTTTGCACCAAATAGTTTGGCTTTTGCATTTTGCACAAGATTGCTTTGGGTGTTTTTGTGGAAAAATAGGCTTGTAGTATTCAATTTCTCTCACACAGTAGTTGTGAAGAATCTCCCTATAGTGAGAGAAAACATGTCAGTGCTTTTTGTCATAGAAATAGCCCATATACTGGATTTTGGGAGGGTTCCCCATTTCCCTATATTGTTGAGCACCCATTGTGAAATTATGACCCATTTTTATCTTACACTGCCTTAGAATGTTTGTAGAGAGTAGGGATCTGATGTAAATGTTCAAATGTTCAGTGACTCCTTTCTTGTGAGTAAAAATGAAAAATTTCAGAAGTCCCCCCTCCCACTGACCAAGATTACACATGTTGCATGCCTCCCCATCCCTTTTGGGGGGGGGGTTGTGAAGACATTTTGGCACTTTTTTGGTGGAAAATATGTAGTGATTTTTTTTTTCCCATTAAAAGCTTATTTTGCACAAAATATGAGGCTTTTCATGAAAAATACAAGGGCTGTGTTTTTTAAACAAAATCTGTAGGGCTTTGTGATTTTCTTTTACTGATGATAAATGCACTGGTCTTTTCAATCTTGTGTAAAAGCAAAAAAAAATCTCCCAGTGGCTACCCAGTTATTCTAGTCAGGTATAATGATAGCCTTGGTATTAGAGTGTTCTTTAATATGTTTCTTGAATGAAAAAAAAACTACAAGTAATATTTTCCACATTTTGATATAAGTTTCTCAAACGTATCGAGCAGAGCATCACATTTTTATAACCAGTGGTCTACCATCTCACCAATAGCTAATGCAGAAATACAGTGTGCTCTTGTGTTTTCTTTGCATATATAAAGTAAAACGTACCCATTCCATGCCCTAGTGGCTTCAGCTAAACCCAAATGTACATAACTTCTAGCCATGATCCAGTCAATAATGAAGTCCCAAGGGTTAATGGTTGTTTTCTTTCTGGTTACTACCTTCTTCCTCCAACCATCCCGCTCCTGCTCCAGCTGAAACCACAGACTGTTTCATAATTTTGGAGTAATTGCAATAAAACTGCAATTACGTTGATATCAAATTTAAAAGTTACATCATGCAATACCAGGCAGCATATTTAGGGTCCAAAAGCGATATTTTTTTCCTCAAGCACTGACCAAATCTGGGGCAGCTTAATTTGACCAAGGTGGCTATTTAGGTTCCCTCAGTACATGTCCTAGGATATTCAACCTGGTGAAGCCTCTACAAAGCCTAAAGAGTTCTGTAGAAGAAGAAAATTGTGCTCGCTGTTGACTGTATCAGAGCAGTCCATAGCAGGTGATGATGACATCCAGGAAGACACTTTCCATCTGAAATTTGAGAGCTCTGGAGATATACTTCTTGAGAACCACTATCTCTAGGGAAGGTAACCAAATAGTACTAAATTAGAAATTGGGTAAACATTTGTTTGTTGGTTTAATTATTTTTATCCCACCTTTCTGAATCTGGGACAACTTTCATCAATAAAAGACAATCTTTAAAAGCTCATAAGAGAAAGTATACAAATATTTTAAAAGAATTAAAAAAAATAGAACTGCCAGCCAGTTCAGATAATACTGAGCTGGTGAAACAACTGACTGATTTGCTGCAAGGCAATGTCTTATGTTCTTAAGAGACAAAAAGAGCAGAAATGATTACTATTAGCAATATTTCATATCACTTTAAAGAGGTCGCGTCTTTTAGCCCCCATCTTTGGAATCATTGTTTTCATAACCAGCATGTCAATCAACCTAATGCTTGTTCACTACTTACGTATGAAGTCATTTTTCATACATGAAGTCATGAAGTAATTGCCTGGAAAAAGGTAAACATTTTAAAAAAAACATCTATGAGACAAGGTTTAAAAGGGTTACCTGATGCCTCTTGCAACTGAAACTAAATAATGGTTGTATCCACAAGAAATCTGTCTTGTATCTTTGCAGTGATGTCATGTGGAACCCCCCAGCCCAAGTGGTTTCACATGGGGCTCTTTTTCAATACACTTCATTCATGGGGCAGGAGCTTCATTGTGATTTCACTTTTTCCATTTTATAGCAAAGGGAAGTACATAATAGGGCGCTGCCGGTTTGATTTATGGGTGTTTTCTAGTTGGGTAGCAGCTGAAATGTTGTTGGGCACAACTTGGTTGGCTCTTTGAAATGTTTAGACTCCAAAATTCTTTTTGAAACATTTAATCTTACCTACATTTACTGACAGCTTGCAAAGTATTTACCTGATATGGTTAAAAAGATTTTATGGGTAAAAAATATCTTCCATTTGATATTTGGAAGCTGGCTAAACGGCCATGGGCTGGCAACTGGTGGCCTTTGGTGCTCATGCAGTGTCTTAGGTTCAGATATAGCAAATATTACCTTTTTTTTAACAGCAACTCCCAGAAGGCCCCATCCCATGGTGCAGTGATGACTGTGAGATTCCAGACATGGTTAATCTAAAGACAACTGCTCTCTCTTCAACTTAATTTCAAAACTCTTGTACAAGCAATTGATTCTGCCTTCTGCAAGAGTGAGCTGTCTTTTCCTCAGTAATTCACACAGTGAGGAGGAAAAGGCATAAAGAAAGGTAGAGAGGGGGAAGTGATGTCAGGGGAGAGAGAAAATGGTGGACGAAAGACAGGAGAAAGGGTGGTGTTTGCTGCTTTTCTGGCACTGGTCCTATCTGCTACTCTGAATCCCAGGCACAGCTGCTGACAGAAGGAGTTTGGTCCTAACCAGAAACAGGTTGCCAATAACTGAACTAGAAATTCCATGGCAGATCTGCCTGTGGTAACTACTGTAGCCATGCTGGTAGGGGTGGAGGTGGGGATATTCTAGAAGTTATAGGACAAAAAAGAGTAACCTTTCCAGGCCCTAGAACCAGGTGACTGCTGAAGAACGGTGAAGTAATTTGATTATACTGTGGGAAGTGTTGTGCCTATTTACAGATTGGTGTAGCTCCACCTCCTTTTGCTTGCAAAATACACAATTTTGGTTTAGTCCTTCTCTCATTGACGACCTTTCTCCGGTCTCACAGTTTTTTTGTGGTGGACTTTCTTTCAGTCCCAGGACCTCCACAGCCACATCTAGTGAGGAAACAAGAGGGGTTTTTGGTGGCTGCTTCAGGGCTGTGGAACCTTCTCTCAAGAGAAGACCTCCCTCCTACTGTCCTTCCACTGGCAGGTAAAGACCTTTCTCTTCAGGTCCAGTGTAGAGGGCACATTTTACAGGAATACTGTACTTTTAAATATATATTTTTTAATTTTATGTTTTTACATTGTTTTAAAATATTTTATTTCACTGTTTCTTCAACGTGATAATGTTTGAATTCCAATATTATAACTTAATTTTAGCTATTACCTGCTTTTTAAAGCATTCTGCAAGTCTCTATATTGGAAGAAAGCTGGGATGTTAAAAATAAATAAATGAAGAGAATAGTGCACTTTGCACACAGGAGGAGGAGAAATTTAACCTAGAGTCAGTGATGGGAGGCATTATTTGGCCCATTTTAAGAGCCACATTTCTCTGGGTAGGAGTACCCAAGTCCCAGAGCTTCTCATCTGTGCTGCTGCTTGCTATCACCATTTCCCGTCTGCCCTTTCCCAGCAGGCAGAGGCAGGAGCAAGAAGGAGAAACAGTAATGGACCTCACTTGTTTTGTCCTCTTTATCTAGACAGTGGCACAGATTGGTCCCAACTGGGCAGGAGAAATACATGGAATTTTCCAATAGAAAACTACTCCAAAGTCGTCTACTACAATATATTTTGGCGGAAGGGCACCTTAAAATCCAGAGCCAGGACTGCTTCCTCTAACTGCAATACATCCAGACTCCAGAATCCTAGCAGGGGACTGGCTGAGAGATGGGGAGAGTTACAGAGGCAAGTAGCAGATGTGAGAAACGTCCAACCTTTTCTGTGCTTCTTGGTCCCACAGTATCTTCCCCGCTGAGAGAAAGAATAGGAAGCCAAATATTCAGTCTTTCTCTGTGCATCAGAATTCAGCTCACTCTTGATTGTAATCCTGGACTGTTACATTCTGGATTCCACCCTTAACCTGAATGCTCCAGTTTCAGAAGGAGCATTTTTTTTTGTGCACCTAGGGCAAATGTGCCAACTGCACCCATGCCTGGAAATACCGGATCTAACCCTAGTAGACCCACAATCCTGCTGGCTGGGAAATTCTGGCATCCAAAATAGTAACTTTTCCCAGCTCTGGGTAGATCCCAGGAGCTTGTGGCACCACCAAGGGTACCTTCTCTGGTGGACTACAGTTCTTGTATGGTGTGATTTGTTTCAGGGCAGGAGGCTGAGCAAGCAAATAAAGGTACAACAGAAAGCATCATATTACTAGAACGATCAGCATCCATGCCTAAATCAGCAAATAAATCTGGCCTCTGTCAGCATCGCTAAATTCTTCTTGGAAATCATCTATAGCCGTTTCCTTCAGTGCCAGAAAATCAAGAGGCTCGTCACCCTGTCAGCTTCTCCAGCAGAACGCAACTGCCCTCCAAGTTGGCTGTACTTGTGTTTGGCAGCAGAAAACCTGTTCTTCGTGGCCATGTGCTGAAGCAGTGGTGGCAAAGCTGAAGCGGAGGGCAGGAGGGCACTTCTAGTACAGCTGTGACAACCTTGGCAGTGGCTTAATTCTAAAATCCTCCTGTTGATGAACTGTACTTTAACGTTCCAGTTTGGGTGGGTGGGAGGTGAAATCTTCTTACAAGATTGCATTTTGTACTGCATCCAAATGTTTGTACGAAATGTGAAAACGGAAAGAGTTGAAAATTGTGGTTGTGAAACAAATCTCTGTCTCTCCTCTCCTCACCAGCACAACTCTACCTTCCCTTGTTTTATTTAAACTTGCCCTTCTGTTTGCTTTGGCATCTGCCTGTCTTTTCCTGGAGAGATGTTTCCTGAAGAAATGAAGTGACCCAAACTACCTGCTCGTTTTGCCCATCTTCTTCTCAGGAAAAATGCCCAGAGACAGGAGAATATATAAAGTGTTGGCCTTTCAATAAATAAGCATGTGGAGAAATTTGTACTTGGACGAGCTGAGCTTGATGAAGAGCTGGGTGTTTGGTGGCCATGAATGAAGGACAAGGGCTAGATTCTGAGGGAGACATGGAGGCCAATTCAAAACAATGAAAAAGAGTTTCAAAAGAGAGGGTCCACCACCATCCATTAAAAAAACCCACTCAGGCAGCCAGTCACTCAGAGAAGTCTTGCCTGAAGAGAAAAATCTTCACCTGCTTGTAGAAGGACAGCAAAGATGGGGCCAGTTTGGTCTCCTGTGGAAGGGAGTTCCAAAGTCTGAGAGCAGCATCAGAGAAGGCTCTCTTCCATGTCCTCATGTTATTCATATGGATGTGGCATTTACTCACTATCCAGGTATCTTTCTGTTTTGTAAGAAAAAACTGTATCTGGGTTCACTGGCCCATTTTTCTCTGCTTGTGGGACTTGCCCCTTTACCATAAGATGCAGTAGGAACAAAATGGAATTGACTAGAATTTGACCCCTTTTTTCCTGAATTGCCATATATCACTATAATATGTTGCAAAGAAATATATGTATATATTGTTTATGGCAGTGGTGGGATTCAAATAAATTAACAATAGGTTCTATGCCCAAATGGCAAATAAATAAATAAATAAATAAATAAATAAATAAATAAATAAATAAATAAATAAATAAATAAATGCCCAGGACAGTGGGATCCAATGAGAGTTTCTTCTACAGTGATCTCCTTACTGCCTATCATCACAACTACTTCTCACATGATTAAGATATCTGGATAAGTGTATCTGTTTGGGCATGCCGCTGCTGTTAACCTCACCATGGGCATGTGCCAAACACACACAAACAAACACACACCTCACAGTGGGTGCTTATGACCAGGTTTGACAGAGAACTGACACATCTCTCCTTCCCTTTACTTCCTATTTCACCCTATAGCTCACCAGTAAAAATTGCTTCCATCCCCTTTCCTGCTCCTGAAATGACTGATAGCCCTGCTTGTTGTTACCTGGAGGCTGCCTTTGCACACCTGTTGAGGAGTTCTTCTCCCCCCCCCCCGCTTCCTTCTGGCTTGGAAGGTATGGTCTCTTTTCAATCTGTTGCCACTCCACCTCAACCCCACCACCTCAATCGGTCCAGAACACTGCCAAAGAGCCCGAAAAACCCACAACAGCCAACATCAACAAATGCTTGATTAGTATGCTCTCATGTATGTCTTTTCTGGAGAATGCTGCCTTCTCATGATGGTCCCTCCCCCTCGGAGTCCCTCCGGCCCCCACCCACCCCCCATGTTGACCTGTGGTCAAGATGCGTCTGAATGTCTGGAGAGAAGAGTTTCAATTCCCCTTATCTATTGATATGTTTATGTGTTTTCCTTTCTTGGCCCTGGATATATGGCCTTCAAGAATAGTAAGTCTTACTAGTGTTAAAATACTGATAGCTGTCTTCCTCCTTCTAACAGAGTGGGCCATCTCTGTGTGCCATTTGTCTCCCGAAATTGTCAGTTTTGGGGCAGGAGGAAGAGTTCTTTGTTACTCTAAATGAGGCTTGGAGGTTTCATCTCTTTGTGGTGTGAGTGACTTTTCTATTGCATACATTGCTTGCGTGGATCAGTGAGACTGTCACTGGCTCATGCATTGGATATTCTCTGGGATTTAAAAAAAAACTGTTTCTAGGCAGAGCAACAGTCTTATGTGGTACCTTTAACTTGAAAAAAATCATAGTAAAACGAGGATGGTTGTTTGTTTGATTGAAGCGGTCTCACCCCAAAACTTTTTCCCTCTGTGTCCTGCCCTCATGCCTTGTCAATCACACACACCCTCTGCCTCGAGGCCATGAGCTTTCCTCCAGTGACATCAAGGACTCATCCTCCCCCCTTTTCCCCCAGTGACACCTCTGCTCTTTCCAGGGCTTTATCTCTCTCACCCATATCCCACCTCAGACGGCTCAGTGTGGAGTGGGAAGGGAGGCAGTTAATTGTGCCCCCTCCCCTTCGCTCGTCGCTGGTCACCTGGCCCCTCCTCCTTCATTCATCTCAGGCCAACAAACGGTTCTAAGAACCAATAGTACATTTAGGAAGCGGTTCTATAGAATAGGTGAGAACCTGCTGAATCCCACCTCTGGTTTATGGGCAGCATGTGGCACCCAGGGACATTTTGTGAAGTCACAGCACCCTTGCAATCCCAGTGTTCAACAAGTTGAAAAAATAGGTTCTAAAAGGGTTTTTTCCCCTCACAAGTTTTTAAATAAAAAATTATTTTAGACAATCACATTACAAACATAATGCAATTAACTATTCATTTTACTTACTGTTTTAACAATTTAAACACCAGCTATCCACACAATTTAAAAAATTTAACAAAATTACACTTAATCTCGGATCCGCATTCCATCCTAGAAAGTTTTAGTATTTCCTAAATCATGTGATTTCTCATTTAGTTCATTGGTATATTTTAATAAAGGTTTCCAAGTTTCGAAAAATTGACTGTGATCTATTTTTCCTCTGTATATTCTGATCTTATTGGTCAATTTCTCCATCAAGAGCATTTGCCATATCCTATTTAAAATGTCTGTAATGAAAGATCTTGGGCATTTTTCCAGCTTCCCCACCCCCTCACAAGTCCCATTGCATTTTTAGGGCATTAGGGAATTTTTTTTCTGTATTTTGAGGGGCTTCCAAGAACCTACATCTTCCCAAACCCGTCCTAATTATTTTATTTTATTCTTTTAGAATAGGAAGCCACTAGAGAGCACAAAGGTTTGTTTTTTTAATTTTTAAAAAAGTTAATGCAGTTTTTAGTTAATTAAAAGCCATTATACCAACCAATACCAATACAGTATTTTACCAATGCATTAAAACATTAAAAAGTTTAAATATCCAAATTAAGTCCTTTAACCTCTCCATTCATTCTGCTCATAATAAATAACAATCATGTGCCATGAAGTCAATTCTGATTGATCTTTTTCAGGGTTTTCTAGGTAGGGCACTCAAGAGTGGTTTACCTTTCCCTTCTTCTGGGAGAGCCCTGGGACTGTGCCAGCTTGCCCAAGGCCACACAGTCAGGGTCAAGCCATAGGAGGCACAGTGGGGAAGTGAGCTCTCGGCTTCTGGCTCTGCAACCAGATACTTAAACCACTACCAGCCCACTAGCACATCTCAAAAATGGCCTTTGTTACTAGATCACCCACCCTGTTACTCATCATAATGAGTTCTATTGTTCTAGCCAAAGAACTATACATTTGTGAACCACAGCTCCTCAAGAAGTACAAGAGTGTCAAGCTGCATGATACAATTAGCACCTAATTAAAAGTAGAGTTCACTTAAGAGTAAAAGATGTTCATCCTAACAAAAGCTCTCTTCATTGCCATATGTTTCCAATTAGCTTGTTTGGTTTTTTGATTGGCTATCAGAGGTTAACATGGACTTCATCTGGAGGTCTGATTGTTCAGTTAAGGAGTTTTGGAGAAATTACCTCTCTCAGGAGTAGGGGATGTACTTTCAGCTTCTAATGACACAATTGAATTGCATTGTTTCTCTAGAAAATCCATGTAACAGGAGGTGCAATTAATAATGACCGTGAAGGAAAGCAACAACATGTCTTTGTCTCGAATAAGCACAACACTTTTGTGCTTTTTTTCCTTTCACTTAATTGTTTAAAGAGAAGCCTGGGGCAAGAGATGTGTACATAGTTCATCTATTAGTTAATACCGATGTCACAGCAGTCTAAATTACAACCAAATTAAAGATTCTGGCATCCACAGAGGCTTAACTGTCTCACTGGAGTTCACTGCATTGTTACAGCAGAGTCATTTCTTTTCCAGAATGAGTACAAGCTTACTATAGAGACATCTGATGGCAGTCTGGATTTGGCTCACTCTCCCCCTTTAGGTTACACCACAAAAACTGTGTGACATCTCAAGGTACTCTCTCAGAAGAGGCATTGGGAGAAACACACCTATTGACATTGTTCACATGAGTAGGCAGAAATTGCTTCACAGAAAGTGGGGGACGCCATAACAAAAGAGAGAGAGAGAGAGAGAGAGAGAGAGAGAGAGAGAAAAGGGGGTGGAATCTTTGGAGTTGTTTGGTTTGGATCCTCCTGCCTTCTCAGCGGTGACCTAGAAATGATCTCATCACTGGAAGCAAATCAGTCTTCTGTTTTCACTCCGAAGGAATTACCTGCTCTCAGAAATTTCCTAATATTCAAAGTGCACTTACTTGAAAGATACAGTGGGGAATACTGTAGGGGGAAAGTACAAATATATATATCTCACAAATCTTGACAAGCATGCGCATGAGAGAGACGGTAGCAAATAAAAGTGAGCTGTTTAAGGCCCAGCCACATCTGATGCTCATTTGTGTGTATTTTCCCCTTGACTATTAATATATAGATATAACCAAAAGCAACTGTGGAGATTACATTCTTAGGGGCCAAGGGCAGGAAAGGGCTGTTGAAGGCTTTAACCTCTGGCTAGAGGAGCCACGTGTCTGATTTTACAGATGACGTCCTCTACTCAAAGCGCTACCCAGTCAAAGTGTAGTCTAAAGAACCAAACAAAGGGCAACAGCCATTAAAGCTCCAATCCAGAGCTCTCTTGACAGCAGACTAAGTAGATGCCTCAACAGGTCACAGTCTTATGTGGTACGTTGAAATGTATTGAATTTCTATTCAAATTATAGTAATTAGTTTTGAAATGTGCTTCTGTAGGTCCAAGTTGGCATATGTAATTATGCAAATCTGTAGCTTCCCCCCCCCCCACCAATAAAATGATAGAACAATGGTAGGGGCTTATAAGGCCCTGGAGCCCAACTCTCTGCAGTGTTGGAGAGAGCTCACCACCTCCCGAGGTAATTGGTTCCATTGTCCTGCTGCTCTATCAATAGGATGTTTTTCCTGATAACCAAAATCTGGCTTCTTGTAACTTCAAACCATAGTTGCATGTCCTGCACTCTGGGATGACTGAGAACAGATCCTGCCCCTCCTCTGTATGACAGCCTTTCAAGTATTTGCATGCTATCATACAGTATATCCCCTCAGCTTTTTCTTCGCAAGGCTAAACGGACAGTTCTTTCAGTCTTCCATCATAGGTTTTGGTTTCCAGTCTCCTAATTATCCTTGTTTCCTTCCTATCAGCTTGCTCCATTTTATCTACATCCTCCTTAAAGTGCAGAGACCTAACTAGCACTGAATAGAGGGGAACTAGTATTTCATATAATTTGGAGATGATACTTCTATTAATGCAGCCTTTTTTTGCAGCCACATTGCAGAGTTGGCTTAAGTTCCACTTATCATCTACAACAATTACAACATTCTTGTTGCATGTAGTATTACTAGAGATGGGCATGAACTCCCAATTCAGTGTTCATGACAGTCCGGCCAATGGCCACACAGCCGTTCCGCGGTTTGGCAGCCCGTCCCCTTTGGCAGACGCCACTCAGAGGCAACACCCTGGCTTCCCTGCCCCAGAGGGGATGGGGAGCCAATCCATAGAACAGCTGTGTGGCTGTCAGCCAAACCTATACAAGCCACTGAGCTGACAGTCTGTGCCCATCGCTAAATATCACTTTTTAAAGAAATCATAAATGGCCAGTCCAATTATTTTGTCCACATTTTTAACAGTGCATAAATGGCCAGTCTGATTATGTTTCCAGTCCACATTCAGCTGTCCACAGTGGTGCCCTTTCTTTTCATCCCAAGGATTGAAAAGCAGCTGGAGAAGTTCCTGAATTGATCAGTTCCTTCATCTCTTTCCTGCTTTAAAAAGATGGGGGTTGCCCCCAAGACAGATGAGGAATATGCCTATATTAGCCAAGGTCCTATGTGTTTTACACTGGGCTAACATTGTTGGTACAGATCTCAGTGACAAATGGCTGCAGTTAAGAAGTCAGCAGAAGCATTTGCTGTTGTGTGCCAAGTTGTAGTACTCAGGGGTCTCAAACATGCGGCCCGGGGGCCATTTGCAGCCCGCTGGATGATAGTTTGTGGCCCCCACCTTGCCTGCCCCCTGAAGTGCCCACGCATCTTCTGCTGTCAAGGGTTTTAAAAACCCACTCACCTGTCTGCCGGCTGGCAGGCTGCAGGTCCAGATGGAGGGTGCAAGAGGCGCTGTCTTGGGGGAGAGCCGGCGAGCAAGGTGCGCTGCTGGCCCTTTCCCCCAAGTGCCTGAGCCGCCACCACCAATGCCTGAGAGCGGAGATCGCTCCTGGCCCATCCTTGAAGAATGCCTCCAAGCCGCCAACAGCAGCTGCCGCCACCTCTTCCAAGAAAGCGGCTCTCTGGCTCTCTCGGCACCCCAGCACCAGCCCAGCCAGTGGCCGCCTGAGCGCCCGGCGGTGCTTCTTCCTCCTCCTCCTCGTCCTGCTTCAGCTGCCTCGGCTCTGGAGGCTGCCTGGGCTCGCCTCACAAAGTTTGTTCCTCTGTCATGGTGGGGGTAGCTGCTGCTGCTGAGTGTGCCTATTTTTTTGAGGGGGGCCCTCAGAGGAAGGTTGCCAGACCTCCGTGTGTGTGTGTGTGTTTTTGTGCTTGCGTGCGTGCCCATGCGCACCTGTGGGGGGCTGCCCCATTCTGTTTAATTTCATGGGTAGCAATGGGGGCTTTTCTCTTTTGGCAAGGCAATTCCGTGAGAGTTTTTTAAAAAAATTATGTTGTGCCCTCCCCCCCAGCTAGGCGGTTGCCAGCACTCCCTCCCTTCTCCGCTTCTTCGTCCTGCTGCTGCTGGTGGTGGTAGTGAAGAAGGAGCTGGAGGGGGTCATGGCCGGCTACGGGGCCTCACACGCCCCTCCTCCTCCTCCTCAGAGCCCCAGCCGGGCTAAGGGAACTCCTGGGTGGCTTCCCTGGGCTCTTGCTCCACTTGGTGGAAAATCTGATGCGGCCCAGACTCACCCAGACTCTGCCTCCAGCAGCCCCCAGGTAAATTGAGTTTGAGATCCCTGGTCTACGCTTTTAACTTCTTGTAGCAATTCACTGCTGAGGTTGATGTCAATTTGTTGTACCAAAGGACATAATACTGTAAATAGGATTTGAACCATGCTCTGTAGTTTGAGTCTCTTTACATACCTCAGTGGCAACCAGCATCATCACTGAGGACTGTGCACACTCTTGAAATAATTCATTCACTAAATTTATATACTGCCCATCTAGCAAATTGCTACTCTGGGCAATGTGCAACAAATTAAACTTACATTATATAATAATACAAACAGTGGACTATCCCGGACATAAATCGTAACTCACAACAGGTGGCAAAATAATTTCCGGAAACACTACAATACTACATTATTCCCCTCCTCCAGTGTGCCAGCTATTTGGAGAGATTCTGCCCAATTGCTTCCCTGAATAGTTGGATAGCTCAGTGGTTTTAGGCATTTGGCTGCAGAGCCAGGGGTTGGGAGTTTGATTCCCCACTGGGCCTCCTTGACAGGAGCTGGACTCAATGATCCATAGCGTCCCTTCCAGCTCTGGAGTTCTAAGATCATTCTGCTTTTAGGAGCTTTTTAAATATGTGAAGGGAGGGCACCTGCTGAGTAAGCAGCCCAATTTCTGGTTACAATTTTCCAGGCTTCTCTGGGAGTTAACACTCTCAGGAGTGAAACATGTGAGGACCAAGTCATCAGCAGTTGAACCTGGAAGAAGACATTCAGACAAAAAAAATTAAAATAATTGGGCAAGAGGATACTATGTCTTTTATAGATAATACACATTGAATAGATCTGGAAGTCCCTGGGGACGCATGTAGATATTGGGGAACACCTTGGTTTCATTTTCTTGTGCCTTTCATTTACAAGAAACAAAAAATAAATACAGTGGTGCCTCGCAAGACAATTTTAATTCGTTCTGCGAAAATTGTAGTCTTGTGAAAAAATCGTCTTGCGAGGTTCCCTATGAATCGGTCTCAAAAAAAAAAGTTTTATGAAGTATCAGTCTTTAAAAAACCGTCTTGCGAAGCATTGGTCTCAAAAAAAAGTCTTCCGAAGCATGGTCATGGAAAAAGTCTTGCGAGGCACCATAGTGATTGCAAAAACCAATCGTCTTGCGGGTTTTTCGTCTCGCGAGGCAATCGTCTAGCGAGGCATCACTGTATCCTCAAAGCCTTCTGCCTGAATGAAGTCAGTTTCAGCATCTCCTGCATGTCCGCTTTTAGAATCTACAGTTCTTTCTATCCCAAATATGAACAGGTTCCCATGTTTGTATAAATTTGTATTTTAAAAAAAACAGCACAAACAAAATTCACACATGTGCACACACCAGTTTTTAGCCACATTCAGGAGTCACATTTGCAAATCATGGCAAAGAGCTGAAAGGGCCCATGTGAAAATACTGTGCCACACAAAGAGTGCACCTATGGAGTTAGTCCAGACACACACACGCCAGCCATACCCCCATTCTACAAGCAACTGGGCAAGAAGGAACTGCTGAGCATCTGAAACTGACCTTTGAAACAGAGGCTGACAAGTTAGGGAGTTTTTGGGTCCAAGTCCAAGCCTTTGCTACTAAGTCCTGAATCCCAAGCCCCTATTAAAAACAAGTTTTTTTCCCCGAAGAAAGGGAGAGGTTGGGTGAGTTTCGAATTGTGTGTCGAACTCCACATAGTTGCAAAAAAAAAAAAAAAAACCTGAGTCGAGTCCAAGTCAAGTCACCAGTGCGACTTAAGTCTGACTTGACAGTGAGTCCTGAGACTCAAGTCCCCATTCCTGGAGGCTGTTGTCATATGCATTCATAATTCAGACCTGGGCAAAGTGTGGCCCTCCAGATGTTCCTGAACTGCAAATCCCAACATTCCTCACTGTGTGGACTAGGCCCAACTCTCCTCACTATTGGCTGTGTGGGCTAGGAATTATGGGAGTTGCAGTTCAGCAACATCTGGAGGGCCACATTTTGCCCACCCCTGCATTAAATCAATCCGTGTGGCTTTTTTGGGAATGTGCGTTCCCCTAACTTGCTTTTTAAAATCCCAGCTTCCAAGCACTTACGCAAAACCAAACTCTGCATTGAGATAAGGTGTTTGTCCCAACAAGATTCTTCTCAGACAGGCGTAAAATTCTGTGAGAAGGAAAAAGGGGATATATCTACTCCGATGTGTAGTTGCTATAGCTAGAATATCCCCAGAGGGCCAAAAGCTGAGGCTGGGGTGGTGGGGTTGTTCTGGAGTTATGGGGCAGACCCTTGTGATTTCATAGGAAAGGTTGACTGCTTCTAGACCAGCTGATGGTAAAAACAGGCATAAGGTACTCCACTGTAAGGATGTAATGAGTACTTAGATTTTCTCATCCTAAAAAAAAGAGAGAGAAAGAGTACCGTATTTCAGTGTACAAAAATGGTCAAATGCAAGTCTTTTTGGTACACAGTCCATGTTTTTTGTACAAAATGCAAATGCTTTTGTGCAAAACTACCTCCATGAATTCTTCACAAAACTCTCAAAATGTGTTTTAAAATGCAAAAAAGTGATCTTGTCGAGCAATGTTTATATATTTGTATTCTTACTTGTGAGAATGAACTATGATTTATGGTAAAGCAAATCAGTGGTGGCCTATTTGAACAGAGAGATAGCAAGATAGATGGACTCATTATCAGTGCACAGACAAGTCACTTCAAGTCCCTAACTTTGGCTGTGAGACTTACTAGTATGTGTAGTCCTGTGGCTGATCGGCTGCTTAGTGTCTTCTTTACATATGCAGTTGTAACCATCCCCGACTCCTGGCCCAATGGGTTCATTTTTCAAATGTTTCAAAAGGATTGATTTAAAAACAATTGTTATGGATGTAGTGATGACTTTCCTTAAATCATTCTTTTCTATATTTTTTCACTGAGATATTCTCTCAAGAGTGATAATAATCTTTTTCTTTCTTTCTTCTTTCTTTCCCTCTTTTCTTAAAATGCAGGTCTAAGATGGAAGGAATTTTTATCTGGAAGAGTAGTATAAATTAGCTTTGACTGCCAGTTTCCACTGATTATTACTTTCCAGGCGGAATTCCTACAAATTCTTGAGGCATGACCTCGGATGAAAAAATAATCCCCCTTTTAAACTTGTTGAGAAATTCCAGATAACTTCACAAGAGATTTAATTTTAGAGCATTAACACAATCTCGGTTATGAAAGATAAAACTACGAGGCTGTTATTTGGTAGGAGCCATTACTGAATGGTGAAGTCATTGGAGCTTATTTTACTGTGTTATCTTTTCCCCTTCTTGCTCCTCAACACCCCCTCCCCAGTAATTTTATTATACATTACACAATGCACTCTGGATTCACCCTCATAAAAGAATAAGTATTTCAACAGATAACCTGCCTTTCAGACAGCTCGAGTGCATAATCCCTGTGAGGGTTGAGTTATTACATATACCAAAAAGGCAAAGCACAGGGCAGTGGGCATCATCTACATATCGTCATTTCAAACTCATTAGGTTGTAAATCTTGGGCCCTGACAGGCTTATGGAAAAGGTGAATGCTGCTATAGATAGAACAGATCTGTATTACATTACGCACTTGCGCCAAACAATTACTAATAGCAAATGTGCCTTTGATTCAGACTTGCAGTCATCCTAAGGAGATAAATTCTTAAATGAGACAATGAAGAGTTTGGCTGACTCTGCTTCCCTTCTAGTTAGCTCTGCCGACATTCACCTTTCATTTGGGGAAAGGCCTCCCCCCCACCCCTTGTGCATTTAAATTCCATGGTTCTGGATCCTATTGCTCTTTCAATTCAAGGTTCCCATTGACTGTAATCATAAACACAATTCCCTTCTTCCCTGAGCCAGAAGGGAATCCCTGTGATGTCACTCTGGCCTCTGCTGCAGGTGCAAAGATTTGTCAATGAGAGCTTGGTACAAAGCTCAAAAACTCTTTTCGGACTACAACTTCTAATATCCTCTAGACACTGGTCAACAGACTTCAGGGATTGTATTCTTCCCAAAAATTACTTTTCTATGCTGTGAAATTGTCCCCAGTCCTGAGCTAGAAAATTTATTACTACATTTCCTGGTAAGAGTAAGGAGGAAGGGACTCCAAGTCTCTTCTCTGAGTAGAGAAGACAGAACAACAGATTTGTACATCTTTAACTCGATAGATAGATAGATAGATAGATAGATAGATAGATAGATAGATAGACAGACAGACAGACAGACAGACAGACTGATTGATTGATTGATTGATTGATTGATTGATTGATTGATTGATTGATTGATTGATTGATTGATTGATTGATTGATTGATTGATTGATTTTGTACCCTGCCCATTTAGACCAAAGTCTACTCTGGGCGGCTAACAACTCTCTAAGAATAATAAAATAAAATAAAACAACAACATTAATACAATTGAAGATGGCAAAATAAATTAGGTATTGACAAGAGGGAAGGCCTGCCTAAAGACCCAGGTCTTGAGTTGGGTCTTAAAAACACCCAGTGAGGGAGCCAGATAAATTTCGGCAGGGGGAGATTGTTCCAGAGGTGAGGGGCCACTGCTGAGAAGGCCAGGTTTCTTGTTCTTTCTCCCTCAGCGTTAGGCCCCTCAGCCACCCATCCTGACTAAAGTGAGTGATTCAGGTAGATCTAGGTGGGAGGAGGTGTTCCACCAGATATTAAGGTCCAAAACCATTTAGGGTTTTATATGTCATCATTAGTATTTTGAAATCAATGTGGAAATGAATGGGCAGCCAATGCAAGGCAGCCAGAGTAGCAGAGATACAGCATGTTGATGTTTTCTCTGGCCATTCTGCACCATTTGAAGCTTCCGCATCAGTCTCAAAGGTAGCCCCATGTAAAACGCATTACAGTAGTCTCATCTCGAGACTACAAGCGCATGGACCAGAGTGGTGAAGGCCCCCACATCAAGATAGGAATGCATCTTGGCAATCCGCTGAAGATGGAAGTAGGTGGTGCGGTCCACTGACACTACCTGGTTTCCATGGTAAGTGCTGGATCCAGGCGGACCCCCAAGCTACGAACCCCACTTTTTGTGGTGAGAGTCACCCCCCAAAGGAGAGGGAGTTTCCCAAACCACCAGTGTCGGGGACACCCACCCTCAGGACCTCCATCTTGTCTGGGTTCCAAAGCTGATTCCATGTTGATTCATGGAAAGCTTTGTGTGGACAAAGTTTCAAAGCAGTGTTTCCCAACCTGGAGGTGGTGACCCCCAAGGGAGTCACAAAGTGTTTTCTGGGAGGCAGCAGGTCATCTTATATGTATTGTAGCCCTTGTCAAATAATTTAATCTTTGACCTTTCAGAGTCGGATATGAAAGTTAGTGTGTATGTTTATATATGAGAAACAGACCCTTGAAGGAAGGAAGAGGTCTCTACTTTCTGAGAAGAGATGACTGGGTTATTTTTTTACAAAAAGAAGGAAGAAAGAAAGAAAAGAAGAAAGAAAGAAAGAAAGAAAGAAAGAAAGAAAGAAAGAAAGAAAGAAAGAAAGAAATGTTGTTGTTGTTGCTGTTGTTGCTGTTGTTGCTGTTGTTGTTGTTGTTGTTGTTGTTGTTATTATTATTATTATTATTATTATTATTATTATTATTATTATTATTATTATTATTATTATTATTATTATTATTATTATTATTATTATTATTATTAATTGTATTTATGCCCCGCCTATCTAGTCATTTCGACCACTCTAAGCGGCTTACAATATAACAAATTCAAGAAAAATTTATAACAATTAATTAATTAAATGATTTTGCAATGGGAAAAATACTGAATAAATCAAAGAGAAAAAAAGGAAAGAGGACAGGAATTAACTGGAAGGGAAGGCCTGTCTATACATCCACGTTTTTAGTTGGTTCTTAAAAGTACCCAGCGAGGGTGCAGCGCGAATCTCCGGAGGTAGGTTATTCCAGAGGCGAGGAGCCACCGCCGAGAAGGCCCAGTTTCTAGTTCTTTCTTTCCGGGCCTCCCTCGGCATTAGGCTCCTCAGCCTCACCTCCTGGCTCATGCGGGTGACATTGGTAGAGCTAGTTGAGAGTAAGCGTTCCTCCAAGTATCGAGGTCCTAAACCGTTTAGGGCTTTATATGTAAGCATTAACACTTTGAAGTCAATGCGGAAACGGATGGGCAGCCAGTGCAGCATGGCCAGAGTAGGAGAGATATGTTGATATTTTCTCATTCCAGTAAGGAGTCTGGCCGCCGCATTCTGCACCACATGAAGTTTCCGCATCAGCTTCAAAGGAAGCCCCACGTAGAGCATGTTACAGTAGTCTAATCTAGAAATGCCAGTATAAAGATATAATTTCTGCTGCTGCCACAAGAAAGGCATTTTAGCTATGATGCATCACTTCCAGAGAGCCTAAAGAAGGGGAGGAGAAGGAAGAGAAGGAGAAAACCCACAACAAACCCAGGAGGAGGGGCACAAAAACATTAACCACATGTAATTATTACCAGTAGAGATTTCCAGGTAAGAGAGATATTTAAGAAGTGCTTTAACCAGTTGCACCCCTCCCCTATGAGTTTACGTAGCTGAGCAGGGATTCAAAACCAGGTCTCCTAAGTCCTAGTCTATCACTCTGTCTACTACATCACGGTTGACACCACCATCATTACAGTACTGTACTTTTTGTTATTTCTCTAATGACTTCTTTTCAACTTATATTTTAAAAAATAGCTATAGCCAGATTTGTGTATAAATGTCATCCCAGCAGTTCTAAAGTCCATGAACCAGTGAATGTACTCAGATTTTTAGAAGACTCCACATTGCCATGGCAGAATGTTGTGGTAAGCCCTATCCCCAAATTAGGCTTAAAACTTTCAATAGCTCCTTTGCAGTTTGGGCTAAAACCCAGAGAGGATGCATTGCTCCATGAGATCACCAGCTCCCAATAGGCTGTTATTTGCAGATTCAGAACCTCCACAGCTGTCTCCAGGTGCTCCATAGCCTGGCAATGAGAGGAGATGCTGCCACATATTTGAGTTATACAACATGGGGGAGGCTGGCCTACTACAGTGTGCAAAAGCCCTATAGATTTAAATGATTCTGGGCTACTCACAGAAAACATGCCTTCCTTGTGTTTTCATTCCGTTCAGAGAAGTCCTGAACATTTTCTTTCAGCACAGCTTTCTGGGGCTTGATTCAGTGTCTGTTATCCCAGACTTGTGAATGGTCCAGGTCATGTGAAGATGAGAAAGTGCCATTTTCATAGACACGTTCAGTGTGTTGTTATGTGCTGGGGTGTTGGTTCCTCAGCCATGGGAAACATAAGGCTGATAAGCAAAGTTCATTGGAAATAAATGGGACTGATGAGCAACTGGTCTCATACCCGTATCCAAATTTGGTACAATTTCCTCCACTGGTTATCTGGAATGATGTATGTAGGCTGATCTCACCTTCAGGGGAGAGGGGGGGAGGAGAGAAAAAGAGAGTACACTAGGAGTTAGTTATTTGGAAAGTACCTAATGGTGGAGCTGTTATTTTATAGGTTTCTCCATTGGAACCGATCTAGGTCAGCTGAGCTCATTAACAGGAACTGCTCTGGACTCTGGACTCTGGTTCCTTTGAGCAAACGCAGGCTCTTGTTTATAATAAAACATGTGGGCTAAATTAGAAGGTAAATAAACGGGTGACTCTCCAGAATACCAGATAACACTTGCTGAGCAGTGGGGTCAGGGCAGATTTAATCTAAAAATCTTTCTGCTGCGTGTAAATGATTATGTCATAGCATTTGTCTTTAATTACTAAACTCTTTCCAAAGGATTGACTCATAGCACGTTTCCTGGTTAACCACAAAAACTTGTACTACAAGATTTGTCATATAGATTCTTTCGTTTCCCCTACAGCATTGTTAAGTCTTGGCTCCTGTAAAAGAAAATCCCTGCTCCCTTGAAAGGCATTTGCAGTCATCTTTCATATTAGGAGCCGCGGATGGGAAGGAGAGGGGAGCCTTCGGAGAAAGAGCCCGTTTACTTTTGGCTCCGGGGGAGAATTATCTTGTACTTTAAAACAGCAATGTGTCACTAAAACACAACTCATTAAAAATCAGTGTTCCCTCGAAAACAAAGATAGATAGCACACCTTGCAACATAAACGGGGATGCCTGCGCAATATTAAGAATCCTGGTTGTTTTGGAAGGCTTCTGGGAGACTGCGGGTTTTTAAAATTAAATTCCTTGTACGTTAAGTATTGGCAAGGGGGAGGTGGGAAGGTTGTGCCTGCAGGATTTTAGATGATACATCCTGAGATCAGGGGTCGAGTACTAAGTGGTAGACATGGGAATGCAGACATGCAGAACTAATATCGTGGAGAGGAGGGCAGTATAGGCTAAAACTATAAGTGACACATTTTTGCCACGGGTACTGTACACGGTATCCTCTTTATTGTTTGGGAGGAAGGCTCACCATTGGCCACTTATGGGGCAGGTCCAAACATTAGGCAGAGTGAGCGAGCTGCCTTAGGTGGCAAATACTGGGAGGTGGGGAAGTATCAAAGATATAGGGACCACATGGGATTGCCTGATCTCTGGGCCCTGCTGGAAGCCTCATGGAACTGCCATGCTTCCCCTGGCTCACATATGAAGAGATAAATTTCAAAGATATGGCACTGGAACAGGAGTGGGGTTGATTTTGGTATGTGATGTGGCTTTCAAGTGCTGGCACCATCCCTACCCTTTACCAGCTGGCACTAGGGCTCACTGACTCATCTACCCTGATTCTCCTCATGTCTGTTTCCACAGCAGACCTGGAAGCAGAAGACCTGGACATGCCTACCCCAGCTCTGTGACATCACAAGGAGTTGCCTCTCAACATGACTTTGCCAAGTGTTATACAAGCCCGCCTTGCTATGATGTCATAAGAAGCCCACCTCCTGGTCCTAGTTTTGGACCTGAAAGTTCAAGGAATGCAAAAGGAAGAATGCTAAGACAGTACAATATTAAAAATCAGTTTCATAACATTTAAAACATCAAACATGGAGAGAGAGAAAACATACCAGTAGGTCGGCTAACAAGATCCAATAAAGGATCTCTAGCCACTTTCCTTCTTTCGATACTACTGTACCCACTTTCCTTCTTTCTGACCAAAATTATTTGCATTACAGAAAAGGGAAATAGAAGAATGTGGATATATGGTAACATACTGTCCAGATCCTGTAGGGACCCGGATGTCTTTTGAACATAAAATCTGCCAGTCTATTCAGTGAGAATGTAAGCTCTCCATTTGTGGAAGTTGCCAAGTACCTAGCGATGATGCTGTAACATCTCCAGTCCAGCCCCCAAAAATGGAAGGCCTACAACAGGAGCAAAAAAGTCCAACTTGGGAATGGATCGGGGTGACATTTCCTCATGCATTGTGTGATCACTGAGAAACAGATTGCACTGGACCACTCCACAAGTCATCCAAATTGCAATGTGTTTCACAGTCACACCCTTAGCTAGTGCTAACCACTTTTCCACTGCTTAGAGTGGCATTAACTCTAAGCTTTGGTACCTGCGTGCCCTGTTCATTAAGCTTGGATTATGTGAAATTACGGTACATAGGGAGAGGGTGAAGGAATGTGAGAATCATAGAATAATGAAGTTGGAAGGGGCCTATAATGCTATTGAGTTCAACCCCCTGCTCAATGCAAGAATACAAATCAAAGGATATCTGCCAGGTAGCTGTTTTAATTTCTCTTGAATGCCTCTAGTGTTGGAACACTTACCATCTTTCGAGTTAATTGATTCCATTGCCATACTGCTCTAACAGTTAGGAATTTTTTCCTGATATGAGGAAAGCCTGGATCTCAGTTTACAGTGGTCATACTGGTCTGCACTGAATCCTCATGTTGTACAGTGGTGCCTCGCTTAACAAGCACACCGTTTAACGACGAATCTGCATATCGATCTATTTTTTTTAGATCGCTAACGCGATCACATTGCGATGTTCTGAATAGGCAAAACATTGCATTGCGATGATTGGTAAGCGTTTCGCTTACCGATCTTCGCATTGCAATGTTTTTTTAACAGCTGATTGGCGGTTCCAAAATGGCCGCCAGGTGCCCAAAATGGGCGCCGCAAGTGTTTTCGCGCCCTGCCCTCACTTACCGAGGGCGTGAAAATAGCGGCGCTATGGAGGAACTTCGCTGAACGGTGAGTTTGGGCCCCATAGGAAAGCATCAAACAAAGTTTAATGCGTTCCTATGGCTTTTACGTTCCGTTTAGCGATGTTTCTGCATAGCGACGATTAATCCGGAACGGATTAACGTCGCTATGCAGGGCACCACTGTATTTCCTTCTGCTTTGAAATGCTTAGAGGCGGCATCAATGAAACAGGAAGGGTCATGCTGTATCAGGAGCAACTTTTTGTGCCCTCTAAATCTCTGTGCTCTGGATCAAAGTCCCAATGACTTCACCCTCTTTACAACTCTTCGTCAACCACGCTTACCAGGGTTATTGAAAACTAGGTCAAACCATTGCTATAATCTGGAATTCTAGCAACAGAGGCATCCCAGGGAACAGCTTTCAGCTGTGATCCAAAAGAAGCAGGAGAGCTGAACCACATCAGTAACTGATTTTATCAGTCATTCTGAGGGTAACTAAAGAAAATAAAGTTTCTGTGTTGTTCAGTCAAGCAGCAAAGTAAACCATTCCCATTGCTATTTGTTGTGCCATCTGTTTCTAATGTCTGGGTAAATATGAATAGAATTGCACAGTGAGAAAGTGTTGATACCTAGAGCAATGGCATTGGTCAAAGTGGCTCCGTGGAAAAGAAGAGTTTCTTTTAGTTTTGGTTAGCCTTGTAAATTCAAGCAACAAACATGGGATCTTCAGAATACAATATATATTCCACATAAACAGTGAATATTATAAGACATGCCCAAAGATTTCTTTTGTAGCTCTGCTCTTAATTAATTAATTAATTGTCAATTGGACACAATTCCTTCTGTGCTGCTGATTGTACACGCAGACACACTCCAGAGATATGCACTGTACTTTGACATATGTGGCATCTAAAATACTGTATTTTTTGCTCTATAAGACACACTTTCCCCCCCAAAAAGTGGGGGGGGAGTCTGTGCGTCTTATGGAGCAAAGGTGGCAATTTTGCCCCCACTGGCCCTGTGGGGGGGAGCCTCCCAAGGGTCTGAGTGAGCCTTCCAGGACCCTTGTGACGCTCCCCCACCCCCCACAGGGCCAGCAGGGGCAAAATCACCAGCTTCCAGGACCTTTTCTGAGCCTTTGAAGCCTCGGAAAAGGCCCTGGAAGCTGGTGATTTCGCCCACGCTGGCCCCGTGGGGGGTGGGGGGAGTGATGTAAGGGTCCGAGTGAGCCTTCCAGGACCCTTGTGACGCTCCCCCACCTCCCACAGGGCCAGCGCGGGCAAAATCGCCACCTTCTGGGACTCTTTTGAGGCTTGGGAAGCTTCAAAAGAGTCCCTGAAGGTGATTTTGCCCCCTCTGACCCCCGGGGGGGAGGGTGAGTCTCTAAAGGGTCCTGGAACACCCCCTAGGACCCTTTGGAGGCTCACCCTGCCCCTCCGGCAGCCCAGAGGGGGTGAAATTGACACCTTCTGGGACTCTTTTGAGGCTTGGTTTGCTCCCTCTGGCCTCCGGGGGGGGGGCTGGGTGAGCCTCCAAAGGGCCCTAGGGTGTGTTCCATAAGACGGACCTCTCCATAAGGCTCACCAATTTTTAGGAGAAGAAAACAGATTATTTTTTCCTGTTTTCTTCTAAAAATTTGGTGCGTCTTATGGAGAGGTGTGTCTTATGGAGCGAAAAATATCGTAGGTTCTATATTTAGCTGGCTTCCATATTTGCATTCTATATTGGATGAACAAGAGAGCATTTGAGTTAATAAAAGCAGCCATGGCCTAATTTCTAAGATCTGAGCAAGGCTGTTCATGTTAGGGCAGGACTTCTTAGAGGTCATTAATTTATAGGGTCACTGTAAGTCAGAAACAATGGCATATAACAACAGTCTGACTGCTGGATTGTTTTGCATTTTGTTTACATAGAAGAAAATTTGTGAACTGTAATTTAAACACATATCTTGAAAATGAAGGTGTCTCACTGTAGAGAGTGCCAGCATTGCACCTTGTGAGCCTTTTTTCTCTATGAGCCTTGGAAGCAGTGGTACAGAGGCAGGGAACTACTATCTGACAGTGGAGCTTCTGAGAAATCCCAGCAGCAGTGCAGGGCCTTGTAATGTGCATGTAGGTAGGGCTGCTTGGTAGAGGAGCAATAGGAGAATAATGGCTACTGCTGCAGCTGCTGGGTTTGTTTTGCAACCTCTTCTGCTGTTGACAAAGGTTCTGGTTTTTAACCCATTTCTCTCTAGGTGGGATATTATGTTACTGTAGATGATTGGTTTTAAGATATGTTCTGGGTCAGAACTGTAAATATGTAAATTACAGTCAAGCTGCTGCCCAGTCATGTAAGATTCTGTAAACAAATACAGAATTAAACAAATTGACTAATTCACACAAACGAACACTTCCTGTGGCTTCCACATTGAACTAAGCTCACTTTACCCCTTCTGGATGCTGTCATTCCTGCTCTTGCTTCTGGAGCAGAAGCTCAGTGTACACTATTTATGAATATAGAAACAATATCCCACATTTATGAACTAGAGGTTTTTAAAAGGACTGAATATATGTGATAGTAGCTTTCAGTATAAAGTGGTGTTTAAGCACTAGGCAGAAGAAACCAATTAAAGCCAGATTAAAGTCAAATTAATGGTTTTACCTGGTGAGCATAACCAGATGTTTCTTCAGTATGCAGTCACCTCTGGCTGATGTCAAGTGTCCACGTTATCTTGCAGGTGGTGCTGTGTGCAGCCATTAATGGTATCTCACATAGTCCAGAAAGAATTAGGAAAAGACTGTGTGGTCCTTAAGATTCTTGACATCCACTTCATTGGGATAAGCACCAGCATCAACTTGGCTTTAATTGGCTTTCTCTGCATGATGATTAAACAAAATTGTTGCCCCAACCTTCTGCTACAGGCAGCTATGTCTCTGTGTTGCTTTTTCCCAGCCCCACTGCCCTAATGAAACTGTAATGGAAGCAGGCGATGTGGGTGCAACAGAGCAGGGGCCAGTTAGAGAGTCATCGGCAGAACCTCTTTGTTTTAAGGGTGGAATATTCCAACCATGTCACAAGGGAGAGTGTTGGAGACCGTACCCCATCCCTGATGACATCCGCAACCTGCGTCTGAAATCACCTCTTCAAACACACTTAGCACATACATCTGCCATCAGGTTTTGGGACTCTGATCTACATTTTTTTTCCCTACACTATCCCTGAAGCAGCAGTGCTTAGCCTGCTGAAGTGGAATTTTCACCATGGAAGCTTGTAGTTTGTTTCATTTTTTTTCCAGTGGTATCACTTACTAAAACATCTCAGGTAGAGAAGAAGCTTTGGAGGCAAAACCTGAACATGTGTTGTTGTTTTGGATCATATGTTAGTATAATGTGTGGAGCCCTGGGGCCTCAGTGGTTTCATTAAACTGAAGACATCAGTTTTCCACAGCACTGTAAAGTGAAGCAAGTAAAGACAAAATAGGGTTAGGTAGCTGGCGAGATGTCCTTTAACTCTAGCTGAAATGGTATTCTGGCTGGCTTGTACTCAGTCTTCACAGGTTTATCCCTCAAGAAAAAACAGCCTTCAAGAATCTTTTACAAGCACACTAAAATGTTTTTATAAGACTAGGATGGACATGTGACTCATTGGCCGCATGCAGCCTCTGAGATATTCCTTAAACACCCATATGTGCCCCCAGTATCCCTAGGGCTGCCCAATATACACAGATCACCCCAATTTTAAATTCTTTTAGAAATTGCTGGATCTTGGGCATGTAGGGAGCAGTCCTGACATATTCTGAGGAACTTTGAGAACCTCCTCAAAGCACCCCCACACAACATAATTTCTGTAAAAAACTAATTTTGGTGGTGAGAGACAACAGTGAAGTCCTCCAAATCATAGGGATGGGAATGTACAGCTGCAGAACTGTGGAGGCTGCCCACGCCTGATACTTATAGGCCACATTAAAGACACTAAATAATGGGGGGGAGGTGTACTTGTTCCTCTTCAGGCATGTTGTGTCACCACCACCTTAAAGATCCCTGCCTCATACTGTCTAGTGGTCCTGAACCCACATGTGTATGTTTCAAAACTTCTACCCAAAATTACTTACAATTATTTGTATAGTCTAGGCCCTGACAAAGGCTCATTTTATTGGGCTTGACATGAAATATCCACAACTACAGTTCTTGCCAGCTTTTGTTTTCCCTTTTGTACAAAATTAAGGACACAATAATTCTGCCAGTAGATTTTGTGATCAGCAAAGTATTTGCACAGCTTAGTTTATTTTCTAAACATAGGAGGTGTGGCTATTACAACCCAGAGCACCCATTACATCCTTTCAACTCATGCCCTTTGGCCTAATCCAATGAAATCATCTCTATGGCCTTTTCTTTACCCAAAGTCCCATAACATTAAAAGGCACACGTCCATTTGTTGTGCAAAAGGAGCCTCTTCCCTGAATGCACACTTCACTCAGGATTCTTTCCCCCTCACACAGATGCAAATAAATGGTTGTCAGATGGCTCAGGACTTGTTTCCTGGGACATGGATGAAGTAAAAGCATAAAGTATTTCCTTTGGCAAGGACAAGCACTGTATTTTCTCACAGTAAATAACATTACACAAGTAACACTGGGGCACAGGCACATCTCAAGGGGAATATTCTATATTTTCAAGTCAATTTGAACAGTGCAACTCATAGCAGTGGCTGGAATTGCAACACTAATGTGATGGAGGAAACACATGAAGTGGGCCAATGCACAGTAATTTTGAGGCCAAACCTGAATCTCAAGCCTGCATAGGGCTGATAGTAGTGCATGTGATGTTGAGCAAGTATTTGAGGATGGAGTGGAGGTGGTTGAAAGTTGACATAGTATGTGTTAACCCTCACTTGTCCCACACACCTCACCTGTGAGGATAGTATGGGGCTTTCTTACTTTCTTGATTCTGATCCTGTTTCTGCAAATGATTTTTTTAAACTTTTTTCCCACATAATACACATCAGGTTTCCTTAAAACTCTAGTGATTGCTCCTCAAATTAATGGAAATCCAACAGCTGTAAGCCTTGTATTAGTTATTTGTCTCTGTCTAAGCCAATCATTATGTGCTCATTCACTATATATGTTTTACTTCTGGAGGGGGAATGATGTCGTTTTATGAATATTTTGCATATACTATGAAGACCTACACACAGAGAGGGGGGGGAATGAGGAGGGAGGCTTTCATCTTCCTCTCAGTGGCAGGCAAGGCCATCAAGTTGGGTTTTCAAAGTCCTCATCAAAGATATTTTACTCAACATCTTGTCATTCTAAGCAATGAAGATGAAGAACTTAGTGATATACAGTACTTCATTCTTCTAGGGTAAACAAAATCTAGAACAGGACAAAAGAGTAAATCTTAAATCCAGTTATCAGGGACCCATTAAATCAGTAGAAATATGGTAGGTCAAAGTTTACGTTTCATTGAAATGAGAGAGAGAAAAAAACTGTCTGAGGGAGACTCCTTACTCTTCTGAACAACTTGCAATCCAGTTTGTGTCAAGGGAAGTCCTTGTTATAAGCTGTGCTTTCTCTCAACAAGATGACTTTGAAACATCTACAGTATATCACAGATATGACTGTTTTGTATATACGGTATATCACAGGGCATGCTCTGGCTGTTCCCAGAGGGCTGCCACACCTCTGGCAGACTACCTGGAGATGGGAGGTCTGTGGATGTAGACGGCATGAATGTGCCCTGAGAAAACAGGGAAGGATGAGCAGCACCTGGAGGGTAGGGCCATGGCTGGGAGAAATGGTGGGCTTAAAGGAGTAGGACGAGGAGGGCTGAGGAGGATGGTATCAGAGAGCTGGACAGCAGCCTGCCAGGAGCCCCCTCCTCTCTTCTGTGCTGTGGGTGAGAACCAGCCCCTTCTTGTCTAGGAGCCTTGGACAGTTCAATGGGTTAGCTTCACCCAGGGTGAAGCACAAAGAGAAGGATTGCTCATCTTTCCCCTGTCAGTACCCCTACAATGGTGACCTAGGTGCCCAGCTAAGCTACCACCTAGGAGGCCCACACCCACCCAGAGGAGGTGGAGGAGGAAACATCAGTGGCTGCAGCAGTTGATTCAGGAATGAAATGAGCAGTAGGGACAAGGGGACCTCCACTCGCCTGGTACTACCTGCTTTCTGAGCTGAGGTCAGCGCTGAGGTCAGCGCTGAGAACTCAGAGCCAGCCCCAAACAGTGGACACCAACAGACCAGTGAAGAAAAGTGGGCCCAGTTACAGACAGTGAGTAGCAGGAGGCTAGTTCAGGGAACTAAGCACCTCATGGACTCGTGGGGACAGGGAGCTCAAGGTGCCCAACCTAATTTTTTACCCCAATTCCCCAGGTTTACATCAGAAATGCCAAGTGTCTGGAGTTCATGGTGAAGGGAGCCCCCATGGCCACCGTGTCTCTGGTGATAGTGATGACAATGGCATGTTTTCTTTAAATGCTGATTTCCACTATATATATGAATCTTTATAACTTATCAGTAACAAATTAATACAATAGAAAAATATAAAATAAAGCCTCTGGTACAAAATAAACATATGTGTATTCAAAGCCATAAAGATGGTAAAAAGAAACAATTCCTTAGAGATGATTAGTACACATAAAGTACAATCTATACCACAAAAGTTACCTATAACTCAGGTCACACAACAACCACACACCTGAGAAGAATAACCCAAACAAATATAATCCTGTTGTGTACCTTGAATACTCTGACTGGAATCTAACAGAAAATTTCTGTCAGCATAAATCTCAACGGCAAACTGCCATTAATTAGGAAGTCAGAATAGGCATCTGTTGTGAACCCATGTCCCTTGTTTGTTATTCCCTCACAAAGGCCCACAGATGTGTTCCCTTTAGGCTGCCACCAGTGGATTATCTGAATCCACAATATCATTAAGTATGACTGGAACAAACAAAACATATTTTGCCAAAGCATCTTTGAGAGATGACCATCTAGCCTCTGCTTAAACATATCTACCACCTTCTATTCCAGCATCAAACAGTTCTTACTGTCAGGACATATGGTCTAGTACTGAATTTAAAATCTTGAAAGATGATGCTGTTAAGGTGCTACATTCAATATGCCAGCAAGTTTGGAAAACTCAACAGTGGCCAGAGGATTGGAAAAGATCAGTCTACATCCCAATCCCAAAGAAAGGCAGTGCCAAAGAATGCTCCAACTACCGTACAATTGCACTCATTTCACATGCTAGCAAGGTTATGCTCAAAATCCTGCAAGGTAGGCTTCAGCAGTATGTGGACCGAGAACTCCCAGAAGTACAAGCTGGATTCCGAAGAGGCAGAGGAACTCGAGACCAAATTGCTAACTTGCGCTGGATTATGGAGAAAGCCAGAGAGTTCCAGAAAAATATCTACTTCTGCTTCATTGACTATGCAAAAGCCTTTGACTGTGTGGACCACAGCAAACTATGGCAAGTTCTTAAAGAAATGGGAGTGCCTGACCACTTTATCTGTCTCCTGAGAAACCTATATGCGGGACAGGAAGCAACAGTTAGAACTGGTCATGGAACAACTGAGTGGTTCAAAATTGGGAAAGGAGTACGGCAAGGCTGTATATTGTCCCCCAGCTTATTTAACTTATATGCAGAATACATCATGTGGAAGGCTGGACTGGAAGAAACCCAAGCCGGAATTAAGATTGCCGGAAGAAATATCAACAACCTCCGATATGCAGATGATACCACTCTGATGGCAGAAAGTGAGGAGGAATTAAAGAACCTTGTAATGAGAGTGAAAGAGGAGAGTGCAAAAAACGGTCTGAAACTCAACATCAAAAAAACTAAGATCATGGCCACTGGTCCCATCACATCCTGGGAAATAGAAGGGGAAGATATGGAGGCAGTGTCAAATTTTATCTTCCTGGGCTCCATGGTCACTGCAGATGGAGACAGCAGCCCTGAAATTAAAAGACACCTTCTTCTTGGGAGGAAAGCTATGACAAATCTTGACAGCATCTTGAAAAGCAGAGACATCACCTTGCCAACAAAAGTCCGAATAGTCAAAGCTATGGTTTTTCCTGTCGTGATGTATGGAAGTGAGAGCTGGACCATAAAGAAAGCTGACCGCCGAAGAATTGATGCCTTTGAATTGTGGTGCTGGAGGAGGCTCTTGAGAATCCCCTGGACTGCAAGGAGAACAAACCTATCAGTTCTAAAGGAAATCAACCCTGAGTGCTCACTGAAAGGACAGATCCTGAAGCTGAGGCTCCAGTACTTTGGCCATCTCATGAGAAGAAAAGAGTCCTTGGAAAAAACCTTGATGTTAGGAAGGTGTGATGGCAAGAGGAGAAGGGGACGACCGAGGATGAGATGGCTGGACAGTGTCTGCGAAGCAACCAACATGAACCTGACACAACTCCGGGAGGCAGTAGAAGACAGGAGGGCCTGGCGTGCTCTGGTCCATGGGGTCACGAAGAGTCGGACACGACTAAACGACTAAACACACACAACACTGAATTAAATGTTTAGTCAAAAATCTCTGTTCTGACATTTTTTTTATCCAGTGGTTCAAGTCCTACCATCTGGAACTGCAGAAAAGAAACTTGATCCTTCTTCCATGTGACAGTCCTTCATATTTTGGTATCATCTCTAAAATCTTACCTTTTTCAGGCTAAACATCCCCACCTCCTTCAACCATTCCTCCTAGGGCTTGACCATCATGGTCACCCTCGTCCTTTGCCATTCGTCAAGCGCAACTGTGTCTGAAGAAGTAGATTCTCATCCATAGACACTTGCACTGAAAGAATTTCTTAATCAAACATGCCACAATACCTTTTAAAAAAGAACTGCTGGATAACTGAGTTGTTTAGGTCTCTGGCTGCAAAGCCAGAGGTTGGGAGT
Source organism: Pogona vitticeps (assembly GCF_051106095.1). Lineage (NCBI taxonomy): Eukaryota > Metazoa > Chordata > Lepidosauria > Squamata > Agamidae > Pogona > Pogona vitticeps. The sequence continues at coordinate 34,040,440 of NC_135783.1, forward strand.
TCAATTCCCCACTGTGCCTCCTTGACAAGGGCTGGACTCAGTGATTCATAGAGTTCAAAGATAATGATGATGATTAAAAATACTATATGTGGTAAATCAAATTTTTACAAGTTTTAATCATAAACAAGCATTCGATAAGTGTTGTTGTTATATTTTTTTCTTATTAAATAAACATCAGGAAAGGAGCATACACTGTGTTGTTTAAAACACCAAACGTCTTTGCTGGCCATCTCATGACAGGCTCCATTTAGACAGCAAGATTAATTTCTTTTAAAGTGCTTAGTGCTCTTTTATTCAGTATTACTGGAGATCTAATTACCCCACAGTAAACCCCAAATATTTTCAAGCACTGAACTATGACTAGCTTATCAGTCAGACTTCATTGTAACTATTAATTGACAAATAATTATAGCTGGATGAAGGCCAGAGGACTTTACAGGGCTTTTCAGTCCCACTGTGATTGTTATCAAAGCTTTTGCTGGAACTGGGCATTTCTTGTTATGGAATGCCCCCTCACCTCACCCCTGGAGAAGCATGACTTTATTTTAGGCACCAGACGAGATCCTTTTTATTCATCCAGGCATGTTAGGCATTTTAAGCATCTGAGGCAGCTAGGAGTATGTAATGTCCCATTGAACTCAGTGTTGATTATATCGTAGCAGACATATACTGTAAAGGATCACACCATTAAGTTCTAGGGCAAACTTATGGTCAACACTGACCATCCATTAGTTACACAGCATGCTGCAGACCTCTTTCCTTTCTCTTTTTACCTGAAAGCAAATGTGAGAGACTTTCTATTTGATTTGGAATCACCCCTTGCAGAGTGGGGAGGAGTACTCTTTTCTGTTCAGTAATTTCTTTCTAAGATTCACTGTTCCCCTACAGGGTTTTAGATTTAAAAACTTCTCCTTTTACACCAGTGGAGGACTTTTTAAAAATTCCGAGCCTAGGAGAAAGGGCAGAGTTTGGTAAGGAAACAGACAGTAGGAGAAGGTTTCATGCTTCACTGCCGTTAAGTTGATTTAGACTTAGGGTGACCCACTTACTAAGCGATGACTCAAGTAGTTTAACAGTCCCACTTTCCTGTGATGCTCAGTGACCATTTAGCTTGCCCAACCAAAGTGAGATGCTTTTAAGCAGGGCATTTAATCCATCAGCTCCAAACACTCTGAGCGATCTCAGCTGGCCTTTCTCCTGGGCGGCATAATGGGGATTCAGATACAGCCCCTGGCTCCACAACCAGGTGCTCCAATCCACTGAGCTATACTGGCTTGTGTTAGTGTTAAAATCACAACTGAGAGCTTTGGTAGTATGGAGTTTCATTAATTGAACACATTGTTTGATTCTCAATACCCTGCTGACTGCAGAAGCTTCCAAATGGAGAATTCCTACTATAACCAATTAAAATTCATGGGCCAGTACCTTATTGCAGAAGTGTGGAAGCAGAAGGGAAATTGTGTTAGTAACTCTCCAAGTCTGGCAGGCTTCCTGTTTGCCTGTACTTGCACTGTTTGAGCACACAGCAGTGAGCCTCCTGAAGGGAAGGGATGCTACATCACTGCCTTACACTCTGCATTTCTCCAACAGGACATTGCCCATTGGGTGACTTTTCATTAGGAGCGAAACTAGGCATGGGGATGAACTTTCAAAAAAGAATTTGTAGAAAATTATAAAAAAATGGCTAATTCATCAAATATTCATTGCTGTGTATTCGTCAATTCTGGAGACTCTGACAAATATGAAGGACTGAATATTAACCTGCTTTTTTCATTCTGGTAGCTAGGCTACCAGAATGGTGGCTTCTGTTCCAGCAGCCTAGCTTTCTCTCTCTGCCTATGGGCCTACCAATCAGCTGATTGGTGGGTCCATAAGCAGACATAGCAGGCTAGACTGCCAGAATGGAAGCTGCCACAACCATCTACAAAAACAGTGGTAGTGGCAGAGGTGGCAGTGCGAAGGAGGTGGCAGAGACAGCAGCGGTGGAGCTGGCAGTAGGGAACAGGACAAGATAGGGGAGGCGATGGGGCAGTGGAAAGGAGGAGGGGGCAGGCTGTGGGGGTGGGGAGCACAGCTTTTTTTCAAAGGCAGCCATGGACTGTCTTTAAAAAGCGCCGACAAACCGGTTTGTGGCTTGTGGTTTGTCAATGTCGACGAACCAAGACTGCCATTTTGGCAGCTCATCCCAATCTCTAATTTTAACTAATTAGCTTGGGAGATGATGAGCATTCTAACACTGGAGGCATTCAAGAGAAAGCTAGGCAGCCATCTGTCAAACATACGTTAACTGTGATTCCTGCATTGAGCAAAGGGTTGGTCTTGATGGCCTTATAGGCACCTTCCAATTCCATTATTATACGATTCTGTGATTTTATGAATGTCTGCTATATTTTGGGTTCTTTTTGATCTGAGCCTTCTGAACTCCATAACAAATAGTTTTCAACCCCTGTGAGATTCCTTGCTTTAAGGCAACAGCAAAACAACAACAGCTGTTTATTCTTATCGTGGCCTCTGCAAGTTTTGCAGACTGCCTCTTCACAAAATTAGTGTTGTTTTCCTTTGTAGAGAAAAGCAGACACACACATTGCAAGGATTGGCTGATTCTTTTAAAAGATGTAAACGCCCCATCCCATGCTTCCAATAATTAAAAATCCATGCAATGAAGCAGCAACCACATCACTTTGCTGAATTTGGCGGTTTTGTGTAAAAGCATTATTTGTGCAGTTTTGCTTAATTTGCGCCAGAAAAGAGAGTTCCTTTTCTCTTGTTGAGAGGCCCACAAAAAGTTTCACCTTCTTGCAGGACAAGGGGAGTAATGTTGCAGTTCCTCTTTCTGACATGTAAGGATGATGGCAAAAGAGAATTCATAACAAAGTACCAGATAAATTTATCAACAAAGGTAGGAGATCCACAACATAAAGGAAATAGCTCCAAGTATACAGCCTTTAAAACCCGTATTGCACCAGCATATTGAAATTCTACTGTCTAGACCAAGGGCTGTATCATCCTCCATTGGAACAACATTTCCTGCCTCTCCAGCTCTCCTGCCCTTTCTCAACTCCAATCTTGAATCACAGCCCCTCTCTACTCATTGGGCTGAACCAAATAGTCTATAGGGGTTTACATGAGCATTTATACAATTCCAGTAGAAAACATGTTCTCACTTTCAATTTATTTGGCCAACCCAATGTCATGTAAACACACACACACACACACACACACACACACACACACACACACACACACACACACACATATACATACATACATACATACATACATACATACATACATACATACATACATACATACATACATACATACATACATACATACATACATACATACATACATACATACATACATACAAAGACACTGGCACAACTACTTTTTGGACTGCAGTCTCCAGACTCCCCTAGTCATTGTGGGAAATGTAATCCCAAAAAGGAATATTGCCAAAAGCTGAAAATTACTGATACCTGGAAACCAAGAGATCCTTGAGATGCTGAATTTTCATTTCAGCGTCAAATTTTCGAACAAAATTACAGAAGACAAACATACTTCAGTGTTTTCTTTATTATATTATTCTTACCGTGTGGGTGGGAACATGGACATTTTCCCCTAAATTCCCAGCAGCTCTAACCCACTGTGGCCAATCATAAGAGATTATGGCAACTATAGCTGGCTGGAGAGCTCAGTAAATTAGGTATTTGGGCTGCAGCATCAGAGATTATGAGTTCAGTTCCTCACTGTGCCCCTGGGAGAAGAGCCACTCTGTGCAGCCATAAGCAAGTTGCACAATCCCAGGGCGCCCCCAGAAGAAGGGAATGGTAAACCACTTCTGATCACTCTGCTCTAAAAAATCCTGAAGATGTTCACCATAAATCAGACTTGACTTGACAGCACACAAATATTATTAGTCCAAAGTGTCTGAAGAGCCAAAGATTCTCCACCGTGTCTTACACACTTTGACACGACTAGTGAATTAGTTACTGCCAGCTGTAGTCCGTCATCTTTTCTCTGATAAAGAAGCAAAAGCACTAATGCTTTCTGGGGAGAGGGAGATGGGCATGTTTATGTGTTGCTAATTTCAGGCATTTTTTAACATTCTTATTCATTCATTGAATTTACTTTAAGCCACCTTTCCAGACACTAGTCTTCCCAAGGCCATTTCCAATATAAGACAAGCTGATACAATTAGCTTCCTTAGGTTTCAATAATGCTAAAATATGGCTTATAAAATATTATTTTTAAAAAATTCACATTTCAAATGGAGCAGCAAGAAATGAAAAAAAAGTTTTTCAGTATTCTATTAATTAATTTTTTAAAAAAAAACCCACAAAATCCCCAAGATAAAACGTCTGTGTAAGATGTTTTCCTACACACGCTGTGCCAATGAAATGTGTTCCTCTGATCCTACTGGTTGGCTTGCTTTAGGGACTTCACCTAATGGAATGTGTACGTAACTGGATGGCCCAATGAACCATCAGACCCAAGGACCAAATGAATCCTTTGAATGTTTTCCTAATGGAATCCTGTGAATCTCCCCCCCCCCGGGGGAAAGCACCTATTGGCAGAGAGAGTGTTGTGGCTCATACTTTGCTGCTCACTTCCATGCCCTCCTGCAGCTGGCACTCCTGATTAACTTCTGCTGACCTGATCCAGGAATGTTTCTCAGTGGACAGGGCACAAATTCAGATAAAGTAGGAAAGCCGCCTGACGACTCCACCTTAACTCTTTCAGTTCTGATGAAGCTTGACGATGACCCCTTGCTCTGTCAAGTGTAGCAGGCCCATTAAAGAGAGTGTCCTTCATGAAATGCAAAATCTCCGCCTGCCTCAGAATCCTTGCTCTCAGATCCACATATGTTTTCTGTTTCCCAGGCATCTGGTCACCACCTGACGGATAATTGCAATTGCCAGTTCTATCCAATTTGTCTTTCATGTTATGATGCAAAAGTTTCCAAAATCATGTGGGTGCATTAAAGAGTATTTTCCCCTCTCACCTAAAATGTTTTGTACTTCTTGTCTGTTAGTGCAGTCCTATCAGGGTAGCTAATAAAAAATAGTTTCCTGGAAATCACATTCAAATTTTATGTACTATTGGCTGCCTCCTAGTGGTAACAGGGTTGCATTATTTTACTCATCAGTGATATCTTTTGTTTTTAGTATTTAGTGCGGAACACCAATTCTGCTTATGCGCCTGCATCTTTTCTTTTGAAATCATTAGCACTCAAAAAGAATTGTTCAGCTTTGCAGGGGTGCTGCCCATTATCTGGTGTGTAATAAAAGGCATGGGATTCCAGAGAAATGAACTCTCTACAGACCAGCCTTCTACAACCTGCTGTCTTCTTACTAGGTTGGGCTCTAATTACCATAATTACCATCATCTTCAATCAGGATAGTCAATGGAATGGGGTGAGGTGTACTACAACACAGATGGAGAACTCTGGATTGAAGATGCCCGCCACAGGCAGTACTAAAAATTCAAAACCAAATCCTCGAAACTAAGTAAGTGTACTCTAAATTCCGGAGGCTGCAAATCAAGTAAGCCTCTCCATGGATATTAATGAACAGCACTGTGAGTTACTTCTGAAAACAAAATGAAGGCAAGGCAACTATATGAACTTTGTGGAACTAGTGCTTGTGGATTGAACATGCAATTAAGTAGCCACTTAATTGCAAGGTATTCCCCAGAGAAATTATGCTTGCTCTAGCTAAAGCCAATCATACCTCAGGTTAATTGTCCAGCAGTAATCTCAGAATGGAATATTGCACAAGGCAGTACTATTGACATTTCTTGAAAAACAGCTCTGACAATTGCTTTGTGTTTAGGTGAGGAAGTGGTTAACTGATGAAAAAAAGAGTCAGCTTCCAGGATTTTCCACTGCATGTTGTCACTTTGTGAACAGTAGTGAACACAAGAGGGTGTCCCGCTGCCATTGGTGTTGTCAGTATTCAGGCTCTCCTTCACTATATAAAGCTTGGCATCCTTTTTTCTGTTGGCAACTCAGAGCCAATATTGTGCAGCAATACTGGGCCACTTCCTGGCTTTTTGAATCATGGGTAAAGAAGGACAATATCCTACATTCATGACCTGGAAGTTTTTTTGATCTCCTCGTACAGTAAAACCTTATGCTGGCATAACAACCACAGGATACATCTGTCTTGTATCCCTTGCCCATTTGCTGACACGTCAAGATTGTCTCCATATGGGTGGCTTTCAGTGATGGCCAGTGATGTTCATAGTCATGAACGTGAACAGTACAGCCAGCAATTCTCAAGAATGTCCATTCTTTGTCGATGTATTATTTTAAATTATGAAATGTATTTTCATCCTTTCCTTTGCTAATCATCCAGTTATATCATGAGATGAAATGACTACCAGAGCTTCCTTGGCAAGTGTACTTAATACATATTTGAATGCATATGATCCTCCACCACCATTAAAGAAATACTTTATTTTCACAAGAAAAAGAACTCTGGTTAAGCACAATAGTATTTGAGAGATGTATGCTGTAAAGCAGTGGTCCATACCCTTTGGCCTCCAGATGTTCTTGGACTTCAACTCCCAGAAATCCTGGCCTGCAGAGGTGGTGGTGAAGGCTTCTGGGAGTTGTAGTCCATAGAACATCTGGAGGCCCAAGGTTGGGGACCACTGCTGTAAAGAGTAAAGCATTTTAGGTAGATGTTGTGTCTTTGAATGGTAAAGAATGAAGCAAGGAGAGAAAAACTGAAGTTTTTTATTCATTAATTGTGCATCTTATATGTCTGCATGATTGCACAGTTGCTGCTTGTATTTGTAATCCAAAGCAAAAGTGTAGATGGATTCTCAAAATATTAAAAGCTTTTGATTCATTAAAACAGGCCACCACATTTGGGCAGAAGACTGTTTTGTGACCTTCTTCAAGGGAACAAAGCATCAACCCCTACAGATATCTCAGGCAACCTATTTCCAAGTATCACTTAATAGTGTCTTCTTCTTGTTTTGTTGTTGTTGTTGTTGTTGTTGTTGTTGTTGTTGTTGTTGTTGTTGTTGCTGCTGCTGCTGCTGCTGCTGCTGCTGCTGCTGCTGCTGCTGCTGCTGCTGCTTTTAGACTTGAACCAGTGCTTAGAAAGTTATGTAATTATTTTCTAAAGTAATTAATTGCAAGTTATTGCTCCAAAGCCCTAAACATTACTTGTTTACTGTTATGGTTATATAATAGCATCCCAGGTCCTGTATTAAAAGGCAACATTTTATGTGTCCATTTTGCAAAAGCAAGTAAAATAGATTGCTTAGCTCTTAAAAACCTGCATACTACAGTCTGTATCCCAAGCTACAAAATACTTTCTTTTCCCATCCACTTTGTCACTTCCTCAGCATCCGCAACAACATGATGCGCAGCAGAAGCCATGTGCCCCCTCCTTCACCATTAAATAGTGCCATAAGCTGTAACTATAAAGGTAACTTTCAAAGTCACTGTTATACTGCAAAACAAGTGAAGGTATTCCTTGTTAAGTTACAGTTACTATATAATGGCTGAAATTCCGTAGTAAGTCACAACTAAATTCGGTCCATTTAATCGCAGAAGCTTACATAGGTGTAGGTCCCCACTGATTCTATGGCATAATCTAGCTGCATTCTAAAGTAATTATACCTTAACTACTGGGGAAACAGTTATAACTAACTAGATGTTTATTAATTGGAACTGTTTTCAAAACAGTAGCTATGTGACTGTGGTCTAGCATAACCAAAACGAAGTAAAACAAAATAAAAATTGGCCTTGTAGGAGCTTTAAGACTAAACGATTTATTTCAGAGTGAGAGGTCACCTTTGTCTAGTTCCTTCCAAGCAGGACTAGACCAGGACACCTGGCTGCCTGAGATGAAGCAGCTAAGGGCACCTGTTCTCATGGGTATACCTAAATCAGTGTCCACAATACTGAAAGCTGGCACAGGAGACAGAAAATCTCACCAGGGCCTCACATGAAATACAAAACAAAACACAAATGACAAGTTAACTGGAATTTGGCTGCCCTTTCATGACACACCAGGTGGTTGCTTCACTCTCCCTCATGGTGGGGCCAACCCTGTTTCCACACTCTGGGTTGAACTTTGCTTTTGGTTGTGTGTGTATATGTGTGAGAAACCAACATGGTGGGTCTTTTTAATGTAGTACATACAATTTGGATTTGGTTTGCCACTTGGCAGTCGTGTCCTACAACAATAGGGTGAATAATCTTGTTTCCATTACATTAGAACTTTTTTTCTTTTGCCTCAGCGAGACGGCAAAGTATTGCTGAGTAAATATTTTATTGGCACTGTTTCAAGACTCACTTCCTTACACGTAGTGAAGATGAATAGTGGCAAATTTGGCACACTGCTTACCTTTATCCCACCTACAGCGAGATGTTCCATATAGTCTCCCTCCTTAAAAAACAGATATCTTTTAAGTGTGCCACAAATCAGAAAGGAGACTAATGAAGAGCTGGAAAGGGGATCTTTTGCTTACTTTCCTCTGTCATCTGTGGGGGAGGAGCGTTAAGGTTTATGTTCAAGTTGCTACCACCAAACCTATCATCCATTTTTAACACATGTAGGTAGTCGGAATGCACAAAGAATCCACTCCAGGGGCCTTTTATGTGGATTTTCCATGTCTATGCTGCCTGGAAGGACAGAAGTAGGGAATGATGACAAATAAAGGTTCATAATACCCTATTTCTGTCATTGTTCCCTTCTTCTGAGGGCACCCAGGGACTATGCAGGTTACTCAAGGCCTTACAGATTGACTCTTATCCCAGGAGGGTCAGTGGGAAATTGGAATTCAAAACTTTCATCTCACTGAGCAATCTAGCCGTCTTAATCAATCCCTTGAGGTACTAGTTTCCCTCTATTCAGCAATGGTTAGGCTTCATCAAGTAATGTGTCCAGTTCTGGACACCACACTTCAAGAAGGATGCCAACAAGCTGGAACAAGTTCAGAGAAGGGCAGCAAGGATGATCAGGGGGCTGGAAAGCAAGCCCTGTGAGGAAATACTGAAAGAACTGGGCATGTTTAGCCTTGAGAAAAGAATACTGAGGGAAAATACGATAACACTTTTCAAATACTTGAAAGACTGTCATACAGTGGAGGGCAAGATCTCTTCTCAGAGTGTTGGACACATAATAATGGGCTCAAGCTACAAGAAGCCAGATTTAGGCTGAATACCATGAAAAACGCCCTAACTGTTAGAGCAGTATGGCAATGGAACCAATTACCTCAGGAGGTGGTGAGCACTCCAACGCTGGAGGCATTCAAGAGAAAATTGGACAACCATCTGTCATATCTGCTTTGATTTGTATTCCAGCATCAAGCAGGGACTTGGATTCGATGTCCTTTATAGCCCCCTTCCAATTATTCTATGATTCAATGATTCTATGATTCTCTGAGTCAAAAGGGAACTCTAGAGAGTCTTGGAACCTGAACAGGATGGGATGGTGATGGTTGTGAAACTTTTAATTAGTTTAAATTAAATATTAGTAGTGCTGGATAATAATAGCATTCAGGTTGCACAGCATAATTTTATGTGAACAAGATTTGAACCAATGTAACTAAATAAGAAATGAATAATAGCAACAGCAAAAGCAAAAACAATAGCACACCTTCATGCATCTCATTATGTCAGCTGAAGTCCATGAAACTTATGACAAAATTAAGTGCGTCAGACTTTAAGATGCCACAAGACACTTTCATGTAATAATAACACATTTTATGATAGAAAAGTATGTAATGATGGAAGTTAGGCCGGAATAGACAGAACAGGTCTTACTGCTAGCATTGCAACCAAACTCAAGTAAAGAACCAATTTTTTCCCCTCAAGAAACATAAAGCAGACTCCAATTAATTTTTTTTAAAGTTTTAAGCATAAACCAGCAAGAAGATTTAAAATTTTCTTTTTCCCTACAAGTGTTCGCATTTCTCACTTGAACAGACAGAACTTTTCTGCTAGGTAAGCCCAGCAGTAGGTTTATCTATCTTTTTAGCTTCAGCTCCTTATATACAGTGTTGCCTTTCAGTTCAGTAACCGAAGAATTCCCAGAGGAGCCTTCTCTGAAACATTAACATTCTCCAAGAAGTTCCCGGAACACCGTATTGCTATAACTTGACACCAAGTTAGGCGCTGCCCAATAAATGTTTGCAAGACTGCAATAAACTCTGTTCCTAATAGCGTGTTTCATGCTGGGCTAGCAAAGTGCTGAGGAAATAACTGAGCGGAAACTCTATATTCAGTACTTAAATATGGCACCAGCAAGAATTCCAGCTACAGGCCCTCTTTGTGAATTCAAACCAGCTACTTATTCTTTTCAACTCTGGATGCGTTGCTTGGAGTCTGTCTGACTGCCAGCACTGAAGCCCACAGTGGGTCTTGAACTAGTGGTGAATGGGAGATATGAGGCAGGCTTCCTGCCACCCAGGTCTAGGTAGAGGGGTGGGGAAACTAGAAGCAAGCCTGCCACATCAGCTGAGACATTCCCCTAGCAATAGGCTAGAGGAGGTCAGCTGGTACTCCCTGAACTTATAAAACAAGGACAGAAAAATCATCAGCTCTCCAGATTATTTTGCTCTGTAGATCCCATCTGCCTCATCCAATATAACCAATGGTGATGGCAGACTCTGCAAGTAGCTTTTGCAAAATAATTTACTTGTAACTCATTTTCTCTCTTTTGAAATAACTAAGGCTTAACTGAGGTAACTAACACTGTAATGTAACTTTACATATTTTGTGATACAGCTGGTATTCTTGCTGGTAATTGTTTTCACTACTTTTATTGACAGAGAGTTTTTGTGACCTCACTAGTTGGTTATATTTTTGTACTCAAGGCAAGCAAGTTGTAGCATTCTAATAAAAATCAAATATTATAGTTATTTTTTTAATAAGGAGGAAGCAAATGTTTACTTTGTTTAAGAACTGTAACTATAGGCACAACGAAACATATTTTAGAGCCTTTGGAAATGTATTTGCAAGTGCTCAAAAAGAATAAATTTTCAAGCTCTGGTTGAGGAGTTGTGAGAGTGACAGCCCAAAGCAGCTGAAAGGTTAAAAGTTCCTTCTCCCTCAAATAAAAGCATACTTGCAGATATGAGAGTGAGGAGACTTGGTATAAAACAACTCTCTCACTTTCACAGGAGCTAGATCTTAGTAAAAAGGGGGAAAGCTGATTGGTTGATTTTCTAGTGCATCAGTAGGGAAAATTTAGATATACTGTATTAGATGCTTTAAGGACACTAACAAATGTTTCTGAGGTAGTACAGCCCATTCTTATACTCCAGGTCTGTCAAAAACTGTTTTAAACGTGCATACTCTTAGGCAAGCTTTTCCTTAGTGTCTGGCTGCCTGAGTAGGGTTTTTTAATGCAGTGGTTCTTAACCTTTGTTACTCGGATGCTTTTGAACTGCAACTCCCAGAAACCCCAGTCGGGACAGCTGGTGGTGAAGGCTTCTGGGAGTTGCAGTCCAAAACTCCTGAGTAACCCAAGGTTAAGAACCAGTGTTTTAATGGATTGTTGTACCTTACTGCATTGAATGTGTTTTGACGTGTTTATATTTTTTGGTACTGTATTCATTGACCCTTTTAGTATTGTATACTCACTGTTACAAGCTTCTTGTCTTATTCAGGGGCACATTCGATGTGCCTTCTGGGAATGCATGTGATAATAGCACCATTTTGACGATGCCGCGTTTGCTGGACATTGCTCCTGATCCAATGCACAATTGGCTGAATTTGAAGAAACAACTTCATCGTGCTGAGGTTTTCCACAGAGGAAGGAACTATAGCGAAGCAGGTTTCCTAGCATGTCTTTAAAAGCCTACGGACGATTAAGGTGCTGTATCTGAAGTTATGCAAAAAATTAAGAGAACTGCTAGCACACACAACATCCTCAACTAGGATGTTGCGTGTGTTAGCCCTGCATGTTCTTGGAAGATGCTTGCTATCTTTGGAGGTTAACAGGAATGACGACATATTACTGTGATTCTCTTAGCCAACAAGAGAAGAATCTGGGACAGCATGTTTTCCAACAACATAACCGCTGCTGTAGTTAAGATTCACTTGGAAGCCACTATATAGCCTATAGTTTCGTTTCCTTCCTTCCTTCCTTCCTTCCTTCCTTCCTTCCTTCCTTCCTTCCTTCCTTCCTTCCTTCCTTTTGTAACTCTGCTTTGCCAAGATACATGTCATTGGACAGATGGCGTCTATTCCTATTAATAGTAGTCTTTAAAGCCATATGAATTCATGCTGGCTGCACAAACAAACGCCCACATAGCCATCTCATAATATCCTCTTGCCCTATTACTTGTGAGAATTTGCCCCTGAGCAAATGTGGAAAAGGCCTCTGAAAGACAAAGGATTATTGGGCGTCATTATACAGTCTGAAGCTAGAGTCAGGCAGGAATAACTCAGTTCCATTTGTGAATCATTCATGTGAATGCAATATATTATTCCCTATGAATGGTTTCTGAAAGCCTTTGATCTATTGCTGTGGTAGGAAACTTGTGGCTCTCAGGCCAAATCTCAACACAGGGATAGTTGATTGATGCACCTTGATGCATTTAAATCATATTACCTCAGAAATGCCTTGAAATGCCCTTCAAAAGTTACTTTTGAAAGTAACTAGAAATCAGTAAATGATTCATTATACCAATTACATGACTTCACTCTTACTTATTTTATTCTCAAAATGTAATTTCATTATGTCCATGTTTCCAAAAAGTATTCAGTTTCAAGTAACTACAGTACTGATCATTCAGGGCCTTATCTGTTGCTGCTCCCAAACTCTGGGACTCCCTCCCACAGGAGGCTAGATTGGCCCCATCTTTACTGTCTTTCCACAAGCTGGTAAATGACAAATGGCATTTAAATCAGTGTGTGTAGCTGAAACCGTCTTCTTGCTCAAGTTCTTTTTTCTCTACATAATCATTGCCCCTCAACAGGATTGGTCCACTAAGCTGCACACCTGCTCTATGTTAGCCTTTAAAGGAGGGGGTGGACAACTTTTGACCTGCCAGGTTTTGTTTAACTACAAGTACCATCAGCCCTGGTCAACGTAGCTAATAGTGAGGGATGCTGGAAGTAGCAGCCCTGAAACAGATGTGGGGCACAAATTGCCCATCTCTTATTTAAAGAGGATGTGACATTAAAAAAAAACATTATTTCTGCAACCCTGTTTCCAGAAATAGATCTTTGTGATCCATTAAAATTTTTGAAACGGTCAAACATGAAATCGATCAAAGCCTGTTTGGTTGATTCCATGAAACTCTGGAGGAAGATCCACGAGTATAGTGAACACAGAAAGGATATGTATGTGTGGATTGTGAGTAATTATCCCTTTTCTATCCATCCTTTCTCTGTGTGGAGCCTGTGAATAGAAAGCAGTTAGGAGAGGCCAGCTTGGAGTGGAAAGGGTGAGGACTAGGAGCAATTAGCTGAAGCACCCCTTCCCTCCCCGATGGTTGGCAAATGCTGGCGGCTCTCTGTCTACAGCCAGGCATAATTATTAACACAACAGAGACATTCAGTGTGCTCTTTTGACTATGAGCAGGTGGGGGGGGGGACATCCTGTCCCGTTTCTTTCTAGATAGGGAGTGTGCACCTGTTGGATTACAACTCACAGAGTCCATTCCTTTCCATGAGGTATGAAGGGAGTGGCAGACAGTTAACATCTAGAGAGGCGCAGTGGCCCATCTTGAGGAATAGCATTCCTGTTAAGCAGTAAAGAGCAAAGCAACATGATGGGGTATGAATGCTGAGGCTGAAATAAGCCGCCACACTATTCACCCTTAAGATATAACTTGTGTCATTGTCACTTCCAGAGCTGCCTGCTAAATTCTTGTTACTGTAATGTTTTAATTGCCAGTGGGATGCTTTCAAATGCTTGCTGGTTTTAAAAACAAGCTGCTGCCTCCAAATGAACTCTTAGAACTGCAAGCGGCCGTTGAAACATTTGGATTGAGTAACTCCTCTCTGATCCGTCAAGAACTGCAGTCTCTGGGGAGAAAGAGACCTGTACTGCCTTTGAATTTGATGCCAGATAGGATAGTTGGTACTGTGCGCCTTTCAAATCAGAAGGATCTGGCAAATGGCCTATGATATTTTCAGATACCCAATATATCAAATGGCAGGTATAAAGAATCACTTACTTATGTAATGACAACAGATCAATTTCACTGTTATCTTCCAGGAAGCTCACAGATGCAGTGGTCAAAAAATATCAAACAAATTCTAGGCAACACCGTTATAAGGATGACCAGTCAAAAATATTTTAAAGGTGGGGAACTTCCTACTGATGGAGAACAGGCTGCCCCTCTCCCCCCCCCTTTGTCCTTCTGTTGGCAAAGAAAGACCTTTTTACTCAGTCAGGACTTTGGCGACTGAGTTTCAAATAAAACATATGATGACTACCTTTGCGTTTAGAAGTGGTGCTCCCCACAATAGGAAAAGATATCTGACTGCCTTAGCACAAGCTTCCCTCTCTTCCATGCTTTGCAAATCAGCATGCTTTATTTGGTGATTCATTATCACCGTCATCATCTTAGAACTGTACAGCTGGAACCCTGTGGAGTCCAGCTGTTGTCAAGGAGGCACAGTGGGGAAGTGAACTCCCAGCCTCTGGTTCTGCAGCCAGAGACCTAAACCAAATGGGGACTTCCTTTGCAATTCTGATTAGTCAGGCTCACAGCTCTGAAGAAATCCTGTCTCTAGAGGGGAAACGAGCTATCTGCTTCTCATGATGAGCACCTTATTTCATGCAGTTCAGCCTTCTTGCAGCACAGGGTTATTTTTGCCTGGTGGGTACAATTCTCCTTTGCTGATTTCCCTTCCTCCTCTTCTACCAAAAATTGGAGGTCATCAGGACCATTTTGGATGCGACAACTCTAAACAATTAGTTGCTCCATCCAAAGTAAAATCAGGTTTATGTTATAATTGCATGTTTTGCTTTATTTCATTGCATTATAGCTGCCTTGAGTCACAGGGAAGAAGGGCAAAATTTGGGTACAAAGCTAAATAACACATAAATAACAAAATTTGCCAATGGCACTAGAGACCTAACATTAATTGACTGGTTATTCTTTCTTTCTGAATTATCATAGGACTTGTCCAAAGAAGCAGGTTAGGAATTCTGTACATTTATGTAGGTTTCTATTTGACATTGCAACATGTAATTGTCTCTTTTTCTAATTTATGGACATTGTCATTCATTATGTTGTAGGCATCCTTCAGTCTCGAGAGACTATGGTATCGTACTATGGAACAGCATCTAGTGTGGCTGAGAAGGCCAGTTTGAGAATGACAATCTCTTCCACACTTGAAGACAAATACAATCTGTCCTCTGTCCAGCTCCCTGGTTTTGCTCGTTTCAGGACTGCCTCTGTGCCTCCGCCTGCTGTACAAGTGTCTCTTCAAATTCGGAGAGGCCGTGATGCACTGCCTGCCTCCAGGCTGCACGCTCAGACATCAAGGTTGCACATCAAGGTTTCCCATCTGTTGAGGTCCATTCCTAAGGCCTTCAGACCCCGTTTGCAGGTGTCCTTGTATCGCAGCTGTGGTCTCCCTCTGGGTTGATTTCCCTGCACTAATTCTCCATATAGGAGATCTTTTGGAATCCGACCATCAGCCATTCTCACAACATGCCCAAGCCAACGTAGACGTCACTGTTTCAGCAATGTATACAAATTCCAGCTTGTTCTAGGACTACTCTATTTGGAACTTTGTCCTGCCAAGTGATACCAAAAATGTGTTGGAGACAACGCATATGGAAGGTGTTCAGCTTCCTCTCCTGCCGTGCACAAAGGGTCCAGGACTCGCTACAGTACAGGAGTGTGCTCAGGACACAGGCTCTATGGATCTGGATTTTGGTGTATGCCATCAGCTTCTTATTGAGCCATACTCTCTTTGTGGATCTAGAGAACATGGTAGCTGCTTTCCCAATGCGTTTATCCAGCTCGACATCTAGGGAGAGAGTGTCGGAGATTGTTGAGCCAAGGTACACAAAGTCATGAACAACCTCCAATTCTTGCGTGGAGATAGTAATAGAGGGAGATAAGTCAACACCCTGGCCCAGGGTGTTGAATAATAGTAAATGTTTAAAAGGGTGTTGGATAATAGTAAATGTTTAAAATGTGTGTGCATGCATGCAGGTGTGTAAACAGAGAAAGAGACTGAGACATGGTGTGATAGTTCCAGGGCCCTGAAATAATTTTTCACAATTTTACCTATATTTAAATAATTATGTGCTACCAAATGAGTTCTGACTGATGGTGATGATTTACAAGTTTTTTTAGGCAGAGAGTATGCAGAAGGGACGTGGTGGCACTGCAGGGACGTGGTGGCACTGCGGGCTAAACCGCAGAAGCCTGTGCTGCAGAGTCAGAAGACCAAGCAGTCGTAAGATCGAATCCACGCGACGGAGTGAGCGCCTGTCGCTTGTCCCAGCTCCCGCCAACCTAGTGGTTCGAAAGCATGCAAATGCAAGTAGATAAATAGGGACCACCTCGGTGGGAAGGTAACAGCGTTCCGTGTCTAAGTCGCACTGGCCATCTTCAGACAAAACGCTGGCTGTATGGCTTGGAAACGGGGATGAGCACCGCCCCCTAGAGTCGAACACGACTGGACAAAAATTATCAAGGGGAACCTTTACCTTTACCTTTTTATGCAGAAATAGTTTACCATTCCTTTTTGGGGGCATCCTGGGACTGTACAACATGCCCAAGGCCACACAGTCTGGCTCTTCTGGTATGCACACTGAAGAACTGAACTCTGAGCTTCTGGCTCTGCAGCCAGATACCTAATTCACTGAGCTATCCAGCCACCTTCAGCTGTGTTAGGTCTATGACAAGCAGCACATGATAAGCAAATAGTGCAGAGGACACATAAAATGAGGAAGAATTTAGTACAACGAAAGCAATGCTGATTTCAGATGCAGTAAGCAAAAAAGGAAGATCTGAATCAAGATACATGATATACTAGGAAGAGGACTGGCTTTGATCATATTCTTTTCCCATGCTGAATCATCTTCAGTGCTGAGACAGGCTCTAAAATTCAAATTATATGGCTGAGGAATAAGCTGTGTAAGTGAGTAGTTATTTGATCAACTCACCACTATCCTTAAAAAAATCAACAAACCAGCAATGAAAAGGTATGGGAAATGGGATGTGGTGAGGAATATGAAAACTAGTAGAGAACCCAGGTTGTTGGTGTGAAGTGATTCCAGCACATGTCATCCTTTGACTCATTTGACCTCCTTCCCAATGTTATTTTAAGGTTTCTCCCTCCACTTTTTGCTGCTGAATATGCATCGCTGTTACACAACGCTTAGAAAGGCAGTTATGTAAAATTCTACAGATAAAACCTCAATTCAGAGGCCCATCTCTGAAGGTTTTTGAACTTCCTGAAGGTTCTGGGAGCACATCCAAGATTTTTATTGTTCCCAGAAGGTATGCGGAGATTATTTGTCATTTGGAAAAGGAAACTGTATGGGGATAGAGAGGCAACGGGAGAAACAGGGAAGGTAGGATTCAAAGGAGACTCAAAACAGATGTAGGGAAAGAAACGCGAAAGAGAGGGGAGTAGAGAGAAATATGGTGAAGAAATGCTACTTCAGTTAACAGCTCAGTCCTGCGCATGTTTACTTAGAAATCACTTTCACTGAGTTCAGTGGAACTCCCTTGAACCCCTGAACCATAGCCACTGTGTGTTACAAATTTCAAATGGTTAGTGGCATAACACCCAACTTAGCCTTAGGCTCTCAAAAAGAGACAGACCAGTCTGTCCATGTTGATTTTTCTTGGCTTTCTTGTGCATCCTAAATTCATTTCATCCCTACTTCTGGATGCATTTGTTTGTGTTTTAAACAAAGTCTGCACAAAAATGTATTCACGTTTTCATGCACTTTTGTATGTTACATTTACACAATTCTGCGCATGTTTTCCCCTAATATATACATTTCATACCACATTGTTTCCATTGGAGAGCTGCATCACAAATCTGGGAACGTGCAAATCACTGAAGGGCAACTGCATTGTTGTTTGTATTGATTTGGAAAGTGCAAAATAGGTACATTCCCATTAGAATGTGAACAGAATCTTCACCACCTTTACTCTAATTAGGATGCATCTCCTCCTTGTGCTCCAGCTGCCTTAGATTTTACTGTACACGTTGTATCTTAATCTTGTCTTCTAGATTTCCACAAAAGTGCAGTAGTGACTTTGTATGTTAACCTGGACATCTCTGAATCACTGTGCAGGTGAAGATTGTTGATCAGTCTCCTGAGTTTGCAGTAGGTAGGCTAGACTTCACCCATGGTGTTTATGACTCACATTATAATGGCTTCTCTTCATAGACAGGAAAAATCTCCCTCCCTCTCCCTCTCCCTCTCCCTCTCCCTCTCTCCCCCCCCCTCTCTCTCTCTCTGTGTGTGTGTGTCTGTAGTACACCAAGCTTCCCATTTTGATACACACTCAGCCCATTTCATATGTCAGGTAAAAAGCTCATTTAGTTTGAAAACGGAAACAGTGAGAGAAATACTGTGAGGTAATAAGTCATAAATTTCCATTTTAGGATGTTTGCTGTAACAATACATCATGTCTGGCTCTGTTCAAAGTTCCATAGTTTCACATTGGAACAGATGTGAACAGAGCTTATATACCTTCAATTTATGACTTATTTTTGGTTGGCAAGCTCAAAATTATTTTTCCTTAGGAAAGAAAAAAGAAACAGACTAGGTGCCTGTTCCCATCTTGAAAATAATATAAATTTGCACGCTGCAGTTATACTAAAATTAACACATATAACCATAAAATTGAACCCTGTTCTCTCACTGGTTGATAGCCAAAGAGAAAGCAATGATTTGTAATGAGGAAAAGGGGGGGAGTTATAGGCATTACACCAAAATATTGTTCTAGTGAGAGCTTCTGCTTATAACCCTCAATAAATGACTAACAGCTATGGATTACAATCCCAAACTTGAAGTTAAATGTTTTTGTTTTCCTTGTTATGATTTGTAATGTCCTTTTCCAAGTGTTCAGGACACATGTTGTCAAGCAGGGATGTCCTGCCCACCCACTCTCTGCCATTATCTAGTCCCTCAAGCTCTCTCATTTCCATGGAAACAAGGGGTGGAACTTTGGCAAGGAGAAAAATATCCTTGGGGAAGAGAAAGTGAGGAACACTTAAGAAGAACACTCTCAACACGACTTCAAGGAGGTGCTGGAAGTGATGTAACCTCTCTGAGGCTCCACCACAAAAGAAGAAGAAACAGGACTGGATATACTGAAATGCTCCCCAGATTTGTTTGCCAAGTAACTAAAACAGAAAAAAGAAGTCCAACAGCTCTATCAAGATATACTAAGATGGAAGTTCTTTGGTATTAACAGTGCAACGCTTCTGGAAATGAAGGAATGGCTGACCACATGCCGTTGCTTAGGAGACACCTGAATATACTAACAATGCATTCCCACTCTTCGGGGAGGCTCCATCTATGAGCCCCATAGTGGATGTAGCTCTTTATTAACCATACAGGATTGCTACTGGCTGCCTGAAACATATCCCATTGAAAAAGTATACTGTATTTGACTGGCATTATCCCTCCAGAGGTATGTTGAAATGTGCTAGCAAATAATGAACAAAATAAGGCAATAGAGCACCAAATCCATCCAATTCATAGATGCCACTCTAGATCAGTGGTTTCCAACCTTGGGCAATCCAGGTGTTCCTGGACTGCAATGAGACCAGGAGAGGCTAGGCTACACCTATGGAGAACAAAAACATTGCTCACTGAATGAATAAATGGTGAAGATGGTTGTTGTGGGTGGTTTTTTTGTTTGTTTGTTTTTTGGGCTGTTAGGCCATGTTCTGAAGGTTTTTCTTCCTAACGTTTCGCCAGTCTCTGTGGCTGGCATCTAGACTGGTGAAACGTTAGGAAGAAATACCCTCAGATCATGGCCAAATGGCCCAAAAAACCCACAACCACCATTGGATCCCAGCCATGAAAGCCTTCAATACAAATGGTGAAGAATTTCTCCCACCAGAACAATACTCTAGCTGGACCATCTGGAAGTCACTTCATAGACTTTGAAGTGAAGTAGGAAGACCGAAGAACAATCAAGTAAATTGGGGCTACCTGGATATGGGACAAATATTGTCGCTGTGGAGAAATTCAATGCAACACTTAGGCGCATACAATTTATGCCCACCATGTATACCCATAAAGTGGATAGAGGGAAGCAAATGGCCAAGATAATGCTATTGAAGTAACCCTCTTCTGATGAAAAATAGTCTAATTATCTTAACATTTTAATTTGTTTTTAATTTTACCTCTGTTTTATATACAGCCATACTTTAAATAGTGCGACACTCTGATACAAATAAAGAAAGATTGTGGTCTAGTGATATGAAGCAGAAAGAACTGCTAGCGGCTATATTTCATTGCTTGAAATGAAATGTCATTTTATTAAAACTATAGTTCTACAAATCCGAATGAACTAACCAGAGTGTATTTTGTAGACTGCTTATTTGCTAATTATGCAAACCCAACACATTAGCTTAAATCCTTTTGGTTAACAAAGTAAGTCACAACTAGAGTAGGCCTGTTGAATCAGTAGGGATTTGGTGAGTCAACTCCTTCATAAGTGACTTCTTTATTAAGAAACAATATTTAAACCCTCTTTCCTTTCTGCTTCCAACAGCTGTCAGCAAAATTTAGGAAAGTTTTAGAGTATTTTCACTCTAATTTGCCATTTTATAAATCTGGCCAAACTGTAGTGACAAATTCCTGTGACATCACAAGGCTCCATATCATCACAAAGATCCACCCCAGGCATTGGGCCCCAGATATAATGAGGGGATGGGGAAGATCCTCCCATGATAGCCCCTGACAAACAGGACAACACTCAAAACTATTCTTGAAAAATACTTTATTGCTTTTTGAAAAGAGGTTAAACGGGTATCCCGGGCATTCCGGTCCTCAGCGAAGACAGCCAGGCTCAGCTCCAGCAGGACGCCTGGCTTCTGGTCCCTCGCATCACCCTGGAGAAGAGGAGGCTTCTGGCCCTGAAAGAGAGAGAGAGAGAAAAAAAACCAACTAAGGGGCGAGCTCGTCCACTGCTGTCAACCGGCTCCAACCCAGACGTATCCACCGACCAATGTTCGGGCAACTTCATCCCGAAGTTCCGCCTGTCAACTTCCACTGGCTTCCACCAGGAATATCCACCCGTTCATCTCTTCCACTCCGCTTCTGAAGCTGGCCTCCGCCAGCTCCCGAATGCTTGGGTCACACACACTCCCCAGCGACATCCCCACGGAATATCAGCCGGCTCTTTCACACACACATTCACACACACATTCACACACCATCCAGCCCCCCCCGACACACACACACATTCACTCCCCCTCCGAGACACGCCCGGGCTTCCATCCACTGATATCCACACAGCTTCCACCAACTGATTTCAGGAGGCCAACTTCCACCGGCTTCATCCGCCCACCTCTGCCAGCATCCGCCTTGCGGCTTCAGCCAGCGTCCGCGGGCAGATTCCACCAGCTTCTGCCTGCCAACGTCCACCAACTTCCCTCCGGTCCACCGCCCGATATCAGCCAGCTTCAAGCCATGGATCTCCGCCAGCATCGAGCAGTTAACTCGCAAGCCCACTTAGCAAGTTCAGAACTTGCCTTGGGCAGAAGGGTTGGGTCCCCTGCAGCAGCAGCAGCAGCAACAGCAGCAGCAGCAACAACAGCAGCAGCAGCAGCAACAACAACAGCAGCAGCAGCAGCCTCCGCTCTCTCTGTCAGACTGCCCTGTGGCCACTCGCCTCCCTTCTGGTCTCCTGCCCTGCCCAGCAGCCCCTTTTATATGCCAGCAGAGAGGTGGGGCCCCTGTGAGGTCACAAAAGACCCAGGAGGATGCAACTGGGTTCCCAAGGCAGCAGCAGCAGCACCCCCCTCGGGATTGGCTGAGTCCTGGAGGTGATGTCAACAATGCCTCTGATCATGTGATTCACCCACAAAAGCTTGCATTTTATATGATTTTATATATATATTTTATTAGTGGCCTATTAATGTATCCCCTGTCACCTCCCCATGTTGGCCTTCAGACCAGTTTCTAGGCTGGCGCTCCAAAAAGTTATCTTCCAGCATTTGCATCAAAAGAAAATTTATTAAGCTCTGAGCTAGGAAAAAAATGAAAGTAATAAATGAATAAGGATGGACACAGTCACACAATGCAGACTTTGACCCTTGGGGGGGGCAGTCTTTTTTATTTTTGCCTCTTTTTGGACATTTTTTTTTTTTTGCCTTTGCTATGAAAAAGATATTATAAGGAGGTCATTAAAGAAACCCTAAGTGTCTGAAACACATACAAGTATTTTAACACCATCCCTGAACTACCAAAGATGCAACTGTGTTTCAAAGATGCTTCCAGCCTTTGAAACCTCCTCCCACTGGAAGCCAGACTTGCCCCATCTTTGCTGTCCTTCCACAAGCACATGAAGATCTTCCTCTTCAGGCACACTTTCCCTTAATTACTGGCTGCCTGGGTTGGGATTTTGAATGGACTGTTTAACTATTATAGGTGCTTGCGTACTGGTGTTTGCATAAGGTTTGAGTAATGTGCCCTGGCTAATGAAAGGTGCCAAGGAGTGTCTGTGTCACATGCCTGGTCATGTGCCTGATTTGTTCAACCAGAATGTACCCCAGCACTTCATCAATCAGCTGCAGGTAGCCATGGCAAGTCACTCAGACCTTAAGCAAGTGCCAATAGGATTCCAGTTAAAATGTTTTTCAATAGAAAATGCTTCCTTTCTGTCTCCCTTTCACCACTGAGCATAATACTGCAAAAGTAATGCAGACAGTTGGTTAGACATCCGTTTCTCTCAGGCTGGACATACAGTAGGACCCCTGTATCCGCTGGATCAGTATCCACAGTTTCACTTATCTGTGCTCTGAAATTCTGAAAACAATTAAAAGGAAAAAATCTAGAAATACATTTTCACAATGTATTTACCCAAACTGGACACTATAGGGAGCCAGAGATGATGCTATGTAATGTTATTTTTGAGGAATACATAGCATGGTCTCTTGCTCCCTCGGTTGGCCAGTTCTGGTGATACAGGTAAAAATACATATTTCTGGATTTTGCCTCCAAATGCCAGATGCAGGGGAAGGGTATCAGGAGACAGGTATCTAGTTATCTCATGTGCTGCCAGAGGCATCTGGTGGGGCCACTGTGAGATACAGGAAGCTGGACTAGATCGGCCCTTGGCCTGATCAAGCAGGGTTCTTCTTATATTATATGCTGTGTTAACAAAACGCAAAGCCCTGGACTCAGCAATGCTTTACTGGTTATTTTTGTGCGTCTTTCAATGAAATTGGTAGAAAAGGAATCACTTGAATTGAGATTAACATTTATTATTATGTACAAAGAGGAAAATGCCAACGTAGACTATGTCTAGATGGGCGGCATATAAATGCAATAAATAAATAAATAAATAAATAAATAAATAAATAAATAAATAAATAAATAAATAAATAAATAAATAAATAAATAAATAAATAAATAAATAAACGTTTGTAAACTATAAAGTGCTATGCTTTATGAACTGCCATTTGCTTAGGTTTTTCTTAAGAATCAAGGGCAGAATTTATAAAAAGATTCTTCCACCTTGGAGGAAGTGGTGTGATGGAAATGTGGATATGTATGCTTGTTGTGTTGTAAAACGGAGTCCCCAACCTTTTTCACCCCACAGACCGGCCAGGGAAGGCAGCCCCCCCCGTGCTCATGTGCACGCACAAAAAGTGTGCGCTGTCGTGAATGTGTGTGCGGGTGCACATAAACGGTGGCACGGTGCTTTTGGTGGGCACACAAACAGCGGCATCGCAGTCACACAGGCACGCTGGAGCACACACACATGTGCAAGTCAGCTGTGCGGGGCGGCTAGAGGTCTGTCTCCACAGCCCGGTCCGCCTCAGGCTGCAGACTATCACAAGGCTCCAGACCAGGGGTTGGAGACCTCTGTTGTATGAGAAACCCTCTGATAATTTCCATTACAGCCAGCTGAGGGAGGTGTTGATAAACAAAGTTCCTTATTCAAGAAATATCAATATATCCCATGTTGCACAGAATCCTGGATTTCAATAGAGTCATCTTTTAAAAAAGAGGTAAAAGAATTTGAAGAGTGGATTTATTTAGATTATTTAGATTTGTTTAGAATTTCTGGTATTAACAAAAGCTGTAGTGAAAGCTAGGAATTAGATGACAGAGAGATGCAAGGAGGTTGGATGACAAGGATGTTTACTTTGCTTACTGCTTTCTGAGTTGTATTCTATGAACATCTTTAGAGAAGCGCTTGCTGATTCAAAGGATGTTATTATTGTCAACAGCAAAGTAATAAAAATGGAGACAGCACAGTATTACAGTAAATACTAACCATAAATACTTTGGACCATAAACTATAAACATCTTGGAGTTGACTTGAATGAACTGAAAGATCCCAGTGTTCAATACAACTTAGAACAGAGATGGCCTGGAATAGCATTTTTAAGATAAATGATGTGACATGAAATTTTAAGAAGTTAAAATTAATTTTGAGAGTGTGTATTGCATGAGATGTATTTACAGTTCTAAATTATGGCATAGAGTCATGGATTGCAACACAAGCAACTTTTAAAAAGAGATACAAGCATTTGGATGGTGGATTTATCACCATGTGCAAAGAATTTTTTGGATCAAAGGGTAACTGACAAAGAGGTACTAAAGTAAATAAATAGAGACCAAGAAACCATAAAAACTGGAATCCTTAGTCACTTAACAAGAAACAAAAAGTACAATTTGTTATAGCTGATCACTGAAAATAAAATAAATGAGAAAAGAAGTCAGAAGGAGAACATATTGGCTGTACAGTATGCTGAAGCTGAAGACTGGCTCAGAGATTGTTTGAATGCAACACAACGTCATTTACAGCAACCACATCTGAAGTCTGATGATAATATTCAATCTTCAGAATGAAAGCAAAAAGAGGAAGCAATTGTAGACTGGTAAAGGTAAAGGTTAGGTAAAGGTTCCCCTTGACAAATGTCTAGTCGTGTCCGACTCTAGGGGGTTGTGCTCATCCCA
The DNA here is from genome assembly GCF_051106095.1 of Pogona vitticeps. Taxonomy (NCBI): domain Eukaryota; kingdom Metazoa; phylum Chordata; class Lepidosauria; order Squamata; family Agamidae; genus Pogona; species Pogona vitticeps. The sequence goes on from NC_135783.1 coordinate 34,065,561, forward strand.
TTTCCAAGGCGTAGATCCAGCATTGTTCCGTAGACAGTTTCTGTGGTCACGTGGCCAGCGCGACTAGAGACGGAACACCGTTACCTTCCCACCATGGTGGTACCTATTTATCTACTCGCATTTGCATGCTTTCGAACTGCTAGGTTGGCGGGAGCTGGGACAAGTGACAGGAGCTCACTCTGTTGTGTGGATTCGATCTTACAACTGCTGGTCTTCTGACCTTGCAGCACAGAGGCTTCTGCAGTTTAACCTGAGCGCCACCACAACTCCCAAATTGTAGACTGAGGGACCTGCTATTGCCAAATGAATAGCATCCCATGCCCTGAGATTTCAGCGCCAAACCCTGAGAGCAAGGGCAGGTCCTTGTCCAGGAGGGGAACAAGCATAACATGCATACAAATGGTTTTGAGCCAAGACAGCGGGTCTGATCCCGGCTGGAAATGGGGAATTAAAGACACATCACATACTAGAATCAAATGTTCTCCTTCTCCAGTTCCACTCATCCTGAGCAATCTCACCACATGAAGACCTGGAGAAATTAATGGATAAACTGAGGAAATTATTCCAAGCAAAACATAAAAACAGTGTAAACTGCTCAACTAAGAGATGTAGCTATGTTGCAAGATATGTTAATTTTAATTCCTTTAATGAATTTCAGACCTATACTTGTGAATTGTCATATTGTTGAATGTATTCTGTTACGTGGGGACTTTGGGGTTCTAACTTTTAACATGTAACCCACCCACAGTAGTACTTGCACTACAGAGGCAGTATACAGTATAAATAAAATAAAATAAAATAAATGGCCAACATTCAGGTCAGTGAGAAACCTGAGTGTACCAAAGCATTAAGAACTTTCTCGGTGGTGGCTTCTAGGCCAGAAAGGCTAGGCTGACCCCTTCTGTGTTGTTCTTCCACAGAAGGAGCCTTTAACTGGGTAGGATGCTGCATTTCCTTTTACTGCTTTGTTAAACTGTGCTTTAAATTTTTAATAATTTATCCATTGTCTGTTTTAGCTGTATGTGTTCTATTTAATTGCAAGCCACCATGAGTCTCCTATTAGAAAGAATGTGGAATATAAATAGCCTGTGTGTAATCTCTGTGTAATCCAACTCTTCCCCTCCCCCATTTCTAAGGAGAAAAGATATACAGTAATACACTTATTTAAAAAAATTGTCCTGACAAATAACTGTTAGCAGACAAACAATAGACCCACCCCACCCCCGCGAGGAGGGCCTGGCGTGCTCTGGTCCATGGGGTCACGAAGAGTCGGACACGACTAAACGAACGAATGACCCCCCCCCCCCCGCTTTTAGATATTATGAAATTTCTTGAGGAGTAACAATGGAGGTTACTGATTGGTCTCTGATGATGTCATGTACATACATGTCAATATTTCCTTGCAAAAGCACAGGTATGACCTTTTTACCTTAAAGTTTCCATGTCATAATAGCTTTAAGGCACTCCTGGTTAATAGATTTCTAAGGGATTATTGTACACTTTCAGAGTAGTTGAAGTCATCCCGCATGTGGCTCTCACTTCACACTGCACCTGAGATGTGTGATAATCTCTCAAAAATGTGCTGCTTGTCGAGTCTCATGGCTTAATTACAAACATTAAGAAAAGTCAGCTCCAACGTATGTGGCTTGCCCATCTGTTTATGTGTGTGGTGGCTGGCTGCAGTAACATACAAAACCAAATATCAGTCTTGAAGGACATCCTTTGGTGTCATGGCTTCTTGCCACAACACAAGAGAGATAGAGAGAGATAAGAGACATGCACACACACCAGATATACATTTGCAGACACAGTCACATAGACACACACATTTCCACTGGGAATGCAGTAAAGCTATTTGAAGGAAGGCATAATACTTTGAGTGGCTCCATTAAGACCAAAATTTGGGGAGGAAATTAGTTTTTTGGGTCTACAAGTCCCAGAATTTCGCAGCCATGACTGAAGGTATGGCAACATAAAAATCACACTGGATCACACTGGAAAGTGTCATTTTCAGGGGGCAATCTTGAAAGGGACTCTTTAAAGCGACCTCCTGATTCTTCAGCCCACAAATTTGAAAGAGCAGCCCTGCCACTGGAGCAAAAAGATCCGGACAAGGAACAGAGCAGGATCGACAGCATGGTCTTTGTGAGAGATGTAATCTTGTGGCCCATTGATACAATGGATTCCTGCATTGAGAGGGCAGATGGACTTGTTGGCCTTATAGGCTGCTTCCAACTCAATTAATCTATGATTCTAGTCTCTATGAACAGCACTCTGCAAAGGTGTGGAGCTGTCTGGTTGTGGACTCTTTGTCTGCCTGGCAGAATACAGACAAGCAGGGAACCTTGCAAGAGGACGGGCAGGCTTGGCTCAATATGAGCCTTTAAAGGAGCCTCTGTTGCCTGCTCTGTCCTCTAGGCAAGTGAAATATAGTGTACATAGGTGTATGTCTGCCGATAATTGCTCCCAGAATTCTGCCTCCAGAATTCTTTGAGAATTCTGCAATTTGGAGTCAGGAATAACAAATGGCACACCTCTATTCGATGTGTCCAAGTTTTGTTTTTGTAACATACACATTCTAGCTCATTCTAAAACCCAGTTCTTGCAGAACAAGCCACTGGAAACTAGTGGGTCTGACTAGTATAAACCCCCAAGTGTACAGTCGGCTAGAGTTTAAATATCTTTTGGTATGTCTTTGTGCTCCTTCATGGATTGCTGCCTTGTCGTGGCGAAGGGGCTTGAGTAACTCAGAGAAGCTATGGGCTATGCCGTGCAGGGACACCCAAGATGGACAGGACATAGTGGAGAGCTCCGACTAAACGCAATCCACCTGGAGTAGGAAATGGCAAGCCACTCCAGTATCTTTGCCAAGAACGCCCCATGATCAGAAACAAAAGGCTAAAAGATATGACGCTGGAAGATGGGCCCCTCAGGTCGGAAGGCGTCCAACATGCTACTGAGGAAGAGTGGAGGACAAGTACAAGTAGCTCCAGAGCTAATGAAGGGGTTGGGCCAAAGCCGAAAGGACGCTCAGCTGTGGATGTGCCTGGAAGTGAAAGGAAAATCCAATGCTGCAAAGAAAAATACTGCATAGGAACCTGGAATGTAAGATCTATGAACGTTGGGAAGCTGGAGGTGGTCAAACAGGAGATGGCAAGAATAAACATCGACATCCTGGGCATCAGTGAACTAAAATGGACAGGAATGGGCGAATTCAGCTCAGATGATTATCATATCTACTATTGTGGGCAAGAATCCCGTAGAAGGAATGGAGTAGCCCTCATAGTCAACAAAAGAGTGGGAAAAGCTGTAATGGGATACAATCTCAAAAATGATAGAATGATGTCAATACGAATCCAAGGCAGACCATTCAACATCACAATAATCCAAGTTTATGCACCAACCAGCATTGCTGAGGAGACTGAAATTGAACAATTCTATGAAGATTTACAACACCTTCTAGAACTGACACCAAAGAAAGATGTTCTTCTCATTCTAGGGGACTGGAATGCTAAAGTAGGGAGCCAAGAGATAAAAGGAACAACAGGGAAGTTTGGCCTTGGAGTTCAGAACGAAGCAGGACAAAGGCTAATAGAGTTTTGTCAAGAGAATAAGCTGGTCATCACAAACACTCTTTTCCAACAACACAAGAGGCGACTCTATACATGGAAATCACCAGATGGGCAATATCGAAATCAGATTGATTATATTCTCTGCAGCCAAAGATGGAGAAGCTCTATACAGTCAGCAAAAACAAGACCTGGAGCTGACTGCGGTTCTGATCATCAGCTTCTCATAGCAAAATTCAAGCTTAGACTGAAGAGATTAGGAAAAACCACTGGGCCACTCAGGTATAATCTAAACCAAATCCCTTATGAATACACAGTGGAAGTAAAGAACAGATTTAAGGAACTAGATTTGGTGGACAGAGTGGCTGAAGAACTTTGGATAGAGGCTCGTAACATTGTCCAGGAGGCAGCAACGAAAACCATCCCAAAGAAAAGGAAATGCAAGAAAGCAAAGTGGCTGTCCAACGAGGCCTTAGAAATAGCAGAGAGGAGAAGGGAAGCAAAATGCAAGGGAGATAGGGAAAGTTACAGAAACTTGAATGCAGACTTCCAAAGAATAGCAAGGAGAGACAAGAGGGCCTTCTTAAATGAACAATGCAAAGAAATAGAGGAAGATAACAGAAAAGGAAAGACCAGAGATCTGTTCAGGAAAATTGGACATATTAGAGGAACATTTTGCGCAAAGATGAACATGATAAAAGACAAAAATGGGAGGGACCTAACAGAAGCAGAAGACGTCAAGAAGAGGTGGCAAGAATACACAGAGGAATTATATCAGAAAGACTTGGATATCCTGGACAACCCAGACAATGTAGTTGCTGACCTTGAGCCAGACATCCTGGAGAGCGAAGTCAAGTGGGCCTTAGAAAGCCTGGCTAACAACAAGGCCAGTGGAGGTGATGGCATTCCAGTTGAACTATTTAAAATCTTGAAAGATGATGCTGTTAAGGTGCTACATTCAATATGCCAGCAAGTTTGGAAAACTCAACAGTGGCCAGAGGATTGGAAAAGATCAGTCTACATCCCAATCCCAAAGAAGGGCAGTGCCAAAGAATGCTCCAACTACCGTACAATTGCACTCATTTCGCACGCTAGCAAGGTTATGCTCAAAATCCTACAAGGTAGGCTTCAGCAGTATGTGGATCGAGAACTCCCAGAAGTACAAGCTGGATTCCGAAGAGGCAGAGGAACTCGAGACCAAATTGCTAACTTGCGCTGGATTATGGAGAAAGCCAGAGAGTTCCAGAAAAATATCTACTTCTGCTTCATTGACTATGCGAAAGCCTTTGACTGTGTGGACCACAGCAAACTATGGCAAGTTCTTAAAGAAATGGGAGTGCCTGACCACTTTATCTGTCTCCTGAGAAACCTATATGTGGGACAGGAAGCAACAGTTAGAACTGGTCATGGAACAACTGAGTGGTTCAAAATTGGGAAAGGAGTACGGCAAGGCTGTATATTGTCCCCCAGCTTATTTAACTTATATGCAGAATACATCATGCGGAAGGCTGGACTGGAAGAAACCCAAGCCGGAATTAAGATTGCCGGAAGAAATATCAACAACCTCCGATATGCAGATGATACCACTCTGATGGCAGAAAGTGAGGAGGAATTAAAGAACCTTGTAATGAGAGTGAAAGAGGAGAGTGCAAAAAACGGTCTGAAACTCAACATCAAAAAAACTAAGATCATGGCCACTGGTCCCATCACCTCCTGGGAAATAGAAGGGGAAGATATGGAGGCAGTGTCAAATTTTATCTTCCTGGGCTCCATGATCACTGCAGATGGAGACAGCAGCCCTGAAATTAAAAGACGCCTTCTTCTTGGGAGGAAAGTGATGACAAATCTTGACAGCATCTTGAAAAGCAGAGACATCACCTTGCTAACAAAAGTCCGAATAGTCAAAGCTATGGTTTTTCCTGTCGTGATGTATGGAAGTGAGAGCTGGACCATAAAGAAAGCAGACCGCCGAAGAATTGATGACTTTGAATTGTGGTACTGGAGGAGGCTCTTGAGAATCCCCTGGACTGCAAGGAGAACAAACCTATCAGTTCTAAAGGAAATCAACCCTGAATGCTCACTTGAAGGACAGATCCTGAAGCTGAGGCTCCAGTACTTTGGCCATCTCATGAGAAGAAAAGAGTCCTTGGAAAAAACCTTGATGTTAGGAAGGTGTGATGGCAAGAGGAGAAGGGGACGACCGAGGATGAGATGGCTGGACAGTGTCTGCGAAGCAACCAACATGAACCTGACACAACTCCAGGAGGCAGTAGAAGACAGGAGGGCCTGGCGTGCTCTGGTCCATGGGGTCACGAAGAGTCGGACACGACTAAACGACTAAACACACACACATGTCTTTGTGCTATTACAGAAGAAGCAAATGGGTTGCTCATATCAGCATGAGGAAATGAAATTCATTCCAAATTACAAGAAAGGTACCCAGCAGTGGGGCAGGGGGTGAAGTATGTGTTTGTTTCCAGGTTCAAAAAAGTAGTGGTTCTGTGTGGGACAGTATGAGAGACATACTGTACTGAACATCAGTAAGCAGGAATGCAGCCGAAATACAGTATAGCAAATAACCAAAGATTTATGGCATATTGGATGTTTCATAGGGCCAAAAAAAGAGGTATTTATTTAAAAGATTGTGTCATTCCTTTAATCAAAATATAGGCCTCTCTTCTTCTCTGATTTTTTTTTTAAAGATGGGCTTTGGTGTCATGGATATACAAAGAATATTTTCTTCCTTTGATCTTTATCTTTGAACTTGAGTTATATGACTCATACTTGGAGAGACTGGAGTATTGTAGATGACATGTCATAGCTTGTTCCTCTCTATCACCTAAAAGTATTAGGTTGGGTGCTGCATGCTATGGGCAATGGTTTATATCTCCTCTGCAACAGCCCCAAATTTTGAAGGGCTATGAGATCTCTGAACTTTCAAAAAGCATTGAAATGATTTCATAAGAAGCATTCTCCTATAATAGGCATACAGTTATCCTTGCATCTAGCCTGAATTTCTAGTGCAGAGGATACAGCAACTTCCATCAGAAAATTATGAGTTGTGTTCAAGAGCAGAATGAGTGGAGGGAAACATCAGTCTTAGGAGTCCGGCACCTTTTCTTAATGCAGCCTGCTGAGCTGCCCTCCTGAAGGTTGGGGAACCCTCAACAACAGCAAGAGAAGGAGCAGAAAGTACTGATCAGGGAGCACAAGGTTCCTTCTGAAGCAATAATACAGTATTGTATGGAATTCAATGGAAGACAAGAAGAACCAAGCCAGCCAATATCCCATCCAGACCTCCCCTGGATTCTCATATTTTGGTTGGTACAGGTGGAGAGCATTTTCATTCCACAGCCTGTTGTGGGTAACTTCTGAGGGCTGTATTGCTAGTAGTGGGCAGGATCAAAACCTTTCACATGCATATATCCCCACACTGCCCCCAGTCACATTCATCTATGCATCAGTATATGCTTCATTAAATGTATTGCTGCTGCTACCTGCTTTTCTCTCACCCCGACCTCAATGCCTCCCTCTCTTCCTTCTCTGCCTCATCCATTAATTCATACCCACCTCTTCAAACCTGAAGCCATCACAAAGTCTAGAATGGGATCAGTTCGTTGTTATACAGTTTTCAACCCAGGCTGCTCTCAAAGTGGCATATTTTCAGGACCTTTTTCCTCACTTGCCTCTTTTTATAAACTAAAAAGGGAGTCTGTTTTTACGAGTAAGCAATCCACAGAAGGATGATTTGAACTTATCACCTCACAGTGAGGCTTCTGTGTAAAAACAGTACTGTTAACTTGCCTTAAGCTGTTGCCCATTATCGTATGAACATATAAGGCAAGGTCAAAAGAAACAAAAGAAAACAATAACAAAAAATAAAAACCCACAACTCATCCCTGCCCCTATTAGAGTTCTCATTTAATTTTACCTTCTAGAAGAGTTGGGGTGGCATTGATGGTTATCTGTGTCTCTTAATTTCATTTTATACTATGAGATTGGTGTGGTGTTTTAAAAGCTTTTATGTCTTTCAGTGCCATTGGTTAACTTAGAACTTCTGTCTTAACTTCTGTGGCAGAAAAGAGCCAGACGGATCATTGACGGTGACACGTCTTGTCCAATGTCTTCTGTGTTTATATGATTTTATCTAAATAATATATATTTATATATGCATATAAATATACACACATATAAACACATATATACACACATATACAAAACACATGTGTATACATACATACATACATACACACACACACACACACACACACACACACATACATACATACATACATACATACATACATACATACATACATACATACATACATACATACATACATACATACATGACACATGTTTTATCAGTTTGGTTTGGTTTCTTTGCCTGATATGCTTGCACAGACTAACACGGCAACCTATTCTACAACTGCAGATATGACATTAGAGTACTCTAATTGTTCAGCTACCAGAAAAACTAAACAAAAATACCAATGTTTTATAGCCCTAAGAGTCATTTGATGTTACCACATGTATCTATACGGCATACTTTATAATTGGTGTGTGTGTTCTTTTTTGCATTGGTTTATTAAATCATGAAAAATAAACAAATGACACACGTATGAACATAGGCATGTATGCATGTGTGTGCACACACAAGAAATTTTCAAAATTGCCTGCTTTTATGATAGTGCTCAGTTTTGAGATCCATTTTCTGGCATCTCTTTGCTTTTCTACCAGCTGTAATGTTTCATGTCTAGAAGAGCACAAATGACATCTGAACATCCAGCACTATTGTGCTTAGAGACTCCACAAACAACCCGACCAAATCCTGGATGATAAATTTCTCCTTGATTAGTTAAACAGATATTGTGATGCGCCAAAAGAAGGAGGCTTTGTTGACATAACATCACTCCAGATGCTGGTTTTATTTTCTTTGAGCATTTCAGTGTTTAAGAGTTGAAGCGGTGAGAAGACAGAAAAAATAATCTACTTCTTTCTTTCTTTCTTTCTTTCTTTCTTTCTTTCTTTCTTTCTTTCTTTCTTTCTTTCTTTCTTTCTTTCTTTCTTTCTTTCTTTCTTTCTTTCTTTCAGTTTTCACTTTAAGTGCCAGATAAAATCCTGTCATGTGGAAAGGAGGCTGAGTTCAACCTTTGAAGAGCAGAATATGAAAATATTATTCAGTCCAATGACAATATGCTTTTTAAGAGTCTAATCCATAAAGTCAGTTCTTTGTGTTAAGAATGAAAGAAACAATGGTATGCAATTGTGTGTATGTGTATGTCTTAAAAAGTTATTTTTGACTACATTTCCACATGCCTCTTTAACAAGCTTCAGCCCTCCAAGACCTCTGTGTTTTTTTCTTAGACTATATAGACCATAAATGAACCCAACAGTGGCTTCCTATCTGTCTGCCCCTAATATTAGGCAGAGTAAAGCAATGATCTTGAACAGCAAATGCTAAGGTGTGTGCTGAGGTCAGTCCCCTGGCCGTTTCCTTCCACTGAAGGGCAAAGCTATTTGTTGCAGGTTTTCTCTGTACCATTTAAACCAGCCTGCTGCCTTTGGGTGCAGTGACACTGCCTCATCATCTATGTTGAAGTCTGATTCTTTTGTCAGGCTAGTCAGCTTCCACAGGTAGATTGAAGGGACACCATTTTGCACTAGACTCTCTTGGGTGGCAGTATGCAAGGAGGTTTGTGGAAGAGTCCTGAAGTGGACAAATTAATTGCAGCATAGATTGGGAGACTCAAACCAACAGCATCTACGGACCATAGGTTGTCCATTGTTCTGCCCTATCTGGCCAAGTCCTCTTCAAAGGATGAAGGTGTGTATATCCTGCCTCAGCAAATGAGGGCCAGGGAGGTAAGAACACTGGCCAGATAGGGCAGAATACTTGCTGTCTAAAATGCAACATGCCTCCCAAATCTAACCAAATATGATCTGCCATGTGTTAGAACAATTAGTTAGAGCAGAGATGGGTGAACTTTTCAGTTTGAGTGGTATACAGTGTCTCAGTTCATTTTTTGAAACAGGATTCCCCAAAATGCAGAAAATTCATATATGTGAGAGAAATTGTTGCCTGCACTTAGAGACTCCGATAAGAGGTCCTTTCAGGTTTTCTTCCTTAGGTCACAGAAGATATAAGAGATCAAACCTAGAGCCTCCCAAGGTCATATTGTGGGAACTGCATTTCCTTTTCCCGTCATCCCTCCAGATGACAAATCTATCAATGATATGTGCTTGAACCAAAGGTGATACAAACAAAGCCATGCTATCTCTCAGCTGACAAATTACAAAACAAAAGCAGAAGACTAGTTTACAGCTTGAAGCAAGCTCCTGTTAGAATAAATGATCTCTCTTTTTCTCCTTAAGAGGGCTCCTATTGGAGTGACATGTCAGTTGGTATTGTCTAGTTTGTCACTTCCTTGGTCCTTCAAATGCTTGTTAGTTGGCTCACAGGCTCCATTTGTAAATGCTTAGCCACTGGCTGCTATTGACAGCAAGAGACTTGAAAATTGAAACCAGTGTTAAATATCTGGGTGATTTGGAGCGTGTCATCCATGTGCATGATGATTTATTTGTGGGTGTGAGTAATGAATGGTAGATTGCTGTCAGTGAATGTAATTTTCCCCCCTTAAATAAACTACTGGATACTTTGACGCCATTTATAGGAACATCCTGGTTGTTGGTCAAGACTGTTGTATCAGTTTCCCCAGAGTAAAGGGATAATTGCATTTCTTTCTTTCTCTCTTTCTCTCCCTCCCTTCTCCATCTTTTTACTCTATACTCACAATAAATACTATGATTCTATTTGGACAGTGGTTTGATGAGTAGTTTCCAAAGAGAAACAAATGAAGTATGGATGGATTTAATCATTGTGGCCTTCCCTCACTCATACAGATATATATATATATATACACGTGCGCACACTCACAGAGACCTTTTGGGTCCATTTCCAGTGGAGAATGACATCCTGCCAACTCATGGCAATTTACTGTAAAGTGTCAGTGAATTGTGTACAAAAGTACCTCATGCGCTAATGTTTTTTCCATGCCACAAAAGCACTTTTTTGTATGTGTTTCCTCTAGCTAGTAGCCAAAACTAAACAGATCAAAAGAGATAGCCCTGTGCTGTGTTGTACATAACTTGAATTGTTATGCATTGAACAAGAAAACAGAAGTCTAAAGGAGTTTTTTTAAAAAACTCCTACATTCCTTATATACAAATTTTAGTGTATTTAAAGTGAAGGACTTCCCTTTAAGTTCTTCTGGATGAGAAAATTCTATTGGTTCTTCAGCTGCAATAAGAGGCCTTTATTATAGCAGCTTTCCAAACATTGGACCTTGTGGAAACTTTGGGAAAAAAATTCCCACCATCCCCAGGCATGATATTTTTGTTTGAAAAAAGGTGCTCTCAAATGTAAAATATTCTGTGACAAACAGATACTTGAAGGGGGATCAAGTGTGCTTCACATGAGACATTTTATAAAACAGTGATTTTTTGAGCCGGAGCAGGCTTTTCATAACAAGGATTTCTGTAGTACTATTTCTTTGTCACAGTTGCAGTACATTCCACCTTTCCTCTAAGAAGGTGAAGGCAACATTTACAGCTATAATGTCCCACTTCACTTTACTAGAAATGGTAAAACATAATAATACTGTTGGTAAATATAAAAATGTTCTTCCCACAAATGAGGCAGGGCCTGTTGGCTTCATTTTGTTTTCTGAGATGACCGGACTCAGGTTCTTTGGTCAATTGATTGATGGCAAAATGGGGTAGGTGGGAAACCATTGCTGCCCGCATGCACCCACCCACCCTCAATTGATAGATGGTTACATACACATCAGTTATATTGCCATATAAAATATGGAACTATTTTGAAAGCTAGCTTTCAAAAGAAAGAGTGAGAGAGAGAAAGAGAGAGAGAGAGAGAGAGCTCACACAACTAAATTTCAAGGTGTTCTTTTAAAAGAAACCATGTCTATTTGCTCTACTTTCCCTTCTTCGAATATATATTTACTGCAAGTGTTTTCACGAACTGGCAAGGTACTGAACAAGAAAACTCTTTGCTTTAGCATAATTTTGACAACATTAACAGGTCCATCTCAAGATGTTACCCCTAGTAAGAGCTGTTGTTCTGTTGTTATATGCTGTCAAGTTACTTCAAATCTATGGTTACCCTATGAATTAATTACCTATTATTTAGTTTGGAACAGTTAGGTGTTCCAAACTAAAACCCATGAATTCCTTTACTGATTCAGTACATCTCATGGTAAGCCTTCCTCTTTTCCTACTGTCTTCCACCTTTTCTAGCATTACCATGTTTTCCAGTGAGTTTTATCTGGTCATGATCATAATGTATGATAATTGTTCGCCATGACCCTACTGGAATGTCCTTAGCATACTAAATTGCAGTTGGAGCAGGCACATTTGAATCAATGAAACCTATGGAGGAGTTGACATACTAAAACCCCATTGGTTCAATGGGCCTACTGTAGTGCAATTTACTGTATTAAGTGATGAGATTTTGGGCATTCTCTGTATATATTGGTAGCACAACCAAAATATAACATAGGACAAGATCTGACTGATAACAAGTGGCAAGGAATAAGTCAATGTTTCTTCACTCAAGAGAAAATATTGTAATGAAGCAGCTTAAAAGTTCAGTAAAATAGAAATATTGATGTTGTTAGCAGACTTTGATTTGGGTGAGCAGGAATTATTTCCTCATCTACAATGTATCATACCCAGTTTTCATCAATCTCTTCTTTCAAGCACTGCACCCTACAGCTCCTAAGGCATCACTCCTATGCGTTGGAGGATCATTTGGAAACAGTATGGAATAACATGCAGACAACTGTCTTACATGTTGGGGTATTGTTGATGATTAGGTGCCTTCTTCTGTATAAGCAGAAGCATTTATGCTGGTGTAAATTCATTGACAGGAAACAATCTATAGCACATCCAGTTAAACCATAAGGCACAGTGAAAGTACTGCTCAGACAGCTGATGTGGAGTGGAATGTAAGGTAAACAACTGGGAGAAATTAAACTTGTTCCCTCCTAGGGTCCACATAGTGTACCAAAAAGGTTTTTTAAAAAATGTGGAAGTGACTAAATGCCCACATCTCAGTTTTGAAAAATCATTATAAATAATGCACAAAGTTCCTGTGATCTATATAAAAGGTTAATTATTCCTCCTGCAGTAATCAGAATAAAGCAAGCTAATATTTTACTGACACTGTTAACCTCTACAGATGTTTTGATTTGTTTGTTTTCCAGTAGGCACACCCTCCAGCATGTCCCTTGTTTGTAGAACCTTGCAACATTTTGGAACAAACTTACCCAACAATTACTATACTGTAGGTTTTTTTAGAAGAAAAATTATAGAAAATGTGTTCTTTTGACTGCCTGAGCGTATTTTCCTGTGGAAGATTATTGCAGTACATAGACATCTTTGATTCAGTCATACTTGGCTCAAGGAGACTGTTTGTTTTTTTAAAAAAAATTATTTAGATGGGAAGAGTATTCAGTTTCTTTAGCCATGGAGTGTGATGATGTTCTCAGATCTGTAACTTTCACTGTATTCTAAACAATCAAACAAGAGTGGATAACAATTACAGAATGTCCTGTGTTTGTTTATGATTCTCCCTCATTTTCACAGTGATTAAAGATACAAAATCTGTTCCACACTTTAAGGACGTTGACTATGTTTTGGTTACAGTATGCATTGAACTTGCTGTGGTAAGTAATGATATCTTTGAAGCCAAATGAATAGTTCAGAGGAAATATTTCAGTTTATTTGGCTTAAACAGCTGATCATTTTTCAGTTACCCATAATAATAGAACTGATATGTATACATTTACTAATACAGAGAACTTGCTCTTGAAAAAGCAAATGTTGGACTGCATTCTCTAAATAATCTGTACGTTCTAAGCTAAAGTTACATTTTATGGGATTTTTTACTGCCCTTAAGTAGATCTGCCAAGAACCTCAGGTGCTTACGTCTATGGAAAAATAAGCTACTGTCTGTTGAAGTTTCAGTAAAACAGTCCAGAAAATGGTTGTTAAAGACAAAAACTTGACATATAAAATCCATACTATGGTAAAAGACTCAAAATGTTTTTCCCCTTTATTGCTTTTTACTTTATACATAAGAGTTTTTCTTCACAGTTACATAGCTTGCTCTGATGAGCTGCTGTTTAACCAAATAAATGTGTAAGAGTCAGGCCATGTTCCACCATAACCTTGAAGACTGACCAAGAACATTCTTAACTTCACTAGCTATCAAGCAAATCAGCAGCAAAAAAAAAGTCCCTTAAACTGTGGGAACCTAATAGAGCCTGAGCAAAAGGTTTTCGAGTTATGATTGTGAAACTGCTGCCCCCCATCAGAAACAATCAAGTCTAAACATCCCCAGATTTAAAATGACTTGTATAATTTTGAAAGGACTAGTCTTGCTTATCTTGAAAGAGATGGTTGGTCCCATCTGCTTTTTCTTTTTATATTGCAGAAGAATCCAAGCTGTAGGACTGAAATATTGATCTTCTGCTCAGATCTTGCAAACCAACAGCATCTCATATTAGGTTGTTCTTTCTTCCTACTGCTCCCTGCTCATCAATGTTGTCTTTTCAAGTAAGTTCTGTTCAGGCCTTGCAAACTACCAGCTGTGGATCCCTTTGTTGAGTCAACCCATCTCATTTTAGCTCTTCCTCTTTTTCCTAACCCCCCCCAACACACACCACTTTTCCCAGCAATACTGTCTTTTCCAGCCCTTCTTCTTCTTCTTTTTTCTTTTAATTTCAAAGGTGAGGGGACATCTTTTTAAAAACACGGCCATAACATGTCCATAGAATTTTTGGCCTGATATAGTTTTTCTTCCTCAGATTGCCTACCTCAAGAAAAGGGTTTGGAAAATGGAACATAGCTTTCTAGTCTGCATTTTTGGGGGCGGGCATGGCAGCATTCGTTTACCTGAGAGGTTAAAGGATGTATATGTTCCTCCATTGTATTTTGAGTTCACTCACACTTTTGCTTCACCATTTCATTATGTCCAAAACAACCCTCCAAAATATTTTAGCACAGAAGATTTGATCCACATCCAAGCTCTTCTTGCTTCTGTTCTTTACCAGCAACCATAGTTCTGATCATGTGCTCTTCTTCTGGGATCCTTTAGCACTGAGTAATTGTACATGAGGGAAATTTCTGTTGGAATTTGTGTGTAGTGTGTGTATACTTAAACTTCCATTTTTTAAAAAAACAAGAAATTCAAATCTTCAAAAAAAAAAACCCTCCAGTTTATGAATGTGGGATATTGCACTTCTGTACCCACAGTTCAAAAAGCCAGGCAGGTGGTCTAAGATTGCTATACAATATCGTGCCTGTGATGACAAACCTTACATAGCAAAGGGCAGCCTGAATGTTGACAACACAAATGGCAGCAGTCAAGATGGTCTACTGGATACCCTGTTGTGCTCACTACCATTTTCAGAACTGGTTTTCTATTCCCTTCTTGTGGGGGTGCTGTGGGTAGCTTGCCAAAGATCACACAGGCTGGCACTTCTCGTACAGGGCACAGTGGGAAATCAAACTCCAGGCCTCAGGTGCTCCAGCTCACTGAGCTATCCACAGTAAAGGGACAGACCAGGTCTCCACTGGGAAGAGGTTTCAGAATTCCATGTACAATGTTACCCATCAAATGTATGAGATGCCACCTTTCTCAGTGTGGGACTGCAGGTATGATATGTGGATCAGAAAGTGTCGCCAAAGATATTCACAAGGGTTTAGAACAAGGGTAATCAAAGTACTGATCAGTGTGACAATGTGTGGATCCATGATTGTTCTTATGACCGCTGCTTTCCGTAACTATTCCATCTACATTTTTCCTCTAGCAAAAAATATTTTGCCACTCCTGAAAACCTCTAGGAACTGAAACTTTTTCCAATAGTACGTAGAATTCCTCTACACATCACTTTTTTAAAATTGAAATTTTCCCAAACCTAGAACTGGACCTCCAGGTACTTCTCAGTTTCACTCTTTTTCTGCTTGCTTGCTTGTTTGTTTGTATGTTGTTGTTGTTGTTTTGTTATTTTTGGCAGCCTGTATGGCCCCTGGAGAAACCTGTGGGAAAATGTTGGCCTCCAGATCCACTGGGTTTGCTCTCCTGTGGCTCAGAACAAGTGTGTTATAAGGTAGGAGTGATGCAAAAATGACTCCATATTTGATCGTGCTATGCTGATGGGGAAAGACTATTGGAGACTGGCTTGCAAACCTCCAGTAAGGACCCACATTTGGGGATTGGGTTGCTTGTTGGCTTTAGTCCAAATAAACTTTCTTAACTGGACTATGGATCAAGCAGGAAAAGGGTAACCAGAGAATGAATTCTAAATGTTTGCTTTGAGGTTTTCTAGAATGAATGATAACTTCTCAGCATTGACATCTGATCGCGGAGCTTACCTATTCAAATAAACTAACAATAAGGCAGTCTGTTTTTCTTTAATTATAGTGCAGTCTTGGAAAGAGCAACCCTAGCAATAGGTCTCTCATGAACAATTTGGTCCTTTCCACATGGAAGAATCAAATATCCTTTCAAGCATTTGGTTTTTACTTTGAACAGAATGTAAATACTGTTTCTGCATTTATAGAGTTACACAAGTGGTGCCTGGGTCTGAACTTCACTTTCAGATATTAGGGTCATTATCATACTTCTAAAAATAATTTCTGTGTGCTTTCCCATTTTCACTGACGCAACATCTTTTTTGTGTTAATGGGGTGGGAGGACTCTAAGGTTGTCAGCTGTCAGGCAGCTAGCTGCAGTCTCAAGGAATTGCTGTGCTTCTCTGGATCTTCAGGTGGAGAGTCAAATTTCAGGACAAGGAACACTAGAGTAGGAGAAAGTTTGATTTTTGTATATGAGGTAGCTTTAATGTCAGGACACCATCTCCACCCATTCCCAGCTGGCGCCAGGACCACAGACAGCTCATGACCAGGGGCAGGGGTGTGATCCACCACATTTTCCGGTAAAGCTCTCTCCATCCCAAACCATAAGCTGCAGCTAGCAGGACTCACTGAATCAATGTGAAAGTGTTTGTAGGTATATGTTACAAATAGACGAATAGGCCCAAGTGTATGCACTCACCATCTCTCTTCCCAATCCCCTCCTCCTGCTCCTAGCTTTTTGGAATACCAAACTAGGCCATTTGGAGCAAGGTGGAGAGAGAGGAGCACAAGCATCGCAACTCTGGAGCCTTTATGTTACACAAGCCCTGGCAGCAACAGCAGTGCAAAGCAAAGGTAGCAGACTACAAATTGCTTCTTTCGTTTATTGAGAGAGAAACTTTATATTTTCAACTTCAGTCATTGAAAAATGATGATCATACAGCCAAGGTAATGCATAACTTAACTACATTTGTTTGTTTGTTCATTTGTTCGTTCATTCATTTACTGCCTCATTATTGCCATGCACTATTCTGGGCAGTTTACAAGAACATGAATAATAAGCATGAATAATAAAACAATAACAGTTGAAACTATTTAAGCAACTGAGAACATAAAACCAAATGGCACCAAATGGCGGAACAAGAGCATACTGTCAACCATGGTCGGTGTGGAAGGCTTCCCTCAAAAGCTATGTTTTAAGTTTCCTCCTCAAAATCCACAGGGAGGGAGCCAGCTGTAGCTCCGATATGAGTTGGTTCCGCAGTGTCAGTGCCACCGGACAATTAACCAGAGACAATTACACAGAACCTACAACCCCCTCATTATCACAGCTGCACTGCCTACTGGTCTATTTCTGGGCAGAATTCAAAGAATGATTGGCAGAAGAAGAAAAGAAACAAATTAAGAAGACAGAATAATTGTGGTAACTTAAAGATTAATTACTATATTTTAATGTGAGCTTTTGTTGACAAGTCTACTTCCTCAGACAAAGAAGAAAAAGAAAAATTAAATTTATGCCACCTTTTATTTATTAGAGCTTCAAGTGGCTGACTATTTGAAAACAACCTGCTAATATCACAAATTACAGATATTTTAAAAAAAATTAGAAATAGGGAAAATCACAAATATCTAAAACCACAAATTACAGATATCTGTTAAAATATAATAAAAGCAATATAAAAAAGCAGTGGTAAAAGCAAATCAACAGTTCCCTATTCCCTGCAAGCCTGTACAAACAGGTTCTCTTTAGCTGAAAGACAGACTGCTACAGGAAAGGAGTTCCATGACTAGTGTAAAGGATCATATTCTTCTATGCCAGCATTCTTATATTTAAGGTCTTTAGGGTGGGTCTTTAACTCAATTCTGCTAGCTTCTCAGACACATTTGGTGGGGACATGAGAGAGGGTCTTCTCAGGGATGGTTCCCAGGCTGTGGAACACCCTGTCAAAAGAACATAGGAAAAGCAACATTTGAATCAGCAGAGGCGACAGAAAGGGGTAAATTGGTGGAATTTGTGTTCACGAAAGGAAGGGGGAAAGCCTCTAAAGCAGTGGTCCCCAACCTTGGGCCTCCAGATGTACTTGGACTACAACTCCCAGAAGCCTTCACCACCACCTCTGCTGGCCAGGATTTCTGGGGGGTTGAAGTCCATGAACATCTGGAGGCCCAACGTTGGGGACCACTGCTCTAAAGAATACTCTATACAATTTTGGAAAGGTAGTCCATAATAAAAATATTGTTAAATGGGGTCCCATGGGTATGGGGTGCACGTTAGAATTTAGTCTGTAATAAGCACTATTATTTGTATTTTTTGTATTTTTGTTGTTGTATCTGGTTTTTTTGATCTAAAAAATAAAAACAAATAAAAATCACAATTAAATCCACAATAATAAAAAAGCCAGTATCCAAGAAGTTACACTCCCCTTGATAACTTATATGCCAAAGGCCTGCCTTAATAAAATTACTTCATGGTACTGCCTTCTTACCATTGTATCAGCTGCATAGATTAATAACTGAGTGTTAAGTACATTCACAGCCTTGTACATATGCTGAACAATAAAAGAAAGTTCTTATAGACCTTAGTTTGCCCATTAAATTAACTTGCATACAACACTCTAATAAAATGTAAGAGAAAGTTATTGGATTAGTAACAAAGGAACAAGAAAGCAATTATTTAAAGCCAAGTAGAGAATGATAATATGGTTATTCTCCCATGCTTATAGTATATGTCTGTTCCAAAGAAGCTGAAATCCCATTGTTCTCTTCTCCTAACTGTTCTAATTAAGGGAGACAGGGTTCAAAAGCATCTCAAAAATATTACTTCTTGGGGACTTTTGATTTTGAAGTGTAGAATAGTTTGAACATTAGGTACTCATAGCCACTATTAACTGGCTATGTTGACAACACCTAAAGGAACTGGGATTGTATCATGGACTCATAAAAAATGTAATAAAAGTCTTACACTAATTCGCACACATCTGCAATCTGATTACCTAATGTGTGCCGTGACTTGCCACACTACTAGTTTGTTCAGGGAAAAAAATATGGATCTATAGATGTCTGCCTTGACAATATTATTTTCTCAAGCAAACACCACTGTCTCGAGGCATCCTCAGAGGAATTACATAATAAAGGAGTTGAGATTAACTCAGTCGATAAGCAGAAGGGTTCAGCTGCCTTCGTCAATATATGTTATGGCATATTTGGGGTTGTGCTAGTCTTCACGAGCCCCCCCCCCGCCAATTCTTTTTAGCTGGAGGGCAGAGCTGTGTGTTAATCAGACAGTTATGAGTGCACCCAAAGCTAGCTTGCTGACCTCAAGTGTGGGGAGTGACATGTCCTGGTGCCAGAAACTCTGTGCCAAAAGTTGGGGATGTCAAAAAATATGAGAACTGTTACCTCTGCAAGACTCTTGGTGAAGTGGTGATTCAAACACATTCCTTACACAGGGTGCGAAAATCACACTATAGACCCACTCCCCTCTGTCCCTCATTCTGTTATCTTTCTAAGCATGGAAGACTCAGTTTGAACCATGATGATCTCTAGCTGTGGAGGATATCCACATGAACTAGAACCTTGAGAAATCTGGATTCCAGGACATTTGGAGAGCTCCCAAGGATAGTGAAGGCTATATGATTCAGATGGTCTCCCTCTAGCCATAGGAAGACGATCAGTATGACAGTGCACTGATTCATTCATTCATTCATTCATTCATTCATTCATTCATATGCCACCTTTCTCCCCATAGTGATCCACTTTACTCCTCACAGGTTGATACAACACATCTTGATAATGCCTGAATAAGGCTATTGTTGAAGCAAGTTTCAACTTCTGGACTGATCCGTATGTGGAATGTGAAGGGGGTTGCCATTTATTCTTGTGCTCACCATGAGTGGTGTATTCTCTGAAGTGGTTCTTGGGCTTTGAAAGGCTAGCTGACCTGCCTGTCCACAAATTCCTTTTATAGACAGATGTATATAAAATAATATTTTACTCTAAATAAAAATAATTGCTCCGGACATTTAAGTCTTCCTGATGTTTTAACAAGGATATGAGGAGCTTTGAGAGTTATGGTTCCACAAGTCTATAGTGTACTTTGAATATGTAACCAAAATAAACCAACTTTCATTTTTGTGCTTTGATAGGAAGTATGAGGCCTGGTACAAGTTTGTGTATAGTCCTCGCCCGTGATTTGCTCCACTTTTAAAGCTGTCTACTAATAACGTTCATTTTAGATTTTATAACATATTTGAAAAACTACATATTGAGTTTATTGTGGTAGCCCACCGTTGCAAAATAGCATGTTAAAGCTATGTTAATTCTGGCATGGCTGGGAATTTCAGGTATACCTAGAATGTGCCATGAAATGCTTTGCAACATTTCAGAGGATTCTGGGATACATTTTGGAATATATTGCATGGGTTCATCCTTCCAGTGCTCCACCTCATACAAGCATATTGAAGATCTACTACCTAAGTGACAAGACCCTTCTCCTCCATAGGAACAGGAGCTTCTGCCTCTCCCATTCTTTCTCAATTGAAATTTAAATCACAGCCCCTTCCTAAAATGTCTCCACCAAATGGCTGAATCAAATAGTCCACAGGGGTTACACTACCACATGTCCTTCTCTTTTCCATGAATTTATTAAATGATGTCCCGCCTTTGTTAGTTCTTTTACTGAATCTCATACAATCTTCAGTGCAGAGCCTGGAGAGTTTCATTGAACAAGAACAGAAAACTCTCAAGAGCACCATGCTACCACTGTTCAGTTATGAATGGGTTGAGCAAACAATTACACAGTAGCCCCCCTTAGCCACAGTATTCACTGATTCACTTATCCATGGTCTGAAAATATTAAAAATATTTTAAAAGCTATGTTCACATATATTACCAGAACCAGCCATAGAGGTAGCCAGAGACAATGCCATGAATACTTGCTGATGACGAATACATAAATATATAGTATTCATTATTATCCACGGTTTTCAGTATCTACGGGGGGGCTTGGAATCAATCCCCAATGGATATGGGGACCCTACTGCATTCATTCTCCTTAAACGTACATTTCTAAACTCAGAGTTCCTTTCACATTCCACCGCACCCTCCAAATGGGCGTGGAATATGAATTAAAGAGAAACCAATGCAATCTGCAGTCCAGCCATTAGTCAAACTACTGGTGTCAGAAGCTACAGAATGAATATTGTTGTAGTGAAATGTGAACCCTGTTAATAATTATTTTCAGGCTCATTTCTAGTGATTCTGGCAATCTTTTTTTTTTTTTTTTGGAAAAGTGTATTTTTCCATTTCTTCACCATTGGGGTTCAGTTGTTTTTGCTATTTGCTGGACCATTGGCTTTGAATGTAGCTTTAGGACTGTTGGTACGCTTTGTTTGTTTTTAATCTCCAGTCATTTTTCTTTTCTGTTTTTCAGTAAAAGCCAGTTTGACTCTTTAGTAGCAGAAAACAAGCTATAAATACATGGAAGTGAAAAAGAAAAGGAATAATAGGTTTGGCTCATGATTTTTTTTAAAAAAAAAATGCTTTACCATCTTTCCATCACTCTTTTTTATGATTAGTAGAAAGTCAAAGCAAAATGCTGCTGTTATAAACTGTAGGCAGTGTTTGTGCTGTCCAGCCTTAAGCTTGTTTTTCTAGTTTATGAGAACAGAACTGTTGTCTGAAGTATAAAATGGATTTCTATCCTCTCATCCAGAGTTCTATTGTTCCCATGTGCTGGGCCTGTTTAAGCACATGACAGATGGATGAGTTGCTAGCACGAATTTGCTTTCTTCCAAGGCCAAAGAAACAATGAAACTAATACAAAGGCAGTCACTCTAGCAGAGAAGATTACCTTCAGCAAACTGACATGATGAATGCAAAAGGGAATGTGCACATTTCCCTCATTTAAATGCTTCAGTGGCTGCTGTACTCTCTGATCTTACATTAGCATGCACGTTTTGGTCTCTATAACAAAATACTCTTCTAGTAAACAAAATCCGTCTGTCTGTCTGTCTTGTCTTGTCTTGTCTGTCCATAGCTAAACCAATACAGGGGAGCCAGCGAGACCACCACCTGTTTTCCTTGATGAAATAAAAAAAGAAAAACAAAATAGCAATTAAAAAGAAGGGGTGGGAGGGAAGACCATTATTCCATTCAGGAGATTGTCTCTAAACCATAGAGAGAAGGGAAGGAAGAAAGGAATTCTCCCAAAGGCAGTAAGTTATGCTTGCATGAATGCTTTTACTGTAATACACTGGTGCCTCACTTAACAATTGCCCTGCTCTACGATGAAATCGCTTGACGATTAGATTTTTGCGATCGCAAAATGATGTTTTAAATGGATTTTTTTAACGATGATCAGTTCCCTGCTTCGGGAACCGATTTTTGCTTTACGACGATCGAAAACAGCTGATCGTCGGGTTTCAAAATGACCACCAGCTGCTTAAAATGGCTCCCTGCTGTGTTTTTGGATGGATTCCTCACTTTACAGGCAGCGAAAATGGCTGCCCCTATGGAGGATCTTCACTGGATGGTGAGTTTTCAGCCCGCTGGAACGCATTGAGGGGTTTTCAATGTGTTTCAATTGGCTTTTTTATTTTGCTTTACAATATTTTCGCTCTACAGTGATTTCACTGCAATGAATTAACATCATTAAGTGAGGCACCACTGTATTCCTGTCCCTCACTCCCCATAGCCCAAATCTCAATTGATGGAAATATGTCAGCACTGCAAGAAAGCAAGGATTCAAAGCAGTCAGGGTGCCCACTCAGAGGCAGCACCCCAGTTTCCCTGCCCCACCTTCCTCTGGCCACTGCTGCTGAGTGGGATCCCACCAAAGGAGGAGGGGCTGGGAAGCAAAACAAACTCACATGACCTGCCAAACTCGTGGTTCGTGGCCATTTCTAGCCAAGATCATCAGAAACAACATGTAGCCAATGTGATGTAGTGGATAAAGGGTTGGGCTAGGACAGGCTGTGGTTCAGATCTCTACTTAATTGTGAAGCATAGGTTGGTCACGCTAATTCAGTTTAATCCTCACACACATGTGGGACTTTTTACAAGGCCGAAAACCAGTTATGTCACCTCAAGCGAATTGGAGGAAAGGTGGGATATGAATCTGACAAAAATAAACAAGAAGTCTAACTGTAATCATATAGTGTCCTTACATTCCAATGAAAATGTAGTAACCACCAAATTGTTGTTGTTTTTCTGCTAAAGAGTATCTCTAGCATTCTATGATTACTTAACTTTGGTTTTATAAAGTGGCCAGAGAGGTTTCTTCTTCTATTTTCATCTTGAAAACAAGGGGCCCCTATTGCTTAGAACAGCATGAGACCCTGACTCTCTTCCTTCTCCCATAAATATCGACACAGTCTGAAAAGTGTGGGTGGTAGCAACCCCTTCTTCCTTGAGTACTTATACCATCATAACACTCTCTTCAGGAAGTTGCAGGTAGCTGTTGTCCATATTTGTTAGACTGTGTTAAAGTCAGGACCCCTTTGCTGCTTGGAGTGATGCCTTATACCCTTATACTGCAGCTAAAAACAGAAAGAAATATACATAAATCATCCACCTCACATAAATAAAG
The DNA here is from genome assembly GCF_051106095.1 of Pogona vitticeps. NCBI lineage: Eukaryota > Metazoa > Chordata > Lepidosauria > Squamata > Agamidae > Pogona > Pogona vitticeps. The sequence continues at coordinate 34,089,159 of NC_135783.1, forward strand.
GATAATGTAAGGGTAATGCAATGAGCTAGCTTTCTGGGCCCAGCATAACATAACGATAGACTACAACTGCTGTTGAGGTTGTTGGAGGAGAGGGAATTTTGGGAACAGTGATAGCTCAGACTAGAGTGAAATTATGTTATTAGCTCTGGATTGTATCAAATATATTCCCCCTCCTTGCTGAGTATTTTCTTTTAAAAAAACTGAGAAAGGTAGCATATAAAGTAAACAAATAAGCAAATAAAAATAAGTATCAATGTATTTATACATTGACAGAGCATGGACAGAGTTCCTGCTCCAGTCCTCTAAAGATGCGGCCACAGAGACTGGCGAAACGTCAGGAAGAACAACCTTCAGAACACGGCCAAAGAGCCCGAAAAACCCACAACAACCAAAAAATAAGTATCTTGGTGCTCACCTATAAAGCCTTCCATGGTTTGGGACTCTGTTACTTAGCGGAGTATCTTTCCCCAAGATCGTCTGCCCATGCCACCAGATCCTCCCAGGCAATGCTCCTCCAGGTGACTATGTCAAAGGAGACCAGGAAAACATCAACCAGAAACCAGGGCTTTTTGGCTGTGTCCCCAACTGTTTGGAACCAGTTCCAGACTGAGCTGTGGCTGGCCCCCTTCCTACCCATCTTGAAGACACTGCTGCAGATTTTGTTCTTCAGAGAGGCTTTTAATTGCAACCATGTATGGATTTTATCTTGTGCCCTGAGAATTATTTTGAAAATGTTGGACCATCCACGTTTTGAGTTTTTATGACTTGACTCTCTCTTTATGGTTTTTCGCTGTTTTTGCCTTTGTTCATTTATCTGATCTTACTGATTGTTAACCACACAGAACAGAGCATTGCATGGATGGGACGCGAAAGAAAGAAAGAAAGGAAGGAAGGAAGGAAGGAAGGAAGGAAGGAAGGAAGGAAGGAAGGAAGGAAGGAAGGAAGGAAGGAAGGAAGGAAGGAAGAAAGAAAGAAAGAAAGAGAGAGAGAGAGAGAGAGAGAGAGAAAGAAAGAAAGAAAGAAAGAAAGAAAGAAAGAAAGAAAGAAAGAAAGAAAGAAAGAAAGAAAGAAATAGCAAAAAAACAAAACAAAACTGTGACACAATGAATATTAACTGACCAAAATATATAATATTCGGGCTAATTTTCTGAAAGCCATTGCGATCAATTGTGTGGGAGATTCTCAGATATGAGGGATCTCTTATTATTTTATATGTCTGTGGTTTTATCATGATTTTAATTGACCATATGTGTATTTTAAACAATTGTGATGGCTTTTAGCTAATACAATAAACTTGAACTGAACTATAATATTTTGGGTGAGGGAAGCAACTTGTTGCAAAATATATAAATACATTTAAATGACAAGAATAACTCAGCGTATAATAAATTTCATATTACAATAAAAGCATTGGTATTCAGCAAAAACAAAATCAATAGGCTAAACAAAGATAGCCCACACTTCCAGCACTGGTCTTAGGTACTCAGGGATACATGATAGTCTATCTTAAATATAGTTCAGAAGAGATGGGAAGACACAGTCACTAATCTCTTTCCTACTAAGAAGAGAACTTTGAAAAGTTTTTTTTAAGATAACGATTTCCAGAATACTCCAGCCAGCATAGGCATTTTGTAATCCAAAAATCTGGATTTCTCTAAGATCTGAGAAGGACTGAAGGGTAGCTTGCCCTTTCTAGAAATGAGATACAAATCTACTTTTTAAGCAACTCCTGGTCTAGCTCAGTGAGTTGGAGTGCCTCAGAGGCCAGGAGTTTGAATCACCACCTGGGAGACGGGCCAACTGAGCATGGCCTTGGCCAAGCTGCACCGTCCCAGGGCACCACGTGGAAGAATGTCTGTTAAACCACTTCTGAGTAGTTCATTCCTCCAAAACCCAAAAAAAGTTGTAGGTTTTAACTGGCTTGATGGCACACACATATTTATAAAGCAGCCCCTGCAGGAAAAAAAAAATTATTCCACTGTACTTTTATAATTCTTCAGAGATTTGTTTGAGTTTCCCTACAATTTGTGAAGAGTAGGCAAAAGAGGTGAGCCTATGTGAGGTGCGTGTGGAGAGTATGAAAGCTGGAATATGCAAAACAGCTGTGCAGGGGAGAAGCGCATGCACACACATTCATAACATCAGCACTCCCCACACACAAACACACCTATAGACTATATGGGGAAGCCAGTGAAGGCTAGGAACTAAGGGAGACAACCGGTATTCAGAAGAAATGTTGAAAATAGCCTCACATTGACTCATGGAAATAGCCTTTAAATTTTTGAGGCATTTGGAAATAAGGGATTGTTGAGAAAAGAATCCCCTTTACTAGAGAAGTAAAATCTCCAGTAAACCCAGGACCCTGTTATTTGTGGATCTTAATATTGCACACAAGAATTAGAAGAAAGGCATTCTAATGAAATGTCCTTTTTTGTGTGTTCTTTAGAGTTCAGAAGAGTATGTCACATTTCAGCCTCAGTCTAAGAAAGCATGCTTTGTCCACATCTAACCAGCATATTTGAGGTACATGCTGTCAGCCCCAAATCCACAGTAGCTCGCAGTAAGCGCTGGTGTTTTGCTTAGGTTTTCACTCAGATACAATAAGTATAAAATGTGGTTTGATATCATATTTTAAATATCATTTTTGAGTATGAATTGGATGATGAAAGGGATCATTCTTTGCACTCCAGTGGAGTGTTCTTATGCCTCACTATTACACATGTTTATGGAGCTATCCTGTAGAAGATCAAGAGTTACAGCCCACAGAAGGTTTCCCATTCAACTGCCAGCATCTAAACATTCAGGCTAGGAAAGAATAAACAATGTGATGAATTCATTTTAGGAAAGAAAGGAGAAGATTTCTCTTGGCCTGGATGTTCACACTGTGGAATCAGATACATGATCGCTGTGATGGCAAGCTGTTTGCCATCCCAAAAGACAATGGAACACTACAGATAAGTTACAGAACTGGATATTTTTAATGACTCCATGCCTTGTGAGTCCTCTTACGACACCAGTTTTATGTCATTTGCTTTAGTTTCTGGGTAGCAAAGGTGACACAAGGCCCTTTCCCCCTTGCTTTTTCCATCTACCAAAACAGACCTATATATTAGTGATGAAAGAGTCCAATCAGAACACAGGAAAACCGGCAGAACAAAAAGCAGTTATACCTCATCAGGAAGGGGTATACATTTTCTTAGCTCCTTTTTTGCTTAAATAATTTTAACTTTTCACAGATTTGACTATTCTGGGTCCTCTGCACCTTTCTTTCTTTGTTTGTTTCTTGATTGGTTGATTGATCAATCAATCAGTTGCTTTAACTTTTAGAAGAGGTTCAAGTTAGCTTAGGTTACTTCTTTAGAGCAATTCTACACCTTTCACTGGAATTTTTATGCACAGCTAGTCCCCTCCCCCAGCTAAAGTTTTGGCCTATGGAATGCTCCAAGTACTGTATATTACTTCACTATTTTGTATTACATTTTTCTTCTAAAATTCCCATTTGAATTTTCCTGGACCAATTTTCTTCCACATTTCCTTGATAGTTCAGGAATATGTTCCCCACAATAGGTAGCTGTGCCTCTTCCTCAGTCTTTCTCTGTTGAACAGCTAGCAATAAAACAGTCTTTAATTAAAGAGCTAGTGGAAGTTATGGGGCATATGCCATGTTTTATAGCGGGCTAACTGTGGCTAATTTGGCTTATTAGAACTTCATCTAACACTTTAATTCAACTTGTTGTATATTCCTTTTTTCATTTAATTGTTGTATTGTATTTTGCCTGAAATTTATTTTCTTTTGATTTCTTATGTATTCTCTGTTTACATGTTGTGATTTGAATAATTCTTAAAATTAACTGCACCCACGAATAGCCTCAGGTCATCCCTGATTACATAGTCTTGCCCAATGGGGCAAACCTTGAACCTCATTGTGAAGTTTTCTTCTCAGCCTTTCCCCCTCTGGCTGAACTTCTTGCTGTCTAATGAGGCTATGATTGTCTTTTCCTTACATAAATGCTTCTTCCCCTTTTTATTTTATTTTTCTTTTAGCTGAAATGACAACATAGGGAGTTACAGGATCAGCACTATATCCCTTTCTGGGAGGAAAAGGCCACCATGTGTGTTATTTTAACCTATGGCAGAACGATAACAACACTGAATACTGATGGAGCTACTTGGGGGAAGAGGGAGGTAGACCAGCAGAGGCTGCCATTCAAAAGAGCTGATTCTGCTGACAATAGGGTTTTACTTGAAAGAACAGCGGATGTGGCACTTATGCAGCTTACAGTGTTGGGTGTGACTACAAGACAGGCCCTAAGGTGATGTTTTGGTAACATCCAGCAGATGTACCAGCCTAAACCTGGAATTTGCTGCTATCCCACAAAAACCTAACGACATTCTGCAAGCTCAGATCTACCTAAAAACTGAAATGCTATTGCACAGTTATGCAAATAGTATAACTTTTAGACATGAATTACCATAAGTTAAAAAATCTCCATAGACATTATCTCTTGCATACTGAATTGTATGCCTTGGCATGCAACAGATAATGTATATGGAGCTTTCTTAACTTATTAATTTATGTTTGTCTAAAAGTTATACTGTTTACTTAACTATGCAAGAGGATTTCAGCCAGTATGTCACATTTTAAGATCCAAAAACAGTTAGAAGAATGGCAAGATGTTTAAAACATAACTTTATTCTGAAGTATAGATATATGTCTTTCCAAGATGTGTAACGAACGCATAAATGCATCTCGAGACAGGCTCACTAACAATGGTAGCCAAAATTACACTAGCCTCCCTTCAGTACTGGCTTAAAATAAATTTTTAATTACAGGGATTAACCCATCTACTCTTAGAGGACAATTTACAATCAAAGTGGTTAAAAGCGGTACTGAATAAATTGCAACTTATGGGCTTCTCTCTGCAAGCAATATTGAGCATGAAATGGGATGAAGTGAAATCAGCCCTTAAACAGAGATTAATGGACATGGAGAGACAGGTAGATCTTAGTAGATGCCCCAATTTTAGAGTAACAAACACACACAAATATCGCCCGCTCCCCATGGCCTATCTATCACACCTTGAGATGCATAAGTTTAGGAAAGCCTTTACTCTGGCTAGATGTGAGGCTTTTCCTTCTGTGGTGTTGGAAGGCAGATTTACAAAGACCCCGAGGGAACAGAGACTCTGCCCTTGTGGATCTGATGAGATAGAATCTATCGAGCATATGATGCTCAGATGTATTAGGCACAACAAGATCCAAGGAAAATATATTACATCTCTCCTAAAAGATATGGTAGGTCAATTGGAATCAGACTACTGTAACCAATTGTTAATTGATCAAAATCGGACTACTATGGAACTGGTAGCAAAATTTTGGGCAGTTCCTCTGCCCCTTTGAAATCCAATGTGTACTTCTGGGAGTTCTCGGGCCACATACTGCTGAAGCCTGCCTTGCAGGATTTTGAGCATAACCTTGCTAGCGTGTGAAATGAGTGCAATTGTACAGTAGTTGGTGCATTCTTTGGCACTGCCCTTCTTTGGAATTTGGATGTAGACTGATCTTTTCCAATCCTCTGGCCACTGCTGAGTTTTAATCATGTCATAGGGGTAGTTAGACCTGCTTCAGAGATTTCAGTATCATCCCCCATTGCAAGTGGGGAAGAGTAGCTTCCTCTGTAATTTCTCTATCCAGTTTACTAATTTGGTTCTTAATTGCTGTGTTTCCATGTGGGGACAGTTGGCCTTGGTTTCCTGATTCAGAAGCACTTTTCGATCCTGAGCACGTGTATCTTTAAGTACATTTGTTCCCTTGGTTTTTTTTCTTTGCCGTGTCTTATTATTATACAATGATACTTGATTTCTCAAAGCACAACATCTCTATATCCAGATTAACCCGGCCCTGTTGTTAGATTCATGGGGAGCATTCTTCTCAATGCAGCATTGTCTTCTAAAGAATGTGATCCCAGAACAGAATCTGGTGCCAAGCTAGTTCAAAAGTAAGTTGGCAGGTGCTTACAAGATGGAGGAATCTGGAGGATCATGAACGCTCAGGGACAGAATATGAAAGAATAAAGATGGAAGCAGATTGGAACAACCTGTGTGGAAACTAGTGAGTTATGGGTAGAGCTGGAAGGCCATGAAAAGATCTCAGAATCTAGCTTTTCTGACCCATTTCTGATGACCTTTCTGAGCTGGAGAAAGGTCATCAGAATCTTGGAGATGTTTGTTTGTTTGTTTGTTTACAAGATTTTTTTTAGCCATGCAATTACCAATGATCTCTGAGTGGCGTACGGCAATATTAAAATTTTAGAAAACATTGAAATCATTAAAAATAGGCATCATCATCATCATTATGTTTGTTATAATATTTTAATATAATAATATTAGTATAATAATTGTTATAATGATAAAAATGTTACATTTTTTGGAACATGTCAGATAGAGCTTTCTGGGAGTTGTAGTCCAAGGAAGTAATTTTTCCATGCTGTGCGCTGAACACAATCATGTATTCAAGGTTTGCTTCAAAGGGTGCTACAGGATACATAAACTAGCTTTAAGTTGTATGGCCTTAAAGCTTTCTTGCCTCCCTTAAATCCATAGACTCTCATGTTCCTTCAGGCACCACCTTGAAGGAAAAGGTACTTTTAATATTCTGCAACAGTGACCTTCATCAAACTTTTGAGGGGAGTTAATAAATCAACAGAAGCCACTTAACTCCACCATTTTCATGAGTCCTGTGGAATTCTATGTAAATAACAGGCCTGGAAGAATTAAAAAGTTATTTATACTGAAATATAGCCTACCGTTCAAAGGAGCACAGAAGATGCTTAAGTGTTAAGATCTTGTGTTGCTACCATTCTCCATAGTAATGGTATCCCATTAAACTGAATGTTAAACCAAAGCTGTTAGTGTTGGCACAAAGCCAAGTAGACACCAAATCTTCATAGATTGGACTTAATTGGTACAAGAAGAGGTAATTTATTAAGGAACACTGAAACCTTGTATACACCGAAACATCAGACCAAAGAGCATAAAAATGTGTGTGAATATTACATTTGATAATCAGGGTCCCCCCCCCCCCCCCCGCAGAAGGCCTAATACAGTCTATGTACTGAGAAACCACTGCAGCTTTTCTACAGAGGTCTGTACCTGGTGCCCTTCAGTCTGCTACATTTTTCATTCCTTTCTCTCCTGCAAAGTTTGCTGCTCATTAAGATGGATAAAAATTGCACCAGATAATTTTCATTGAACTCCAATCTAAACCATGACCAAAGATTCAATTCTCTTTTATGTCCTTCCTCATATGTTCAGGGGATCTTTTCTGTTTCTGTCACAAAGTCATTAACAGTCTGGAAACAACACGGTACAGGCCATGAAGTCTGGGGCTAACAACAACATAACAACATGTTTCTGGGAAGCAACCTTCTGTGGGTAGAGGCATGGAGGGAAACAGTTCTAGGAAACCCCAGAATACAACTCAGATGAGGATAACTATTCCTTTGTGGTCAGTTTTAGTAAGAGGTACACAGTAATTGTGGGACGTGGTAGTGCTGTGGGTTAAACCGCAGAAGCCTCTGTGCTGCAAGGCCAGAAGACCAGCAGTCATAAGATCGAATCCATGCAACGGAATGAGCTCCTTTCGCTTGTCCCAGCTCCTGCCAACCTAGCAGTTTGAAAGCATGCAAATGCAAGTAGATAAATAGGTACCACCTTGGTGGGAAGGTAACGGCATTCCATGTCTAGTTGTGCTGGCCAAGTGACTGCAGAAACTGTCTATGGACAAATGCTGGCTCTACACCTTGGAGACGGGGATGAGCACCGCGCCCTAGAGTCGGACATGACTGGACTAAATGTCAAGGGGAACTTTTACCTTTACCTTACATAGTAAGCAGTAATGTCATTTTTCCATACTTCATTTTCCTCCTGCATTATTGGCCCAGGCATTGAGAAGTTTAAGGGGAAATAAGATAGCTTTCTTCAAATCCATCACTGCAGGCATTTAAGCACAGGCTCAAAAGAAGCTTTAACACTATCCTGCATTGCAGATCCTGCATTAAGGAGGGGACAGATTGCATAACTTCCAATGGACCTTCTCACTGTATCTGTCTATGCTATATTATTTCGTATCGGGAGAGAGGCTACAACTAAAACAGAGAAACCAGAAGCTAAAAATGAACCAACCTCTCCAAGGCTCTGTTTGGAATTATAATTCCTTGGTTTAAGGCTCTGTTTGGAATTATAATTCCTTGGCTTCTTTGATCAGCATGATCAGGGGTTAGTGACTGAACCTGGGACATCCTTCTTCTCACTGGAATAGGGATAGCAATACAGTTTAGCCATGCAATAAAAATCAGATTAGAGATGGCCTGGAGTAACTTCTTTTAAGTGCAAACTATAATGTGCAACAAAAACCTGAAACTGGATTGGAGAACTGGCACTGTATGACACTGTGTATTCTAGATTCTGATACCTGGTGTGGTGTAGTGGATAGAATGACAGACTAGGACTCAAGAGGCCTGGGTTCAAATCCCTGCTCAGCCATGGAAGCTCATTGGGAGTATGGAACTGGTAAAATTACTCCTTAAATATCTCACTCACTGTGGAAACCCTGTTAGGGTTGCTATAAATCAATTCCAATGTGATGACATATGTGATAACATATGACAACAATTATAGGTTCTATGGCATGGCATGGCATTCTGGGCTTCAACACAGACTATCATTTAAAAGAACAAGACAGAAGAGTTTAAACTACTTTACATATTTACCGTAGGATACTAAAAAAATTTAGATTGAGACCATGACCCACAAAGTCATACCAAGATGAATGAATAAAAACCAATATACCCTTAAACTCATAAAAGGCAAAAACTGCAATACTTCAATCACATTGTCATGTTAACTCTGCTAATGCCGAAACACCCCCCCAAGAGTCCTGCCAGATTTCATAAACCTCTTGGGAAGAAATGAGAAGCCTGTGTTCATCACAGCACTATAGGGTTGGGACTACAGGGTTATAAAATAACCCCTTTTCATTCAATCACCTGTTATTTATGATAATCTTATCTCTAAGTCTATAAAATTATAACCAAAACATTCATTCAGTTTCCAAGATTGTTTATAATTGTTTATAATTCATTGGTAAAGTTGTGGCTCCTAGACTGTGGAATGCATTCCCTCAGAGGCTGCAGTTACACTAGAGAAATACCCCCCCTTCTTTCTCGCATCTTCTGCTTCCTGTAGAGTTGCATGTTGTGGTCACATGGCATATACCCTGTAATAGTGGTTCATATTTTTTTAACCATTCCACTTTTGGGGGGTGAATTGGATGCAGTATGTTCATCTACACCCCTCAAGCAGGACATATCCCCTTCCTTTTCTTGTGCTTTTCTCTGGCCCCTTCCCTTTTAAAAAAACAAACTCATGTGGGTACATTGATGTGTCAGCAAAACACTCTTGCTGGCCACATACTGATCATGGCCATTTCTTCCTATTTTTGTCCTACATTACCCTTTATGGAGGAGAACCCACAGTGCACTGCAGTGGTGGTCAAAAGAAAGTAGGGCGACTGATGCTCCATATTTGACAGAAGTATACCAACACAATAACATTCCTGTTTGGAAATTAGTTTTAAAAATTAAGAGAGTTGAATGACAGTGAACAAAGGAAGTGGGACCATAACCCAGTTGCTTAGAAAATGAATCAGTTTTTGAGCATACACTCAATGGAATGTTGGTTGTACTGTCCAATGAAATGCAGAACCTTTGACATGTCCTTCACCAGCAAGCCAAAAATACTGATGAATCAGGGCCAGTTTTTAGAAATCATCAGGGCGGCAGTGCTTTCTTTTCTTTTCTTTTTTGTTTGCATTTAGTTTTGCTTTGCTTTGATGGTCTCAGTAAGAGAGTTGCATTTCCAGCTCTCAGAGATCTGCACCTCCAGAGCAACAGTGAAAGCAAATAATCCATCAGATGTAAGAACTCTTTTTTTAAGAACCCAGAATTGATGGGAAAAAAGAAATCTTTCTTTCCGTAAAAATCCAATCCAAACACCCATAATCCGGTTAAGTGGAGAAAGATAATGCACCACAGTGGTTAGTAGAGCATGACTTGTCCAGGTCCATGGGGAATGTACAGTGAGGAAATGGTATAGTTTAATGGTTTTCTTACCACTTATTTGGAACAACCTACACAACTGTCTCATAGTTTCTTCGTAAGTGAGTAATATTACAATCCTACAGCCATGCCAGTAAAACCCTTATTTCAGACCACAATATTTTTGCATATGCCACATACAGGAAAAGCTACAGAATAAAACTATTTTCCAATTGGTTTTTGAGTATGTACTTGAAATAATTTTATTGGGTCTATTTTTATGTGTCCCATTTCATTTTTTTAAATAAGACCCACATCTTGTTTATCATAGGTTGGGCTAGTGAAAAAGTTTTACAGCACATCAAACAGATTTCTTAAGATTAAAAGATTAAAAAACATTATAGGTATGGTATATCATCAAGCCAAATCTTCCAAGGTTAGAAAGAAGTGATGCATGCAACAGGGTAATTTTGGGAATGGCTTTTTCCCCCAACTTATGTAAATCTATTTCTTGTACCAGCAGGTGTATGAGAGAAATCTGCTGCTGAAGAAAGTAATTTTCTGAATTAAGCTACTAGAATCTCCTGGCCAGTGTGGCAGATTTTGGGAGCTATAGTCCAAAAAAGGATTCCCTATTCCCAAGTTTGGAAGAATCAAGAAAGCAAAATGGGATATGAATCAATAGTCACTTCATTCCAATTTTTGTTTTTTTTTATTGATTAATAGACTGATTGCTTGCTTGCTTGCTTGATTGTCATGACTGGATTAAATAGTATCTGGAGTAAAGACCAGTCTTTCTCAAGAAGAAACTTATTTAACACAATCTGATGCAAATTTTATGAGATGTTTGGGCAGTGTCATCGAAGCTACCAGCATGAATTTGACCAAACTCTGGGAGGCAGTGGAAGACAGGAGGGCCTGGCATGCTCTGGTCCATGGGGTCACGAAGATTCGGACACGACTTAATGACTAAACAACAACAATGCAAATTTTGTGCAAATTAAACTGCACCCATAATCCTATCAAAAATAGCCCAAAAGCCCTGTATGATGATTCCCCTCAAGCCACCAAATAGACCAAAAATTGCAAAAGAGGGAAGGAAGGAAGGAAGGAAGGAAGGAAGGAAGGAAGGAAGGAAGGAAGGAAGGAAGGAAGGAAGGACGGACGGACGGACGGACGGACGGACGGACGGACGGACGGACGGAAGGCAGTGGCTGGACATCTATTTCCACTTTTGAAAAATTGAGTTTTGAGGATGTTAAATGGTGTAGGATCTGTGTGTGGGTGAAGTGATTTGCCACTTCGTGTGCTAGAAAACACAAAGGTTGGGGGAATGGGGGCTGCATAAACAGCAGTTAGGGGCCGCATATGGCCCTGGAGCAGTGGTTCCCAACCTTGGGTCCCCAGATGTTCTTGGAGTAAAACTCCCAAAAGCCTTAGTCTAAGAACATCTGGGGACCTAAGGTTGGGATTGGGAACTACTGCTAGAGTGACATTTTGTTCCTCCCTGTCATAGAATATTCAGTCCCCTGCAACTTTATTCACATAAGAGCAAAAATGTTGTTATTTTCATGGACTCTTGTGGAAGAAGACTACTAAATTTTGTTGCTTATTGGTATCATTGGCTTTATCATATTATATTAATTATTTGTGACTTAGATATATGGTTTTAGGGTTGTGCTTTATGGAGGCTGTCAGACAGTTTTATGAGGAAAGTTGGTTTCCTCAGGCATGCTGACCTGTCCTGTTGCTTGGTTTTAGTGCTACTATAGTTGAGCTTTGAGTGCACCATCTAAGGCAGCTGGCCCTCTGTGCTTGGCTGGAGTGAACAACAGTTAAAGCCAGTTTCTTTTCTGGGAAACATGTCCATCATTACTGCTTTTCTCAGCGAGGAACTACCTATAAGCTTCTGTGAAACAGTGATTCCCAATCTTCAGTAACTGAAGTGTTCTTGGACTTCAACTCCCAAAACCCCCAGCCAGCACAGATAGTGGCAAAGGCTTCTGGGAGTTGAAGTCCCAGAACACCTGGGTTACCCAAGTTTGGGAACCACGGCTGTAGAACATACTTTGAAATCACTGAGTGAGAGGTCAAGCATGAGAATAAGTAAGTGAGGCCTGTAACAAAAAGCTGCAGTGCTAATTGTGCCTGTTGTTGGACTACCATCCTATTTGCATTTATCTGACATTGAACTAAATTAGCTTCTGAAAATGCATGGATAAGGTAAGGAATTGCAACTTTGTTCTCCTCAGTGCTAAGGAGGATGAGAAATCTCCTTGTACTCTCAACAGAGTTCGCATGTTAAAAACAATGTTTTTTAAAAATACTAAAAAATAATGTTTTATGGGTCTTCCAGAGGGTTTTAAAACATGCTTCTGCAAATATTTCGATACCACCACCACTGCCACCAGTTCTACTTCTCCTTCATCCACAAGTAGAGTCATTTTCAGCAATCAGAGCCTTAGTATTGGATACAAGACTATGTCATTCCTCTCAACCCCTCGTCTAATTTCTATGACACTGATGGATGATTAATTCTAATATGACAAACAGATGAGACAAGCAAGAGGAAAGAGTGAAGTAAAAGCATGTTTTTAATATATTTGCCCATTTGTGCACTACATTTTCCACAATCCATTGTGCTTAAAGCAGTTCAAAAAAGGAATAGATATTATAACCTATTATAAGATCAATACATCACAATACATATAATGCATAACATTACAGTTCTTGGAAAAAAAAATTTGTAAAATAACATGACTAAGTTTCCAAAAAAAGTGTCAAAGCATTTATAGATATAAAACACAACAGAATGTTAGTTTTGTGTCTCCCTAAAACATGCTCATTCAGGTCATATAATTGTCCTTTATGGTCATGATGACTATTTCTGGAAAAAAATATGTTTTTTCCTAATTATTATATTATAAGGGAATATTGGAAATGAAGAGGGAAAGATAACAGATTTAAAGTCTGTGCAATTGAATCTGATTTGCAATGTCAGTAGAAAGGTGCCATGCTTAAAAATAAAGCAATTTTTTTCAATTAAAAACACAAAATACAGAGACTAAAAATAAATTCCAAAAAAAGGAAAGGTTCCTGTAATTTTGAGTTTAAAATCTGAGCCTGAATAATCAAGGAAAGTATTTTTACTGCCCAGTCAATATTTTTCCTGGAAGCTTCAATAAATAGACTTTCTTTAGATCTCTAGTGTGTGTGCCTAATAGTCTTAGGTGTCTTATACCACAGAAGACTTTATCCCCAAGAAATATAGTAAACAGGAATTCTGTGGTTACATAGTTCCTGAAAAAAGATGTGTGTTTTTTTTTTCAAAGAAAAACTTGCTGGTTTCTATGACATACAATTTATTCAGATTTTTTTTTCAAAAAAAGAGCTCCTTTCTAATAAAAAAGCTGTTATGCCCTCCTATGTCTCTGTGTCTCTCAGATGCCAATGTTGCCTGTTCTTGGGTTTTTTCCTACTCAGCATATCCCCTAGCTTTTCAGGCACTTGCAGCCACAAGCATCCTGGTACAGGGTAGCAACTGGAGATGCGTAAAACCTGCCAATTTGGTGGTTCGTGCCATTCGTTCATCACCCAAACAGGTGTTCAGTCGTCTTCAAAGTCCTGCTTCCTCCTGCCAGCACCTATTCGAAGGCAGGGTCCAGAGGATGTGAGACAGGGAAGCCAAGCCAATGCCTCCGAGTGGACATCTGCCAGAGGAGGCGGGACTTGGAAGCACCAGACACCTGTTTGGCCAATAAACATCTCTAGTAGCAAAACTGCATTTTGAGCATGAATTAATGTGTAACTAATAAGGTTAAAATACCAAAAAAAAAAAAAAACCAGTTGTCCTCTCCTTACAATGGGAGCAGAGGAAGTGTGTCGAGGTTTTAAGATCATCAGAAGAAGCATTTCTCTCATTCCCAGAACTCTCACAGGCCTCTTTGGTGGGGACACAGGAGAGGGCCATCTCTGCTGATGCTCTCAAGCTATGCCGCATCCTCTCACCCAAAGGCACGCTTCCCCCCCTTTTGCTGTACAGTGGTGCCTCGCTAGACAATGATAATCCATTCCACTGAAATCGCTGTTTAGCGAAATCATTGTCTAGCGAAAAGCATTTCCCCATTGGAATACATTGAAACCTGTTTAATACGTTCCAATGGGGAAGAATCATCGTTGTCTAGCGAAGATCAGCCATAGGAAAGCTGCTTTGCGAACCACCAATCAGCTGTTTAAATCACTGTCTTGCGAAACTTAGGTCCCCAAAACACCTGTTTTGCGAGCGCGGAGGGAGCTGTCAAAATCGTCGTCTAGCGAAAATCAGTTTGCGAAGCAGGGACCAAACATTGTCCAGGGAAATTCCCCCATAGGAATCACTGTTTTGCGAATCACTATAGCAATCGCAAAAAGCCAATGTCTAGTGAAAAAACTGTCATGCAGGGTAACTGTCTAGCGAGGCACCACTGTACTTCCCAAGCAGGCAGAGTCCTTTTTCTCCAGACAGGCTTTTTTCTCTCTCTCCAGTGACTGATTCCCTATGAGGGAGCTTTTAAAAATGGGGTTTGTTTTGTCTTTTTATTTATTTATGTGCTTTTGACATTGTTTTAAATCATTTTTATGAACTAGTCTTAATTGGGATACTGGTTTAATTCCTTTTTAATATTGTGATAATTTATTGTACTTCTTAAAGCTTTCAGTAGCATTTGTTTTAATATTGTAAGCTGCCTTGGGAGCTCTCAAGGTGAGAGGGGTGGTAAAATTAATAAAAATTAATGGATGGATGGATGGATGGATGGATGGATGGATGGATGGATGGATGGATGGATGGATGGATGGATGGATGGATGGATGGATGGATGGATGGATGGATGGATGGATGGATGGATGGATGGATGGATGGATGTGCTTGCTGTGAGTGTGCCAGCATAGGGAAAGGATACTCATTCAATGCCAAGAGAATTTACACAAATTATAGAAAACATGAACAGAATTCCCTGGCATGATCATCTGGTGATGGAGGCAAGACTTCTCATTTAAAGAATCCTCAACAGGCTGTCTCTCCCTGTCCAACCACAATCCAGTGAACTGCAAGGTTTTGTTTTTTCATCTTCCCCTCTGCCATAATCTGGAGCAGATGAGTGGAGAGATGGAGAGGATGGCTGAAAGAGTGCTAGACTCTGCAAGGTCTGCTTTGTGGCGCAGTTGTTAAACTGCAGTCCTGCAATCAATCTTCTGCTCACAGCCTGAGTTTCATCCCAGTGGGGTCAGGTAGCCAGATCAAGGTTGATTCCATTTTATATCCTTCCAAGATTAGTAAATTGAATTCTCAGCTAGCAATGGAGAGGTGGAATGTTTAGCCTGCATAATTAAATTATAAACCACCAAGAGAGTGATTTATTGCTATGGGGTAATATATAAGAAGCACACTGCTTTTCTTTGCTTTACCTCCTCTCTTATTCAGTGATCCAAAATCTTCTTTAGATAAGAAGGTTTCCGCTGCCAGAAAAGTCCTTTGCTCAATCCTACCTATTTATCTCCATTTGCTTATTCTGGACATATAGCACTGTGTGACTTAAATGCTGGTTATGGTAGTTATTTGGAGTGTTTTAAAATAATCTCTCTCCACCTTCAGATTGCATTTAGATTCTGAAAAACAGAGTACAAAAATCTTCCAGTAGTGTTTCACGCAATGGGCAAATTCAGAGTTTCAGAATTAACTTGGGCTTAGCTCAGATAAGGACCTCAAGGTTTAAATGCTTATTTGAAAGCTTATCTAAACAAGTCGGATCTCATCCGTCAGCACATATAATTGGATTTCTCACAACATGAAAGCTGCCATGTGGGGCATCTAGCACTTCTCACTACAATTTTGTTTCTGTCTCGGTATTTTGGCCTTTCTGTATTCATGTCTCAGTATTCTGGCGGCTTTTTTCCTGTCTAGGTATTTTGGCCTCTCTTGACTTTCTAACCCAGCTGGAAACAAAAAAAAAGTGGAGAAGCATGTGGAAATGCTGAAAAATACTTTAAAAAACACAAATAGTTGGCTAGAGAGACTGTTTCAGAGCTGTATGTAAAACATGAAGGTAGCAGTGCTGGCCCTACTATCAGACAAGATGAGGCAGCTGCCTCGAGACACCTGGTGTGGGGTTACATGAACAACAGCAAATGGTTCATTTGTTCATTTTCAGAGGTTGCTCCAGCTTTTTTTAAATTCCATTAGCCAGGCAATCCATAAAATTACCATTTTCATAATATGCTAGTTGGCCCTCAAAATCAGTCACTAGCGCAATAGCCATCTAATTGCCAAAATAAAAATCCAACATTTTTACTAAGTATGGGATTGGCAGAAGGATCGTTGAGTTTGTTAAAAGTTTTTATTTTTTGTTTTCTATTGCCAGCAATGGAGAGGGATGTAAAGTTTTCTGCCTCGTGTGCTAAAGCAGCTTGGCAGGCTTTGCATAATGTGTGTACCACCTTCAAGCACCAAGCGAATCTTGACCAAAGAGGACATCAAGAAAGAATCAGCTTAACTCCAAATGATTGCTATAGGAAAACAACAAAAACAAAGAAGAAAATGGGTCAGGAGTTTCTCCTTGATTTTATGTTTCCTTGGGTCTAATGACTAGGTTACAGTTTGCTCACCACAATGATTTCTCTTTTTTTCTAGCTGACCCAATACAGCCATCCTTTCGCATCCAGCCTGTCTGATGAGTTTCTAATGAAATCTAAACAATGTCTGCTCTGGTTTATTGTGGGAAGAAATAATTTGTATGCTAAAACCCTGAGCTAACAGGCACGAATGCTTCCCAGTAGATTTACAACTGATACCCAAAGAAAACTAATCTCCCCACCACCACCTCTATTACACAGGCTGGAACAAAGGCCTTCACTTCACTTACCACAATCAGGTGGAGGGGCTGTTTCAGGGCAATGAGATGCATTTATCATCCATTAGATAATTAATGCCATAACTATGGAATGCCATTGTTCCAGACAACTGCAACCAGTTCATCTTAAACTGGCTGAGTGTGGGAGATAAAGATACTTTAATGTAACAGTATTCCCAGCAATCCTGTTTTGGAGGTTGAAATGCTGCAGAGTTTTGAATTTATGGTGAAATTCTCATTTTGCTGCATAGTAGAAGTATACAGATTGAGAGAAGAGAATAGCAACCTGAGAGTCCACCTCTTTCTCATTAACTGGCATCTCAATAACTCATTTTGAGACATTTGTTGGAAAAAGAATTAAAAAAGCATTTCTTACACTTGCTTGAAGTTACAGATTTGTGTACGCTTCTTCCCTTATTGCATACATACCTAGTAAACAAATGAACAGATTAACAGCAAGCAACTGTTTACCAACCCAGGAAAGGGCAGGAAAGAGCACACAGCAGAGAGAGGCAGGGTTCTTTTTGAAACAATTGGATAATGCTGGATAGATAGAATCACCTAAGGCCAGAAAAGTCTCTTCCAGTCAAATAAACCACAGATAGTATTTGAGGTTGAAACCAAACTCCATCATAAAACACACATGTACCAGTGAATGGACTCTAGTATGAAAACCAGTCAGAGCTTAGAATGCAATTTCTTGGACTACAACTCCCTGAATCCTCAGCCAGTCTAGAAAATAACTTTTCAAACCTGTGAGATCAGGCAAGAAGATGGTGGAGTCCTTCTTAACATTTTCTCCACATGGTTCTCTCCTTCCCCCCCCCTCCATTGAGAGTTCTCCCATCCCCTAACTGCTTTTATTCCCCCTGGAGATACCAGACTTTGCTTGTACAGAATAAAAGCTTAATATGTAGGTGTCGACAATATGACATTTAACTGAGTAGATGGACAGTACTTGGAAACATCTTTGTTGCTCTATAATCAATGGTGGCTGATGCTCACTTGTAATTGGTGGGATGGAAGTCACTGGTGGATGGAGCTAGGAATGGCAACATGCTGCTCCCTGCTACGGCTTCATTCCTTTGGCATCCATCTTAAGACACACATTCACAGAGCGTGATGAGCCGAGGAGTTCATCAGGAGGCAACAAAGGTAAGATCTTGTTAAAGAGGCAGGGCGGAGTGGACTGGTTAACCAAATGCATGTGTCACCATTGACTGTGATAGAAATAATCAGCCAGTCTGAAATGTCATCCTTATTATCATCCTCCTTATCACTAAACACTATCCACTCTTTGAAGCCATCCTCTGTTTAACGGGATGTCCAGCTTATGTTTGGTTTAATTATGAAGAACTTGAACAAGTGAGAAAAGCCTGGAGGCTGCCCATCGATGGTGAGCGCGTGAATAGGAAGATCAGGCAGATCAACTGGCCACCATCTCCCTCACTATGATGAGATGCACAGAGTTTTCATTCAGAATAGTACTTCCGACATTTCCATGTGGATAGCTGTACGAAAAAGCATCTATGTTCTGCCACCTCCACCACCCCCAAAATGACTTATTTTATTCATTTTTTTAAAATACTGATTTCCCCCTTTTTTTGTGACGTGCCATTTGCGACACCACGTTCTACAACCAAGGCATCACAGAGGGTGGCACAGCCTGTGCATGGCTTTGCTTCCATTCACGTTGACCCCAATCCATGCCCCCTAGCCTTGAAAATTTCTATCCGAATGCGTCCTCCTTCCATGTCTTACAAGCATCAACGGCCTACTTTAAATTTGAAATGCCAGGAAGGGGGGGGGGCAGAGGGACAATTTACGAAGAAAAACTGAGTAACATTTATAATGTTCAGAAACAAAGCACTGAATCTGACATCATACAAATGGACTTATGTTCATACAACAGAAGAGCCCCACAGCCTATTTGCACATTCAAAATCTCCTCCAGGGTCCCCCAGTAATTGTACTGGATAAACAGGGGTATGTGGGGTGTGTGCCCCTCTTCCAACAGAAAGACTCTCCTGGATGGAACCCAAATTTATAAACCACAATAAGCTGTACATGAAATAATGTATATTTTGTTTAATATTTTAAATACAAAACAAAATATACACCTGAGCAGGCCAATGAAACAACTGGAAATCTCCCACACAGATGCATGCACAGGACAGGGACAGAAGAATTCAGAAGGAAAGACTCAAGGGTTGTAATTGTGATACACGGGGTCCAGGGTAGCCCCCTCCCCAAAGAAATATTAGTGGATCTGATTTAGACACAAAAGCAAGAAGCAGAGAATGGGAACTTGGGAGGGACCCCGTCATTCCTGATATGTCACCTGCCATGAGGTTGGGCAAGGGAGCAGTGGTGGGGCGGGATTCTCCGTCTGTGTATCCAGGAGGAAGCCCTTTGGCAAAAGCCTTAAAGCTGCAGACATAATGAGGCTGGGGTACAGAAATTCTTCAGATTAGGCTTAGAAGTGCAGGACCCTCAAGGAGGCATGGAAATCATGTGGCTGGGGCAGCACTTGGAACAAACAGACAGAGGGGATGAACAGCCCTTCAAAATTGGGAGCTACACCCCCACTCCCTCACACTCTAGTCAGGAGTCACCTGTGCATGTGGCTCCCCCACTATTTTTTCACCTCCTGAGGTCCCTGGAGTCTACCCCCAATTTTCCACCCCTATAATTCCCCCCCCCAAAAAAAGCAGACAGATTGCTCTTCCAGGGGGCACAGTTCTCTCCATAGGGCTGAAAATCAAGTTATTTGTCATTACCAGAAGTGGTTTTGTTCAAATTTGAGATGACATTCTGTCAAAGTGTCCTGGGGGCTCATACAATTGTACTTTTAAGTTTCATAAGTCGAATTAGTGTACTGTATTGAGAGGTTTAAATAAACATTTAGAGCAGTGGTTCCCCACCTTGGGTCCCCGGATGTTCTTGGAATACAGCTCCCAGAAATCCTGGCCAGCACAGCTAGTGGTGAAGGCTTCTGGGAGTTTTACTCCAAGAACATTTGAGGACCCAAAGTTGGCAACCATTGATTTAGACTGATTATTAGTTTTTAATTCATTTATCTGTACGTACATGTAAACTGATATCACAGTAAGTAAAAACAAATAAAAAAATTCAAAAAGTTGGTCTGGTTTTCTAGTTTTCATGACACATCCCCTTGGGTTATCCTACTTTCTGCTCTTCTGACTGTCTCTCCCTAGACTTACCCATCTCTGAAGCAGAAACATTCAAAAGGAGCTGTGATTTGAACGAAAATCTGAGTAAGCAAACTGGTTTGGCTTGCAACCGCATGGAAAGTTCATTCTGGAGCCAAAGGCGATTACTCTGCTCTGATCATAATTTGACTTGGATGATGACGAAGAGATAATCTAGGTTGGTTTTAGGCCATTTTCATATAGGCACTTTGCAATAAGTTAGGTAGTTTAAGCTCCTTTCTCCTCCTCCTCTTCCTTCTTGCTGCTGTTCATCACAAAGAGTGATTTATCACGATTAATGGTAGAGAAAAGTATCTGTCTGGAAAACATTTCATGCAAGTGGGCGCCAAACATAACACCAAAGTAATACCAAATTAATTGCCTGGATTTCCTAAACTAATTACGGACAAAATATCTGCAGATTTTCATACGCGCCTTCTGTTAACTTCAGCAGAGATCTCAAATTATTTCTTCCTTTATTTTTAGTATAGAGCCCACCTGACCTCAAGGGCTTGGGTCAATTGCAACCTGTCACCTTTTGCCCAAAATATTTAGTTGGAAGTCACTCCCCGTGGAGTAAGCTCCCAAGTCAGAGTGAAACCCAACTGAAGCATGACCATAAGCCGTTGGAGAAAAGGCATATTGATCATTTTCAGTCCCCATGGCATTTAAACACAGAATATATCTACACAGTGCAGTCTAGCGGTCCTAATACCACTTAACTGCCAAGGTTCCATCCTACAGAATCCTGGTATATGGGGTTTGGTGTGATATTTAGAATTATTTGCTAGAGAGCTGTACTGTCTTTCCTTGAACTACAGCACTAAAGTTCTCTAGAAAACTGTCTGATTAGTTTCCCAAACTACAAATCCCAGGATTCTTTAGGATGGAGCCCTAATACAGTTTTTGAGGTATGTGTGATGTTCAAGGTGTGGTTTACCAATCGCAGTCTGACAATCTGCCCGCTATGTCTCATCAGTTCTCTATGAAAGAAACCTCATGGAGCCTAGGTGAGTTTTCTCCTACTTGGTATGCTTCTGACTGCAGCCTTAAGACAATCAGGGACCATGGGAATTTCAGGCCATCTTCTTATTGGTGAGGCAGAAAGAAGTCTGTCCACAAGGAGAAGGATTTGACTCAGCAAGTTTCTCAGTAAGGCTACTGAAGGGTCTGCAACCCAAAAGAAAAAACTGGGAGGGGAAAGAAAACAGCTCTCCGAGCTGTCCATGAAACATCTCTGCCCCCTCCCTTTATAGTCTCTCGGTGTTCAGCTTTCCAGGGCACAAAGGTTTCCACAAGACAAAAGAGGTGGCATCCCAGGCCACATCTTTCCCTCTAATGACAGGCCTCCACTCTCACCCTCAGAGGAGGAGATCCAACATATGCTATCACACCTCAGTTGTCCTTCAAGATGTCTGGGGAATTCTGGGAACAAAAATCTGTACATCTTTAATTGTAACCTAAATACAGAAAGTTATATATTAAAAGGCAATTGATTAGGCATCCTTCGGTCTCGAGAGACTATGGTAACATGCTCTGTATGGAGGACTTGGAACAACGTCTAGTGTGGCTGAGAAGGCCAATTCGAGAGTGACAGTCCCTTCCACACTGAAGACAAATACAATCTGTCCCCTGTCCAGCTCCCTGATTTTGCTGCTTTCAGGACTGCCTCTTTGCCTCGGCCTGCTGGACAAGCATCTCTTCAAATTGGGAGAGGCCATGATGCACCGCCTGCCTCCATGCTGAACGCTCAGACATCAAGGTTTCCCATCTGTTGAGGTCCATTCCTAAGGCTTTCAGATCCCAGTTGCAGATATCTGTGTATCACAGCTGTGGTCTCCCTCTGGGGCGATTTCCCTGCATGAATTCTCCATACAGGAGATCTTTTGCAATCCTACTATCAGCCATTCTCACGACATGCCCAAGCCAACTTAGACATCGCTGTTTCAGTAAAAGGCAATTGATTGAGTGGCTTTTTGAACTTTTCAACTTCTTGTTCACCAGAACTCTTTCAGCATGTACAGTACATTAGAAGAATAAAAGTTATGATTTCCTCCCCCCCCCCAGGGTTGCCTGGTACCAGATGTGCTCTCTTTTACTCACGAAAGATAATTTTAAAAAATTAGCCAGGCATTTAAAATAATTTCAAAGCATCTTTAATATCTTCAGGATGTTTATTTGTATGACTTTTCATTGTGCTTTTATATGTGATGTGTTGGGGGGTTGCTATTGTCACTCCATTAATTTTAATTTTCATAAACTGTCTTGAAAGGCTCTGCTATAGACAGTCTATAAGTGTTTTAAATCAATCTGTCTTTATATTGATCACCCATAATTAGTGTCTCAGTAGCTGATGCTTATAATTCTCCATTATGCAAAAGCTTACATTGTTGTGCGTCATCCGGAAGAGGCCTCATTAAAAGCATGTCAGGTTTGGTGCACTATACACATGTAATGACCACAAGTCATATTCTGATGAGGAGTGTGATGTTTACCGTGTAACCCCTGCTTGTTTCCCCAAACAAAGGACTCACGCTATGTCTTCCCACCAGCAGATAACAATTGGGACGTTCCCCCTTTTTCTCAATGCCACTAGTGAATTTCCTTTATCCACAATATATAAAGACTTTATTCAGACACTTATCAGGTTGCTGCCAACAGAACTGATTTACTGAAAGGTATTAACTTTAATTATAATCACAGATGTTTTTTATTCATTGCATATAATCAAATCATTCAGATATATATCTTGCCACATTCACCAGCTGCTCTATATATTTATCTTGACCAGCTTATCTCTATTATTATTTCTTCTCACTATCTCCCTAATGATCTCTCTATCTCTCTATGCTTCTTTCTGCTTCTCTCTTTCTGCAATTCTATCTCTCTCCCCCATCTCTTCTGCCAAACCTTCCTATATCTGCTGACTCCACCCTCCACTCCCCTCATAAGCTCATGCAAATGAAAACCAGACTGTGAGTGACAGGAGTGACGTGGGGCAACCGTCACAAGGAGGTTTTCATCTCATGGAATTCTCTGAATTACACTGTGTTCATCATTAATAATTTGTGAAAAGCATGAAGGAAACCCATACTAAACATGGGTCAACGGTATGATGTGGTGGCAAAAACAGCTGAAGTAATTTTAGGTTGTTCTTCTGCATCAATAGAAATGTAATGTCCAGATCAAGGTATATCATACAGCTATTCTGTTCCCTTTAGTTATCTCACCTGGAGTTGTCTGCAGTTCTAGGCACCATAGGTTAAGGAGGATATTGATAAACTAGAACATATCAAAAACAGGGTGTCCAAGATGGCAAAGGATCAGCAAACTAAGCCATATAAGAAATAGATGGATATGTCTAGGCTTGAGAAGAGAAAACTGAGAGGTGTTACGATAGCCTTTTTTCCAATACATGTCACATGGAACATAGGACAAATTTGCTCTTTTGCTATGGTAGGATGCAAAGCAATGGATTCTACTTGCAAGGAAATTTTTACCATACTTTGATTTTTTTTTCCCCTCCAAGGGTATGCCTGGTAGCAGATGTGCTTTTAGAAGGTAAAGGTTCCCCTTGACAATTTTTGTCCAGTCGTGTCCGACTCTAGGGGGCGGTGCTCATCCCGCTCTTCAAGCCATAGAGCCAGCGTTTGTCCGAAGACAATCTTTCCGTGGTCACATGGCCAGTGTGATTTAGACACGGAACGCTGTTTACCTTCCCACCGAGATGGTACCTATTTATCTACTCGCATTTGCATGCTTTCGAACCGCTAGGTTGGCGGGAGCTGGGACAGACGACGGGAGCTCACTCCGTCGCGTGGATTCGATCTTACGGCTGCTTGGTCTTCTGACCCTGCAGCACAGGCTTCTGCGGTTTAGCCCACAGCGCCACCACGTCCCTCGTGCTTTTAGAAGGAGCTGCTAAATAGAGGAACAGACTGATCTGGAAAGTGGCAGATTCTCATTCTCTGAAGGTTTTAAATAGAGGTGAGATTACTGGAAATGCAACACTCTTTCTTAGGTGTAGGTTGCTCCACCAGTTGGGTGAGGTGACTGTTGAAGGCCCTTCCACTTTAAAAAAATTCTATGATTCTATGAGACAAATAAACAAGTTTCTTGTCCTTAAATATTTTTTTTCTTTTGTGGCTAATTTTGAGAGGACCAATAAAAATGTTTCATTTCATTTTTGACAAAAACATACCAAAAGGTCATAAATGTCTTCATATTCAGTGTGGAAAAAATGGGAGATGGTGGTGGTGGTAAAAAGTCAAGTGTGGGACAACCCAAAATGGACACATTCTTCTACCCAGGCCCAGAGCTTTGACTGCTTAACTGGTATAGTGCAGAGCTTAGTGTCAGACTAAGGCTCCAAAGCTTTAGGTTCCAACCCCCAGTTCGCCATGAAACTCTCTGAGTGATCCTGGGCCAGTCCTTTTCTTTTAGCCTGACCTGCTTCGCAAAACTGTGAGGATTAAGGGGGGAAGAAAGTTATGTGCACTATCTTGGGCTGTTTAGAGGGAATATAAAATATAAACCCCCAAAATTATCCAACTCATCATTTGAATTTTAATCTCTGTTTATTTACTCATGTTCATTCAGAATTGAGGTTGCCAGCTCACATTTCTAAGAATCTCCTCACTTTTAATACCTCCATAGCAGGCAGCTACAAGGGGTCCCATTTATGCTTAAAAATGGGCACTGCCTCTCTCCCAATTTCATCCGTGTCTGAACAAAGCCACACAGATTGGTGCCTGTCTTGCCCTCTGTCCTTTGGGAGTTGCTCCAACCTGATTAATCCATGTTAATGCTGGTATTTATGCATTTCCTGATCTCTGTGAAGAAAAATATTCCCACAGACGGAGAAATACAAATGGTTGTGACTTTAGATGGGAGGTGATACAGTATCATCAGGTTTATTTCTGGCAACGCCCAGGCAATATGCTCAGGATGTCTCTCACTTCACACCCCAGTTCTTTAAAAACACAGAGAGTGACAGCTCCATCCTGGTGACCTCCCTCAGAGACCTTCACTCAAAATCTCAAAAGCTGGAGCATGTAGGAGATGTTTTGGGCCATGTGGAGTGTGTAAAGATATAGGTCTCCTTCTCCTTTGACGCTAGCTCTGCATCCTCCTTATAAAGCCTTAATAGTTTTGAGTCCCCTTTCACTACTTTTAATTGTGTCATCTCTTTTCTATTTTAACATTGTAAGCTCATAAATTATAGGTTTAAATTAAGGATCCATGGGAGGTGACCTTCTGCCCCAGGACCACCCCTCATCTCCCTGCTCAGCTCTGATCACCTCAGAAATGCACAACTACCCATGAGTCAATTAATATTTTTGCATGTGGGCACATGTGTCCTCAGTAAATGAGGAGAAATTTGTTTCAGTTGCTTCCTGAAGACTTTACCACTTTGACAAACCACATATTCAGAAGAAAGCTAAACCGAGTTGATTTTTCCCAGCCTTGCTAATATTTAAAGCCTTGTGCATTCAGCTTCTTGAAACCATACTCATTCATCTCAGGCAGTGGCTTATTTCTTCAGGTAAGAGCCTTGTGCTTGAGGTTAAGAGAAAGCAAAAGAGAGAGAAAAAGAATGTCATGAAGACAGAAGAGGAGGAGGGAGAAGATTAATAATCCAGGCCAACAAGAGGCATCCCAGAGCCCTTGAGTATTTCAGCACTCCTCAGAAATGTTGTGTGCGTGACCTATTCATTCAGTTGGGGCCTCTCCAGAAGCTTTTCAAACCAATGACCTTTTCTGAACCTAATTAGAAGGTGGATGGAGGAGCGAAGAAGAGAGAGAGTACACTGGAGAATTTTAATAAAAGGAATTGAATTGCTTCTTCATCTTTGCAACCTGGGATTTAAGAGGGAATTTCACCGGCTTTGTAGCCATGTAAAATAAATAGACATTAGATGATGACAGGGAAAACAGAATCACTGCCAAAGCTAAAAGGGGGTTGGCAAAAGAACAAAGGGCTACAACACAGTTGATCATTATTTACTGTACAAAGTTTTTTTCACAAAGCACACAAGAGAGAGAGAGAATGAGACACACACAGAGAAAGAGAGAGAGAGAGAGAGAGAGGAATAATGGATCCTTGCTGAAAGATTAAGCATTTTTACTCACAAGAGAGCTACAATCTTCTACAATTAGCAAATCATATTGTTCCAGTCTTATTTTACCTTTTAAAAAAACCCCTGATTATGGATCCTTGAATGTCTTTTGCATCCTGAATGTTTTAAGGTTTGAAAGAAATCAGGGGAAAGCATATGCAGAAAATAGAGTAATGCTCTGAGAGTATGCACCCTTTAACACTCTCCCCTGAAATATTTCCATTCTAATTGGACAAGTGTGTTTTTCTGCAGAATGATATTTCTTATATTGGGTCTAATGGTCTGAAAGGTTAAAAAACACACACATCTGTACTACTATTGATAGAAATTATATGCTGATAATCAAAAATATCTAGAAGATTCAAAAAACTTATTTAAACATGGATCCAATTTAAGGGTGCCCGGATAAACAAATAAACAAAGCCATTATTTTCACATTCAAAGTAGTGATGGAGATGAATATTGTTTCTTTCTCCTTTTTGTAAAAGTTTTCAAAAATGTTCAAATGTCTTCTTTGTTTGGAAGAGTAAGAACATGAAAGTTAAAAATAGATACTTAGGAGAAAAATAAACAGATAGATTCATCCATCTAGAGCCAGTGCTTTGACTGTTTAACTATTAAAAGTTGGGTTTTCATCTAGAGCAGGCTTGTCCAACCTGCGGCCCAAGGGCCACATGCGGCCCAGGTCAGCTCGTAATGCAGCCCAGTGCAATTTTTTAATTTTTAAAGAAATTCCAAAGTTTCAAGTTGCACTGCCAGCACTTGTGGCCAGAATGTGGCCGGGGCATGTCACAACAGTAGAGGGAAGGAAGGATGGAGTTGGAGGGGAGGGGACAGGGGGGCTGCATGACTGCATTGCGTCATCCCCGTCAATAGGTGGACCCCATCCCGGCCCCATAAAGCCACCTGAGTCGAAGCTGGCAGCCTCTGCTGTCTGAGATCACAGCTGCCGGTAAGCGCACTTGGAGTGGGGCTGTGGAGGACAGCTAAGGCTGCCCCCCCCCATGCGGCCCAAACCAAATGTATGTGTGGCCCAAACCAAATTTTCATCTTCTAATGTGGCCCAGGGAAGATGAAAGGTTGGACACCCCTGATCTAGAGCCAGTGCTTTGACTGTTTAACTATTAAAAGTTGGGTTTTCAATCCCGCCATGTTCAAGTAAGTACTGTTCCATTAGAATGACCAGCTGTTTTTCTGAGAGGTTGTTATGCGCCTTCAAGTCAGAACTGACTTATAACGACCCTAATAAGCTTCAAAGGTAAGTCAGATGTTTAAGGAGTAGTTTTACCAGTTCTACTCCCCAATGGGTTTTCATGGCTGAATGTGGATTCAAATCCAAGCCACCCAAGACTTAGTCTATTACTCTATCCGCGACATCACATTGGGTACCACTTATCCTTACTTAACGATGTGAACAGTTCATGCTAGATCTTCTACACTTGAAATTTTATGCTGTCTTGACAGGATGAGACACCTAAATAAGGAATTTTCAGTTCTCACTATGTTTCTCATCTCCAGCATGTGAGAGAATAATTTCTTTTATTCTTCAGGTTTTCTGAAAGTTACCTAAAAATACCAAGGTCCTTTTGTGTATAGTCTACACAAAACTAGGATCTTCGTACAGATGGTTTAGCTGATTATGAAAAAAAGGTACAGATAACTCACCTGATGCTCTAGATTTGAAAGTCTAGGAAACAAAACAGAAGCGACATAAGTTACATATGAAACTTGAACAGTTTTCACAGATTGTACAATTTGCATAAGATTGTAATGTCAGAAGCATTACAAAATGTTTTGCCCTCTCCCCAAGCCATTTATAGGGCATCATTTCAGAAACATTATTGTTCCTACATATTAGGAACTATTGGTACTATGAATGAGTTGCTAACTCATTCTTTTCTTCTTTGTGTCAGAAACACCATAGTTACACATATAGTAAGTATATCAGATAATTTTTGCCCAATGATGGGCAACATCAAGAACATTTGGGCAGTGAGCATCAATATTTTCATGGTACGTGTTGAGGGGCATAGAGGACACTGACATAGGTGCAAGGTTGCCTGTTCTTCTCCGCACTTGCAAAGGACTGTCTCAGTACAAAGCCATTATCTTCTTTGATTTATTTGGCTTCTCTCTCTTTCTCTCTTCTGTCTACTCAACTCCAAAGCTATAAAGTGACTTGCAAGTACTCAGTTTTCTGTGCGTTCAAGAGCTAAACTTTCCTGAGGTTTTCTCCTTTCTTAGAGGCAAGTAGTTCTTTTCACATCATAGTCCTGGCAATTCTCCACTGTTCCTTCAAGATTCACAGATGTTCTCCAAAAGAAACCTTTTCCTTGATTCGAATCTGGGGCAGGCAGGATGGTAGCCAAAGAGCAGATGCACAATGAAGGAGCCTCCACAAAGAATGTGGGTAACAGCAGCAGCTATAGGCTGATACTTCCACTCCAGATGCACCACGGTGAGGTTACAAGGAACCTCTTCGCATAACATTGTACAGGAGGCAGCAACTAAAAACATCCCAAAGAAAAGGAAATGCAAGAAAGTGAAGTGGCTGTCCAAGGAGGCCTTACAAATAGCAGAGAAGAGAAGGGAAACCAAATGCAAGGGAGATAGGGAAAGTTACCGAAAATTGAACACAGACTTCCAAAGAATAGCAAGGAGAGATAAGAGGGCCTTCTTAAATGAACAGTGCAAAGATATAGAAGAAAATAATAGAAGGGAAAAACCAGAGATCTGTTCAAGAAAACTGGAGATATTAAAGGAACATTTTGTGCAAAGATGGACATGATAAAGGACAAAAATGTAAGGACCTAACAGAAGCAGAAGACATCGAGAAGAGGTGGCAAGAATACACAGAGGAATTATACCAGAAAGATCTGGATGTCCTGGACAACCCAGATAGTGTGGTTGCTGATCTTGAGCCAGACATCCTGGAGAGTGAAGTCAAGTGGGCCTTAGAAAGCATGTCTAACAACAAGGCCAGTGAAGGTGATGGCATTCCAGTTGAACTATTTAAAATCTTAAAAGATGACGCTGTTACGGTGCTACACTCAATATGCCAGCAAGTTTGGAAAACTCAACAGTGGCCAGAGGATTGAAAAAGATCAGTCTACATCCCAATCCCTAAGCAGGGCAGTGCCAAAGAATGCTCCAACTACAGTGGTGCCTCACATAACGATGTTAATTGGTTCCAGAAAAAAAAACGTTATGTGAAAACATCGTTATGGGAAGCACCATTTCCCATAGGAATGCATTGAAAACCGGTTAATCCGTTCCAACTGGAACGGATTATCCGGTTTTTTCCCTCCCCCCCCCGCGGCTTGGATCTGACCCATGGTGGCTACCTCAGCCATGGCTGGACTCCCTAGAGTCCGGCCATGGCTGGGGTAGCTGCTGCGGTTACCCTTTAAGTGGCGGAGACAGGCTGGGGGGTGGATCGGGGAGCTTGAAGCCTCTCCGCGCCGCCTACCCAGGTCGTTCCTGGACTTCTGGAAGTCCGGGAACGACCTGGGTAGGCGGTGCGGAGAGGCTTCAAGCTCCCCGGTCCACCCCCCAGCCTGTCCCCGATGCCGGTAGCCTCCCCCGCCGCCTACCCAGCCCTTTCTCGGACACCTAGGTGTCCGAGAACGGGCTGGGTAGGCGGCGCAAGGAGGCTTTAAGCGGCGGGGACAGGCTGGGGGGTGAATCGGGAAGCTTGAAGCCTACCCGCGCTGCTTACCCAGGCTGTTCCTGGACTTCTGGAACGGCCGGGGTAGGCGGCGTGGAGAGGCTTCAAGCTTCCCAGTCCACCCCCCAGCCTGTCCCCGGAGCTCGGAAGGGAATTGTCATCAGGGGACGGTGGCTTCGGGGTCCTTCCGAGGCCGCAGCCCACTGCCGACATTTTCCCCCAGCTGAGCAGCGGGGCTTCAAAGCTCCCGCCGCTCAGCTGGGGGAAAATGGTGCCTATGGGGAAAAATCGCAAAGCGATTTTTCCCCATAGGCAAGATCGTTGTGCGATCGCAAAAGCGATGGCAACAAAGCCATCGCTATGCGATTTTTTCGTTAAACGGGGCACTCGTTAAGCGAGGCACCACTGTACCTACAATTGCACTCCTTTCACATGCTAGCAAGGTTATGCTTAAAATCCTACAAGGTAGGGTTAGGCAGTATGTGGTAAGGGGAAGATATGGAGGCAGTGACAGATTTTACCTTCTTCGGCTCCTTGATCATTACAGATGGTGATAGCAGCCACAAAATTAAAAGGCGCATGCTTCTTGGGAGGAAAGTGATGACAAACCTAGACAGCATCTTAAAAAGCAGAGACATCACCTTGTTGTCAAAGGTCCGCATAGTGAAAGCTATGTTTTTTCCAGTAGTGATGTATGGAAGAGAGAGCTGGACCATAAAGAAAGCTGATCGCTGAAGAATTGATGCTTTTGAATTGTGCTGCTGGAGGAGACTCTTGAGAGTCCCCTGGACTGAAAAGAGAACAAACCTATCCATTTTGAAGGAAATCAACCCTGAGTGCTCACTGGAAGGACAGATCCTGAAGCTGAGGCTCCAAAACTTTGGCCACCTCATGAGAAGAGAAGAATCCCTGGAAAAGCCCCTGAGGTTGGGAAAGTGTGAAGGCAGGAGGAGAAGGGGACGACAGAGGATGAGATGGTTGGGCAGTGTCATTGAAGCAACCAACATGAATTTGACCAAACTCTGTGGGACAGTGGAAGATAGGAGGGCCTGGCATGCTCTGGTCCATGTGGTCACGAAGAGTCAGACACGACTTAACAACTAAACAACAACAAGCCACACAAATGCTGGATGGAGAGTGAAGGATCTATGAACGTACTTCACAACCAGAGCCCCTGATTTGGTCTAATTTTGCCCCATCATCATCATCATCATCATCATCATCATTCATCATTCATCATTCATCATTCATCATCATTCATCATCATTCATCATCATCATCGTTATTGTTATTGTTATTGTTATTGTTATTATTGCTAAAGTATGGAAAGTATGGAAAACCAATGCATTCTTCAACCAGACTAAAACCTTGTTCTTCTCACAGTGGACACTTTGAAAGCACACAATCAGCTTCACTTTCTAGCAACAGCCACCAAGATGCATCCAGACAAAAGATTCAATCCTGTACCTGCATGTGTGTGTGTGTGTGTGTGTTTAGTCGTTTAGTCGTGTCCGACTCTTCGTGACCCCATGGACCAGAGCACGCCAGGCCCTCCTGTCTTCTACTGCCTCCCGGAGTTGTGTCAGGTTCATGTTGGCTGCTTCGCAGACACTGTCCAGCCATCTCATCCTCGGTCGTCCCCTTCTCCTCTTGCCATCACATCCCCACAACATCAAGGTTTTTTCCAAGGACTCTTTTCTTCTCATGAGATGGCCAAAGTACTGGAGCCTCAGCTTCAGGATCTGTCCTTCAAGTGAGCATTCAGGGTTGATTTCCTTTAGAACTGATAGGTTTGTTCTCCTTGCAGTCCAGGGGATTCTCAAGAGCCTCCTCCAGCACCACAGTTCAAAGGCATCAATTCTTCGGCGGTCTGCTTTCTTTATGGTCCAGCTCTCACTTCCATACATCACGACAGGAAAAACCATAGCTTTGACTATTCGGACTTTTGTTGGCAAGGTGATGTCTCTGCTTTTCAAGATGCTGTCAAGATTTGTCATCGCTTTCCTCCCAAGAAGAAGGCGCCTTTTAATTTCAGGGCTGCTGTCTCCATCTGCAGTGATCATGGAGCCCAGGAAGATAAAATTTGACACTGCCTCCATATCTTCCCCATCTATTTCCCAGGAGGTGATGGGACCAGTGGCCATGATCTTAGTTTTTTTGATGTTGAGTTTCAGACCGTTTTTTGCACTCTCCTCTTTCACTCTCAATTAGATTCTTTTTTCTGAGTAGAAGAAATACATGTGGACATATGTAGACTTATGTTCTGCGAGTGTGTATCATACAATGACAAACACTAGTAAGTATCACAATGTTTAATTTTTAAAAATGGATGCCCTGTTGGAAGTGTAGGAAGCAAAAATATTTCAGGATGAACTATTCCAATAATATTGGGACCTCCTGGGGAGATGACTAGTGGATGAGTACTGCCATCTTTTGGCTCCAGTCTGCAATTATTGGGGTGGAAGGTGTTTGTTTGCTTTAAATCAGAAATCTTGGTGTGGGTTGTTTGGGAACGGTTTGTGAATGGAATGACCCTGTGACAGAAGCCCAGCTTCTTTCTTCATGTTTAGACTATTTAAGCCTGTATACATTTGTAAATGATTAGCAGTTTGCTTGCTTCAGTCTACATTGCCAGGCAGAAGTAGCACCAGGATACTGAGGGAAGGGGTGAAAGACTGTCTTTTTCCCCGTTTCTAAAACCTAGGTACAAATTTCTGAGAAGGGTCAGATAGACTTGAATCAGTTTGATGCAATCAATTTGATGGAAGTACAGTACTTTATATAAAGAAGAATATTTCTATTAGTTTAAAATTGGTACAATTTGCAGCCTAGACTTGATCTTTCATCAGAGGACACATATGAAACATCAATGGGGTAACCTGACTTTATGTATATAATAAAGATATCTCAAGACGAGGATCCAGTGCCTTCTTCCAAACAGTTGTAAGCACTCAGTATCCCATGCTTGTGTACTTTTGGCTTGTCTACACTGGGAAATTTGGTGTGGTCCAGTCTGTGCTTAAAAGGTTCATATCTTAAGTGCGATCTGTTTTAACTCTCACTTGAGAGATCTTTCCATCCACATTGGAGATCCTTCTTCTTCTTCTTCTTCTTCTTCTTCTTCTTCTTCTTCTTCTTCTTCTTCTTCTTCTTCTTCTTCTTCTTCTTCTTCTTCTTCTTTTATCTGGTGGCATATCAAAACAGGAATACATCAGCCTAGCACGGTACTAGAATTTCACTGTGTCAATGAGGGAAATATTTTAAAAAGAAGAAAATGAAAATAAGGGAGGATGTTTCTCTGCCCTCCCTTTCAACACCACAAATCCCCTAATACATCACAGGGTTGTCACCAGAGTTAATGCCACTTCTAGTGTCAGTTTGGTGCAAGGGATTGCGTAGGCATAACAAAGAGATATTCTGGATTGCACTGAAATGTGCCAAAAAAGAATACATGTCCTACTGCTGTGCCAGAAAAGTGCGACACAGGGAAGGATGGATCATTCTAGCTAGAAACATGTGTGGATGTTGTCATTTAGATCAATACAAATAATGCCAACAGTGATCCATAAAATGAGCTATATGCCAATGTGGACAGGCCATGAAAGAGATAGAATCGAGTTGTCCTCTTCAAAATTACAGTACTCAGCTACAATATCTTCCCTATAGTTAGCCTCCTTTGCATTGAACTAGGTGGGATGAAAAGGTTTTATGTTGTTGGAGGGTATTGGGCTATCATTGATCAAGTTTCTACAGAATTTGGTAACTATGGTACTTATGTTAATTTGGTCACGTTCGATCTACCCTGACAGGTTCAAGCAGGAATTCTGTCAAGGGATAGGACTGATAAGCAGTAAGCACCGGTAGATGCATTTACAATGACTGATGGTTTCTGAATCCTGCAGCTTATTGGGCTGCAGTAGAACCAATATAGAAGATTGAGGTCAACTTTGAAATCTACTTATCTGCTTAGAGTTATGAGGTCCCAAGAATCACTGAGAAAAGTGACTGCTGGGGAAACAAAGATCTAAGGTAGTACTGTAGTTACCAATTTTGGATCCCCAGATGTTCTTGGACTACAACTCCCAGATATCCTGGCCAGCACAGCTAATGCTGAAGGCTTCTGGGCAATGTAGTTCAAGAACCTCTGGGGACCCAAGAGTGAGAACCACTGATCTAAGGTTATCACTCAGGGCCTTGTAATCTGGTTTGTGTTCGAGTTTTTGCAAGCTCATATACTGCCCTTAGTAGTTTGGTTGGGAGGGACCTTTCTGGGCTAGAGTGCCTGTCAATCTATCCAGCACTAACTATCCCTGCCTCTAAATTCAAAGACAGTCCCGTCCCTCTACTCAAGGCCTTTCCCCTCATTTTAATCTGTTGAAGTTTGCTCAAAGCAGTCATGTTTGTCAGTTTGCTATTTGATCTGTTCAACTGTAAGTAAATGAAACATTTTTAGTCTTTCTCTTACAAATGTCTCAGTCAGTTATTGAAACTGTAAGTGCCAGTTACTCTGGGAAACATGCAGATATTCAGCTCTATGAATCCCTGCCCTTCTGCTGCACTGCTAGAGGAATTTAACCAAAAATTCAAAACTCTGAGACACTTTAGCCTTTAATCATAAAAAGTTGGTAGCAGCTAGGATCAGGACCATTGGCATTTATCCAGCAGCTATTTTTTGTACACAAGCTCCCAACATCTTCCCCAGGGCAAAAGGGAGCCTGAGGAAACCTCAGAATGTAAAAGGAGAGAGATGGAAAGATTATAATTATTTTAAATTAAATGTTTCTAGTGTCTGGTGCAGGTTATGCCACAAAAGGTTCTGCCAACAGGATTTATTCCTTTGAATTGTGTTCAGAAAAGGCCCAGTAGCCAGCAAAGTTGTTGCAACAGAAATGTCAGTCCTCCCCTGTGAACACCTCCGCTCGGCAGTCTGGATGCAGCATTTGGCATGATCAAGGTGTGTGCAAATTACCCATCACCTTGAGTAGATGGGACATTGTTCAAAGTCAATAATTATGAAAAAATCTGATTTTGACTTGCACCAACATCTGATTGGCTATCGCTACTCGAGGAGGAGGTTACATTTATGTCTGCCCTCACCATGTTCATTCTGAATAAGGTACATTTTACTTTTCCTGGCATTAACAAAAAAAAAGTGGGGCTTCAGAAAAATTGGGGGGGGGGGACTGTCAGAATGTCAGGGCATATTTATTATAAAATGGCACTGTAGCATTCTAAATGAATAATTCACCAGTGCTGTGAATGGCACACAAGATTAACAATTATGTTTATATATTTGACTGAGGATAAGATATAAAATTTCACATTCGTTTCATGAGGATGCCATTGTAAGGCATGGTAATAAATATGTGAGGGAATTGAAAAACACCTTTGTAACAAGCCAGCACAATCTGTTTCATTAATAAAAACAGCAGAAACTCTAGGTTACCTCCAAGAGCCATATCTGTGTATACATTTGTGTTATACATTCATGTATTGCACTGTGCCCATGTTATTTATGTCTTGTCCCATGTTTTCAGCTCCTTAATTAAATTGGGGATTGACTGTGCCAGTTTTAAAAGGGAAGAAAATGGATATGATTGATGAAACCCACTGCACGAATAGTCACAGTCTGAAGCCACTTGATTTCTCTGTGAGGACAGGCTTTCCGAAAGCTACATTTCAAGGGTGTAACAAAGAAGTCTTGTACGACAAGATTTTGTGGGGCTTCAGCTCTGGTCAGATTAACTTCAGGCTCTTTTAAGGATATATGTTGTTCCTACGCAGAGAATGGCATCGTTTAAAAAACAGCTCCAAATAGACTGAAAAACAAAAATCTCATTTAAAAAAAAAAGCATCCGAGATGTTCGGGCATGAAAGACAAGGTTCCTATGTCTTTCCAGTCGTCATGAAAGCTGTTCTGTTTTCTGTAATAAGAGTTTTTAAATCCTGAGAAAACAATCCCAATGTAAGTGGCCATTAAGCCACCCCCCTGAGCTGTATATTTTAGGATTTACTTGCCTTGTCTTAAGTGGCAAGCACCAAAACCACACCACTCAGAAAATGTACTTCCTGGTGTCAAAATGTGGGTCATTAATTCCACTTGAGGTTTTATTTCCTTTCAGTCTAAGCAACAAAGACTTATATTAGTCAGAAAAACATAAATCCAATTAATTCTCTCACTGAGCTTTGCTTGAATTTAGAAGACAATGCATTATTTAATAGCGTGCCCAAGAGGAAGGGCAAAAAGGGAACACAGGTTGCCCCAAATCTAGTAAATTCAATAAAAGCTTTCATTGCAGTTAAATTATTGAAGCCCGTTTACCTGAAAAGGATTCCGTGTGATTGATATTTATCATGGTAGCCAATGGAACCTCGTAACCATTCTAAGTGGGAAACCACAGAAGCATTGTGGATCATCATCATAGATCAAGCTAATCCTCAAAGAGACAACGATCACAAATGATGTACTGCTCTATATAGTGAACCATGAAACTGCAGATTCTAGATGAGGAAGGCGAATGTATGTAGTGCAACAGAAGGGGCCGGGGCAGCAATTGTGCCTCGGGTTTCCTACTCAGGCTATTCTTTTTCTTTTTTTAATTTAAAATATTTTTGTCCTGCCTTCCTTCTTAAGAAGGACCCAAGGCGGCTGAGATTATTCAGACAATATTTAAAGCTAAATATAGTACTTACACAAGTACAAGTAAGAATCCAGCAAAGGCCACCCTAAAAGATGGCAAACAAAAGCCATGCGAAAAACACATTCAAAGCAGTAAGGCAGGACCATCCCCTGAAAAACCCTGCTCAGGCAGCCAGTCCCTCAGGAACAGCTTGCCTGAAGAGAAAGGTCTCTGCCTGTTTGCGGAAGGACAACAAAGATGGGGTCATCCTGTGTGTGTGGGGGGGGGTGAAGTGGGGAGTTCCAAAGTCTGGAAGCAGCCACAGAGAAGACCCTCTCCTGTGTCCCCACCAAATGCACCTGTGAAGGTACTGGGACTGAGAGAAAGATCTCCCCCGATTATCTTAATGCTCAGGCAGGCTCAAAAAAAGGAGGTACGGTCCTTGAGATACCTTGGATCCAAGCTCTTTAGGGCTTTACAGGTTAAAAACCCTCACTTTGAATTGTGCCCAGAAACAGATCAGCAGCCAATGGAGCTGCTGTAACGGGGGGTGGGTGGAGGGTGGGTTATGTGATCCTTGTGCATGACAAGACTGAATGTCCAAATAGGCATCAGTACAACACAGAATCAATAACATATCCCTAAATGGCTCATCCAAATTATATGTACTGCTCAGGAGAGACATTTGTTATGTGCCTGTGACTTCCAAAGGCTAAACATGAACGGAAAACCAGATGATGAGGTTCTCTAAGATAAATGTTTTTATAATGTTTATACCATCTCCTGGTAGGCCTGCTGGCACAGAATCTGTTTATTTATTAATGTTTAAAAATCACATCCAGATACATATTGTCTATCAGCAATTTTTTTTTGAAAGGGAACAATAAAACAACAAGGAAGAAATACATTTTGCCAGCCCTTGGAGGCCCTTTTCCATTAGTCATTCAACTATAGAGGTTTCCTTCCCACATCAAACGTTAATGGCCTGCATTTTTCTCCCACATTACAGTGGCATAGAGAAAACCCTGATTAACACGAAGAGATGTTATACTTATTGCCTCTTTCTGAACTGTTCTTGTCTCAAGGAGAAACACATTGTCCAGGCAGAATATCCAGGTCTTACATACCTTCCCTAATCAAAACAAAGCTGAGAAAAGTACATATGGAACCACTGTGGCAGGCAACTATACAAACAGCCC
Organism: Pogona vitticeps; assembly: GCF_051106095.1. Lineage (NCBI taxonomy): Eukaryota > Metazoa > Chordata > Lepidosauria > Squamata > Agamidae > Pogona > Pogona vitticeps. The sequence goes on from NC_135783.1 coordinate 34,126,959, forward strand.
TCAGATGTACTTCCTCCTTGATTTAGGAAGTCTTGGTGTTTATGTTAATAGAAACATAGATTTCAATGAAACAGTATGATGGTAGTGTTTTAAACTGGGGACTCTATTGGTCAGTACCAAGGGTTTTATAAGCATCACTGAGGAACAATAACAGAACAGGAAACCATTGTCTGGTTCTGTGACATGTTTAGGCTTACTTTGCCTCGTCTAGAGTACCACAGACTTCTTTTCTAAACTGTTTGATGACAGTGAAAGCAAGGGGAAGTTCAAATGAACCTTCAGCAAATGAAACACGGTGAGAGAAGGAGAACAGCTAATAGATTGGAAGACAGGAACAAAATTCAAAAAGAGTGCGATAGGCTTGAGCAGTGTGCTGAAAACAACTGAATGTAATTTAACAGGTATAACTGAAAAGTTCCTCACCTAGGGGCTAAAAACCAAATGCACAGTTAAAAGATGGGGGATACTTGGCTCAGTAATTTGACAAGTGAGAAGGATCTTGGAATTGTTGTAAATCATGAGCTGAATGTGAGCCAACAGTGTGATGTGGCTGCAAAAATGTGGCAAATGTTATTTAAGAATGCATAAACAGAAGTATAGTCTCCAAATCCTGTGAGGTACTGCATCCAGATCTGGACACTGAGCTCTAAGAAGGATGTCATCAAATTGGAGCAAGTTCACAGGAGGGCAACAAGGATGATCAGGGGACTAGAAACCAAGCCCTATTGGGAAAGACTAGAAGAACTGTAGAAGTCTGGGCATGTTTAGCCTTGAGAAAAGAAGACTGGGGTAAGATATGATTTTTGTTTTTTAGTTTTTAAGTCGTGTCCGACTTTTCGTGACCCCATGGACCAGAGCACACCAGGCCTTCCTGTCTTCCACTACCTCCCAGAGTTTGGTCAAATTCCTGTTGGTAGTTTCGATGACAATGTCTATCCATCTCATCCTCTGTCGTCCCCTTCTCCTCCTGTCTTCACATTTTCCAAACATCAGGGTCTTTTCCAGGGAGTCTTCGCTTCTCATGAGATGGCCAAAGTACTGGAGCCTCAGCTTCAGGACCTGTCCTTCCAGTGAGCACTCAGGGTTAATTTCCCTCAAAATGGATAGGTTTGTTCTCCTTGCAGTCCAGGGGACTCTCAAGAGTCTCCTCCAGCACCACAGTTCAAAAGCATCAATTCGGCAGCCTTCTTTATGGTTCAGGCCTCACTTCCATATATCGCTACTGGAAAAACCATAGCTTTGATTATGCAGACCTTTGTTGGCAGGACAATGTCTCTGCTTTTTAAGATGCTGTCTAGGTTTCTCATCGCTTTCCTCCCAAGAAGCAGGCATCTTTTAATTTCATGGCTGCTGTCACCATCTGCAGTGATCATGGAGCCCAAGAAGGTACAATCTGTCACTGCCTATGTATCTTCCCCTTCTATTTGTCAGGAGGTGATGGGACCAGTGGCCATGATCTTAGGGTGTTTTTTTATATATATATTGAGCTTCAGACCATTTTTTGCTCTCTCCTCTTTCACCCTCATTAAGAGGTTCTTTAAAGTCCTCCCCACTTTCTTCCATCAGAGTGGTATCATCTGCATATTTGAGGTTGTTGATATTTCTTCCGGCAATCTTAATTCCAGTTTTGGATTAATCTAATCCGGCCTTTTGCATGATGTATTCTGCATACAAGTTAAATAAGCAGGGAGACAATATACAGCCTTGTCGTATTCCTTTCCCAATTTTGAACCAATCAGTGTTTCCATATCCAGTTCTAACTGTGTCTTCCTGTCCCACATATAGATTTCTCAGGAGACAGATAAGGTGGTGAGGCACTCCCATTTCTTTAAGAGCTTGCCATAGTTTGCTGTGGTCCACACAGTCAAAGGCTTTTACATAGTCAATGAAAGATATGATAACACTTTTCAAATACTTGAGGGGCAGGATTTGTTCTCAATCATCCCAGTGTGTGTGACACATAATAATGGGCTCAAGCTGAATATCAGGAAAAAATCTTAATTGTTAGAGCAATACGACAATGGAACCATTTACCCCAAGAGGTGGTGAGCACTCCAATGCTGGATGCGTTCAAGAGAAAATTGGACAACTATCTGTCAGATCTGCTTTAATTTGTATTCCTGCATTGATCAGGGAGTTGGATTTGATGACCTTATAGGCCCCTTCCAACTCAGTGATTCTATGATCTAAGTCCTGTTCATCCTCTTCCTGGGATCCCATTCCCCAAGGAGCAAAAGCACCATTCAAGAGCAGGTGTTGGCAAGGCAACAACTTTTAACGTACAGCATGGACTTCATGGAGATATCCCCCTCCTGTAGGGCTGCTGCAGCTCCCCCTGAAAGTCATACCATGCAGCCCTCAGCTTTTATGCAGCACTTTATAATGTCAAAAGCTGGAACCTACATTAATTAATCTGTTCAATTAACAGAGCAAAGTATATGGCCCATGGGTAGAACTCACAGGAAGGCAATGACATAGCGCCTGTCAAGCTGTAATAAGCGTCACTCATTCAAACCAAGCAAAAAAAGAGCTCAGTGAATGCAATAACAGGCCAAGCAATTAAATGGGTAAGTTTTATTGAGTCAAAGGAGTAGAGGAATGGAACAGAGGCATTGAGTCATCAAACTATAGAGGTGGAAGGGATCCCAAGCATAATCTAATCTAGCCCTGTGCCAATGCTGAACTTTGCAGCTGAGATGGCCACCCAGCCTCTCTTGGAAAGCTTCCAACGAAGGAGAGCTTCCGCCACCTTCAACAGTAGTCTGTTCCCCTGCTGAACAGCTCTTCCCACCAGGACATTCTTCTTAATGTTTAGTCAGAGTCGTCTTTCTTGTAATTTGAATCATTTGCTTTGATCTCTATCACCTTGAGCAGGAGAAAATGAGCTGGCTCTTGGAGAGGACAATTTTATCACTTCTGAATATTCTCTTCTCCAGCTTAAATACACACTCCAACCATTCTGCAGGGGGCTTGGCTTCCAGACCTTACTACTATTGAAGTTTTTCAACCTCACATACTGCCTTTAGTAGGTTTGGCTGGGAGGGATTTTTCTGGGCTAGAGGGACTATCAATCTATCCAGCATTAACCAATTGTTCCCTCCTCCCTTTGAGTTGAAAGAGAGTCCTGCCTCTCTGCCCAGTGCTTTTCCCCTCTCTAGAGTCTTTTGAGCTCTGTTGCTGAAAGCATTTATGTTTGTCAGTTTGCTCTTGATCTGTAATGAAAAAACTTTCTTTCTACTATGAATATCTCAGAGTGAGTTATTGAAACTGAAAGTGCCAATTAATGAGAAAAGGGGCAGACTAATCTGGGGAAATCCAATCTGTTCTGCTCTGTGAATCCCTGCACTTCTGCTGCACAGCTAGAGAAATTTAACCAAAAATTCAAACTTCTGCAATAAATACCACATATCAACTTGCGGAGCTGAAATGTACTCACTGAAACTGCTGCTACCTACCTCTTATGTGTGGATGATAACTGTTTTGGTTAACAGCACTTAGATAACTTGAGAATGCTACTAAATGATTGTAGTCAGTTTCAGGGCTATTTCCGGCGGTCCTGACCATTTTTCTCTCCCCTCTCACTCTGAGGCTCCCAAATGCTTCCCCAGGACAAAAGAGATCACTAGGGAGCCTTGGAATCTGGAACAAAGGGATAAGAAGCTTTGGATTCATTTTAATTAAATTTCACCAGTGCCAGATGATAATATCAGCTGTGTGGGGGTGAGTGCATGCGCGGGGGGCGGGAAGTCCTCTCCACAGCCCAGTTCGGCTCAGGCCATGGACCAGCATCAGGCCATGGACAGGGGGTTGGGGACCTCTGCCCTACGGATAGAAGGTCCTACTGTATAGTGACAAAGATGTGAGCCTTTGAGGCATCCAGTTTTCCAAAAGTTCATATCAAATGTAACGTAACTATGATTGTGGTACAGTGAATTTTGCTGGTAAAAAATCTGCAAAGCAGGAGTGCTGACTGCATTGTCATAGTTTCTAGAACCAGACAGGTTTTTTTCCAAAAAGGAATGGCACCATTGTGTATCTGCAGTTTCTATTGATTTTATTCTGTAGATGAGTCATCGTTTCCAGATGCACTCCCTGGCTGATTCCCTTCAACACTCACAGCCTGGTCTCAGTTAAGTTCTCAACTGAACCACCACAAGAATACATAGCATGGTCTCTGGCTCCCTGTACTGGCCGGTTCTGGTAAATACATTGTGAAAATACTTATTTCTATGGTTTTTTTTCCCCCTTTCAATCGTTTTCAAAATTTCAGACCACAGATAAGTGAAAACATGGATACTCATCCAGCAGATACTGGGATCCTACTGTATGTCCAGCCTGAAAGAAACGGATGTCTATCCAACTATCTGCAGTACTTTTGCAGTAATGTGTTCAACGCTGAAAGGGAGACAGAAAGGAAGTACTTTCTATTAAAAGACATTTAAATTGAAATCCTATTGGCACTTGCATAAGATTTGAGTAACTTGCCATGGCTACCTGCAGATGATTGATGAAGTGCTGGGGTACATTCTGGTTGAACAAATCAGGCACATGACCAGGCATGTGACCCAGACATTCCTTGACACCTTTCAACACAAGCCTTATGCAAACACCAGTATGCAAGCACCTATAATAGATAAATTTATTGCCTGGAATCTATAAGCTAAGGCCACCTAAGGCCAATGATGGCATCAGCAATGGAGAACGTGATAGGAGCAACTGGAAGTTGCAGGTTCAGTTCCTGACAGCCACACTTAAAAAGCTACTGGAAAAAGGAGTTTGCAGGAAAAAAAAACCCACTAAAAAGAGTAAACAAAATCAATACCAAAAACACGTTCAAAGCAATAAGTCATAACATTCCATTCAAAATCCCAACCCAGGCAGCCAGTCAATAAGGGAAAGCTTGCCTGAAGAAGGTGGTCTTTGCCTGCTTATGAAAGGACAGCAAAGATGGAGCAAGTCTGGCTTCCAGTGGGAAGGAGTTCCAAAGGCCAGGAGCATCTTTGAAACACAGCTGCATCTTTGGTAGTGCGGGGATGGTGTTAAAATACTGATATGTGTTTCAAACACTTACGTTTTTTAAAATGGGCTCCTTATAATATCTTTTTCATGGCAAGGGCAAGAAAAAAAGTCCAAAAAGAAGCAATTAAAGAGACTACCCCCCCCCCAAAAAAAGGGTCAAAGGCTGCATTGTGTGACTGTCCCCATCCTTATTCATTTATTATTATTATTATTATTATTATTATTATTATTATTATTATTATTATTATTATTATTATTATTATTATTATTATTATTATTATTATTATTATTATTATTATTATTATTATTATTATTATTATTATTATCATCATCATCATCATCATCATCATCATCATCATCATCATCATCATTATTATTATTATTATTATTATTATTATTATTATTATTATTATTATTATTATTATTATTATTATTATTATTATTGCCTAGCTCAGAGCTTAGTGAAGTTCCTTTTGTTCCAAATGCTGGAAGATAACTTTCTGGAGCACCAGCCTAGAAGGCTAGCATGGGGAGATATAAGAATCAGAGGGTTTGGTGACGGGGATACATTTATAGGCCACTAATAAAAATATATAAAATCATATAAAATGCAAGCTTTTGTGGGTGAATCACATGATCAGAGGCATTGTTGACATCACCTCCAGGACTCAGCCAATCCCAAGGGGGGTGCTACTGCTGCTGCCTTGGGAACCCAACCACATCCTCCTGGGTCTTTTGTGACCTCACAGGGGCCCCACCTCTCTGCTGGCATATAAAAGGGGCTGCTGGACAGAGCAGGAGACTATAAGGGAGGCGAGTGGCCAGAGGGCAGTCCGGCAGAGAGAGCAGAGGCTGCTACTGCTGTTGCTGTTGCTGTTGCTGCTGGAGAGGAGCCAACCCTTCTGCCCAAGGCAAGTTCTAAACTTGCTAAGTGGGCTTGCGAGTTAACAGCTTGAGGCTGGCGGAGATCCATGGCTTGAAGCTGGCTGATGTCGGGCGATGGACCGGAGGGAAGTTGGTGGACGTTGGCAGACAGAAGCTGGTGGAATCTGCCCGCGGACGCTGGTTGAAGTCGCAAGGCGGATGCTGGCAGAGGTGGGCGGATGAAGCCGGTGGAAGTTGGCCTCCTGAAACCAGTTGGCAGAAGCTGTGTGGATATCAGTGGATGGAAGCCCGGGCGTGTCTCGGAGGGGGAGTGAATGTGTGTGTGTGTCGGGGGGGCTGGATGGTGTGTGAATGTGTGTGTGAATGTGTGTGTGAAAGAGCCGGCTGATATTCCGTGGGGATGTCGCTGGGGAGTGTGTGTGACCCAAGCATTCGGGAGCTGGCAGAGGCCGGCTTCAGAAGCGGAGTGGAAAGGATGAACGGGTGGATATTCCTGGTGGAAGCCAGTGGAAGTTGACAGGCGGAACTTCGGGATGAAGTTGCCCGAACATTGGTCGGTGGATATGTCTGGGTTGGAGCCGGTTGACAGCCAGTGGACGAGCTCGCCCCTTAGTTGGTTTTTCTCTCTCTTTCTCTTGCAGGGCCAGAAGCCTCCTCTTCCCCAGGGTGATGCGAGAGACCAGAAGGCAGGCGTCCTGCTGGAGCTGAGCCAGGCTGTCTCCGCTGAGGGAGATACCCATTTAACCTCTTTTCGAAAAGCAATAAAAGTATTTTTACAGAATAGTTTTGAAGTCTTGTCTTGTTTGCCAGTGGCTCTCATGGGATTATCTTCCCCATCCTGTCATTATATCTGAGGCCCAATGCCTGGGGTGGGTCTTTGTGATGTTATGGTATGGGGCCTTGTGATGTCACAGGAATTGGGAACATAATATTTCTCCATGCATGTTTGAGGGAGTGAGCTAGGCATTGTGGGTTCTCTGTCTGAGCTCCTAAGCAAGTATATTATGTGTCATGTTGGACAGACACAGGAAGCCAGCGAGGCCTGGTGCCATTTGGAGAGGGTTGGAGCTGGGTACACAAACACTATGACCACCCCATAATAAACAAGATTTGTTTCTTTTCCACCACTGCTCCTGCCTGGCCTGGAGATTCAGGGAAGCACAGCCACTTCCTGGCATTACAGCTCATTCTCTGAGACCCGGAAAGCCTCATCTTCATAATCAACACCATGAGCACTCCATGGACAGCTGCCTGCAGAGTACACGTGGGGAGAAAATATGCCACTTCAATGGAGTTTACAGTACAAACTCTCACACCAGTGCCACAACTGAGGAAATGAAGATAGGCAATAATTTGGAGATGACCATACATTAAAATTGATGTGGATCCATGCCTTGGATAGACTGCAAAAATACATTGGTACTGCAAAATCTGCTGTCTGAGGCAAGTGGCTGCCTCTGAGCACCTAATGGTTCAGGTGTCTATGAATCTAGCAAATGTAATGTAACTACCATTGTGGCATAGTGAATTCAGCTGGTAAAGAATCCGCAAAGCAGGAGGGTTAAACACTGGAGGTCTACCCATGGACCCATCCAGGGAGGGACCCAGCCTTCTTCTCCTCTCAGCTGACAGGATTCTTTTTTTTTTCCTCTTCTAGAATGCCCAACAATTCCCCTTTCTCTTCTGTTTCTTTTCTCTCCCACCCAATTTTTCCCCTTGCAGGTCTCTTCTGGGGCTAATTTGGACTTTCACTCTGCCCTATGAGGAAATACTGGAGAAGCTGAACATGTTTAGCCTTGAGAAAAGGGGATAGAGCAGGGGAGATGCGGTAGAACTTTTCAAATACTTGAAAATCAGTCATGCAGAGGAGAGGCATGATCTGTTCTTGGTCATTCCAGAGTGCAGGACACGTAATCATAGGCTCAAACTACAGGAAGCTGGATTTAGGCTGAATATAAAGAAAAACCTCTTAACTGTTAAGAGTAGTACAACAATGGAACCAATTACCTTGACAAGTGGTGAGTGCTCCCATACTGGAGGCATTCAAGAGAAAATTGGACAACTGTGTGTCAGATCTGCTTTGATTTGGATTACGTCATTGAGCAGGGGGTTGGACCCCATGGCTTTATACACTCCTTCCAACTCCTTTCTTTCTTAAGCTTGCTAATCTATAGCAGTGGGGCAACTGGCCGATCAATGGTCAAAAATATGAAGTTTTAAGGCAGATTTGCTCCAATTGCACCTACTGCGCATCTAGACAGCCAGTGCAGATAAGCTAGAAGACTGAAGTGAAAACTTCCTCCTATCACTCTGCTGAGTTCTTGCTCTTTTTTCCCCTTTGGTCAGCCACTTAGACTTGTACTAAGATAACAAGCCTTTAAATTAAATTAAATTAAATTAAATTAAATTAAAGAAAAGAAGTTGACTGGAACAGGTAGAGGGGATCAAGCAGACCCAGACACCAGGTGTAGAGAGGATTCAAATGATTGACAAGCTGCAAACAAATTTCTGTGTGGTTGGCAGAAGTGACTTAATCCAAGGAAACCCAGTTTTCCAGGTGCAACTTCACAGTGGATCCATTTGAATTTTTTTGTGTAGTTGCTGTAGATATCTTTCTGATAAAATTCTATGTTTGCAACACAGTACAGATACTTCATGGATTGCTGCCTTGTCGCGGCGAAGGGGCTTGAGCAACTCAGAGAAGCTAAGGGCTATGCCATGCAGGGCCACCCAAGATGGACAGGTCATAGTGGAGAGTTCCGACTAAACGCAATCCACCTGGAGTAGGAACCGGCAATTCCACTCCAGTATCTTTGCCAAGAATGCCCCATGATCAGAAACAAAAGGCTAAAAGATATGACGCTGGAAGATGGGCACCTCAGGTCGGAAGGCGTCCAACATACTACTGAGGAAGAGCAGAGGACAAGTACAAGTAACTCCAGAGCTAATGAAGTGGTTGGGCCAAAGCCGAAAGGACACTCAGCTGTGGACGTGCCTGGAAGTGAAAGGAAAGTCCGATGTTGCAAAGAAAAATATTGCATAGGAACCTGGAATGTAAGATCTATGAACCTTGGGAAGCTGGAGGTGGTCAAACAGAAGATGGCAAGAATAAACATTGACATCCTGGGCGTCAGTGAACTAAAATGGACAGGAATGGCTGAATTCAACTCAGATGATTATCATGTCTACTATTGTGGGCACGAATCCCATAGAAAGAATGGAGTAGCCCTCATAGTCAACAAAAGAGTGGGTAAAGCTGTAATGGGATACAATCTCAAAAATGATAGAATGATGTCAATACGAATCCAATGCAGACCTTTCAACATCACAATAATCCAAGTTTATGCACCAACCTCCATTGCTGAGGAGACTGAAATTGAACAATTTTTTGAAGATTTACAACACCTTCTAGAACTGACACCAAAGAAAGATGTTCTTCTCATTCTAGGGGACTGGAATGCCAAAGTAGGGAGTCAAGAGATAAAAGGAACAATAGTGAAGTTTGGCCTTGGAGTTCAAAATGAAGCAGGGCAAAGGCTAATAGAGTTTTGCCAAGAGAATAAGCTGGTCATCACAAACACTCTTTTCCAACAACACAAGAGGCGACTCTACACATGGAAATCACCAGATGGACAATATCGAAATCAGATTGATTATATTCTCTGCAGCCAAAGATGGAGAAGCGCTATACAGTCAGCAAAAACAAGACCTGGAGCTGATTGTGGCTCTGATCATCAGCTTCTCATAGCAAAATTCAAGCTTAAACTGAAGAGAGTAGGAAAAACCACTGGGCTACTCAGGTATAATCTAAATCAAATCCCTCATGAATACACAGTGGAAGTGAAGAACAGATTTAAGGAACTCGATTTGGTGGACAGAGTGCCTGAAGAACTTTGGATAGAGGCTCATAACATTGTACAGGAGGCAACAACAAAAACCATCCCAAAGAAAAGGAAATGCAAGAAAGCAAAGTGGCTGTCCAAGGAAGCCTTACAAATAGCAGAGAGGAGAAGGGAAACAAAATGCAGGGGAGATAGGGAAAGTTACAGAAAATTGAATGCAGACTTCCAAAGAATAGCAAGGAGAGACAAGAGAGCCTTCTTAAATGAACAATGCAAAGAAATAGAGGAAAATAACAGAAAAGGAAAAACCAGAGATCTGTTCAGGAAAATTGGAGATATCAGAGGAACCTTTGGTGCAAGAATGGACATGATAAAGGACAAAAATGGAAGGGACCTCACAGAAGCAGAAGACATCAAGAAGAGGTGGCAAGAATACACAGAGGAATTATATCAGAAAGATTTGGATATCCCGGACAACCCAGGCAATTTAGGTGTTGACCTAGAGCCAGACATCCTGGAGAGTGAAGTCAAGTGGGCCTTAGAAAGCCTGGCTAACAACAAGGCCAGTGGAGGTGATGGCATTCCAGCTGAACTATTTAAAATCTTAAAAGATGATGCTGTTAAGGTGCTACATTCAATATGCCAGCAAGTTTGGAAAACTCAACAGTGGCCAGAGGACTGGAAAAGATCAGTCTACATCCCAATACCAAAGAAGGGAAGTGCGAAAGAATGCACCAACTACCGCACAATTTCACTCATTTCACACGCTAGCAAGGTTATGCTCAAAATCCTCCAAGGTAGGCTTCAGCAGTATGTGGACCGAGAACTCCCAGATGTACAAGCGGGATTCTGAAGGGGCAGAGGAACTCAAGACCAAATTGCTAACATGCGCTGGATTATGGAGAAAGCCAGAGAGTTCCAGAAAAATATCTACTTCTGCTTCATTGATTATGCAAAAGCCTTTGACTGTGTGGGCCACAGCAAACTATGGCAAGTCCTTAAAGAAATGGGCGTGCCTGACCACCTTATCCATCTCCTGAGAAACCTATATGTGGGACAGGAAGCAACAGTTAGAACTGGATATGGAACAACTGATTGGTTCAAAATTGGGAAAGGAGTACGACAAGGCTGTATATTGTCTCCCTGCTCATTTAACTTATATGCAGAGTACATCATGCGGAAGGCTGGACTGGAGGAATCCCAAGCTGGAATTAAGATTGCCGGAAGAAATATCAACAACCTCCGATATGCAGATGATACCACTCTGATGGCAGAAAGCGAGGAGGAACTAAAGAACCTTGTAATGAGGGTGAAAGAGTGCAAAAAACGGTCTTAAACTCAACATCAAAAAAACTAAGATCATGGCCACTGGTCCCATCTCATCCTGGCAAATAGAAGGGGAAGATATGGAGGCAGTGACAGATTTTACTTTCTTGGGCTCCATAATCACTGCAGATGGAGACAGCAGCCACGAAATTAAAAGACGCCTGCTTCTTGGGAGGAAAGCGATGACAAACCTTGACAGCATCTTAAAAAGCAGAGATATCACCTTGCCAACAAAAGTCCGAATAGTCAAAGCTATGGTTTTTCCTGTAGTGATGTATGGAAGTGAGAGCTGGACCATAAAGAAAGCTGACCGCCGAAGAATTGATGCCTTTGAATTGTGGTGCTGGAGGAGACACTTGATAGTCCCCTGGACTGCAAGGAGAACAAACCTATCAATTCTAAAGAAAAATCAACCCTGAGTGCTCACTGGAAGGACAGATTCTGAAGCTGAGGCTCCAATACTTTGGCCATCTCATGAGAAGAGAGGACTCCCTGGAAAAGACCTTAATGTTGGGAAAGTGTGAATGCAAGAGGAGAAGGGGACGACAGAGGATGAGATGGTTGGACAGTGTCACCGAAGCAACCAACATGAATCTGACACAACTCCGGGAGGCAGTGGAAGATAGGAGGGCCTGGCTTGCTCTGGTCCATGGGGTCACGAAGAGTCGGACACGACTAAACCACTAAACGAACGAACAAACAAACAAACGAACAGATACAAAAACCCACAGAGGAGGATAGCTACAATGTTCTCTTAGAGTGCACTCCTTTCTCATGAACTGGCATTTACTTTCAATAATTCCTTCTGAGACATTTGTAGGAGAAAGTACTAAAAACTTTACTTAAATTTGCTTGAAATTACAGACCTGTGTAGGAGACTTTCTTACTAGCAGCCAACTGAACAGATCAAAAGCAGCAAAAACTGCCACCAACTGATGAAAGACAGAATACTCAGCAAAGAAGGTGGGGTTTTCTTTGAATTCAAAAGCTAGAACGATTGCTAGATAGGTAGACAATCACCCCAGCCCAGAAAAGTCCCTTCCAGTCACTCAAACTACAGATAGCATGCAAAGTTGTAAATAAAACTCAAAAAGTTGCATTCTGGAGAACCAGAAAACTGAGAACCTGAGAGATTTTCACATGCTTCCTGAGGTGATTCAAAGTCGCACTGAGATTTAAAATTAAATAAATTTATCCATTATTTTGTGGAAGTCGTTCATATTCAGCAGCCATTAAACAAGTACAGTGGTGCCTCGCAAGACGATTGCTTCGCATGACGACAAATTTGCTTTACGATGAGGCTTTCGGAGCGATCTTGCGCTTCGTTTAACGATGTTTCCTATGGGCGATTTTTGCTTTACGATGTTAGGGACCTTGCCTCGGAAGATGGTTAAATTTTAGGTCCTTGTTTTTCGCTTTACAATGTTTTTAACAGCTTGGTCTTGCTTCACTATACGAGTCTTTTAATAGTCTCTGTTTCGTTAGACGGCTGTCTTCGCTTGGAAACCGCATTTTGCTTAACGATGTTTCCTATGGCAATTTTCACTTTACGATGACAATCCGTTCCCATTGGAACGGATTATCAGGTTTTCAATGCATTTCAATGGGAAAACGTGTTTCGCAAGACGATGTTTTCGCTTAACAGCGATTTTTGTGGAACGAATTAACATCGTCTTGCAAGGCACCACTGTACTTGGTTCAAGTAAAAAAGGACAATTCAGGTCCTGTGTAGATGACTTTGCTTTCTCTGTGGAGTTCCATCACTTTCAAAGGACTGGTTTCTGCTAATCTCTAGTTTTGAGGATGGGAGCCTGGAGTTAAGGAACTCTGATCCCATGTCTTTGCCTCTGTAAATATGGTCTTGAAACAACCTTTTCCAGCAATCTACAGCTGAGCAAGAAAGAAATATGCATATATATCTGCATTCTTTCAGGAATAGCAATTTTAGATCTGATTCCTCAAGCTTCTCCCATGTAAAGAAGCTGGCAATTTTACAATTTTAGCTAACAAACACGATTTTGAAAGCTGCAAAAAAACGTGTGCTTGAAATTAGCCAAAAACGTATCGGCATGGCTGATCAGTAGAAATGCCGCTGCTCCGACATGCTACGAGCCCTAATGGATCGTTTTAAGAGCCTGGAAATGATTAGACCCCCGGGTGCTGCTGTACAAAATCTTTAACTGATTGATTTGAGTTTGTGGTCAGAAAATGATTGTCAACTACAGCTTATCTGTAATTATCAGTAATCAAAGCCAGACGTCTTTCTTCCTAATAGTGCAATGCTCTTTCAGTGTGCTTCACACATGTGTGAGTCAGTCCCTTGTTGCTGCCTAATTGAAGGTTAAAAGACCAATAAGGCATGAATCAGAATCAACTGTCCATCTTGTAACACCATGTTTGTTCCTTGTGAAGGAAAACAGCAGTTACATTGCCATGCACTCCTATGCATCTTTAATTGTGAGGATGATAATGATCCACCACAATGTCAATTCTGACTTATGCCCATCCTTGGCAGGGTTTTAGGTATAAAATACCTAGAAGTGGAGCTGGGCATGAACATATAATTAGTTCGGCTCAGTTTGTTTACTACTGCAACAGGTGTTCGGTAGCTCAGCATCACCACCCTGGTGTGTGTCCAATCAAAAGCGAGGACACTGCTTCCAAATTAGCACCTACCGGAGGGGCAGGGCACCAAATGACCGAGCACCAGTTGTGGTGGTAAACACACTGGGACAAACGACCAAACTGATGGTTCATGCCCATCTCTACCTAGAAATGATTTATCAGTCCCTTCTTCTGGTAGTGCTCTCAGACTGTGCAGCTTTAATCCAAGGCTACAGAAAGTGGCTTTTCTCTGAGGGGATGCAACTCCTGACCCCTGTACTCCAACTCACTGGGCTATCCACCTAGTTATATTTCTTAACTCAAAATATTTCCCACTTTGATTGTCGGTAACTAACTCTTGACTAACTCTCCATCCAATTACAGTGGTGCCTCGCTTAACGAGCGCACCGTATAACAATGAAATCGCATAGTGATCCATTTTTTTGGATCGCTAATGCGATCGCTCAACGTTTTTTTTAATGGGGAAAAATTCGCTTTGCGAAGACCGGTAAGCGTTTCGCTTACCGATCTTCGCAAAACGAACCCCGACGATCAGCTGTTTGGCGGCCAAAATGGCCGCCGGAAGCCGGGAAATGGCCCAAAATGGCCACGCGCAGCGTTTTCGCACCCTCGTTAAGCGAGGCGAGGGCGCGAAAATGGCTGCCGGCCATCCTGAAGCTTCGCTGAACGGTGAGTATTTGGCCTATTTGGAACGCATTAAACGATGTTTAATGCGTTCCAATGGAAATCCCTGCCCCATTCAGCGATGCTTCAGCATAGCGAAGGTTAATCCGGAACGGATTAACCTCGCTATGCGAGGCACCACTGTACTGTTGAGACTCTCATTTGGCCTTTTGCTAATTAGTAGTATTGTCCCCCCCCCCCTTTCATGGATTGCTGACTTGTCATGGCGAAGGGGCCTGAGTATTTCAGAGAAGCTATGGGCTATGCCGTGCAGGGCCACCCAAGACAGACAGGTCATAATGGAGAGTTCTGACTAAACGCGATCCACCTGGAGCAGGAACTGGCAAGCCACTCCAGTATCTTTGACAACAAAACTCCATGGACAGAAACAAAAGGCTAAAAGATATGGCGCTGGAAGATGAGCCCCTCAGGTTGGAAGGCATCCAATATGCTACTGGGGAAGAGCAGAGGACAAGTAGCTCCAGAGCTAATGAAGTGGCTGGGCCAAAGACGAAAGGATGCTCAGCTGCGGACACGCCTGGAAGTGAAAGGAGCTTCTCCCCTTCAAATGTATTTGTGTTTGCAGCCTTGCTTTCTGGATATTGTCAATACTGGTCACAATCTTGCAGGGATTGTGCTATATAACTGAGCAGTTGTGCAGGTGACCCTCCTTTCTGAATGCTCCCTCACATCTTCCAGTCTTGAAGCCAGGTACCTAGCTGTGCAACAAATAGTAAGACAGAAGAATATGCTGTTATGCCAGACCCACGTTATTTAGAGCTTTATAGCAGGCTTGTCCAACCTGTGGCCCGAGGGCCGCATGCGGCCCAGGTCAGCTCGTAATGCGGCCCAGTGCAATTTTTTATTTTTAAAGAAATTTGAAAGTTTCAAGTTACACTGCCGGCACTTGCGGCCGAAATGTGGCCGGGGCATGTCACAACAGTAGAGAGGGGGAGAGGGAAGGAAGGAAGGAGTGGGAGGGGACAGGGGGCTGCGTGACTGCATTGTGCTGTCCTTGTCAATAGGTGGACCCCCTCCTGGCCCCATAAAGCCGCCGGAGTCAAAGCTGGCAGCCTCTGCTGTCTGAGATCGCAGCTGCCAGTAAGCGCATTTGGAGTGGGGCTGCGGAGGACGGCTAGGGCTGCCCCCCCATGCGGCCCAAACCAAATGTATGTGCGGCCCAAACCAAATTTTCATCTTCTAATGTGGCCCAGGGAAGGTGAAAGGTTGGACACCCCTGCTTTATAGGTTAAAACTATCACTTTGCATTGGGCCCGGAAACAAACTAGCAGCCAATGGAGCTGCTGTAACAGATGGATCATGTATCCATACCACACTGGATCCTTTCCCCACCTCCATGAACAAAAAAAAAGCAATTTAGCATGTGGCTGTTATATTAATAAACCTTCTGAAGCTGAAATAATGGAAACTAAGGCCAGGATTCATTCTCTACAACCCAGGTCATGATTTGCTAGACTATTTATAGAGCAGATCTTTGAAGCAGCTCTAACACGATCCATTTCTGAATTAATGAAAAGCTGACCAAAGTTAGTGCTTTCCTCCAGGGCAGCAGTTGTCAATGTTTCTCGTAACTGACTTGGTAGCAATTTTTAATCATTATTAATATTCCCAGGAAAGAAAAAGTCATCACAATTTCCTATGACATTTAGGGTTTGGGTTTGTTTTGTGTGTGTGTGTTTTTTTATGCCCACCACATACATTATTCCAAAGGTTGAATTTTTGGCTACTACAAGTTTCCAAAATATTCATTTCTACTGTAACCTAAAGAATTCCTGGCTAGAGGGCCAGAAAGTTAACTTGAAGCATGGGGATGTAATAGATGAGAAGATTTAGTGTAAATTCTGGTTTCTCCCTTTCAAAAAAAGAAACATTACTGCGAATCTAAGAAAAGCAGTACGATTAATTTCTTAAGTGCAAACAGTGCTTTTTCTCTCTCTTAAAAGAATCTTTCTAGGCATATTGTGTTTTGCTGTTGCTGGTCTTACCATGGCATGAGATTATTTATGAATGACAATTAAAATAATAATTTGTGCTGTTCAGTAGGAGCAGTTAATAGTGTGATCTTCTGCATATTGGCTCAGAAATAACTGGGTTGCCTCCAGGATTTGCTTCTTCAGGGTGAAAGAGCTCCGAAAAGAATTTGCTCCCTCTTCCCCAAAAAAGGGATCTCAGAAGAAGAGGGAAGAGAATATTGTTGTTGTTTTTATCACTTCCTCTTCGCAATCCCCAACTGTGAAGAAAGTAATGTTAACGGCTGGAAAGGTAGGAGAAAATCAATCAAAATGGACTCCTCTCTCTTTTCCATCACACAGAGCATTATGAGTGGAATTCTACTCAATGGATGCTGCTTCAAGCAAAAGGAAATGTTGGCTGCAGCTAGAGATGGGCATGAACCTGAAAAATAGTGGTTCGTGACAGTTTGTGATTTTCAATTCATGTGCAATGGGGGACAGGGCTCCCTGCTCCTGTTGTGCTGCTGCTATCATCACACTACCTTGCCAATACCACCATTGTTGCACTACTGCTGTCATCCTCACGCTGCTGCTCCCACCGCCTCACCACCGGAACCCAACACCCAGATTTGCCTTCTCTTAAAGAAGACTGATTCATTAGTTAAAATCACACCATGATTTATGAGACCAGCTTGCCCTGGGAGAGCAAAAACAGACTGCTTGGACTACTACAGCATTAGTTGAATGAGGCAAAAGTTATCATAGTAAACACAGGCTAGCAAAAGGGCAAGTTCAATATCTGTGAAAGTGAATGTTGAAAAAACTGAGCCATTCTTTTGGATTCACTGATGGTTCTACTCCTTGGAGTAGGGAAGCTGATCCTTTCTACACTGTTCCAATACAGAGTAAACTAGTAGGTAGCCAGAGTGGTGTGGTGATTAGTTTTGGACTGGGACTTGGGAGATGCAGGTTTAGGCCTCTACTGAGCCAGGAAATTCACTCGATTATTTTGGCCAGTCTTTCTCTTTCAGCCTGACCTACAGGGTTGTTGTGAAGTATGTGAAAAATAGGAAGCAGAGAAGGAAAATCATGTGCTATGTTGAATTATTGGATATAAATGTAACTAAGGTAATGTAACTAATGCAAAGATGAGGATACCCAGCGTGGTGTTGTGCAGTGGTTCTCAAATTTGGGTCTTCAGATGTTCTTGGACCGCAACTCCCAG
Organism: Pogona vitticeps; assembly: GCF_051106095.1. Taxonomy (NCBI): domain Eukaryota; kingdom Metazoa; phylum Chordata; class Lepidosauria; order Squamata; family Agamidae; genus Pogona; species Pogona vitticeps. The sequence goes on from NC_135783.1 coordinate 34,144,517, forward strand.
AAATCCTGGGCAGCACAGCAAGTGGTCAATGCTTCTGGGAACTGCAGTCCAAGAATATCTGGGGACTCCAGTTTGAGAACTACTGGATAGGTGGATGCAGAAGGCCTAGCTTCAAATCCCCGCTCAGCCATGGAAACTCACTGAGGGTGTGGAACTGCTAAAGCCATCCTTAAATATCTCATTTACCTTAAAAGCCCTATTAGGGTCTCAAAAGTCAGTTCTGACTTGATAGCACATAAAACAAGGCTAAAATGAGATATAAATGTGACTAATCCTAAATTAATTTAACTTAATGAAGTCTTGAAATATTGCCTGTTAACACGGAATTACGGTCAGTCAACAAAGCTCTTGATTTTGGTGACCAAAAGTATTCTGGCCATAGAAGGTCTATACCTGACCAGGCTTTCATTGTGCTGGCGTCCCATCCGTGGTCTGGTTGTCGTGCACGCTTCTTTCTTTCAGATGCCAGGTTGTATTCTTCTTGTATACAAACAAACATATTGCGTGGGAAATTGACTTGTTACATTACGGAACTTAGCTGGTTAATTTGCTTCATTATTAACAGACTGGTTACAGTGTTGGCAGAACACTTCACTCTGTTCAATTCTGACTCCTCACACAAAGAGGACACTAACTGAACCATGATTGGGGGAAAAGGCAGGAAAAAGGACTCTGAGGTAGAGAGCAAAGGAACTGGCTGTTGCTGAGCTGACTGACAGCAACCCCAGTCCAGAAAGGTCCTTCCCAGCCAAAAACTCCTTAAAGACATCATATGAGAGTGCAATATATCTAACAGAAATAAATGAAAATAAAACCTGGTCCTTATCCCTAGTGGCTTCACTAAGGCATATGCCCTATTGTGGGTTCGACTACTTCATCAGTCTAGAATGTGACAATTTGGCATCTGAGAGAGAAAGAGAGAGGGAAGAATATGTGTTGTTGTCTACTTGTAAGTATAAAAATACAAGAGCATGAATCTGGATTTTCCCCAACCCTGCCTCTTTCCTCTTTACATATTTCCTCTGGTATATTACTTAAGGTAAAGGTAAAGGTTCCGCTTGACATTTAGTCCAGTCATGTCCGACTCTAGGGAGCAGTGCTCATCCCCGTTTCCAAGCTGTAGAGCCAGCATTTGTCTGAAGAGTTTCCGTGGTCACGTGGCCAGCACAACTAGAGACTGCACGCTGTTACCTTCCCACCATGGTGGTACCTATTTATCTACTCGCATTTGCATGCTTTCAAAATGCTAGGTTGGCAGGAGCTGGGACAAGTGACGGGAGCTCACTCTGCCACGTGGATTCGATCTTATGGCTGCTGGTCTTCTGACCTTGCAGCACAGAGGCTTTTGTGGTTTAACCTGCAGCACCACCACGTCCCTATATAACCACTGAATTCCACAGTCACTTGAAGAAAAATTCATCCAAAGTTGGAGTAAATGGGGCAGAACGGTTTCCCAAATGGACCCTAGAGAGTCACATGTAAGAAAAATGAAAGCTAAAAACATTACATGTTGTGAATGCTTGAAAGTGCATTTTATTTAAGACTTTTTCTCCCAGACTGGTAATTTTATCCCCTGAGTGATGTTAAATGTGTCAGGCTGATTGCCCAAGATTGTACCACTAACGGTTCCAGATTCGAATGGGAAAGTGCCATTAAAACAGGCTTCATGCTATGATATGAAAAGTAATAGAGATCTCGAAGAAAGGGCTGGGGCAATCAAGTGCCTAAAGAAAAGCTAGGCATCATACTGGCTGCCTAATACTGAGTACAATACAGGGGACTATTGTGAATGTGAGTTCAATCTGCAAGGATAGAGAAATAGACACTTTTTCAGCAGAGCTCAAAAATAACATCTTGACTGAAATCCTGTTCTGCAATTTACATCACATAAGATTGATGATCTCTAGCTACAGTACTTTTTTTCAGAAATAAAAAATTCCAGTCCCCCATCCTCACCCCTTGTCTTGGGATCTCTTTTGTCGTTGAGGGTGGCAGGATGGGAAGACAATTTTTGTAATTTCTGAAATTTGTCACGGGCCAGATGATTTTACCACCAGCAGCAATTTTTGGAAATTAAAGACTTCCCCCAAACCCTCTCCCCCATGATTGCAGCACAATGAAAGGAATTCCACAGGAGCCTCATGACCTTTTGGGGAAATCAGAAAATTTTATTTCTAAAAAAATTGCTGGTACCACAGCTGATCATAGAATTATAGACTCGTGAAGTTGGAAGGGGTCTATAAGGCCATCAAGTCCAGCCCCCTGCTCTATGCAGGAATACAAATGAAAAGGTATCTGTCAGGTGGTTGTCTAAGTTTCTCTTGAATATGTCCAATGTTGGAGCACTCACCACCTCTCGAGGTACTGTAATTGGTTGATGATGATATCGCTAGCCTTATGCAGCACAACGTCTGGTAGAAGGGACGTTTTCCCAGCTGTGAACTGCTGCCAAGGTCTGTGCCCCATGGGCTCCCTGATCCCATGGGGAGCTTTCCTCCCCCAGAACCTGTGCTGCTAGGGCTTCTGGAAGGCTCACTTATTGTGATGTTGTAGCGTCACTCGCCACCTTGGTCCAGACAGTATAATGAGCCCAAGCACCGGCACCCCTTAATTGTCTCTCCCATTTCTTCCTCTTCCTCTTAATTTTTTGCATGGTTGCCTTGTGTAAGTGTAGCACATACACTTACACAAGGTTTTCTGAAAGTAAGAGCTTGGGACAAAATAAGTATATTCTCTTGGTGTATCACGCACCCCGTAGCAGAACAACCTCTCTTCCAGAGATCACTGAGCTGGTTTTAGGGGTGGTGTTGGAGTCCCCTCGGTTTGGCAGGCTGGAGGACTTCAACATTCACACTGAGTCAACTCTGTCAGGGGTGTCTCAAGACTTCATGACCTCCCTGGTGACCATGGGTCCATCCCAAATGGTACCAGCCCCCACCCATACCGCAGGCCACACTTTTGACCTGATCTTCGATACTGGCGTACATGTCGGTGACCTGAGTGTAGACGAAATTTCTGTAGTTTCATTGTCATGGACAGACCATTTTCTGGTGTGATCTGAACTCACTGGAACTCATAGCCTTTGAAGGGGTGGGGTTCAGGCTAAGGCAATTTACCCTTGGGGAGTTTCCTGTCACTTTGACAGATGATTCTGTTGAATCCATGGCTGATCCCTGGAATGGGGAAATGGCAAAATCCATTGACCTGGTTGCTTCTAAATTTCTCCTCCCTCAAAGTAGAGCCAGACGGGCCACCTGGTTTACTGGGAAGCTGGTGGAGATGAAACAAGTGGACCATAGATTTGAGTGACGATGGTGGAAAACCTGGAGTGAATCTCATTAAAAAAAAGAGCTAGGGCTCATTGGAAGGCCTATTTAATGGCAGTGGCAGCAGCAAAGAAGTCATTCTTCTCTCCCACCATGGCATCTACACAACATTGCCCACCAGAACTTTTTCAAGGGCCCAGGAAGATAAGCCACACTGTAGCTCGTGGTGAAGAATTTGCACAACACTTTGCAGGCAAATTTGCTCATATCTGCTGGTTTTAACCTTTAAAGGTTAGCCTGAGTCCAAGTTATCTCAAAGACCGTATCTCCAATTCTAAGCCAGTTTAGGTGTTATGATAATCAGGAGAGGCCTTTCTCTCAGTCCTGCCACCTTCACAGGTGCGTCTGATGGGGACACAGGAGAGAGCCTTCTCTGTGGCTGCTCCTAGACTTTGGAACTCCCTCCCATAGAGGGCCAGGCTGGCCCCATCTTTGCTGTCCTTCTGCATGCAGTCAAAGACTTTTCTCTTCAGGCCAGCCTCTCCTCAGCAACTAGCTACCTCTCTTCAATTTTTAGAGGGATTGTTATTGTGTTTTCCATTTTGGAGTTTTCCATTTCTCAGAGTGACATTTTTTTTCTTTTTAATCTTTGTATACATATTATGCTTAGCTTTAATATTGCCTTTTAATGATGCAAGATACCTCTTTCTATTCATTGTTCTCAGTTTTAAATTTTGCCTTTTAATGGCATTAACCATCATTGTCTACTCATTGTTTTAAACTTTAAATATTGTCTTTCAATGTTATAAGCCAACTTGTGTCCTTTTGGGGAGAAAAGTGGGGTTATTTTTTAAAAAAAAATAAATAGAGAGAGAATTTCACACTGAGCCAGCAAGCCTTGGCATCAGCTAGAAATGAGTGGAGAGGGGTGCATAGGATTTAAAAACATCTTAAATTTTCTCTGTCTCCAGTGCATCATTCATTACCAACATGTAATGCAAACACTAGTCATACCTCTATGGATATAACTTAGCTGGATGACATAGTTAATTAGCATTATGTTATACAGTTATATCAGGTAATTGTAACACTAATGTATTAGCTATCACTAGCAATATTTCCAAACTCAGCTCTTTAGAACACACAATGCTTACAATAAATTCACATTGATAATGAGGTTCTATTAGGTATCCATACTTTAGGAATACATATGTGAGATCAAAGAAGAATACTATTCACTTTTTTAATTTTCAAAACAATTTTTAATTTTTTTATTATTTCAGAAATATTTCTACACCTAATGTGGTCTTTTAGGGGGAAAACTCTCACATGTCAGCTTAGTAACAATAACTGTGTACTGTAAAGTCAGTTCTGAGCTATGGTAATCTTTTTCAAGGTTCCCACATCAAAGAAAAACAAAACTAGAGAAATCAGACCCTAATATAAATAAGGCCAGTCATTTAAAACTGAGTTAAAAACAAATATCACAGGCTAGTGGTATACAGCTATAAAATTTATTCTGAAAATTAGAATAAAGGCAGCCATACTATATGTAATTAAATATTACAGAAAGACATCCTGTTATCTCAACTAGAAGCAATCAGAAAGATATTTAGTACTCAGTGAGGATGATACGTAGAGCCATTTCCCCCTTTGAAGAGAGTTCTAGAAATACATCGGTGCCTCACAAGATGAAAATAATTCATTCTGCGAGAATCGCTGTCTTGCGAAATTTTCGTCTTGCGAAAAGCAGTTTCCCATAGGAATGAATTGCAATGCATTCCTACGGGAACCTTGCAAGCCAAATGAATTATTTTCGTCTTGTGAGGCATTGGTCTTGGGGGGAAAATCATCTTATGAAGCACGGCCATAGAAGAAGCCGTCTTGCAAGGCACCACAACGATCGCAAAAACCATTCGTCTTGCGGGTTTTTCATCCCGCGAGGCGTTCGTCTTGCGAGGCACCACTGTACAGGACCACCACCAATAAGGCCCCATCTCTAGCGTCTGCTGATACTAACAAAGATGGCCAATTAAGTACAAAAGAGTGGGTCATGAGAGCTAATATAAATCAGGGTTCAGTCTGAAGTACATTTCAAAGATATCTCTCCTAGGCACCATTAATTCATTCTGGATGTTGTTGGTTTCACAACTGCGTGACTTGGCTTTCATTGACATGAGCATATAAGCCATTCCTTCACACATATGTACTTCCCATCCATCATAATGACAGAGATTTTGGTAGTAAATAATTAAATGATCTGTTTGTTCATGATTTTGGAACAGGAAGACTGGGACTTTCAAAAAAAAAGGAACTTGGCAACTATTTCATGTAGAACATGAGCCGGGGTGGCCAGTTTTTGGCAGCAGTGAGCATACACTCCAAACCACACATACTTGGAAGTAAGCCTTGTTGAACTCAATGGGGTAACTTTTGAAAATATAGACATAGCTACAGTTTCACTATAAAGTACATCCTTTTCCGCCATGAAACAGAAGCAGAAAACAAACAACAAATCAGTGTACAGAAGAAAGAACACTTTTGCACACGGCCTAAAAACTTGCACCTGTGTAAAAATATGTCTCACTCTGGAGAACTTTCTGATAGGCACTAAAATATTTCAAATTAATTTTTACTTTTTCTTGGCTTCAGAAAAGTAAAAGTTATCCAGTCACTGTAAGCCTTATATTCCTGGAAGTGTTAAAAAAGCATTTTATTTTAAGCAGTACCTGAATGGTAATATGAAGAAAGAAAGAAAGAAAGAAAGAAAGAAAGAAAGAAAGAAAGAAAGAAAGAAAGAAAGAAAGAAAGAAAGAAAATGAACGAGTGAATTAACGAACAAATAAACAGACAAACAGACAAATAAAGATTTTTGGAATCTTTTTTAAAAGTACTGTACCTTTTTGTACACACTTGGATTGAATGGCTAAACTAAATTTCTATGTAGCCACTAACCAAAATGATACCTTCTAGGAATGGGGATCTGTGTTATGGGACTTGCTGTCAAGTCAGACTTAAGTTGCAACAGTGACACAACTGGATTTGTTTGTTTGTTCCAATGGCTCGGACTCAACTCGCAACTCAGAACCCACCCACCTCTCCCTTTTTTTCCTGGGGGGAGGGAGCTTGTTTTTAAATAGGGACTCAGACTTGGGGCTTGGGACTTGAGTCTTGGTACCAAAGACTCAAGACTCAGATTTGGGACTCAGACCGAAAGACTTGCCAACATCCCTGCTGAGCTAAAGCCCTTTTTATTCAGGTGTTGTGTAATATCATGTTTGTTTTGTTACTGTTGCTTCATTTCATTTTTTAGTGTTTTGGTGTTTTTTGGGGGGGGGTTCTTTCTTTTATGAATGGGGACCAACCATTCTCATTTGATACTAAAGCAGCTTTTAACTGGATATGTGTTGTGTGTGTTTTTCTGATAGCAGTAATGTTTTTTAATTAAATGGTGCTTTCATGTTTCAACTGAATATTTTTTAAAAATATATTTTTTGAAAGTTGCCTTAAGTACTATTTTGGGAGGCAGGAGACAGGATATAAGAACTCCAGTAAGTAAGTAAGTAAATTAATCAATCAATCAATCGATTAATCAATCAATAAACAAATGAGAAGACTGACAGGGATTAGAAGAATCCACAAACATAACTAGTTAGTTGCCAGGGAACAAGTCAAAATTGGGAGAGAAACGGTTAGCTTAAGGAAACAAAGTTGTTTTTCCCTTAGGATTTGGGATCACTGAATAATGGTTTTCTTTAAACCTTGAATATCACTAATGAAAAAAGATAGAGATATGCAAAACATAGTTTAGGTTTATATTCTGTAACCTCAGAAGTAAACCAACAAAGTTTCCTGAGTTTAGCCAGCATATATTTGTTACGCCCTGCATTTAAAATCTTTGTCCCTCATGAACATGGAATATATTTTCCATATGTCCATGTGTTAGGAGTTTTATAAAAATGCTGAGCACATTATTTTTCAAGATCATTCTGACAAACTAGAAAGTAAGCTTTAAAATATTATGACATGGCCAATTTCCATGGCATTTAAAATCACTGATATGACACAATATATTTTATATGTGTGGAAATATACTTCATAAATATTGGGTACTGTCAGAGTATTCTCTGTTTTATATGGTCCCAAATCCGCGTTTAAACATAGTATGTGTGGTGAATATTTCCTGATATGCAACTCAGAGTTGCCGGAAATGAAAGAATTGTCACAGGCGGAGCTTCCATGTAGCTATTACTACTGAAAATTATGGCTTTCTGTTCCAGAAACCTATTCCATGACTGCATCTAGAATACAACATGGGCTAGCCCTAGGTTTGTCTAATTCATATATTACAATTGTTCCATGCTGTCAAGTCGATTCTGACCTATCGCTACCCTTTCCTGGGTTCCCTAGGTACAGAGTACTCAGAAGTGGTTTATTGTTCCCTTCTTCTGGGGGTATTCTGAGACTGTGTAGCTTGCCCAAAGCCATACATGTTGGCGCTTTTCCTACAAGGCCCAGTGGTAAATGAAACCCCCAACCCCTGACATCACAAGCATGTGCTCCAACTCACTGATCTATCCAGACTGCTCATACTTATATGTCAACAAGTTGATCCTGACTTTTGGTAATCCTTACCAGAGTTTCCAAGATCTAAAGTACCTAGTTTCCAGGATTCCCTAGGTCTAAAGTACCCAGTTCCTAGATATAAAGTCTTCTCCTTTTTTGACCAAATTATTTTATTTTATTGGACTCCAGCTCCAGAATTCTCCAAGAATTCATCAGGCAGAATTCTGGGAGCTTCAACCCACAGACACTCATCAAAAGACATCTACATTTCACGGACCTAGAATAGGACCTATCTTCCAGATTTTCTCACCTCTGCTTGCTGTAGGAAAGGAAATTGCCCCACTCTTTGGAAGGCCTGGGCATTTATGGGAGGTATAGCTCTTTGCAATTCCTTGTATAGAACCTAATGGGCAGCAAGCCTGCATCTCTGACAAAGAACAGCTTCCTTTTTGGACAGGAAGTAGATGTTCCGAAAGAGTGACATGTAGGCGTCTGTAGGTGTGTGTCTGTGGAGTTAACTCTGCTAATTCTGCCTGCGGATTTCTTGAAGAATTCTGAAATTTGAAGACTGAAAAGGAAAGAAAAAACAAATATCACATTCCTAGTCTAAAGTATTGATAAAGAATACACTTCTTCCAAATGATTACTTTGTTTTTAGCTATATTGATGGAAGTCCTATTGTTTGCTTATTAATTATTTTTTATTAACACTGACAGATGTGTAAGCACAATCACAATTGCAACTCATAGCTTGTATTCATCATCATCACACACAGAGAGAACAAGAACTACAATTGACAACTGGCAACTGGCAACTTGTTGACTAGTGACAATACACCCCTGCAGTTGCATTTATGCTGATGTAGCTCTGTGGTTTAGGTATGTGGCTGTGGAGCTCCTTAATTCATGTTGAACTAATATCTAAGTAACTTTAGGCATGACTAGATGCGGAGATTTGCAGAGATCCAGGTTGTATTTAAAAGGATCTTATCTTCAGTGTAGTCTAATGCTTGAGTGATCCTTCCATTCACACAGATGTTTCTTTTCCTGTGAAAAGGATCCAGACAGCACTTCAGATCACTCCAATTTCTTCCTCTTTCGATTATTGTCATCCCCTCCTCTAACCCTTTCCCTGCCTTTTGTCACAACTGTTATTCCACAGGCTGCTGTGACTTTCCTTTTTGTTTGTTTGTTTAATTTAGTGGCATAGCGCTACAGCAATACATTAACCTAGCGTTGGATACTGTCTTATATCGAACATAGTGCTGTGTCACTCAGGAGAATATTTCAAAAAATTGTGCGAGGAGCAAAATAGAATAGGTTTCTCTGCTGACATTTCTACTGTCACTGCCCACTGCCTACATTACAGGGTTGTCACTGAAGAGAATGCCATCCACAACTCTATTTGGGATTAAACTAAGTAACCACACAGACTGAAAAACAGAATAATCAGGAGTGCTCCCAATTGCACCAAATAAACTGCAACCCTAGTGTTGTGCCGGAAAGGAGAGAAATAGTTAGCAAAAGAGTGAGGATGGATTGGTCTTACTTACTTACATCTAGTCACTGGAAAATAAGAAAAATGAAACCACACCAAAATCAAAGGAAATAGTGAGCTGTTGATTGCCCCCTTTGTGTGAAAGAGGGGGAAAAGAGTCCACTATCCCATCAAGCAGCTGAACCTTTTTAGCATCAGGCAGCCTGTAGAGAATAAAAGTAAGCATCCCAGCTGGAATTCTCCTTCTTTTATGAATGACATCTCTATTGAACCACAATCTTGATACATAGTCTCTACGGTACTCTCATTTTTCAGCTCAGACCCGTCCTACAGCCACAGGAATTCCCAGTGATACTCATACCAGGCAAAACGAATTCATGTCTCTTTAAATACAGCAGTTAAAGCCAGAGAATGTTAATGAGTCTTGAGCACCCATGTTCCCTCGGGCTGCGCTATGCGGCACACTTAGAGGCCGTGGCACAAGTGAACAAGACCAAGTAAAGCAAGCAAAGTATAATTCGGAAAACATGTTTCACAGCAGTATGTTAAAAGCAGGACAAACGCATCTCCAGAGTGGCGAAGTAGTTTGATATGAAAAATGTTGCAACTGCATTGGCGCAGATAGCATAAAGTACACGCCAGCTCTTGACTGCTGTGTAAATTAAAACCATTTCCCCTCAAGAATGGGGGAGGAAATTCTGGACACAAAAGCCTGGGAATTCAGTAGGTGGGCGCTGGTCACATTTCACAGAGTAGTAGGCCAAAGGAAAAATGGTTCCTGCCTGGAAAAGTAATAAATGCAGAGAACGAGCACCCCTGTGTTTTCCAGCTGAGGGATACTTACTTTGTTCTTAGTCTCCTTTAAACTAATTTTTTTTTTAAAAAAAGCCAAATCTTCAGCCAGTTCCAGTCAGTGGAATTGGAACTGATAAATTATCTTTAGGCAGACATGGTTTGTGGACAGATCCAGCCTCTCATTTCTCAGTCGAACAAGCTACAATGCTATTCTTAAATCCCTTCTATTTATATAGTGTGCCTTTTATTATTATTCTAGTAATACTCAAAAGATTTACTGACTGAGACTGTGATCTTGCTGGCAGTTTTACATTCAGTAGGCTCCTTTCATGGGAGGGGGTTTCCCCCTACCCCCCCCCTTCTAAAACATTCACAGTGTAGTCCTGGAACTTTTTATTTGCCTTAAAAGTCAGTGCTTGGAAACCATACTTTTTTTGGACTATGACTCCCAGTCGCCATGCTGGCTAGTGGTCTCTGGGAGTTGTGGTGCAAAAGAAAAGAGAAAAGAAAAAACAGTAATTATGGCAGGTTCTGTCTGAAAATAAAATGTCTGAGGTTCACCAGACACTTCTTGGATCTGAATCACGTCTTCTGACAGCCTCAAAGGATATAGAGTACAGATGCCAAATTTCTGTATCTACTATATTTTCCATGCATTTGTCTGGGAGCAGGAACAAGCTACCTTTTCACACACCTGTTAAAAAACTTGCCACCTCTCCATATAGTAAAGACTTCCACATCCCCTCAGATATTATGTGATCATGAAGAAGAAAGGGTCACAGGTAGAAGAAATGTATCTGATCCTGAAAGATCAATTCCTTTAAGTGACAGGTTGAAAATGGATGAATACGCAGGTGGTTGAAAGTAAAATGATGAGTTTCACCCTTATTACATGTTTCTCAGGTCACTGCCACAACCAGACAGCAGTGCTGGGAGATCAGGACCCCCAAGTCCTTGAGCTGGCTCTTTTTGATCCCTGTTTAAACAAGTGGAAGTGAAGAGAAGACTTGCCAATGCCTTCTCCATTCCTATAAATCTGGGAAGAGAACCTCTGGCCTTAATCTGGATGGTGAGAACTCTGTCCCCTGAGTGAAGAAAAGGAAAGGAAAAAGGCACAAACGAAAAGACTGTCTCCTGTACACAAGCCACATCGACATACATGTCTATGGGTGCTATTGAGGAAAAAGGTGGGGTAAAATACGTTAAATAAATAAATAGACAGACATTTGCACCCAAAAAAAAGCACTAAGAGGAAGGGGGAAGCAGTTCAGGAAATAAAAAAAAATTGAAAAAGAGAGGAAGTCGTGAGGGGAGAAGTGTTTGAGGAAGGACAAAGCAAAACCTGTAGGGAAAAAAAGTTTGAAAAAGAAGCAGCTTGAAAAAATTAAAAGAAAGGGGGGGGGAGAGAACCTTGAGAAAGTATTTGGCAACTCCAGTAATCATTTGTGAAGCAGAGAGAGATGATGGAGAGGACAATAGCTCAAACTGGAGGAGGAGGGAGACAGTGGGGGGGGAGGGGAGGGGAGGGGAGGGGGAGTCAGCAACTAGACTAGAGAGAAGGAGATAGATAGAGGAAACTAGACCTGACTGGTTTTGATCAGCCTTAGCTGTGGACTTTGGCCTTTAGCCCCTACTGCTGGCACAGGGCCCCAAATAATAAAGTGCAAAAAAGCAAATACCAGCCAAGTGAAGAAGGGTGTGGTCCTAACTAGGCCATGGACCAGCTGAGTGGACACTAGACCAGCTAAGGTCTGTTGAATCCAAAACCCTCCCAGCCTAGGGACACTGGAAATTCCCAGAAATCTGAATATTATATTTTAACTGGAATTTGTTGAGTTACTCATTACATCTCAGCAACGATGTTGCAATTACTGCTATCATTGGTCTGATTGCACAAGAAACGTCCTGTGTTACTAATGCATTGTGTTGTGTTGACCATAACCAAAGAGTCACTAAAATACGTACAGGGAGATCTTCTCTAAGTTCTTTCTAATGGCCAATTCTGATACTGCACCTCAGAATACTGTATTTATAAAAATTAAAAAGACTATTAACCTGCCCCTTCGGATTGATAAGAAAATGGCACCTGAAAAAAAAATTCTGTGAAGTGCCTCTAATGACATTTCGGCGCCAGGTCAAAACCTTCCTTTTCCAGAAGGCTTTTGAAATAACATCAACTGTGGGTCCTGATGGCAATTTTTAGATTGTATTTTAATTGTGTTTTAATCGTTTTATCTTTTATTCTATTTTAATTGCTTTTTAATTGTGAGCCGCCCAGAGACCTTTGGGTAGAGTGGGCGGCATATAAGCTAAATAAATAAATAAATAAATAAATAAATAAATAAATAAATAAATAAATAAATAAATAAATAAATAAATAAATAAATAAATATGCCATGAATTGCCCTTCAAAACTAACAGGCACTGTGATGCCTAAGTGTAAAAGTAATTTAATTAACAGTTGCAAAGCTCATTTCTCAAAATTGACTAATAATAAATAACTATGATAGTTCTAACTATCTAGTTACTCCCAGGCTCTGGAAATTACTTTGCATTTCCCTTGTCTTGGGCTAATTTTATGCAGGCATATTGGTTGTATCATTTTGCTGAAGGGGGTTTGGACTGGCTTTAACTCAGTTCTTCTCTCGCCCTGTCCCTTCTCCACTCCTTCTTGGGCTCTTGTGCTAATGGATCTTAATTCTAATTTATGGCAAACCTTTCAAGGGTTTTCTAGGTATTTCATAACTAGTTTATCATTCTCTTCTCCTAGGGATGCTCTAGGGCTGTGTAGCTTGTCCAAGTTTACACAGGCTGGCTTTTTCCCTAGGAGATACAGAGGAGGACCAAACTTCCAACCTGTGGCTTCACAGCTAGATAATACCTAAGCAGGATGACTACATGGTTAAATACCATAGGATTTGCTCCACTCATAAAAATGGATATTTTTTTTAGCTATCTGCATGACTTATAAGGCTGATTCAGCCTATTTCCTGCCAAACCAGTTTTTTCTCTCTGCCTCTAAAGGGCTACAACTTTTTCACAATGGGAGGATTCAATCAGGTTTTTTCCCCTTGCAGAAGTTGTAAGAATGGGGATGGGGAAGTTGGTAGTTCCAGCATTCACTTCTCTCCACAAAGCCTCTACGCCCCAAGCCACTTTTTAAAGAACAGCTTCCCACCAAGGGCGAGATCTGCAGGAGGGGGTGAACGTGCAAAAGCAAAGCACCATGGCAAAGGTTTGCTGTGAAACTGCTTTCCTCATTTAAAGCTTCAAAAAACTGTTCTATAGTAAAATAACATGGAAAAGATACTACTTACTCTCAGGATACAGAACATCAAAAGTTTGAACAGAATTTTTTGCAAATTACATCATGATTCACAACTCAGAATTATTCCATTCAGGATCATCTCCTTTCCACAACGCATCAGTTTCTACCTTCCCTTACTTTCAAGTAACACATGCAGGAATTACTTTTCTCTGGTGACATAAACTAGTTTAAACTACCTTCAAACTATATGTCACCAGAGAGCAGCCCTCTCCTCCTCTACTTCAGTGGTTCTTAACCTTTTTGAAAGAAACGCCCCCTTGAGCCATTGAGGAAGTTATCATCGCCCCCCTCTTATTTCTTATTATATCTTTTTTATTTATTTATTTATTTATTTATTTATTTATTTATTTATTTATTTATTTATTTATTTAAGACACTTAAATCCAATGACCCCTGAAAACAAAATTCAATTCCAAGAAAATGAAATGCCCCCAAAAAGTAACATTTAATGATTTAGTTGCAAGCGAATTTTAAGACTCAAAAAGAAATATAAAAAGGGCATAAAATGCAGGAACTGCATTTCAAGACAAAAACTCTGAAACTAAATTAAGATAGGAGGAAAATATATATTCATGCACATTGTAAAAAGGCCGCAGCCCATCTTCACAGGTTTGGCTTGCTCCAGCGCCCCCTACCGCCCCCCTTCTGCTCCAGCGCCCCCACGCCGCCCCTTTTCGTTCTACCGCCCCCCTGAAAAATGAAATCGCCCCCTGGGGGGCATTATCGCCCAGGTTAAGAACCACTGCTCTACAGGACTAGCTTGTATGGCAGCTGGACAGTGGGAGCAGTGGCTAGGGAGTGTGTTGGTGGCAGCAGCAGTGGTGGTGGTGGGGATCTTCATAGCCATCAAAGATGCCTCTGCCATTAACTGCTGGTGGTGCTGCTAGCACACTCCCCATCCTTTACAGGTCAGTGGATTGTTGTTCGAGCAAAACTAAATGCCCATTAAGCCATGCATTGAAGCCATAATATGATATGATTTCAGCGTTTCATGATTAATCATGTAGATGTCTTGAATTCAGAGATAAGGTTAATGACAGAAAGGTAAGGTTGCTGTTGTATGTGGTCAAATGAACTGCAAACAGCCCAAATGTCCATAAACAAAGAAAGCTTTTCAACGAACATTTGTTGAGTGAAAAATTGCATGACTTTAGACTTTTGTGGGAAGACGTTGTGAATCATTTCTGAATTTCTTGGAAACGTCTTCATCACTCAAAATAACTCACTCAGCCATTTGGGCAGTTGCCAAACTCTTGAAGAATGCAGCCATACAGTACACACAACTGGGGCCATTTCATTGGAGGCAGAACATGGTTGCTACCTATCTGGTTCACTAAATGGAAAACTGAAAGTTTCCTATCAGAAGTATGATGAATGGCTAGTAATGAAAATATGAACCAGGGGATCTGTAATATTTTCATAACCACCTAGTAGCTTCTGGAATACTTCTGAAGGCATATCATACAAAAAGCACTAACAATTCACTCTCCCTCACCTTTACCCTATTCATGCGAACAGTCATTATTCTGCATGACTATGACAAATTGATTCTCACAAGCAGCACAGTCAAGAAAGTACTGGCTTTAAAATGCTATATACGATGTTTCAAATTTATTCTGGGTTTTGAACTCTGAAATTAATAGAAGTCTGGTTCCTTTTTCATACAATGGTCTTCATTTGGAATCTAGCTCATAAAATCCCATTCTATATTCTATATTCTATATCGCTAGATAGATAGATAGATAGAGAGAGAGAGAGAGAGAGAGAGAGAGAGAGAGAGAGAGGGACGGACGGACGGACGGACGGACGGACGGACGGACGGACGGACGGACAGACAGACAGACAGACAGACAGACAGACAGACAGACAGACAGATAGATAGATAGATAGATAGATAGATAGATAGATAGATAGATAGATAGATAGATAGATAGATAGATAGATAGATAGATAGATAGATAGATAGATAGATAGATAGATAGATTTGTAAAATATACTAAACTGGTGGAATATTTATTAGATTGTTAAAGCAGGTAACTTCTTACTAACTATAAAAGACTATTCTAATACGTAAAAACATTCCCAAAAGATTAAACAGACATTCCAATTTAAGGCAAAAAGTTATGGTTGAAGCTATATCTGAAAAAGCAAAGAAATATAGACCATAAATCAACCCTCTCCCTTCCACTCAAAGCATGAGTACACCAATGTATCCTTTTTGTACCTTAATTTCCACAACTATACACCATGAACAAATCTTGCTAACCATCTTCTCTAGCATGTCCCAAGTGATGTAGAACAGCTGAAGTAAAATCAAGATTTGATAGTGTGCAGGTCTACACACAGTAGATTTATAGCACAGTACTATCTATAGTTACATAATCTTTTACTAGCTCCATCCAAATAATAAGTATTTGAAGGAAAGAGGTCTCCTTATCCAGTGGGTTTAGTCTGAAGTAAGCCAAAAGATGTTTTATTTCTTTCTGTTTAGGGAATAAAAGTGTGAAGTTCACCTGATGCATTTACTTTGGGGTGAAAGTCAAAGCTCAAGAAGGCATACCTCTGAACATCTGAGGGGCAACTTGAATTCTGAACACATAGTAGCTTACATAAAAATAGGTAAACTATATTAGAAGCAGCTAGATTGGGAAGAATAAAAGAACAGCTGAGCTGGGGCAGACCAAAGGACTATCCAGTCCAATATTCCACTGTTCCTAGAACGTCGGATCCACCAGTGCTTGTCGCCAAGGAATTGGGGTTTGTCCATACCCTTCTGTACCTGACATTGGGTATAATTCCGTTCCCCTTAGGGCTTTGCCTTTCAGAGACTGCTCTCCCTATAGGTGATCACTTGACACCAGCTATGAAGGAGCATACAGTGGTGCCTCGCTTAACGATTGCCTCACTTAACGAGGAAATCGCTTGATGACTAGGTTTTTGCGATCACAAAAGCAATCGCAAAACGATGGTTTAAATGGGAAAATCCGCTTCACGATGATCAGTTCCCTGCCTCGGGAATTGATTTCCGCATTACGACGATCTAAAAACAGCTGATCGTTGGGTTTAAAAATGGTCACGGGGTGTACAAAATAGCTCTCCGCTGTGATTTAGGACGGATTCCTCCCTTTACAGGCAGCAAAAATGGCCGCCCCATGGAGGATCTTTGCTGGACGGTGAGTTTTCAGCCCATTGGAACACATTAAAAGGTTTTCAATGCATTTCAATGGGCTTTTTTATTTCGCTTAACGAGGATTTCGCTCTACAGCGATTTTGCTGGAACAGATTATCCTCGTTAAGCGAGGCACCACTGTATATGGAAGGATAAATATGTAGATGTATTTGAATTAGGAACATGGACACTAAGGAGTGGAAGAAGGAGGATAAGGTAGAGAAAGAGAGGAGGCAGTGCAAAAACCAGAGCACACCTGGGCCAATTGGTTGCCGGGAATTTTTGATTTCTGCAGGTATCATTGTGAAGGCACAACTTTGGTGTGCACTGTCTTTATTTCAGTATTTGGACCTGATATAAGTATTTGGACTTGATATACAGGGCCTACTTGGACTTCCCAGGTCATTCATGGCTGGCCTATGATTTCTGCATGAGAGTGTCAATACACGTGAACATGCATTGGGATGAACCTCACCTGAACCAAACCGTGACGCCTGCCCAGCCACTGCAGGGTGAGAGGTTCGACAGTGGCCACCTTATTAGGAAGACAGGGCAGGTTAACCGTTCCTGTGCCGAAGCTGGAGCAGAGCAGGTGGTTCAACCCTGCCTGCTCTGCTGGGACATCAATTCACTCATGCCGATACAGGCATGAGTGTGCCACCTGGGGTGGAGCCCACTCCAGTTTGAAATGTTTTTAAGGGAGATCACCAAGAGCAGTTGGCAAGGAACAAGGCAGTAACAGGAAGCCTGATGGAGTGGCTGGTGCAACAAAAGGGGCCCAGCCCTATTAAACTGGAGGTGCTTACAGTTTTGTTGGATAACTACCCTTTAAAGGAAGTGGCAGCATATTTACTTGATGGGTTTTTCTATCCCAGTTTTAGGGAGACACAAGGCAATGTTTGCCAAAAATTTGAAGTCTGTTCAAGGTATGGAGGAAATAGTTAGACGAAAAATTGAGAAGGAGGTCCAAGAGGGCAGAGTGTTAGGTCCATTCATTCAGCCACTGGACCCACATCTCCAGGTGTCTCCTTTGGGGATTGTATCTAAAAAGGCCCCAAGTGAATTCAGGCTCATGCATCACCTCTCTTGAAGCGGCTACCTGAAACCATTGGGATCGAACTTTGGTTATGAGAAGAAGCTTGACTGCTGTACTGCAGTTTAACTACTGCACCATGGGGCTCTTCTCAATACATGATACTAAATGCATTTGAGGAACAGGAAAAGTTGTAAATTTGCGGGGAGCCTTTCTAAGCAGAAGTATAATTTAGATATCCTGTAACACTACGCACTCAGTTTAATTCTCCTGAACCTTGAGACTGTATGGGTTAAACTGATACATTAATTTAAAAACCAAAATCTTGTTAAAATCAGGAATATTGTTCAACATAAATCATAGAACATTCCATCCCAAATATATTTTAAACACTATACAGGATGTATGTTTGTGGGTCAGTTTTCAAACACTGCCAAGATATATCCCCCGAGATGGTGAAAACACAGTACCAGAAACACTACACAGCTGTGTTTGTATTAACGGAAGCTAAGACATCCAAATTCAACTACAGCAAAATTTGGAGAGACAGGATGCAGCCAGCAGAGCTGGGATTCAGTCATTCCTAAAGTAGAACGCTGTCACCTGCAAAGCATTGTGTGTGACCCCTCCAAGCATAAATTGGAACTAATACGTTTGACATTTGCTTTACAAAAGTAGTTTAGTTCCCAAACCTGACATCCCAGCTGTTGTGAGACTGCCACTTCCAGAATTCCTGATCACTGGCCACGTTGGCTGGGTCTTCTAAGAGCTGAAATACAACAACATATCGGGCCAGTTTACAGGGGTGGACAATCCCCAAAGGTCCGGAGGCCACACAACAGCAGCCCTATACTGTAGTGTAGAGCAGTGGTCTCCAACCTTGGGCCTCCAGATGTTCTAGGACTGCAACTCCCAGAAGCCTTCACCACCACCTCTACTGGCCAGGATTTCTGGGAGTTGAAGTCCAAGAACATCTGGAGGCCCAAGGTTGGGGACCACTGGTGTAGAGGACTGTGCCTGCTTCCACAACTCCCCCGCCTTTTTTCCCCTCCTTCTTCTAAAATCTGGGGTTTAAAAGCTGAGATGGGCCCTTTGCATCGTCTAGTGACCAAAAGAGAAGGGGGAAAAAAGAAAGAAATGAAATGATATAAGATTAAAAATTGGTGGTCTAGGGGAGCCAGTGTGATAAAATGGTGGACCAGGACACTTCTTGAAATCTCACACCCTCAGAAACCATGCTAAAGGTCACCCTATGTCAGAAGCAATTTGATGGCACATAACAACAGGGAATCCCCATAGATGCTGAAGCCTCTGAAAACATGTGTGTGTGTGTGTGTGTGTGTGTGTGTGTGTGTGTGTGTGTGTGTGTGTGTGTGTGTGTGTGTGTGTGTGTGTGTGTGTGTGTGTGTGTGTGTGTGTGTGTGTGTGTGTGTGTGTGTGTGTGTGTGTGTGTATTTGAGAGAGAGAGAGAGAGAGAGAGAGAGAGAGAGAGAGAGAGAATAAGATCTGGATGTCCCACTGTATTGAGGGACTGCTAGACACAGGGGAGCTTCTGGATGGCTCACTGGTTTCTGTTTCTGTTGGGAGTTGAATTCCCCCCTCTACCTCCTTGACAGGGGCTGGACTTGACAATCCATAGGATCCCTTCCAGGTCTGCAGTTCTAAGATTTATTATTATTGTTGTTGGTGGTGGTGGTGGTGGTGTTATAGCAGAATCATAATATAACAATTATCTAAATTTCAAAGTCCCAAGCTAGAGCTTCATGTATACAGTACTCTGATTCCATAGAGTACTTATCATATGCCAAGGTTTCAAGATACTGGTGGGGCAGAATGCCCACCAAAAGAATTTGTATCCCAAAGTAAAAAGCCCAGTTTCTGAAAGAATGGAAGTAGTTGTGATTCCACCAAGGTGTTTGCAGTTGGCTGCGTCATCATTCTCTTTCTTAGGCAACAGACCTCCCTACCCCTCCAAATCAAGGTACATAACAGACCGGTTGCCATGTTGATTTTCTTTTGTTTTGTCTTTTGCACTTTAGGTGTTAAAATTTTCTTTTTACAAACATCTCTCTCTGGGAGTAAAAATATAGTAATGGTAATTAAAGCGTAACCATTGGTTACCCCAAATCACCTGCTTTAGTTGTCTGTGAAGAAAGCATCTTACTGAACATCAGGATTGAAAGAGTCCTATAAACCAAACTATAGACTGCTGTGCTCTCTAAAGGTAAAAGAAAGCAGCAATAACAGTGTACTTGCTAACCTCCAGGGCTAAAGAATGAAAAAAACACAAACTTTTCCTGCATAGAGCTCTACCATTGGTCCATGCAACCAAATGTTGCCTATTTTACCTGCTAAGGCCTGTGGTGTCCGACTCTTCGTGACCCCATGGACCAGAGCACGCCAGGCCCTCCTATCTTCCGCTGCCTCCTGGAGATGGGTCAAATTCATATTGGTTGCTCCGATGACACTGTCCAGCCATCTCATCCTCTGTCGTCCCCTTCTCCTCTTGCCTTCACACTTACCCAACATCAAGGTCTTTTCCAAGGAGTCTTCTCATGAGATGGTCAAAGTACTGGCGCCTCAGCTTCAGGACCTGTCCTTCCAGTGAGCACTCCTCCTATCCATAAATCATTACTAAGTATGAAATGCAACCAGACACCACAGTCTCTCAGAGCCTTGCATGACTGTTTCATCATGCAGTCTCTCTATACTAACTGATAGGTCTGAAGAAGTGGACCATGTCCATGAAAGCTTTCATTAAAATATAGCAGTATTTAAAGTGTCACACTCAGAACATCTCTCTCTCTTTTGGCTTTTGTTTTGTTCTGTGTTTCTTACTGAAACATTTTCATGTGGTATTCGATTTATTCTTTTACATCTTTGCATACGTACTGTTTTTAGCTTTTAAATGCTGTCTTTTAATAATGTAAGCCACCTTGGGACCTTTTTAAGGAGAAAGGCGGGGCAAAATATTTTAAATAAATAAACATATGTCTTGCTTTCGGTCCTGCGATGTTCACAGCTTGGTGGCATACACATAAATGTCAAAGTCGATCCCAGGCATCTCCAAAAGGATGACTGGAGACACACCATAAATTGGTGTAAACTTTTACAGTGGAAAGACTGAAAGAGGTGGACCAGTGAACTGACTCTGTAGAGGGAAGATTCATATGCTCTAAAGAATACATAGTGAAGGACTGTGGTTACTCCTTTGTGATGGAAAGAAGCTCTGCACATTCCAAAACGTACTCCTTTTTTATTATTACTTTGCATATCTCAGGCCCTAGCTGAACCTTCAAAAAGCCTTCAAAAGTTGGTTCCGGGGCTGAGGTCTGGTGAGTCCTCCTGGCTCAGATTAAGAACTGGAAGAAAGCCTGGTTTTATTAATGCTCTTCTGGCCATCTCTCATGTCTTCCACTTGAATTGTTTAAGTTTTTCAGCTGCATGCATTTAGCTTTTTGGCCGCTTTTGTTTTTGGCTACCAGGCTTTTCTCAATCCATGCATTTAAAACAAAACCCCTTCTTAAGCGTTTCCAGCCACATCTTTCTCACATTGTGTGGCCGCTTCCCTTTCCTTGCCAGCCTCCCAGAACCCCACCTTTTGTCCTACACCTCCCCCTACTGCTAGAGACTATTGGGAATCACACACACATCCACCCCAAATGGTCAATATAGTATGGGAACAAATATCAAACTTTCAGAAGCCTGGAATTGTGGCCCGTCCTGCATGAAAACAATCCATCTCCCTGTGTATCTAGCTCTGCTCTCTCTTAATGCAGCAGATTTCTCAGGAGAAAGTTGCTTGCTTATTGGATCTAAGAAACTCTCCCCAAGAACATCTACCAATATACTTCTATCCAAAACCTCTGCTCCATTCTGTGGAACCCAACCAGTCCTGCAACAATCCTACTCTTTCCACAACTCACACACGTTTTTCATGCAAACCAACCAGACCTGAACCAGTGCGCATGGAACATCCATTTTCTTCCTCTGTTGACTCAGTGTATGTACACTGTGCTGTTTTCATGCTATGTTGCTACTTGAATTGTCATGATCTGGCCTATGGAATTCTTGGATTTGTAGTCTGATGAGGTACCTAAACTTGTCTGCCATAGAACTGTGGTTTGGTCCCCTGAACTACAGGGGAGAATTCTAAATACTTTGCCAGGCTACAAATCCCAGGAGTCTGTTGTACGAAACCATGACAGTGAAAGAGGAATAAACCTGCTATCATTATTTCATGTAGACGTGCTCTAAGTTTGTAATGCAAACATGGAAACTGTTAGGGGATCAATCTAACAGAACAGGTGCAGACTTTCTTCTGTCCCAGAAAGTTACTTTCCTTGCATCTCTCTCTGTGTGTATTTATTTATAGGCTGCCTTTCGCCCAATAAAGGAACTCAATGTGGTTAGGGGACAAAGATAACATGCTGGTCAACATCTTGTTCCCCAAAAACTTCTGTTAGGGTTGCCAGGTAAGCAACATCCCCTTCCCTCCATTTTAGGGGCCAAAACCTAAGACAAGGATATGAACCCTTCTGGTTTCACAGAGGCAGAGCAACCAGGGGTTGGGAGGAAGACAAGCACAACACATCCATGCAGGCATCTTCCTGCTGAGTTAGTGAACTCCACCATCAGCTTACAGTGAATGGAGATGGGTTTCCAGACTTTAAAGCCATCGCATACATCACCCCAGAAATCAACATTTTTCCTATTCCAGTGCCACCAACTCTGAGATTTTTCTCCCCACCCAGTGATCTGGCAAAGCACAGCAATTCCTCTAGACATTAGCAGCTGGTGCCTTGAGATCTGACAATTAACTATACATGCATTATACTATACTATTTCCTGCTTAAGAGTGTGAACCAGTAGTGGTATTGATTAACTGATATGAATTCATCGGGGGGGATTGTAATATTGGGATGGGAGAGTTTGAGGATCCCTTGCAGCTCTGATTCATGGGTGACTGCAGTTTCCTTCCAAGAAAGGGACCCACATCCTATGATGTGAAGGGCTAACGAAGGGCAAGTTTCAGTGGAACTTCCGAAGGAGTTGACCTAAGCCACTTGGACTGGATCTGACTTGATTCATTTGATCTCAGTTTTATCATGCCTGTGATATCCAACAAGCAACAGGATCTAGAGCCTGTCTCTCCCATAACAATGGCAGGGTCAGCACAACGTCACAAAACTTGACGTCAGACCAACATTGCAAGAGTTGTAAGAGTTTCTTGATGCAGAAATAGCTATTGAGAAATGTTGCTGCTTTTTCAAGCTTCCCAAAAGTTGCTATTAATGAGTGGGGAGAAAAGGCCTAACGTCTGGTCTGATTAAAAGCTAGCAAGTGTTCATAGAAATACCAAAGACATTTGTTCCTAGTGACTTAATCATAGCTCTGGAGTAGAATAAAGCTACAGTACTGTGCATCCAGCAATTTAACGGTACTCTAATTCATTTTTCTGGCTCCGTGTCATGAACAGAACAAGCGTTAGACAAACCAGTAATCATTTGCATTTAATTAATATGTAGCTGAATTAATTGAGAATGTTGATAGAATATTGTTTCACCAAAACTATACACATACAGTATAAAACTACATTCCTTTAAAGATAGTTTATTGGTTTTTATTCCCAAATCTCACCATACCAAAGATTGGTTAACAAATTAACTTTCCTTATCAGTAGTAGTTAGAGATGGCAGGCCTCAGGCTGTTGTTCTAAGACTCAGGCATTGGGGCCCAGTCTTCTGATCTCATGCTTTGGACCTGCACAAATTCAAGGAGTGGGATGCTGCCAAACTGCCAAATCTAGATGTTGGGTTTCATTGTCATGCCCAATATCTGGATATGTTCATAGTTACGTACTTCTGTCTTTTGCATTATCTCACATGCTGCATAGCTGCTTGAGCTAAGATTCCTCTTTGGTCTTTGAGTTTATTAATGCATCTCTATATTATATGTCACACACATACATCATACTTGCAGTTGTTCCTAAAGAGTCTAAGCTTTGTCACTTCATGACATCATGAAGAGCCACATCAAGGTCTCAGCCTTTGGCTCTTAAATCTCAAGAAATAAGATGCTTCTAAATTGTGAGCTACAGAACCAATACTAGCACATGATTGGCAACCACTGACCCAGTGTTGAGCCCATCAAAAGAAAGCACATCTATTAGCTTTAGTTACATCCCAGCTGGATTACTCTAATGCACTTTATGTGGGGCTGCCTATGGAAAGTGTCAGGAAACGTCAGCAAATCCAAAACGTAGCAACCAGATTGTTGACTGGGGCTGGTTACATGGATCACATAAACTCCCTGTTACAGCAGCTCCAGTGGCTGCTGATCAGTTTCCAGGCTGAATTCGAGATGTTGGTTCTAACCTATAAAGCCCCAAATGGCTTGGGCCCGAGCTGTGTCAAAGACCACATCATCCTAAATGAGCCTGTTCAAGTGTTAAGATAATCAGGCCTTTCTCTCAGTCCCACCACCCTCACAGGTGCATTTGGCAGGTACACAAGAGAGGGCCTTCTCTATTGCTGCTCCCAGACTTTGGAACTCCCTCCCACAGGAAGCTAGGCTGGCTCCATCTTTGCTGTCCTTCCTTAAGCAGGTAAAAACCTCTCTCTTCAAGAAAGTTTTCCCTGAGCGAGTGTTTTAAATGGTTTGTTGTACCTTACTACTTTAAATGTGTTTTTGTGTTGCTTATGTTTTTTTTTTGTATAGTACGTAGTTTACTATTTTCTTCTCCTGTTCTGTAGTAACAACAGTTGGCTTGAGAATCATTGCCATTGTCTGAGAAAGGTCAAAGGTCCACCCCCAGTGTCATCTTCCACTACTGCTGAAGTCCAGTAATTGCTCTTCAGGATTTTCTCCTCCCCTATCATTCTCAGTCTTGTCCCCAAATGTGACTGTTAATCTTGAAGAGAATGGATGATTTAGGGACTAGTCTAGTGCCTCAGCTTTGAGCCTTCCGTCTTGGATGATCCTGCCAGGAGCCCAAGCATATAGTGGATTCAAGCTTCCAGACAGCACTGCTCTCCACTCTCCAGGTACGTATACTCAAATCCCATCACCACATCCTGGTGTGCATCCAAGAGAGAAATACTGTAGTGAAGAAAGTCAACAGGGGTGGAAAGTCTATCCATTCAAAAGATGGTGCTAGAGGAGTGCTTTAAGGATATCATAGACTGCCAGAAAGACAAACAAGTAGGTTCTGGATCAAATAAGCTTGAAATCTCTTGTAGAAGCAAAAGTGACAATGTTAAGGCTTTCTTACTTTGGGTATATCAGGAGAAGAAAGGGCTTGCTGGAAAATAATCATGGGAAAGTTGGAAGCAACAGGAAAAGATGAAGACCAAATGTGAGCTGTATGTGTGTTCTGTGCTGTCAAGTTGGAACCAATTTATAGCAACCCTAATAGGGCTTTCAGGGTAAGTGAGATAGTCAGGGAGTGGTTTTACCAGTTCCACTCATCAATGAGTTTCCATGGCCAGGTGAGGATTTGAACCCTGTTCTCTAGAGTCCTAGTCCATCACTGTATCTGCTATATCTCCAGTGAGATGGATTGACTTAATTAAGGAACCCATAGCTCTGAATTTAGCCTTTTGTTTCTGATCATGGGGCGTTCTTGGCAAAGATACTGGAGTGGCATTGCCAGTTCCTACTCCAGGTGGATTGCATTTAGTCGGAACTCTCCACTATGTCCTGTCCGTCTTGGGTGTCCCTGCACGGCATAGCCCATAGCTTTTCTGAGTTACTCAAGCCCCTTCGCCATGACAAGGCAGCAATCCATGATCATGGCCACTGGTCCCATCACCTCCTGGGAAATAGAAGGGGAAGATATGGAGGCAGTGACAGATTTTATTTTCCTGGGCTCCATGATCACTGCAGATGGAGATAGCAGCCACAAAATTAAAAGATGCCTGCTTCTTGGGAGGAAAGCAATGACAAATCTTGACAGCATCTTAAAAAGCAGAGACATCACCTTGCCAACAAAAGTCCGAATAGTCAAAGCTATGGTTTTTCCTGTCGTAATGTATGGAAGTGAGAGCTGGACCATAAAGAAAGCAGACCACCGAAGAATTGATGCCTTTGAATTGTGGTGCTGGAGGAGACTCTTGAGAATCCCCTGGACTGCAAGGAGAACAAACCTATCAATTCTAAAGGAAATCAACCTTGAGTGCTCACTGGAAGGACAGATCCTGAAGCTGAGGCTCCAGTACTTTGGCCATCTAATGAGAAGAAAAGACTCCCTGGAAAAGACCCTGATGTTGGGAAAGTGTGATGGCAAGAGGAGAAGGGGACGACCGAGGATGAGATGGCTGGACAGTGTCTGCGAAGCAACCAAGATGAATTTGACACAACTCCGGGAGGCAGTAGAAGATAGGAGGGCCTGGTGTGCTCTGGTCCATGGGTTCACGAAGAGTCGGACACGACTAAACGACTAAAGGACGACGAGCTCTGAATTTGCAGGATCTGAACAGGGCCTCATGGAGGTTGCTTGTTGGTTTATTTGACAGCACATAACAACTCGATTTGGATGTGACAGAGGACTAAACCAATCAGGCGCATAGAACTAAAGCCAGTATCCAGGAGGAGATGTATAGGAGGAGTCCAACATGTAAGCTCAAAATCCATTCTCAGCTCTTTAAAACATAGCTTGGTAAATCAAGATCATTATGTCTGAATAGCAACAAAGAAACTGGAAAAGGCCTCTACAATTGTCTAGTTGTCTACTTTAGCCTTTCCCTTCTGGGTGCCATCTAGATGAGTAATTGTTACATTACAATCGCATGCCACCACTACTTTGGTTCTGTGGGCTGGAGATGATGGGAGATGAAATCCAACACCCGTGGAGGGTTCTCACTTAGAGACAGTTGCTTACCTTCATCCATTTTATGAGAAAGTCAACCTTGTTGATGAATGACATCCCTAAAACTAATGGACACTGGAAGTGGCAGTAAAAATTAAAACATCATAGGCATGATCCAGACCAAACAGTGTGAACTGTGTGTTTTAGTGGGAAAGATTAAGTCTATGTTTAACTGAGCACAGACATAGAAGTGCTCATTCTGCGGCCTGATTATACCTTTTTTTTTTACCTTTTTGGAAAATTTATATTTTAAAAAAATTATAGAGCTGTGTTATAAACCTTTTTTTCCCCTTGGCTAAGAGGTCCTGTCCTGCTGGAGTCTAGAGAAACAGCTATATATACTTTATGGTAAGGTTTAAGTAAATATTAGTGAAATAGAGAGAGTGTGGTCTGCCTTTTATTGGCAATTACAGATTTACAATGTTAGCCGGCAAAGGGGATATTCTAGTCAAAGACGCATTCCTTTGCATCATTCAAAGTCTTACTGTTCACTGAGAAAGCATTTGTTATACAGCAGAGCCTATAAGAGCCGGACATCCTGAGGGACATGAAATGTATCCACAGTAGCGGATATCCAACATTTCTGAAAGCAGAAAGACATAAAGTATAGAGGTTATAGTTAAGAGTGGGAATTCTGCCGAGTACACAGAAGACTCTAGTTACGGGAGGTCCAGATAAGACTGGTCTTATTCTGGATGCTTGTTTTATGACAACAGAATCTGCAGCCAGCATATTGGGGTACATTAGTAGCTTTATTGCTGGACTGTTTCCTTCCTTCTGTACGCTGCCCTCCAGGAATACTCAAGGAATACCAGTACTCTGGAAGAGGGAAATCGTATTCATGGGCAAAAACAAAACAGTCTGAAGGGTCAGCTAAGATGTCAGCTGTGGCTGCAAATGTTGGTTGAACACATTCAGAGCAAGCTGCTGACTTTCCACTCCCCACATTCCAGGAAAACAGCCTTTTCTGGCAGAAGCTTCTTACAGAGGTTTCAATTTATGGGAAAGAGGCTTGCCTCAAAGAGGTTTGTTTTTCTTATTTGACCAAAGTTTGATGTTTTCTGCCATTAAATCTTTTCACTTTCAAGAGAGTATAAAGAGGCTCATTTCCACCCAAATAATTTGCAGCCCTTCAGACTTACTTTGAAAGAGATTTCTAGTGGAAAATCTGCTTCATGAAGCAAGGGTGTTGTTGGGTTTATTTAAAATGGCTTTTAAAAAAACAATTTATGTGTATTTACTCAGATGTAAGTCCTGTAGAGGCAAATCAAGTAGTGAGTTGATAAAAACTGGGAGGCTATGTACACAGTTACTCAGCAAGTATCATAAGCAAGACATCCCAATTTGAAAAGGTATGTCATGTGTTCGTTTATATAATCATCATCTTAGAAGTGCAAAGCTGGAAGGGACCCTGTGGATCATGTAGTCCAGCCTCTGCAAATGAGCCAAAGTGAGGAATCGAACTCCCAACCTCTGGTTCCAAAATTCTACTTTTACACCTCCTTTCCAGGTAAAGATTATTTATAAAATCAAAGCAATTATGAAGATAAAATACCAATAAAATTCAGTATGAAAAATTAGAATAGGGGCAACTGTTCCTATTTTTTTTCAATTATAGGCCTGCACAAAACCAGCTCTTAAAGTCCCATTTAAAAACCACCAATGAAAACCAGATGGATTTCCCAAAGGAGAGAGGTCAACATTGGCAAAAATGTCCCATCTCGTTTGCCAAGAAGGCTTTCATAAAGCACAGGTAGCCATACCTAGTTCCTCAAACAACCTTGCCCTGAGACATTTAGCACTTTGAGTGGTATCAATCAAAAACTTTGACTTACACTTACTGGCAACCGGGCTATGAAACATTGTCATCATCATCATCATCATGTGCCATCAAGTCAATTCTGATGTACGACAACCCTTTTCAGGGTTTTCCAGATACTGTAGAGCAGTGGTCCCCAACCTTGGGCCTCCAGATGTTCTTGGACTACAACTCCCAGAAGCCTTCACCACCACCTCTGTTGGTGAAGATTTCTGGGAGCTGAAGTCCAAGAACATCTGGAGGCCCAAGGTTGGGGACCACTGCTGTAGAGGATATTCAGAAGTGGTTTATCATTCCCTTCATCTTGGGGCAGCTTGCCCAAGGCCACACAGGCTGGCTCTAACCACAGGAGGCACAGTGGAGAACTGAACTCCCAACCTATGGCTTTGCAGCCATGTACCTAAACCACTGACCTATCCAGCCAGCTCATGAAACATACAGGCGACTACAATAGTATGCTTGACAAGTCTCAGATCTTTATCTCCAATTTGGGGATCTATTCTCCAGGTCTCAGGATTTAGACTAGAAATGTCAAAGAATGGGATGCTGCCTACTGGGAAGGACTAGGTCTTGGAGCTTGTTCTCAGGGCTTCAAGCCCTGCCATTTAGACCTGCTCAGAAGCACCCTTGTATTTTTCACAGCCTTTTATGTTCTAGAGCTGCCGCTGCTGCAATCCACATGTCTCTGCCCCCTCCATCTATGGAAGGCTCACAACACAAATCATTTTGCGATTGTGGATGATGGGTCAACTCCACAGTGTCACAAAGGTCTGTTTCTTATAATATGGCAAGGGCTTGTCCCTAAGTCTCAAGCCTTAGCCCTAAAATATCAGGGAATGAAATGCTGGAGACCTGGCAATCCTAGCAACGGGTGTAGACAGTCCAGAACTTCTTTTGTCACCTTGGTAGATGATCAATGTAGGGAGCTAGATGGTGAGTGTGGCCTTGTTCATTCCGCTGGACCTCTCAGCAGCTTTTGATACCATTGACCTCTGGTATCAAAAGCTATCTCTGTGATGGGGCTGCTAATGGTGCAGCATCCAGTTGATAGTTGGACATGTCCGTAGTCATGCTTAAACCAAATTAGTGCAACTAATTTGGAATCTATACAACCCACAATAAGAGCCTTGTTTCTACTTTGAAAAGAATCAGCAATTTAGTTTTTCAAATGTCATTCTTATAGACAAGAATTTCTTTGAAATTACTTCCAAAAAATGAGTTAACTCTTTAAACTGAGACTATGTTTGGCTGTAATAATAAACCTGTAAAACCATGACATATAATTGGTTTAGCAAATATGTTCCTTCTATTAGAGAAAACATGTGCAAATCCGATTAACTAATCAGGATATGGGATTTTCAACAACTCAACATACGGTTTTCATTCATTTCAGCGGGGTGTTTCTTTCCATCCATTAACAAATTGCTTCAGCCCTTCACATCTGCTCACAGGAAAAAAGGCCAAGTGAGAGAAGAGAAGGTTAATAACTTAATTACATACTATCTTTGAAGGCTATATAAAAGTTAGTACCACAGAACCTATCTGCCCAAACTGCCTCAAACTGAGAGTCGGTCCTAGAGCAACTGTTTCTGGGATCTATTTAATTTTTTCCTAGAATCAGGGGCACAATAATGTGCCCCTGATTCTACGGGCACATTAATGGCTCAGAGATATAAAGGGTGAACAAAATGCCTGTGATGAGACCAGGAATTTGTTTTTAAGACTAGAACTACAGTTCCCACACGATCTCATAGTAACCTGCTTCTCCTGCCTACCTGCACCAAAAAAAAAAAAAAAAAGGTTTTCTCCATTTTTGTGGCTTGAATTCAGGAAGGGAAAAACCTTTCTTCCCCCCCCCCCCAAGTAATGTTAAACCCACAGCTTGGATTTATTTTTATTTTATTATTATTATTATTATTATTATTATTATTTGAATTTCAACTTTCCAAACCTCCAGTAAGCACTGACTAGGTGGATGGGAAAATTTGGGGAGTTGTGGTCTTTAAAAAAAACAACTTAACTTTCCTGGGCTCTAGTTAAACAATTGGGAGGTTGTCAGGTCAGATAAATTGATGCCTGAATCCTCTCCTAGAGTCCTACAAAACTTTATATACCTTTATATACACTCTGGCAGCCTTACACTGGTTGCCCATCCATTTTTGCATTGACTTCAAGATCATGCTTACATACTCGTATAAAGCCCTAAATGGTTTAGGACCTTGGTACCTGGCAGAGCGCCTGCTCCCACCTAGCTCTACCTGTGTCATTCGATCAAGCCAGGTTGGGCAGCTGAGGGGCTTGACCCCGAGAAAAGCCTGGAAGGAGAGAACTAGAAACCGGGCCTTCTCTGCAATGGCCCCTCACCTCTGGAATATCTTGCCCCATGAGATTCACCTGGCACCCTCGCTGGGAATTTTTAAGAAAAAGTTGAAGACTTGGTTCGTCAGGCAGGCCTTCTCCCCTTCCATCACTTAGTTCCCTGTGTTTTCCCATCTTGGACTTTGAGGTACTTATTTGTATTTGTACACGAATAGCCCCCCACAGGTGGACGTAATGAGGGTCTGGCTCCCTGGGCCAGACTTACTCACCCATCCGCCACCGCTGCCAGCTCTGCTCTCCCTTCCAATTGCTCTGGAGCTCCTGATTAACTATCCACTCCTGGCAGGAGAAGGGAAGATGAGTCGCCACGCTACGCTGATGAGTGGATAGTCAACCGGGAGCTCTGGAGCGATTGGAAGGGACAGCGGAGCAGGTGCCGGCAACAGACAAGGGAATGGACAGTCCGGTGCCAGGGGGCCAGACGCTCATCATGTCCACCTGTGTGGGGGTATTTGTATACAAATACCCCCATCTCCAGAATGGACCCTGAGTCTCCCTCCACCACAACATGATAAGTTGCTGCAGAACAAGACTCTTGATTAAGTGTAACATAAATGTAAAGGGCCAACAGGGCCCAACCAAACTAGTGCCAACAGGCATTAGAGATTTAACTCCACTCTCAGTCCTTATTGGAACTAACAGTCTTTAAGGGGGGAAATGGAGCCCCTTCTCTTTGACCAGGTCGAGGACTCCCTGCAGGTGTTCCAGGCAAGGGATGCCACTGCAGGGTTGCTGGATAGAAGCAGTCAGTTGTCCCTGTAGACGGGTGGTATAGCCAGCCCTCCAGGCCCAGCAGAGCCCTCTCCCTGCCGCTATGATTGGTTGCTCTTGGCCAAGAGCCTCCTGAAGTCGAGGCAAACCGAGCTGACCCAGTTATCTTGCCCGCTGGAGAGCTAACTAACTAATAAAAACTGCTATTCAAGTCTCAATTTTAAAAACACTTTCATTTTCAGGGCTATTTTTTTCTCTACCCCTTAATGATTTTGCACTCTGTACTCACAAAAATGTTCAATCTTGACAAAGTTACTCTAAACCATTCAGAGTGAACCACCCAGTCCTGTTTCATTTCCGGCCTGTCCTATAGAACAAAGAGACATCAGACACCTCCTTTTATGGAGTCATCTTTTTGGTCTGTCATTCTAACCCAATATTGTCCACGCTGGTGCTGAAAGAGAGGTTTGCAGACTGCCAAAAAGACGAACACGTGGGTCCTTGATCATGTCCATCCAGAACTCTCTTTCCAAGCAAAAATGGCTAAACTATCGTACTTTGGAAACATAATGAGAAGGCAAGTCTTACTGAAAAAAGACATAAACACTAAGAGACGTTGAAAACAACAGAAAAAAATATACAAAGACCAAACATGAGATAGATTCATGGGATCACCATAGGTCTGAGATGACATGAAGGCATGTAACAACAACAATTGTTAACGCTGAGTGGCAGAAAATTTTCCTGTCCTATAATCCGGGATTGGAGCTAGGACCCTCTCGTTCCAAAGTTTGTGCTCTAGCTACTGTCTGTCTCTCAGGCAAATATCCTATTCTGAAACACAACGCTTGTGAACTTTCATGGGGACGGCCAGACTTCTATATAGAAATAGCAAGGTGTTAGATTCATTAAGAAAACAGACTTTTGCGTCTCCACCTCTCTTTCCTGACCAGACCCAGAATTCTAGCTTGAAGTAATGATGTTAAGGCAGCAAAAAACACGGTGCTGCTTCTTCTATAAATATGAAATGAAAAATGGAAGTTTCCACTCTTTAAAAAGTTACGCTTCCCATAAGCAGGCTATGACATCATAAATACCCTGGAAAAGTCTCTGGTTCTGGAAATCCTGACCCCGTGAGTAACATGCACTTGCTGGGATCCCGGCCATCCTCTAAGCTAAACTGATGGAACGTTTTGTCCAGTTATTCCAAACATAGAAGACATCAAGAAATTAAGTGTGGTGCTGAAATAAAACAAGCAAGTATTATAAACGTGGTTGCTTTAGCTAAAGCAGTAAAGGGGGGGGGGTGTGCACGCAGGCGCATGCATGCATATGTGTGTGCACATGTGCATTCTCTCTCTCTCTCTCTCTCTCTCTCTCTCTGTGTGTGTGTGTGTGTGTGTGTGTGTACACTACACTGTTTCCTCTAGAAATTATTCCCTTCTAACAACAACTGCAGGAATGAGTGACTTAAGGAAAACAAACAGCCCTGATCTTCCTGCAAGGCTATTCCGTCAATGAGAGTACTACTGAATATAATCCCACAGTTCATAAATAGAAGGCCAAGCCCAGCCCTGACATTAAGTAGAATGTAGTAGGTACTCCATGAAGACGTTTTCGCATGTTATGCCAGGGCAGCAGACTGCAAAGTCATTTCCTTCAGATCTATGATTTTGGTGTACATCCAACGAGAGCAGGCAGAAGTTAACCCCTCTGAACAGTAGAGAGAATTTAAAAGCTAGAGAGAAGAGAAGGCAACCAGAAGAAATAGAGTCCCTTCATGTTGCTGTAAATTATTTCCTAATATCGTTACTCCTCCCACACAAGCAAAGACCAAGGAATCCGTATGTGGCTTGCACTGCACATGAACCGGTAGCAGCACATGCACGGCTGGCTACAGGTGCCTCATTTGTGTTGATAGCTGCCAGTTCCCTGATTGATGCTGGTTCCTACCAGGCTTATTTAGAGTTCGTTGTTTCAATAAGAGCTTTGTGGTCCACTGTTAACAGAAACCTTTCTAATATGGCCAGCACATCATCTGGTTTCCCTTACCTTGTTTCTCCTCCTCATGGATTTCCCAACTGAATGCCTGAAAATTTCTATCATTTGGAAACTAAGACTAAAATTTCTGAATTGCACTTAACTTTTTTTCCAATTCTTACCATTGAATTTCCTGAAGAATTTTTCTCTTTTCCTATTTGCTGGGTGAGATTGGATCAGAATATGAAAAAGTTACTTGTTTGGACTATAGCTTCCAGAATCCCTCATCCAGCATGGTCATTGGCCGGGGGATTCTGGGACTTGTAGTCAAATGCTAACATTGATTCAGAGCTTGGAAACTAATATTTTGGACTACAGCAGCCGGAATCCCCCAGCCGACAAGGAAACTGGCACTTGTAGCCCAAAAAAGTAACTTTGCCTAGCTCTCCATAAAGTTTTCTAAGAGCTTTATGAAGCTCTGGTGATCTCTGAACTTGCATCATGCCTTTCCCATCAAGCACAATGACTGTACACGCTGTATTCTGCTTGTAAAGATCATGTCCCAAAATACTCCATCTGCCAGCCCTGTGATTGTCTAAAATAGAAAGATTCCGGCATCAGAGGTCTTTCTGTTCCTTCCCCCACCCGTCCAAAACCCAGAGGAGCATGTCAAGCAATCTAGCATACACAATCGTTTGCTACACCTGTTCAACAGATGTTGTCATGCTTGTGCTGGCATAAATTGAGTCAGTTTATTTTTCCTGGCATCCTCAAAGCAGGGCTCTGGAAGGATGGCTCCTGTATTAACCACTTCTCCCAACGCCTGTTAACACTGCAATTGAAAGGTTGGCAAGAAGTGCTATGCCAGCTCTGCAACTTAGCATAAAGAACAGTCTGTACATCAACTAGAGCAGTAGATTTCAAGCAATGGCCAAGTGGAGAAAGCCTGACAGCCCATCTAAGCCAGTGATTCCCAACCTTGGGTAACCTAGCTGTACTTGGGCTACAACACCCAAAAACCCAGGCCAGCACAGCTAATGGTGAATGCTTCTGGGAGTTGCAAGAACACTTGAGTTACACAAGTTCAAGAACACTTGAGTTACACAAGGTTGAGAATCACTGTTCTAAGCTTATCAAGGGCTCCAGACTAGAGATGGGGGATTTGTCTTCATCAATGAAGATGATGGAGGTGGCTGGCCCGATTACCTCCAGGCCCCAGAACCCACTGCTCCATGTATTGTGTGACACATGGCACATGTGGCCAGCGTCACTATCAGTGCATCAATTGTGACAGAAGGCTGGCTGCTGAAGCCCTGCCTCCTTGCTTGACCAGCCACTTCGGCCAGGGGGCGGGACGACGAGTCTCTCTGCTCAGTCACAGAGGGACTCAGTGAGCAAGGAGGCAGAGCTGTGGCAGCCGAGCTACCTTCACGATTGGTGCACTGAAGATGATGACAGCTGTGGGACATGCACCACACAGTAAGCAGACCAGCAGGTTCTGGGAGCAGGAGGTAATTGGCTGGGCCACATTTGCTGGCAGGATTCATCTTCCTAGACGAAGACCAATCCCCCATCTCTACTCCAGACCAAAATCATGAGTATGAACAGGCCAGGCCTCTTAGCATCTTACTCATAACTGTTAAGCAGCAGCAGGGGAGAGTTGGAAGAAAGAAAAACTTTAATTCTACATGAACAGAGACCAATATTCTATTGAGCTTCCTCTGAATAGAAGGTCCCACCATGGGATTTATACTGCTTGCACAAGCATTGTCATTGCAAAACCAGTGGTGTCCATGTAGAAACCCCACATTGGTGACAATATCTATGCAAGCAGTGCAGCTGTGTGTCATTGTGTTGGTGGGGCATTCCATGCAACAAAAGCTCCATGTAAAACTTGCTGGAGTGGTTAACTTAAAATACACAGGGTGCATATATTGACAACAAAGCCAGGGGTCCCAACATTAGGTTCCCACTTATTTCTAGGCTTCAATTCCCCAAACCCCAAGCCTGCCTGGCCAACAATCTGGGGTTCTGGGAGTTGTTGTCCAACAACATCTAAGGGCCCAAACTCAGGACCACTGATCTAGGCCATCACTGTGTCCTCAGACTGGCAGGAGCTCTCTGGGAGGTACCTTTCACAACACCATGCTACCTGTTTGTTTTTAAGGTGAATATTCTTCTTAAGGACCACTGTATCCAAAGCTTGTGCTCATGACCAAGATGTGGTGCCTCCTTAGAACGTTTTGCAACTTGTGGGGCCAAGAGGACAAGATTTGGGGGTGAAAACTGAATAATAAGACCACTACAAAGTGAATTACTTGTTTGACAGTGTTCAATATGCAGGAGTTCCATTGGACCTTATGTGGGGATCCTCGTCAAAGAGGCCTTCCACAAAGTTTGGCAATTGTTGGTAATTGTTCGGGGTGGTCTTGTTCTCCTAATGTAACCCACAACTAGTTTCAAATGGTGACATTGACTGTTACATGCCTTATTCCCGACATACATCCTTTAAAATGGTAATTAAATGTTCTCTGAAGCCAGGTGTTTTTTATTACAAAAAAACAAAAAGATTCTAGGTGAATGTTTTCAAAGTGGGTTGACCAATGCCAACTTTCCTTTCCTTTTCTTTTTATTGAATGTATGACTGAAATGATTGCAACTTCTTTAGGAAGAATGAGAAGAATGTACTTGATGTGGTCAGCATAGAAGAAGGGGGACACTATGATGCATGCTAGAGTGAACTCTTTGATTTTGGAGAATAACTAAATCCAAAAAGTGAAGAAGATCAGGATCTGAAGTATTTCTAGACATCAGCATGGCACAGCAAAAGGGAGAAAAGCTGAACTTTGGAACCCTTGCAGCTGACATGTTGGCTTCAATCCATCCTCTTCCTTCCATCAACAGGATACACCTTCCATTATTGAAAAATCTGCAGTGAGTGTTTTGGTGATTGTTGGTGATCATGCTTAGCCTCAGCCTTTGCCTTTTCACTGTCAAATGTTTCTCTTGCTGATTTGCATGGTCTAGCTACCCTAATCCTCTTTTCTCCTTCCTTGTTAGTTTGTTTGAGTATAAACTGATTACTTTGTGTGAATCTTAATGGGGTAGGAAGCAACATTTATCCTTTACCCCCAAGCAATACCCATAGTTTCTAATCTGTCCAGAGCAAGAATCACACCAGCACAATCTGATAGCTTTGCGTTTATTGTAGTGTCTCTTTCACCTTCATGCATCATATGAGTATGATGTACTAGATAGCTCAAAGGTTTAGGTATCTGGCTGCAGAGCCAGAGATTGTGAGTTCAATTCTCCAGTGTGCCTCTTTGATAGGGGCTGGGCTGGATGATCCATAGGATGGTCCTTCTAGCTCTACAGTTCTAAGATTGTTATTGTTACTGCTGTTTTTCTTGTACCTGCAAAGGTTTTCTAATTCTTTCCAATCCTTCACAGTCTTATCATTCCTTTATTTTTATGTTTGTTGCTTATCTGAAAGAGTCTGTTTATGTCTCTCAATGTGATTTTAGCTGTATTTTTTGTTGGGGTGCGGCAATTCTGTTACTCCTTTTCACTCACCTCCCAAACACACACAGAAAGTTTGGCCTTTTATTTTAGGTTATGGTTGTTTTTTCAATTTAATCTGTATTGTTTAATGCATGTGTTCTACCTTTAGAGATAAGCCTTAGTGTAAGGGCACCACACAGACATTAGCACAGCACGAAGAAGCAGTGCACGTATTTGCAAACTTTAAGCATAAAATGATAGCACAAACATTCTTGGACCTCTCCGTATGAAACTTGTTACAATCATCAACTCAAGGGTGGTCTGTGAGACCTTCAGAGAAGGGGAAAATAGACCCCTAGACCCACCACAGTTGCTCACCTCTGCTTTAACAATGAGAAACAGTGTTCAGGTTCTGAAATGCTGTCATTCCAGGTAGCTGGCTCAATATTGGTATCATTGGAGTCTAGCTCCTGCCAGCCAATAATGGATCAATCTTATCCTGCACTTGCTGAAGTTTTTTTGGCCATCTTTATAGGCAGCCCCACACAGAGCACTTTAAAGTTGGGGTGGCTTGTGGAACAAGCAAGCGAGTGGGAAGCATCACATCAAAATATTCACAAGCCATTTATGATTAAAGTAGCCAAGTCTGAAGGTCACCAGGGGATCAACAATTGAAACAAGCTTCTTTCCTTTAGACAAAGACAAAACTGATATATCAATATAATATGGTGGTATAATACTCTCATGTCCACCACCTGAACATACTCACTTTTGGAGCCCTGCCAAACTACATACTTGGTCATTCACGGGAAGTGCATCCCATCTAATAATGA
Organism: Pogona vitticeps; assembly: GCF_051106095.1. Classification (NCBI taxonomy): domain Eukaryota; kingdom Metazoa; phylum Chordata; class Lepidosauria; order Squamata; family Agamidae; genus Pogona; species Pogona vitticeps. The sequence continues at coordinate 34,182,263 of NC_135783.1, forward strand.
ATGGATTCCTCTGTCTTCGAGTGGGCAAAGCACCATCAGATGCCGGACTGCAAACTCCCACCAACCCTAGCCAGCATAGCCAGTGGTGAAGAATGCTGGGAGTTGTAGTCCTACAGCATTGGGAAGGACACACCTTATCTCCTTTATGGGGACACACTTACAAATAAATAAATTATCCATTCCTGTTATGTATATCCCCAGTAGCGATGTATGGAAGTGAGAGCCGGACCATAAAGAAGGCTGACCACTAAAGAATTGATACTTTTGAATTGTGGTGCTGGAGGAAACTCTTGAGAGTCTTCTGGACTGCAAGGAGATCAAACCTATCCATTCTAAAGGAAATCAACCCTGAGTGCTGACTGGAAGTACAGATCCTAAAGCGGAGGCTCCAATACTTTGGCCATCTCATGAGAAGAGAAGACTCCCTGGAAAAGACCCTGATGTTTGGAAAGTGTGAAGGCAAGAGGAGAAGGGGACGACACAGGATGAGATGGCTGGACAGTGTCATCAAAGCTACCAACATGAATTTGACCCAACTCCGGGAGGGAGTGGAAGACGGGATGGCCTGGCGTGCTCTTACTTTCTTGGGCTCCATGATCACTGCAGATGGTGACAGCAGCCACAAAATTAAAATGCACCTGCTTCTTGGGAGGAAAGTGATGACAACCCTAGACAGCATCTTAAAAAGCAGAGACATCACCTTGCCAACAAAAGTCCAAATAGTCAAACCTATGGTTTTTCCAGTAGCGATGTATGGAAGTGAGAGCTGGACCATAAAGAAGGCTGACCACTGAAGAATTGATGCTTTTGAATTGTAGTGCTGGAGGAGACTCTTGAGAGTCCCCTGTATTGCAAAGAGAACAATCCTATCCATTTTGAAAGAAATCAACCCTGAGTGCTCACTGGAAGGATAGATCCTGAAACTGAGGCTCCAATACTTTGGCCATCTCATGAAAAGAGAAGAATCCCTGGAAAAGACCCTGAAGTTGGGAAAGTGTGAAGGCAAGAGGAGAAGGGGATGACAGAGGATGATATGGATGGACAGTATCATCAAAGCTACCAACATGAATTTGACCCAACTCCGGGAGGGAGTGGAAGACAGGATGGCCTGGCGTGCTCTAGTCCATGCGGTCACAAAGAGTCAGACACATCTTAACGACTAAACAATGAATTATGTATATCCAGATTTTTTTTCTTCCTGCTAGTAGCTTTATCTTGTCTGGATTAGGTGTCAAAGTTTTTGCCTTCAACCATCCCAACACTCCTTCCAAATATCAGTTCAAATGTTCAGCAGTCTCCCTGCACTTATTATGTAAAGTCAGAAACAGGTTGGATGCCTTCTGAATATTTATGGCTCTTCACACAAAGCCTCTATATTATTTCCACCCAGCAGACTGGTACAGTTTTGAAAGACACAAGATGAACCCTTGAGGATTATGGAGTGCAAGAAAAGTCTACAGGCTTTTGAGATAATTCCTTCTGAGATCATTCCTGCAGGAAAGACCAGAATGGCTTAATAGCTACAGCTAACTGAAATGGTAAGTCTGAAAAAGATACTATGGTTGATGTTACAGGTCTGGGAGCACTGATATCCATATGTCTCCTTTTGGAGGTCATATGCTAGGACAATCAGGGCTGTGTCTTCCCCAAAACCAAGGCTGAATCTGAAATGGATCTTGTGGCTGTGAAGGGTCATTTGGTTGGGCTTCCCTTTTCTTTAATAAAACACCATCAGACGGTTTGTCAAATAACTTGCTGTCGTTTATTACTTCACCCAACGGGGTTTCAACCATAACATGTTTGTTTAAACTAGTCTCTTGTTCGAGCAACGGCTCTCGCAAGGGCAACCAAAGGCTTTCTTCTGTAATATTTACCAAACCCTGGTCGCATGGACCGGCACAAACTTGCCCCTGACCCTCAGTTCCCAAACCACGGTCAGTTGGACTTAGAAGCGAGAGGGTCTCTTCGTCTCCCATCCATCCCCAGGACGGGTCTCCCTCTCTTGGAGAGCCACCCCAAGGTCCAGGAAGCACCCCATCTTCCTCAGTTCCTCTAAATGCCATGCTCAACGAGACTCTTTTTCTCTAGCAATGGCTTTTCTCTTCCCTGATTCGCGGCCTCCATTCACGAGTCTCGGACTCACCCCAATACGATGGTTTTTGGGGCAAGCCTTTCTTCCTTCGATTCTTCGCTTCAGCTTTAGGTACCCAGACTTGTTCCCATTTTCCCGTCCACGGGTCCTGCATCCATATCCATTCCCAACCTCCTGGGATGTTATCATGTTCTGCCCTGATCTCTCCCAGCCCCCCTTCCTCCACCACCTCATGAACCTTTTTCCTTCCTGCCAATTTTTCCCTAAAAGGATTGGTTATTTTAACCCTCTCAATCCTTCTTCTAGATCTCGTGTGTCCACCGCCTTTGACACCCCTTTTCCCTGTAGATTTTCCTCCTCTAAATCATGGGTATCTGAGCCTTGATCTCTCTTAATGCTTAGGGTAGTTGGTGGGCTAGTCTGGGTTTCTTTGGAGGTCTTTATGAGAGACGGCTCTACCAGAAAGACCCGGAACTTCTGGTCTTTCTCTTCACAGTGGCACATTAATTTGAGAATGACTCCTGACCTTGGAGATGATATGCTAGAAGCCCGAGCCCATGGCTTGAAGGCACACAATGCAGCAACCCTGCTGAAGCTAGGGAGGCCTGGATCTGGTTAGTGCTTGGATAATGGACTAGTAAGAAAACCCAGCGGGCCATCTTATGTTCCTTCAAAGAGAGAGAAAATGTGGGATAAAAATGTAGGATTTGTAGCTCAAATCCTTTGGCGGAAACTGGAAGTGTATCAGGCATTGCAGCCCAAGGAATATATGGTCATTATTTGATAATACTATGATAATACCTGAAAACATCCATCTCTGTGGGGCTCTGCTTTTCATGCTGCCTGGTATTGTAAATAAGTCTCAGCAGAGGGACAGGAACTGTTGTGTCTTCTTGCTGCTGCTTTTATCTCATGAATTGGCCTTCTCCTTCCTCCTCCCAGAGACCATCAGAAACAGCTTATTGTGATAAAGTACTATTCCTTGTAGATTGCTAGTCATATCTTCTAAGTCTTCATTACGATGGACAAGAAACCAAGAATGAAAGAAATCTTTCCACCAAGACTCTTGAAGATAGAATAGGAAAAAATATTCCCTGTGTCTGGGAAGATCTAGTCCAAAACATAACTTTTTCCATCTTCGGTCCTAGTCTGTAAGATTGTTGCTTAGAGGCCTGATGAGATACATTCAATGAACAATGGATAGATTGCAGTTAATAGACACTTCTATTCATATACTTTAAGTAAAATAACCCCTCTGCAATCTCACGACATGGCAGAAGCATTCTTCTCGCTTTTGGGGGAAGAAAAATCTTTTTCATCATTGAAGCCCTGCATATTTTTGCTTTTGCTTTTTCCACCTCAAGCAAAGAATGTTATGATAAATGTGAGACCTGGCCTTCAATGAATCCATTCCAGAGACATAAAGTGTTTATTCAATTACAAAAAGCTCTACTTGTTTGGATGAATTTCTAGGAAGAGAATGCTTGGATTTGGAGGGTGTTCGGTTTCTGAGAAGCTCAAATCCTTCGGCGGAAACTGGAAATTTATGAAATTACGAGCTTAGAGTGATAAACAGAAGGGACAAGAGCATGCAAGTCTCCCCATAGCCACAGAAACTATTTCCAGAAGGATCGCCAGTGTGGTAGTATAGCTACAATAGCCTCCTTGGACCTGGTGCTGTCCAGAATACAGCTCACATCATCCTAAACCAGCATGGCAGAAACTACAGCCTAACTAGAGCTTGGGAAACCCAGGGTCAAATCTGCTTTTCAGGCCTGAAGTTCAGTGGGTGACCCTAGGCCAGGCACTGTCTTTCAGCCTAGTTTATTCCACAGGACCATTGTAAGGTTGAGCGGGGTCTGAACACTCCTCTTGGGTTTCTTAAAGGAAAGGAAGGCTAAACGTGGTACTGCATCTACAGAAAAGCAAACATGGTTGTTCCATTAAGTGATATCTTTAGTGCTCCAGGCTAGTGTCTTATTGCTGGTCCCAAGCAAATGTAGACCAATGAATCAACTTCTGAATGGTTAAATCAACACTTTGAATCAATGGGTCTACTCTTGTTGGGCTTAGCAATAGAATAGTGCCCTTAATCTATGGGCTCCTATGCCAAGTTCCTGTATTGGGAGAAAGGCAGGATGTAAATGCAATAGCCCACCCATGTATCCACAGTTTCCCTTATCCACAGTTTCCACAATTCTACGTACAACATGCAAGGCCGTGCCCTTATGGTCTTTTTCCCACCCTTGCTCCATATGTTGTTTATAGCAGAGGTCCCCAACCCCCGGTCCATGGCCCACTGCCAGTCCATGGCCTGAGCCAGACCAGGCCACTGAGACAGACCTCCCGCCGCCCCCCGCACATGCACTCACCCCTGCACAGCCCGTTTGCAGCTGTGCATGCACTCCAGCACACCCATGCGAGCGCCGTGCCACCGTTTGCACGTGTGTGAGCATGGGGGGGCCCTGCCTTCCCCAGCCGGTCCGCGAACCGAAAAAGGGTGGGTACCGCTGGTTTATAGGGTTTTCTCATATCCATGGTTTCAGGCATGCACAGTAGATTGTGGAACCTACTGTAAATAAAATAAAATAAAAGTAAGCTCCTAGCATTTAGCATCACGCATAACTGTGTTGCTATTTTTATGTGCCAGCAAGATGCCTCTATCATCGCAATCCTATGAATAACTGATCTGTAAATTGCACTATCATCAACAGCCCCATGGAGCCAATGCATCTCATACTTGGTACTCCTCTTTTCCTGCTGTTTTCAACTTTTCCTACTCTGAGTATCTTTTCTAATAGACAATCATCTTTGTACGATCTTGCTAGTACTAACTTAACAAGATTCATATAGTGATGCATGTCTTTGCTGTGCTTTGTTTTTCTGTGGGCCACAATCTCATTCATCCCAGGCTAATTATAAGCTAATTGTTCAGATAGTCCATACTGAGGTGTAGCAGATCTGATGATATCAAGAAATAGTAGCTCAAGTATCATATATGTGTCATGGATGCATTTTTACATTAATGTACTACACTTCATTTCTTGCAGCTATGAGGGATTTATTGTATTTATCATGTAGTATCATTCTATTATGAAAGATTCTACCCAGCACTGACAAAAATAACTATTGGAAGCAAAATCCTCTCAGGCTGAGGATTCTGGAAGTTATAGTCCAAAAATGTGTGTTCCCAAACTCCAGTAGCCAGGTACCCATCAAACATCCAGGAGAATCTGACTCATCATCCATCCAGGTGTCATAGATGGCATCAGTGACAGCATGAGATTCAGACAAGAAAAAATAAGAAAAAACATCTGGTGGTGATCTTGTAAAGCAAGAGGTTACAGTGGTGGTAAACCAATGGTAAATCCGGAGATTATAGGATATTGCAAGCATGCATTTTTCAAGCTAACTAGCCAAACCAAATGAGAGTTGTGTGCATAACTGAAAGATGTAGAAGATTAAACAAAACAAAGGACACCCCCTACACACTGCCCAAATGATGCTTGATCCTGTTAAGTTTTGTGCGGTTGCACAGCAAAAAGTGGAGCAGTTTATATATAGGCTTAGCATTTTAAGCACATTCCCCAAGAATTCCTTTTATTTGAGTAGACCAGCAAAAATAATCAGTCAGACAATAGCAAAAAGAAGAAGCAACAGTTACTTACAAAATTATGTGCTCAAAAACTTAACATGAAGACATGGGATCATCAATAAAAAGAAGATTCATTTAATCCAATAAAATGGTAAAAAAATAGTTTTTCTTTTTGCTGAGGAGAGTGCACAACATAACATCTGTCTCACAAAATGGAGGACAAGCAGGAAGACCTAATGGAAAATGAACTGCCTCAGAATAAAGAAGGTTAAGCATCACGTGGCAGGAAGGAAAAAGAGCAGTTGGTTAGGTTCTTAAGAATCAGCAAACAATCAAGTTAGTTTTCCTAGAAAGATTTTCTTTTCTAAAGGGGGCCATGTGACCAACTGTGTTAGTAATTAGTCCATTCACAGTGTGCTGGGTTGCTACATATTTCAACAGATCTGACAACCAGTGCAAGAACAGGCACAAGAAGAGAAGCCTGCCAAGGGAGTGGGCCCTATCCACCAAAAACCTTCCCGTCTATAGTATTAGTGCCCAAGTGGGTACCAATATATTATGCTGCCAGCAGCACTCAGCATTCTGTAAGCCAACCCAAAACAATAGGAGAATTTTAATGACATTTTTAAAAAATACAGGATACCCTCTTCTGCTCACTACTATTCGTATTTGTTGAAAAAGAGCCCTGAAAATTGCTTTCTGTTTGGGAGAAAATTAGTTAACTGATGAAAAAAGAAGCCAGCTTCTGAGATTTCTGTGTGGTGTCACTGTCCTGTTGACCATCTTGACTACTGCCATTGGTATTGTCAACATTCATGCTGCCCTTTGCTATGTAAAGCTTGACATCCTGCTGACAACATGGGCACAATATTGTGCAGCAATATCAGGCACTTTCCTGGCTTTTTGGATCAGGGGAAGAGAAGCACAATATCCCACATCCATAAACCAGAGGTTTTTTGAAGAACTAAATTCTTCATACATCAGTAGCACCAGGTTGACATGCCTAACATACCTCAAGGGCTCCAGGTTGAGGAAAGTTGATTTACAGTAATGGCCAAAAGCATGAAAACACGCACCTTATCACAGAGGAACTGGAGCATTTTTCAAAAGTCCAGATAGCATCTTGACCCAACATACCTAGAAATAATTGCTGTTATGTGTCTTCTAAGTATCAGTGAATAGCATGCATGTGTGCTCTTAAACTTGCAGAGTTTCTGCTCCGCTCTTTCTTTCTTTAATTGGTTTATTGTAACACTTATGTGCCACTTAATGCAATAAACTGTCAGAGCAGTTTACATTACACTAAACACAGTGTAAAACATTATAAAGCAATGTGCAATGCTTTGAAAAAACAGTGAATAATTAAAACATTTCAACAAGCAGTTCAAGAATACAAAAACAGAGCAGTCAGGCATTATTGACTGGGACAAGCCTTTGTTTTTACAAGACACTTGGAAGATGTTAAGGAGTTGAAGGCAGAAGAAGAGTTAGAAATATTTCTCTTAATTGTTTTGCATGCTCCTCAATAGGGGCAGAGGGGGCAGGTTTGTAAAGGATGTTGCTAAGTGATTTGTTATTTTAAACTCCTTTTTCCAGAGATGGACTGGCAGGGCAGTTTCAAAGCCTCCTTCATGATTTAACCTGAGGATAAGCTGAAGCCCTAACAAAGTAGACCATTAAGGGCTATCACAGAAGCTGTGGGTGGGCACTGCAGGCTTACCAATTTGACCTCTGTTTTTTTCAGGGGTGGGGGGAGAGGGACTTCACAGAAACAAGAGGAAACCATGATCTGAAGCTGACATTTCCTTAGAACATTGCTCTGTTTTTAAATGCCAAGGCAACAGTTCACTGATAACACAGCTTTGAAGTACCTGGACAAAGTCCAGGAAACATAGGACATAGTCTTCAGAGAAGATCTGGTTCTGATTACACCAATTTATAGTTATGCCACATGTGCTAACTTTAGCTATTTCTTCTGCTTTTAAAGCTTTCTGTCTCCCGGCCAACTGATTACGAGCTTTTCCCCTTTGCCTCATCGTGGACAATATTTCCTGTCCAACACTACATTCTTTATCCCTCCATATGCTTCTACCTTTAGTCCGAGAAAGGGATGACAGAGGATGAGATGGCTGGACAGTGTCATTGAAGTGACCAACATGAATTTGAGGAGGCAGTGGAAGACAGGAGGGCCTGGCGTGGCAGTGGAAGACAGGAGGGCCTGGCGTGCTCTGGTCCATGAGGTCATGAAGAGTCGGACATGACTTAACGACTAAACAACAACATGCTTCTACCTTTGGACGTCCTAGGACCAGTGTTAATATTTGCACTGTGTCTGTATTAGTGCTGAATGGGATACATAGCAAGGGCATTTTTATGAGCTAATTGTGGGAATGATGTTGTCTGTGCTGTTTTAACACTCTTTTTCTTCTTCAACATTCGGCATATACATCTGAATTCAACCATGAAAATCTAAGAATATATGGATGCTCTCTGCAATTCATTTCTGTCAGGAGCCAGTGCAGAAATTCTTGAGCTGCTTGTTTGAGAAAGGCAACACACACCTCCCTTATTTTCTGCAATCTTAATAGAAGGTCTAAAATCTAAAAGCTTGACTGATGGTCCAGAATACTTTCCAGGAAACATGGTCTACATTTATTTGCATTATGATGATGAACTATCAAGAAAAAAATAACTAGAGTGTGAGAAAAAGTTCAGTTTACAAAAGAGGCAGGCAGCCTTCACACTCTTTCACACTTCATACTCATTGACGCCTAATTTGTTGTTTGGCAGAACCCTGGAGTCTAGTGAAAAGCACATACATTTAGAATTAAATGTGTCCAAGAATTTGTTCAATTCAAGGACTTAAGATATATATATGTACTCCTGCTTACTCCCATGTCCCTGGAGCTTTTTCCAACTTATCTTTTGCTCATTAATAATCTGCAGAATGGGTTAGAGGACATACTGCCATGGAATATTATCTTAGTTAATGGCATGAATTTTGTTTTAATTTTAGAAACAAAAATAATAGCAAGTATTTGAAGGCAGATTGTCATCACTCTTTGTCATATAAAACTATTCCACAAAGATAACCTGTGAAGTCTCCTCTTTTTTTTCTGGTTTTTTTGCAGGAATCATGCTTCACACATATTTTTCCACTGAGTGGATACTCAGGGTTGTGTAGTGGATACAGCAATGGTTCTAACCTTGAGTCCTCAGGTGTTCTTGGACTAAACTCCCAGAAGCTTCCACCATTAGCTGTGCTGGTCAGAATTTCTGGGGGTTGTAATCCAAGAACATCTAGGGACCCAAGGTTGGACTCAGAAGGTCTGGGTTTAAATCCCCACTTAACCATGGAAGCCCACTGGAGAAATATCTCTTTTACCTTGAAAGCCCTATTAATATTACTGTAAGTCAGTTTTGACTTGATGACACATAGCAACACACAGTGCACTGTTGGGGGCCTTTTCACTCTGTCTTAGAATGGCTGAAGATGGCCACGAAAGAAGGACAAAAGTGTAGTAGCATCTTATCTACCTGATTTAACTTTCTAGTGTCATCAGTTTCTGATACCAAGGAAATGTAACAGGGTCCTCCTTGGTAATCTTCCGGTTTTGTAGTGTCAGGTGGGCAGGGGAAAAAAGCAGATGGGCTGCAAATGGCTTGATAAGTTCTAGTTGGAGCAGGCTTGCTCTTACTCCATCTGCTATCCTAATAAATATTTGAAACAAATGTTTCCTGTATGACATATCTAGGGGTCCCAATATTTAAGCAGGTCAAATCTAGATGTACATGTTTGTTTGTCTATTCATTGAAAATATTTTTCCTCCACCTTTCTCATAAAAAAGATACCAGGTGGTTTACATCATTAAAAAGAAACCATATTAAAAAGCTAAAAACAATCTTATTATAATGTTAAAACAGAATTAAACAAATGTATTAAAAAATTGATAAAAGCAATGCCAAAAACACATTTAAAAGCAACGAAAGCACAAGCAGCCCCTATTTTTTAAAAAGCCTCTTAGACAGTTGGTCACTAAGGAAATGTCTAGGTAAAGAGAAGAGGTTTTAGCAAACATAGGCTGTAATGGATCCATAAGACAAACTGGAACTTCTCCATGTTTATTGGTGATAGAGCACCACCCCTCAATCACCCTAATCAACCACCATTAGGGTTTGTGAGGGAGTTTTATTTCAGTGACTGCTCCTGGTCCAAGCTGGTATGCAATGTTCTCCACAGGCTGCCACTTCTTCCTTTCAGGATCAGATTTTCCAATATAATGAACTGGGAAGGAAATATATCCATGGCACCAAATCTGATTCATACTCCTCTCTGTCCCAATTACATTCTCAACATGGGGTGTAATAAGGATGGAGCAGAGCTATGCCTCCCACCGACATGATTTTTTCCCAAGGAAAATTTAAAAAAAATCAAGACCCACACAAGGGAAAACCAGCTGAAAGTCACCTTTTTACTACTTCCACCAGTATACCAAGAGTCCAGAAAAAGCAACAGGACCTCTGAGTTCAGAGTGCTCTATCTCTTAGCTTTCTTGTCCTTAGGATTGTTCTCTTAGTCATGTTCGGAAGCCATTGAAATAAGTGAGATTTAAGACAGGCATCATTATCAGTGCCGTGCCACTGATTTCATGGGTCTACTCTAGTCGAAATGATTTGATTAGACCAAAGGTTGTTTAACATCACAGCCAAATTTAATAAAATTGATATCCTAGAAGACAAAGAGGACTGAAAAATTAATAGCCACAACTTGGATCTTAGTCATAAAAACAAAGTCCAAAAAGTTATGCTGAAAGGTTTTTGCTGTAATGTTTTTCTGGATTCATAATATTTCCTGACTTTGTTAAATTTGTCTCCTGCAGTTCCCCTAAATGGATTTTCAATAACCAGTGATAGCTAGAGGGAGTAAAATAATAAAAAATAATCTCTCCTTGCAACACACACACATACAAATCTAGGGGATGATATAATCTCTTCATAATCATGTGTTTTTCTCTCTCATTCTCTGATTAACCAACTCATTTCTGAACTATCTCTGGAGGGAAAAATGTTGAGATGGAGCCTGTCCTATTTGAGTGCACAATGAAAAGGCAAGATTGTCTGGAAAATACAATAATGCTGGGAAATTTTGAGAGCAGCAGGAAAAGAGGAAGACCAAAATATAAGATAGATTGACTCCCTAAAGGAATCCACAAGCTTGGGTTTTCAAGAGCTGAGCAGAGCAGTTGAAGACAGGACATTTAGGAGAATGTTCAAAAGTCGCCATAGGTTGGAGGTGACGTGACAGCACATAACAAAAACAATTGGTCATAAACAACAGCCATATTTTTAAGCCTCATTATCACTTTAATTTTCTGGAACTCAAGGAAGGTTCACCAACTACCCTAGTGTTCCAGAAGAGAACAGCAGCTCTCCTGCTCTGGAAAACCAAGAAAGAACCCTACAGCAGTGATCTCCCATATTCTCCCTCCACTACATTACTGTTAATTACCACAGTTATGTTACCAGACTTCTGCCTATGTTTTTATTTGATTTTCACTATCTTTCTCTTCTCATTCCACTGCGTGCAAAGAGAGAAAGGGAATGATAGCTCCTTTCACCTCATCTACCTGTGTGGAATGTAAGCAAAATGTTTTCCTTTTGATATTAAAAAGTTCCCTCAGAAATTAAATCAACATTGCTGGAGCCACAGTATTCATTATAATATTGAGGAATGCAGCCCTGAATATAAGCCAGACACTTAAGTGTCAGGAAGCGGGGTTGGGGGGGAGGCCTTTAGATGTCAGAGCCATCCACAGGAAGCAGATGAAAACTATGTGGGCCCATATCAAGCTGCCAACTGCAACAGTGCAAATATATTGCTTGAAGCCATTGGCAGATAAGAAGAAGGCCCCGTGGAGCTGTGAAAACTCATTAAAAATCTTTGCAAGGTGTGATAAGTCTCTTCTGAGAAAACAGGGGTGACTCAGGAACTAACCCAAAGTTTCAGAGGGCTCTCCCACTGCAAAGTCCAAAGATTCCCATGTAAAGAACTGAGGGGGAGTCGATATCATCTCTGGTGGTGACAACAATAATGGCGGTGGAAGTGTTACTCATTCTGCCTGGAGGAGCTACCTTTGAAAAGGGTTCAGAAATTTCACCTGGTCCAGACCTGGCTATATAGACCTAATGCCTTCTTTCTAACTATAGCTCCACTGTCTGTTCATTTTCTCCAGGCATAATGTAAAACATGACATAGTGGGACCTTTGTTGCTTTGTGCCATCAAGTCGTAGCTGACTTATAGTGACCCTAATGAGGTTTTCAGGGGATGTGAGGTAATTAAGGAGTGGTGTTCCTCATCAGAGCTCCATGCCTCCTCAGCATTCAGGGATTCTCACCTATGCAACTCCCTGCTCCAGCTTGGAGGACTCTCCCACTGGGTACAGGTGTCACCCGTCCCCCTCCAGACCTCCGTTTGTCTCCTTCAAGGCCTCTTTTATGGTCCCCAGCTGTAAGACAGACCACTCCCTTCCCCATTCACCAGGTGGGGCTCTCATCTGTGGTGCCCTCCTGCTCCTCCCCTAGCTGATTGCTCCTTCAAGGCCTCTTTTATGGTCCCCAGCTGTAAGACAGACCACTCCCTTCCCCATTCACCAGGTGGGGCTCTCATCTGTGGTGCCCTCCTGCTCCTCCCCTAGCTGATTGCTCCTTCAAGGCCTCTTTTATGGTCCCCAGCTGTAAGACAGACCACTCCCTTCCCCATTCACCAGGTGGGGCTCTCATCTGTGGTGCCCTCCTGCTCCTCCCCTAGCTGATTGCTCCTTCAAGGCCTCTTTTATGGTCCCCAGCTGTAAGACAGACCACTCCCTCCCCCATTCACCAGGTGGGGCTCTCATCTGTGGTGGCCTCCTGCTCCTCCCCTAGCTGATTGCTCCTGCTCAATATGTGTCTTGAACTCAGCAGCCACTGGATCTGATGACCCTGCCTGGATGCTTGAGATAGGGGATGATTGCCCAGCAGAGGCACCCGCAACAATCTCCTTACACTGGTCAATTTCTATTATTCCTTCTTTTATCAAAAGTGGTTTAATTGTGTTTTTGACCAATCTTTACGTTTTAATTGCGTCTGTTCCATTTTGGCTTTGTTGCTTTTGGCTGCTTGGTGGCAGGAGGAAGAAAGGTATATTAACTTTAAAATTGTAATACAAAATTAACTGTACATGATCCTGGGCATTGGGAGTACAAACTCTAAGTCTGGAAAACAGACTTTAATGAACAACCTTTGACAGAATATTTTTAAAAAGTATTGTATTTTTCGCTCCATAAGACGCACCAATTTTTTAGGAGAAGAAAACAGGAAAATATAATCTGTTTTCTTCGCTCCATAAGACACACAGACTTTCCACCCCCCTGTTTTGTGGGGGGAAAGTGTGTCTTATGGTGCGAAAAATACGGTATATCCATGATACATAGTTCCATACCACAGAATCTTTGAATTTCTGTTTCGGTGAGCCATTTGAACCCTTCTGCTAGAAACACCAGAGAATTCCAGGTACCTTACCAAACTACGTATTTCAGGATCCCATAGAATGGAACCATAGCAATTCAAGTGTTATAACTGTGTTAATGCATTCTCAATGTATTGATAGAAGCATGACTTCTAATCATGACACTTTGTGCACAATGTGTGACGTTGTAAAAACAAATGCAAAGCCTGAAACATGGTGAGTATATATCTGCATTCATCAAACAATGTTCCTAATTATTATATTTCTCTTTTGGCATTTGAGTTCCTCCTACTTAGGGAAATGGTCATGATTCTGTGCAGTGACACCATCTTCTTTCAAGTTTACTAAAAGTAATATTGGCTGATGTTTCAGTAAGTATCACACTCTTCTTCTGAGAAAATGAAAACCAGACTGTTTCCTTAGAAGCAGTGGGAAACAAATGCTTTATCATTATTGGATTAAACATCATTTCGCCAGCAACCAATATGGAAGAAAGTAGTTTTAAAAGCACATGATATTGTTTTATTCAGTTGCCACAGGGAAGAGGGCATCATGTCATTCTCCATTGCGCCTGGGGGTAGGACAAGAACCAATGGGTGGAGATCCAACCTGGAAATAGGATGGAATTTTATTTCCATCTTCCTGGCAGTGAGAACCATTAAGCAATGGAACAGCTTGCCTCCTGATTTTGTGGATAACCCATCGCTGGAGGTTTTCAATAAAAGATTGCACAGCCATCTGTTCAGAATGGTATGAAGTCCGGGATGGTATGAGGTCTCCTGCTTTGGGCAGGGGGTTGGACTAGAAGACTTCCAAGGTCCCTTCTAACCCTACAATGATTCTTTGATACGATTCTATGATAAGAACCATGAGGTACTTAGATTCCCCTTCCTTACATCAGAGCCTCCCAAAGGAAACAAGATGCATGTTTACCTGGAGTGCATAGGTCCATCTGTTCCTCCAGCTTACTAGATAGCCAAATATCATCATTTTGGTGGCAGCACCCTATTAACCTTTAAGGGACGTGGTGGCGCTGCGGGCTAAACTGCAGAAGCCTGTGCTGCAGGGTCAGATGACCAGCAGTCGTATGATCGAATCCACGCGATGGAGTGAGCACCCGTCGCTTGTCCCAGCTCCTGCCAACCTAGCGGTTCAAAAGCATGCAAATGTAAGTAGATAAATAGGAACCACCTAGGTGGGAAGGTAGCAGCATTCCGTGTCTAAGTCGCACTGGCCATGTGACCACAGAAAATTGTCTTCGGACAAAATGCTGGCTCTATGGCTTGGAAACGGGGATGAGCACTGCCCCTTAGAGTCGAACACAACTGGACAAAAATTGTCAAGGGGAACCTTTACCTTTACCTTTTATCCCTATTAACCAAAGGGAAAGAGACTGAGTACACTAAGAAAGACCTCAGTATGATACCGCAAGTTGAGAAGGTTCCAGTTTTGTGAGAAAAGGTAATGACACCCTTCTCTGTCCACTTTCTCCACCTCATGCAGAAGTACATAAATGCTTCACTTGAAGGATGTGATTATGAAAAGTTTTCTTCCGTTCTGATAATACTAGAACCAGGGGTCATCTGCCAAAGGTGGGAGATTCCAAGCATATAAGAGAATGTGTTTTCTTATATAACCCATAGTTAAACCATGGAATTCATCAGAGAGAATGTAGGCCCCCAGCTTAGATGGCTTTGAAGTGAATACAGTGGTGCCTCGCTTTACAATTGTCCCGCATTACGACGAAACCGCTTAATGACAGTCTTTTTGCAGTCGCAATTGTGATCACAAAACGATGGTCTGAATGGGGGAATTTTCCTAGTTCGGAAACTGATTCTTCGCAAAATGATGATTTTTAAACAGCTGATCGGCGGTTTCAAAATGGCCACCGGGTAACTAAAATGGCTCCCCGCTGTGTTTAGGGATGGATTCCTCACTATACAGGCAGTGAAAATGGCCGCCGTATGGAGGATCTTTGCTAGATGGTGAGTTTTTACCCCATTGAAACGCATTGAATGGGTTTCAATGCATTTCAATGGGGTTTTTATTTTCGTTTTACGATGTTTTCGCTTAACGGCAATTTTCCTGGAACGGATTATCGTCGTTAAGCAAGGCACCACTGTATCCATTGAGAATTAAATGTTCAATAGCAAGTAGTCATATATTCCTCTCCTCACACTACACCTCAACTGGAGGAATATACTGTACCCCTGCAAATCAGCTGCTGTGGAAGATGTTGCAGTTCTACTCATGTCAAGCTTCATTCTGGACTTCTGGCTGAGCACAGTGGGAACCAAATGCAGTACCGAATGCTGGGAGAACTATACAGGAACCAAATGAGATACTCCTTTGCCCCAATCCAATAAAGGCTTTCTTATGTTCTTAAGCAGGGTGGAATTGGCAGTTCTTTCAGTAATCATGCAGTCTGGGATATTGTGCAGGCTGTCATTCATAAAACAATATTTCAAAGCTCAGAATTAATAGAAGTAACATATAGTACCCCAAGTATGGCCACCAGAACTAATTTTTAGTTCAGATTTGACTGCCTTAGCCATTCTGGGAGTTGTAATTCAAAAGAAGTAATACATATTCCTAAACTCTGACCATATTAGTTAGTTAGTTAGTTAGTTAGTTAGTTAGTTAGTTAGTTAGTTAGTTAGTTAGTTAGTTAGTTAGTTAGTTAGTTAGTTCGTTCGTTCGTTCGTTCGTTCGTTCGTTCGTTCGTTCGTTCGGTCGGTCGGTCGGTCGGTCGGTCGGTCGGTCGGTCGGTCGGTCGGTCGGTCGGTCGTTGCCTGCCTGCCTGCCTGCCTGCCTGCCTGCCTGCCTGCCTGCCTGCCTGCCTGCCTGCCTGCCTGCCTACCTGTTTGCCTCCTTGCTTGCTTGATCGTTCATTTGTTTGTTCGTTCAGTTTGGCCCTGTGATGATGGTATCATGATGGCTCTATGTAAAGACTGACATTTCAGATAACATGAGAAAAGGAACAAGTGAATCTCTTCTACTGTATATTTTACAAACCAATAACAGATATAAACATATACTTGTCCTGATTGCTGTGGTTCAATTCAAACATTAAATTTAGCCTGGAGACAAAAACAGAGGTGGAGCCAAGACCACATAACTTCCTCAAAAACCCAGAACCAAAACCACTTTCTCATGGAGAATCCCTCCTGTCTTTGCTAACCAGATCAGTTCCAGTGGTGCAATTTATTTTCAAATCTCTCATGTTGCTGTTTTTCAATTAAAGCCATGGGGTTAAAATTTTAGCCAAATTATTTGCACACGAGCCAGTTGCAACATTACAAATCTGAAGGCAAGGTTGTTCCGTGCAGGGATTTGGTTTGGCTTGGTTTCATAAACATCCCACAAACCCAGCCAAGTTCTAGTAGTAGCGCCAACGTTAATACATATTCAGTGGCTGGCTTCAGCTGTTCCTAAAAAGGTGTGAGTAGAGAAGATCACTGTTCATCCCAGATTCTGCCTTTCACCTGGTATCAGCTTTACTCCATTTCCGCTTCCTCTCCTTTCTGCTCCATCTCTAATTTCTGTTTTTCCTGAAGCACCTGGAACTAGTTCTCAATATTCCATGCTATACAGATCACATTACAGAGTCTCATTTCAGACGTAGGAGTATCGTAAGCTGCCCCATGCCAGTTCAAAATATTTGTCCATCAAGCCAAGGGACTGAGAAAGATATAATTCTCACACCTCCTTGATGGCACAATCCCATCTCATCACCACTATGGTCCCTGCTGCCAAATTCGCTGCTGTATTGGCAGCAGGAGATTTGTGATTTCTCCTTCCAGACAAGGTGTGCACTCATCATCCTTTGTCCATGGTTTCCAGTCCATACCCTCCCCCCCAACCCTGCCTCCATGTTAAGAACATTCTTGTTCCTCTCCCAACTCCACTATTAGAAACATTACTTGTGTGGACTGCACTTCCTAGAATGACCACCACCAATCCCTAAATCCAGCATGGCATGGATCTCATCATGCTGACTGGGAGATTTCAGCAGATCTAGCAATCTAATTTTTTTCCAAGTTCTGGCTCCTCCCTCTCTGTTAAGTTACTCGCCTGACAGGCTATAGCCATTAGGGAGGATCTGTTGGGAGGGACCCTCTACAAAATATGTCAAGGGTTTCCCTGCATATTCATCTGTTTGACCTTTTTGCAAACATTGGGCTCTATACCAGTGGGTCCCCAGATGATCTTGGATTACAACTCCCATGCACACCTAGTGGTGCGGGTTTCTGGGAATTTTAGTGTAAGAATATCTGAGGACCCCAAAGCTAGCAACCACTGTTCTAGGGCAAGGACGGGAAGTGCAGCGTTGCAGATGTTGTTAAACTGCTGGTCCCAGCATTCTTCACTAATGGCTATGCTGTCTGAGAATGATGGGAATTATAGCCCAAAAACATCTAGGAGGCTACACTTTGCCCAACAAGGAAGGAATGTCCAGTTGCTTGCTAAGGGAGGGGCAGAACAATTTTAGATGGGCAGAAAAATAAGCTAAAGAACTAAACTTCTGTTCCAACTACAGAAAACATTAGAAATGTTTTTAAGAGCGAATTAAAAACTTGGCTCTTTAGGCAGGCCTTCCCTCCAGTTAATACTTGATTTTATTTTTATTATAATTTTCTGTTTTCCCATCTTGAGCATTACTTAGTATTACTATTCACTATTGTTTTGAATTGTTTTTAACTGTTTTAGCATACAATGTTTAATGGAACCCGCCCAGAGTAGACTTTGTCTAAAAGGGCGGGATAGAAATCAATCAATCAATCAATCAATCAATCAATCAATCAATCAATCAATCAATCAATCAATCAATCAATCAATCAATCAATCAATCAATCAATCAATCAAATAAATAAATAAATAAATAAATAAATAAATAAATAAATAAATAAATAAATAAATAAATAAATAAATAAATCTCACCAGTGGGTTGCAGCACAGAAAACCACCACTTCCTCACATTATTTCACCAGGGTTATGTTTGGATACTGTAAGAATGATGAAGCATCTAGCAGTATGTGTTGTCTCTATACATTAGCCTTGTTTCGTTTCCCCCTGTGTATAAGCCTGTATTGGAGAGGAGTGTGTATTGGGCTACAGAAGAGCAGCTTGTAGCTTTAAGATTTTTTTAATGTAATTAGAATTGATAGTTACTTTTCAAAAATTGTAATAACAATAGTAACTACCTGGGGCTTTGAACTAGAACTATAAATAATTTTTCTATAACCCTGCCTTTTATTCTTACCATCAATCATTGTTCTTACTGTTTTTGTAACAGGAAGCAGGAGACAAAATCCAGTGTGCTGCCAAAGCTACTTGAAAAAGTAGCAGAAGAAATGTTGACATTCACATTTCATGTCACACTATCTTACACAACTCTTCCTATATCCACCTTGCCCATCCCAGCATTCTTAAGGTGCACTCCAACACTCATCATCCATAGGCAACATAGCATGTGGATCATAATGTTTATAATCTAACACAATCAGAGGGCACCAGATTGAAAAAAGCAGTGTTTTTGTTTTTGGGGTACACACACACACACACACACACACACACACACACACACACACACACACACACACACACACACACACACACACACACACACACACACACACACACACACACACTTCTGAAATTCCCTAAACTGGAAAGCAAAAAACTCCTCTTTTGCACACTGTTTTCGCTGCAACTGGATGCTTCTTTATCAAAAGGGGAGGTTGAAAGATGATGTGTCCATGCAAACCGAAAGGATGAGCCAGATAGATTGCTCCCCCTCCTCCACCCAATCTTTCCTGCCATGCCATGTATTTTTTAGAAGAGCTGTTCGGGTGTTGATGATGATGACCTATTTCAGACATTCTTCAACAGCTGACACCTTCAGTTCATGGCTTGACAACTGATTGATTCGCTCTCCTTTGTGGAATAAGAATGGCTGACCTTTTCCCTCCCAGATTCCCTTCACAGGCTAGCCCAGGATCTTCATTCTTGGCCCGAAGCCATGGGAAAGCAAGGGTGCAGAGACACTTCGGAAGCCTGAGGCATGCATTGGCAGGGTAGCGGCCTGGGTGGGAGGACAGGGAGAACTCTGGAAATCATTTGGTGTTATATTGTACGCAGGTTTAATCTGGGAGAGGCATTTTATCTTGGAGGCAATTTCTCCTGCTATCTTCCATACTGATGCGTCTTCCTTAAGATTGCTCTGAAACTCTGGGTCGCTAGGAGGGCTTTCGAAAGCATTACCCACTGGGGTCAAGTTCCAAAAGAAATCCATCTTGTTCATGGCCTGGATACTCCTTCACACAAGTCATTATTAGTGAAGTGTGAAGAATATATTACAGCTCCTGTTATAGGTTTGACTGAGTTTCTCACATGCTCTCTCTTGTCAAAGGATCAGACACCAACCGAATGGCTGCTGCAAAATAGGAGGGGGTGAGGCAAGGCCAGAACCAGATTAATGGTGGTGCAGTTTCCAAGCACTGTTGTGTGGCAGAATTGTGCAGAGGCAATGGTTTGTAAGGGCTGCCTTTTATCACTCCAATAATAGGTACCTGTTGGACCAACCTCCAGTTAAATATACATAAGGTGGTCTGCTCAAGGTGCCCTAGGATAGCCCTCTGGCAGGACATGAACCGAGAGTGCCACCATATTCGCAACAGGAAGCAAGCTAGTGTGGGCTGCTTTGGACGAGACAGTTCACACCTGTGCGATCTCTTAATAATTTAATTTTTAATTTTTTTAATTTAATAATTTATTGTCATTGTAAGTATATACACAGTATATCCATACAACGAAATTCACAGACACCCAGAGACCAGACATATGCACACACATAAAATTCCCCAAACACTCCCCACCCACTAAAAAATCCCCCACTAAAAATACAAACATCTACACCGCAGGCCAAGTAACACAGTCCAACTAATTATTCACTATTGGTGGTCTTTAAGCTCATTATTAATTGCAATTATAGCTCTGGGATAAAAACTTTTCAGAAAACGTGTGGTCCGAGTCTTAATTGTTCTGTATCTTCTGCCAGACTGCAACAGTTCAAAAAAGTTATAAGCAGGATGTGAAGAGTCTCTCAGGATGCTGTGTGACTTCCTCAGACAGCCGGATGTGAAGATGTCATCCAGGGTTGGTAGCTGGAGCCCGATGATATTCTGGGCAATCTTAATGGTTCTCTGTAGAGCTTTTTTGTCCGCTACAGAGCTACTCCCAAACCATGCCAGAATGCCATAGGTTAGGACACTCTCAATGGTGCTACGATAGTATGACAGAAGTAAATGCTGAAATAAAGTTAACTTGCTGAGCATTCTCAGGAATGATACGACAGTGCATTCTCAGCCTCTTCTGTGCCTTCTTCATTAGCATGTTGGCATTTATAGTCCATGAGAGGTCCACTGAGATGTAAGTACCCAGAAATTTAAAACTACCAACTCTCTCCACTTCCTCACCATTTATGTACAGTGGTAAATGTACATTTCTCTTCCTCCTAAAATCAATTATGAGTTCTTTAGCTTTTTTTTGATGTTAACTGTGAGATGATTTTCTTTACACCAAAGTATCAACCTTTGTACTTCCTTTCTATAAGCAGACTCATTGTTCTCATTTATGAGCCCTGCCACTGTCGTATCATCCGCAAATTTAATAATTGCATTGGTGTTATACAGTGGGGTGCAATCATGTGTGTACAGGGAATAGAGGAAGGGACTTAGCACACAGCCCTGGGGAGCTCCTGTACTTAGTACCAGGGTAGAAGAATGGTGAGATCCCATCCTTACTGACTGTGGCCTATCTGTCAGAAAATCCTTTATCCACATGCAGATCTCCTGAGGTAATCCCAGGTTGATCATTTTAAAAAACAACCTATTTGGTAGAATGGTATTAAAAGCAGAGCTATAATCCACAAACAACAGCCTTGCATAAGTTCCCTGTTGTTCTAAGTGGCCAAGGCCACCATTGACTGCAGCTGGTTTCTTGACCAGCCCTTTAAGGAAAGGCAAAAAAAACATTTTAAAATAATAATAATAATAATTGATGCAGCGCATCAGCGATATTCCATTGTTTAAAAAAGAACTCAGTTCCCCTGTCTTTCTGCCGAGAGCAGAGGAAATCATTAATTTGCCAATATTCTCAATTGGCTCACTTATTAAACCACTTCGTGATATTGACAAATTCAAACTGGAAGGTTTGCTTTGGATTGTTTCCAGTGATCAGATGTGCTGGAACCAATCCAAGCCAGAGCTATCCTACTTGCACCAAAAAAGTAGAAATCCCTGTCAGGGGCTCAGACAGGATGACAATGGTGTGCTGTTTGTTCTACTGCTGGGACAGGCTATTCATACCTGAGAGGTCCAATCCATACCTGAGTGTGTGATCACTGGAACCAATCCAAAGCAAGCCTTCTAGCTTGAATTTGCCAACATCATGACGTGGCTTAATAAGCGAGCCACTTGAGGATATTGGCAAATAAATCAATTCCTCTGCTTCTCCTCAGGCAGGAGAAATTTGGGGAGAGGGGGGAATTAAGACTGTTTAATGGACTATTGATGATGCACTGCATCAGTTGAAGACTTGGTTCTTCAGGCAGGCCTTCCCCCTTTCCATTTCTTAATTTCCTAAGTCTTACCATCTCAGTCTTTGCTTATCTCTATGCTCTCCGATAATGTTTTAAATTTTGTTTTATATTTGGAATGTAAGTTGCCCAGAGTAGATTCCTCGAATCTAGATGGGTGGGGTAAAAGCCAAGAAAAATAAATAAATAAATAAATAATCATAATCATAATCATAATCATAATCATAATAGTGATCAGTTATTTTAAAAAATATATTATTTTTTCTTTGTCTTCCTTTAAAGGACCAGCCAACAAACTGCCCACAGTTGAATCCATAAATGGTTGTTTCAGGCAGTACCTGAAGCGGACCTTTAAGAGAAGTCAAAGATAGGCTGCATGAGAAATTTCCATGTGAACCCTCAGGCTTGGTTAGACAAACCATTCCACACTAGCTCACTACTTCCTGCTAATGTTGCCACAGGTAGAAAGGTATGGAAAGGGCCACTCTGGGAGGGGGCTGGTTCGCTCCAACAAGCCAATTGCTGTCTTTAAGAATGAATCAGTCCATTCCTGCAGCATACCAAACAGTGGGCTTAAATGCCCCTGTGGTCAGTCTCACAGTCTATTTGACCCTACCATTGCTCATAAGGCTCTACTTCCTTATACATTTGTACAGTGGTGCCTCGCAAGACAAATGCCTTGCAGGACAAAAAAAACTCACAAGATGAATGGGGTTTTGGCAATGGGGTTGATGACTCGCAAGACGAATGTTCCTACAGCCATGCTTCACAAGACGAATGTTTTCCGTTTTTTGCTCCTACCTCATGTTTGCTGATTTTTAAATGTTTTTCTATGATGTTTAAAAAGTTAAAGTTTTTTGACTGAAATTTTTGAAATCATCTGCACAATATGTATGGCTTTAAAGAGCATTTAATAAACCCTTTGTAAACCAAATTTGTTCTGACTTTTTTTGCCCATAGGAACACATTAATTAGATTTCGATGCATTCCTATGGGAAAATGCATTTTACAAGACAAATTTTTCGCAAGACAACATTAACCGCGGAATGAATTAAATTGCTCTTGTGAGGCACCACCGTATTGTGAGAGCCAAGTGAGAAATTTCATTCGAAGGCAAAATGGAGCCACAAGATTCAAACATTTGGCTTCTGAGTCCTAATCAAGTTATGCTGAACTCTAAAATTAGAATACAGGGATTGTGTTTAATACAAAGAGCTCGCTGGCTAGCCCAGTGGGTTGGGTACCTGGTTGTAGAGTCACAGGTTGGGAGTTTGGGTCCCCAATGTTTCTCTTGGGAGAAGAGCCAGCCTGGTGAGGCTTGGGCAAGCTGCCCAGTCCCAGAGTACCCCCCCCCCAGGTGTTTTGTGTGCATGCTAGCACCATCAAGTAAATTCTCACTTATGGCAACGCTTTTCAAGGTTTTCTAGAGTAGAGAACACTCAGAAGTGGTTTGCCATTCCCTTCTTCTGGGGGCACCCTGGGACTGTGCAGCTTGCCCAAGGCCACACAGGCTGGCTCTTCTCCCAGGAGGCACAAGGGGAAATTGAACTCCCAAACTCTGACTCTGCAGCCGGATACCTCACGGAACTACCTGGCCAGTTTCCTCAAAAGTTGTTGTTGTTTAGTCATTAAGTCATGTCCGACTCTTTGTGACCTCATGGACCAGAGCACGCCAGGCCCTCCTGTCTTCCATTGCCTCCCGGAGTTGTGTCAAATTCATGTTGGTTGCTTCGGTGACACTGTCCAACCATCTCGTCCTCTGTCGTCCCCTTCTCCTTCTGCCTTCACACTTTCCCAACAACAGGGTCTTTTCCAGGGAGTCTTCTAGGAAGTAGGGAATGGTATATCACTTCTGAGTATTCCATACCTAGGAAACTATAGAACGGTTCACCATAAGTCAGAATCAATTTGATGCAATGAAGCCATTACTATTGATGAATATGAGTGGGCTGTAATGCATTTAAATCTTGCTTAAGGGTTTCCTGGGGACATTTGGTTGATCAGGGTGAGAACTGAAATCTGGGATTAGATAAGATTTTTGATATAATCCTATAGGGTTTTTCTTATCATCATAAGGCTGATTTTAAGTTATACATTTAGCGTCACACCTTGTTCGGTCCAACAACATGCCAGCAACCATGGTTGCCCATCGGAAGACTGCTGGTTTCCCTCTGGGACAAACATTCATCAGATCAGTAGCTGAGCCCGCATGCAGTGAGATCAGCTGCAAATATTGTCTCATGCATGGAAGATAAATTTCACTGTCATCTACAAATCACATACAGTGTATAAAATATGAGCAAGGGAACCTTTGGGCCAGGGTCTGCCTGCAAATGAATATGAATATCACAGGCCGTTTGGATTTGCCTCCGCTATAGGGCCTTGAACACATAACTGAAATGCATTCAAAGTTAACCTTTGGCACACTTGAAATAGCTGCAAGAGGCCAGATCAGGAAATGGCCTGAGTACAGCCTCTTTCTTATCCATTTGCGCCACCTAGTGCATATGTGAACAGAATGCAACCTTTGTCCCACATTTGGCAACTTGCGGACCATACTTGTTTATAGGACATGTGTGTGCTGCAGAGATTTCTTGTTCTCTATTTTAGAACAAACGGGAAAGTAAAGTAAAAGGCTATTGCAAAATTGGACAGAAAATAAAAGGGCGTATCAAAATCTTCTCAGTTCAGAAAAAAATGGATCAAAGAGAAAAATTCCCTGAATAAGAAGTCACAGACTTAACACCCATTGATTTATTGTGAACGAGAACAATCCATTTCCATTTAGGATTTAAAGAACACCAAGAATGTTACTTTTATTATTGTTAAAATAGTTTGTTGTTGTCATGTGCTGTTGTGTCACTTCCATCATATGGCGACCCAATAAATGAGTGATCTCCAAAATGTCCTGTCCTCAACAGCTCTGCTCAGCTATTGTAGACTCAAGCCTTGGCAGACACAGTGACTACAGAAAACAGAAGGACAAGTTTCTGTCTAGTATACACACAAATCTATTACTGCTAAATGGGCTTCTGCTATCACACACACACACACACACACATTATATATACAGCATATACTGTATATGGTTGACATATATGTGTGTGTATGATAACAGAAGTCCATCTAGCAGTGATTACAATAGCAAAGCCCTGCAAGGACAGCCATGTTTCTGCAGAGGAATATATGAGGTGCCGGGCACCATCAACACGAGCCCTTTAGAATAAATGTGTGCTTCTGTATTAAAGTGTCACTGTCACTCTCTAAGATGGAGCTCGGGACCATTCCTTTTTTGGACTACAACGCCCTCATTCCCTAGCTAGCCTGGCCGGTGATTTACAGCTGCATGGACCTCTGGCAAAAGTATTACTGCACATGGCTGCTTCGAAACCCTAAAAGCTCTGTGATAAACTAGGAGATGCCACGGGGCTGTTGTCTTCTTTAACACCTACTCAAAAGCCACATTTTGTCCTGTGAAGGTCACTCAGATGCAAACTGCTATGATATGCTGCCATCTAGTGAAGAAGAATTTGGACTGTGGGAGATTTTTCTCCTAGTTCTTATCCTCCACTGCCGTCCCATAACAAACAAATTTCCCCCAACAAAAAAAACTTGCTTTTAGGAACTCCCCTATGATGTTTGGTCTTTCTAGCCCAGGATTCTTAGCTCTGGAGTGTCCGAGGCTGTTTGGGATTTTAGATAGGAATTTTCCTTCGGCCTGCCTGCATGTGTCTATAATATTCCCCGGATGGTGTCCTGTTCAAGTACAAACTAGGTCCGATCTTGTTTAGCTATTATAATCAAATGAGATCAGGGTGATGTGGCGGAAATGGAAACTAAAAGTGGGTATCCAAGTGCTTTTATAAACACACAGGCTAGCTTTTATTTTTATTGTTTTTATTTTTATTTTTTATTATTACTGGCTGCCTGAAACCTACCCTCAATGAAAAAGGCCTTTATTGGATGCCATTGCCCTCCCAAAAGTACAATGAGAAGCACTAACAAGTAATGAACAAAGTAAAGTAATACAGCACCAATGCCATTCACTTCATGGAAACCAACTCCCTATATACCATGGCTAAAATCAAGGAAAGGTTTTCTGTATACTGTACGTCTCAGGCTCTAAATATTCAGCCAGAAGAGGCTGGGCTAAACCTATGGAGGACAAAAACAACACACCTTGCCAAGTGGATGAAGGCTGAATAATAATAATAATAATAATAATAATAATAATAATAATAATAATAATAATAATAATAATAATAATAATAATAATAATAATAATAATAATAATAATTTATTGTCATTGTAAGTATATACACAGTATACCCATACAACGAAATTCACAGACACCCAGAGACAAGACAAATGCACACACATAACATTCCCCAAACACTCCCCACCCACTAGAAGTCCCCCACTAAAAATACAAACATCTACACCTCAGGTATTTATTTTAAAATTTATTTTAAAAATAAATTAAAATTAAATTAAAATTTAAAAAAATAAAAAAATTTAAAACAAGGGTCTCCCAACAAGACAAGACTCCAGCTGGACCGTCTGGAAGTCACTTAATAGACCCTGAAGTGAAGCCGGACGATTGAAAAGCAATCAAGTAAAATGGGTCTACCTGGACACAGGATAAATGTTTTGTGGCTGTGGAGAAATTCAACCAATGCAGCACTTATGTGCATGTAATTTATGCCCCACCATAATGTACAAAAGAAGATCTAGCAAATGGCCAAGGTAATCCTATTGAAGTAACCGGCTTCTGATCAAAACAGTCTAGTCATCTTAAAATTTTAATGTGTTTATAATTTTACCTATATTTCATAGGAATCCATAAATTTAAATTGTGCAAAACTCTGATATGAATAAATACTATAAATGTTTTTTACAATTTATTATTATTATTATTTTGCTAGTTCTGGGCTTTTTCAGGTGTAGCTCCCAATGGGAGCTTTCAGCAAAAAAAATTGACCTCCAGGTCCCACTCAAGTTGCCACCTGGTCACCGTAGTGTAACTAGGCCTTTATCTAAACCTATAACCCCTTCAGCAGGAACTACAGCGCATGCTTCCATCCCATTCTGAATACCCTCCCCTACCTTTTTTTAAATTTTCCTTATATTTAAATTATAGACTTGCACATGTACAGACACACACTTGTCCTCCTGTATCCTGTAAGTCACTGTATCCACCAACAGTGGCATCATCATCATCATCATCCTCACAACCACAACAGCAATAATGACACTGATGACAACAGCAATGCAGTCATTTAAAAAAAACTGAATTAAAATGAATGCAGAAATTAAACTGATCGAAAAAAATTTACCCAAAAAAATTGCCTTGCCTTTGGTCTCAAACACTGAAAGAAGTGAAAATGGCATTGTTGATTTGCCAATGGATATAAATCTACATCTTTTGAAAAATCTCCAGTTTTTTCCAGCAAGGGTGAGATAATTTACTTTTCAAAGTAAGTAATCAGTAACTCATCCATCTCTGGTTTCTGGTCCTTGTGCCATCTCAGAGGTAGATGCAGTAGATTTTCACTGACTCAAGTAGGTTTCCAGTGGAACTTCAGTTCCTGAAGTAATTTCAGTTAACTCCAGTTACATCCCCCTTCCTCATAAATCATACAAAAATAGAAAAATAAATAAAAATTACAGAATAAATAAAGCAAAAAAGCAGAAAGTACCTGAAGATGTTTAGTCTCAATAATTTATATAGAGTGCAGGATCCAGCTTTCTTGGCAATGAACATGGATTTCCACAAGGGCAGATTTTTTTCCAGCCATTCACTCACTCACTCACTCATTTAAGGGTGCATAGGAAATATACAATTCTCAGCACAACTGGAAGTCTTGGTTTGAAGTGCATTATATTTGAAAGGAAAATAATAAAATGCATGCCTGTGACTAGGTACATGCCTAGGTAGATGCCCCTGATTATGAAGTGTTTTTAAACTAAGTGGGGAGTAGTGTGATAATGAGCAGCATGGCCCTAGTGGGTCCAGGTATTGATATGGGGGCAGTGTGCCGGTGCCCTCCTCACCTCATCCTCTCAAGGTGGTCATCCTCCCCTCACTCGCCAAAGACGTCAACCCTGAGCCACTTCACTGAGCAGAAATCTATTTCTCCAGGACAGTTCTCCTCCAGGGATAAGCCACTTGAAGGATCACAATGTGTATAATGAGAGATTTCTGCATACTCAGGTCCAGTGCAGCTTAGAAGTTACAGCAGGGGTGGCAAAGTCCAGCTCTCCCAGCAGATCCAGTCATCATAGCCAGGGATGAGGAATGCTGGGGGAAGAGACAGTCCAACAACATCTGGAGGCCCCCTCTTTCTCCTTCTCAGGAGAGTGTCAAGCTGACAGGAATGGGGACTTGAGTCATGAAACTCACTGTCAAGTCAGACTTAAGTCACACCAGCGACACAACTTGGACTTGACTTGGGGATGTTGTGGGTTTTTTTTTAATGACTCAGATTCAAGTCATGACTCAGAAGCCACCGACCCCTCACTTTTTTTCTGGAGAAAAAAAGCTTGTTTTTAATAGGGACTTGGACTTGGGACTTGCTACCAAAGACTCAGACTTGGGCTTGGGACTCAGACATAAGGATTTACCAACAGCCCTGCAAATTGGGACTTCAGTTGGATAGAGAAAAAGCAGGCAATACTGTAAGCGTAGCTAATTTTAATCAACATCCAGTGTACAAATCACAACCATCTTTTCGCTACTCCAATCCCTACAACTGGGCTTTGAATATCTCTAATGAGAACCCTGTTGCTGTTGTCATTGTCATCGTTGCCATCATCTTAGAACTGCAGAGCTGGAATCAATCCGATAGACTATCGAGTCCAGGTCCTATCAAGGAGGCACAGTGGGGAATCGAACTCCCAACTTATGGCTCTGCAGCCAAAGCCACTGAGCTATCCAGCAGTTCATTTAAAAAAAGAAACAGTTCATTAAAAAAAACATGATTTTTTTTTATTTTAGCTAGCAGCAATGTCAAATGATGGGGCTGCCCAGGCACATTAATTAATGTTGCTGTTGTTAATTATTTACACAATGTCATAGGTGTGCATAGCAATACATCATTGCGACAGGTTCCTACCCGCAGGATTTTCCATTCTAATCTGGATGGACACACTACAAGCAATTATAGGATGAGAAGGGGAATGGGGACTGCTTAGTTGACTCCATCCCATTGATGTGGCTGGAGGGATATGTTTCTTCCTCTGGGTAACCAATGTTATTGGCTGACCCTCTTCTAGTTGGAGTACAGGACCACTAGGTCTCTCTCTCTCTCAAATAGATGTTGAGAATAGTCTCTTATGTGTGTGCCTTAAATCAGGTTCTCCCTAAGTGGAGTACTCCAGGATTTCTGTATGAAAAAATTAGATGGAAACCACGAGAAAGATTCCAGGTTTATGGTTTTTCTGAAACACTTG
Organism: Pogona vitticeps; assembly: GCF_051106095.1. Classification (NCBI taxonomy): domain Eukaryota; kingdom Metazoa; phylum Chordata; class Lepidosauria; order Squamata; family Agamidae; genus Pogona; species Pogona vitticeps. The sequence goes on from NC_135783.1 coordinate 34,211,506, forward strand.
GTTCTCTAAAGGGCATCACAGTGTGTGGCACAAAATAGAGGCTAGCAATTCACCCGTACAACAGACATGCCGAATAAGACTTCATGGTTTTCCCATTATGGGGCATCACTCTAGTCAGGATGGAAGTACCACTGATCAGCAGACAAGCTCATCTGCAATTGAAGGTACAGCAGGCAAAGGGCAGTTCAAGGTCTGCAGGTGGTCCCATGGTCCCATCAGATTTCTCTACCCTCACAGCCAAAAAAAAAAAAAAACAACACCCAGCAGCTATTCATCTTTTAAATACAGTAGATACAGTTCCCCCTCTTCCTCCTAGAAAAACAACAACCCAGGAATGGACATGGGCTATTTTGGGGTGGTTGGTAGCTCTGTGTTGCCCGCAGAAAATGCTAGGGGTAGAACCTTGACACCAGACCTGTCAAAATTGCCCACTCTTGAAGTACGGTCCCTTCGGCATAGAGTTACACTCTCACTGAAGGTCAGATCCTCCACTTATGGGTGCTTCCAAACCCAGCATTGCTCCTGCAGGGGTGATTTTCCCAAACTTTGGCTGGTGTTGGTTTTTTGTGGAGAGGGAACATGGTTGATCACAACATGAAAGGTTGCTGGTTCAATGCTCAGCAACTCCAGGCAGGGCTGGAAAGACTTTGGATTTGAAACCCAGGAAAGATGCTGCCAGTTAGAGTCAACACAGATGGATCCGGGATCTGACTCAGTAAAAGGCAACTTCCTATCTTTCTGTGTTTTACATTCCTCCCTGGAAATTATTAATCTAGCCCAAATGTAGTTCTATAGATGTTGATCCAGATATTAACTGGAAGTAAGCCCAGTTAAGCTCAATGAAGCTTATGTCTAAGTAGACATTTAGACCAGTGGTTCTTAACCTTGGTTACCCAAGTGCTTTTGGACTGCAGCTCCCAGGAGCCTTCACCACCAGTTGTGCTGGCTGGGGTTTCTGGGAGTTGCAGTTCAAAAACACCTGAGTAACCCAATGTTAAGAACCACTGATTTAGTCTACAGAGACACACTCTCTGTGGGGCTACTCTTGAGCAGCGTTTGGAAACTGCAAGTAGTGCAAAAGGCTGCAACCAGCTTGCTTTCTGATGCACTGTTTGCACAGCTCATGTTGCACAGCTCCTGTTCCAATTGCATTGGCTTCCAACTTGTTTACCAGCCTAGATCAAAGTGTTCATTCTTACTTATAAAGTTTTAAGCAGTCTGGGGCCAGGATATATGAAGGAATTTCTCCTGCTCAATGAACCTGGACAGGAGGTTTTGATATGTATCCCACCATCTTGAGATTCTCATCTGTATTAACCAGGTCTGATGGATTGATACTATAAAGCATTTCAGGATAACTGTGCTCCACTTAGCAGGACAAGGCTTCATTTTAAAAACTTTTAATTTGTACTTTGTATTAAAACATACAAGTTATTAAACATTTAGGAGAGAATTTTAAAAATGAGATAGAAATAATTATAAAAATATAGACTTAGTTAGATCCCAAACTTCTACTTTAAACAGTTAGAATCTAATAAAGCATATATTTCCAGATGTCTGTATGTGATTCAGGAGATGTTGCACTGCACTGTACTTAATGTGCTCAAAAAATAGGAATCAGGTTTGGAAAAATTCATTAACAGGTTTTCTTGACCTTAGAGCCCAATCCTGCATCGTTAATTTGTCCATTAATGCTTGGTGCCAGACTGCGCCCTTGTAAACTGCTTCTTAACTTTCTAATTACAGGCAATTAACACTCTGGCTGCTAAGCAGAGATGTATTTTTTTAAAAAAAAATTGAGTAGCTTTAGAGCCAATGAAAAATGACAATAAAGCCTATGCAGGTGGGAGTTCCACAGTCTGATGTGTTATAATTTCTATTTCTTTAAAGATGTCCTTGCAAAAGAGTAGAACTGATGGACAATACCACCATATTTGCACACAGGATCCACACTGAGGCTCCATTTATGCTAAGACAAGGTTGATGTATATGTTGAAAATACTGTAATTATGCCAATTTGTAGCATGGAATGAGTAACTGGGTAGAAGCAGGAGTATAGCAGGCACTTAAGGAAGTGTGATGATAGGGCAAGAGCTGCTGCACCTGGGATAGTTCCATGAGTACGAGATATTACCTCAAGAACCTTTAGGGCCAATATCTACTAAAAGCCTCCCCTTATGACAGTGATCCCCAACCTTGAGTCTCCAGATGTTCTTGGACTAAAACTCCCAGAAGCCTTCACCACTAGCTGTGCTGGCCAGGATTTCTGGAAGTTGGAGTCGCAGAATATCTGAGGACCCAAAATAGGGAACCACTACATTAGGCTAAAGGAATTTTAAAAAGTGAAATGCTAACATGGAACCATGTGTTGTGCGATGCCATGGATTTGCTCCACACAGTGGTTTGTTTGTTTTTCCACATCCTTCAGTGGACAGCAGGCAGCATCACACTGTTGACAGACTGATAGAATTGGAAGGAATCCAGGATCTTCATTGCTTCTGCCTTGAGAGAAAAGCCAAATCCATCTTTTTTTCCTGAAAAAGGTCTGCCTCCTCCCAAAAATCCTTTTTAAACTGTTTCCCAGACAGATGTGGGAACTTCAGGACCTTTCAGGTAGATACTTCCATCTGAATCAAATGTAAGAGTTTAGGGCAAAGACTGGGTACATGTAGCCAACAAGATGTTTTGGATTTCAGCTCTTCAAATATCTTACCATGGGTCATGCTGGCAGAGACTTCTGAAATCTGTAGTCCCTAATATGTAGCGAGCCAGACATTAGGGGTTCTGCTTTAGGAACCAAGGGACATAACACCCTACTTGGAGCACCTACTTGGATTATAAATGGAACAGAATATGAGGTTCTTTCCTGTTGATTTACATTACAGTAAGTATGTATGTCACAACGTTAATGCAGTCTTTCCTTCTTTCCTCTCTAAGGTATATGTTTGCAGCACTACTCTGTTGTGTTTAACCTTCTGAAGTTTTAGCCATCATTGCATACTTTTCACTGTTGTCATTAGTAACTCCATGTATTGATTCTAACGTGGTTTGGATTAGGTCCTTAATAAACCATTGCTAGAAAATAGGCATCCTTTTTTTTTCTTTCCTTTCCTTTTTAAAAAATTTTACTGTCTAGCTATTTCCCTGGCATTCCTGCCAATTTTTCTGAAAACTGGGACAAGATTTACAGATGCAGCCTAATATAAAGGAACTGGGCAGTGTGCTTTGACTACATTGTTCGGTAGCTATGGGAACTACAGAACACTCCACTGTTTTCAACCGGAGCAAGTATGTTCTCCGGGAGAGACAGGGTTGATTCCCAGTCAAGTATGTGGTCTGTCTCAGCCCTTCCAGTCGCACCTTCCTGTTTAGTGTGTGCGCCTGAGAATGTTCAAGCTTCTTCTCCAAGCTCGAAGGGAACAGTGCCAGGCCAAGATATTTTACTGTCTAACCTAGAATCCAAATGGCAACTTCTCCTTCACTAAATCCTTTGAACAACTGAAAACTGACTTCTCCTAACCCGTCACATTTTCTAGCCAACATGGTCAATGGAGATAATGGAGTCTGTAGTCCAGTTTATCAGCACAGACCCAGATTAGGGCTGATTATAACCTCTTTTCTTTGACATTCATATATTTCAAAGTAATATAGATTCCTTCTGGGTAGAACATTTCTGAGGTGTGCTTGAGCTCGTGAGGCTGATAAAGTCAAATCACCAACCCACAACCCTCCCAATGTGCTTGAGGTATTTCACACAGCTCCCACCAAAATTGTTCCTGCCTGTCAAGACCAATTGTGCAAACAGTTTACATAATTGCATAAATTGCTTTTGCTTCCCGTTGAGGGTATGTGAGGCGAACGTTGAAAGGATGCAGGGACAGGGCACTGTTGGTGGATGGATTCTCTGATAGGGTCATGTCATTAAAATAATAAACATATTTATTTGTTGACGTTGGGTTGTCTAGTTTGGTGATTGTGCTGTTGCACCTATCCGCAAGTTTGAAAACAAAAGTATGAGAATATGATTCAACAATGTTTCCTTGTTGACGTTTGTGCTCCTGGTAAGTTGAAACAAAATGTTGGGTTTATTTATGATCATATACAGTATTCTGGAATTTTGCATATGAGTTTGATAATTTAAATTTAGGCTTGGTTTGTTGTTGTTTTTTTAAACCAGCCCAGCTAGTATTCGGGCATTTTGGGCAGCGGCTGCAGGATTGACATCTCCCAAAGGATGCAGCCTCTTTTTTTCCTTTTTTTCGCCCGCAGTCCAAACCTCCCTCCAAACACATATATTATTTTAAAGTTAAAACAAACAACAAATATATCCTCTGGCAGACCTTCAGTTGAAAGATTTCTCTATGTTAAAGAGGACATGTCAACACTAGGGTTGATTTTTTTTTTAATTTTCTGGACTACAAATACCATAACGTTCCATTCTACCCTACTTTAAAGACACCTTACAGTTACCTAATGCGATGCACTTGGAAGAAAGGGTTTGAGGCTTAGCTAGGCCTAGCTTCTTGTTGCTGCCCCAGTGTTACCTGGGAGCTTTCTTTCTGAGCAGGAAGTCAGAAAGGGTGAAACTAGGCCTAGTGAGACCTCACAATCTTCCAGGTAAGGCCTCTTTTCCAGGTGGATCAGATTTCGGTGTTTGTAAGGTAGATAGAACTCTCAGACTGGAGAGTCCATTAATAATAATAATAATAATAATAATAATAATAATAATAATAATAATAATAATAATAATAATAATAATAATAATAATAATAATAATAATAATAATAATAATAATAATAATAATAATAATAATAATAATAATAATAATAAACCCTCTGTAGTTATTACCCTATTGAACTACAGTATTTGGATTCTGCTTCTCTTAGGGCTTTCCTTTCTAAATTGTAGACGTATTTCCAAAAATTGGGATGTACCTTTGCATAAACACACACCTCTGCCAAAATCTCTCATCTGTCCCCAGCTTCTATAAATAGTGGCAACAAAGTACAGTGGGATAATAATGAATGGTAGGAGGAACAGGCAGGTGATTTAGAGGAGAAGGAGGGATAGCCTGACATGCATCACCTCAAAGTGACAGCTAGCAAGGCCACAAAGGATTCTTCCATCTTTTCCTGCATCTCTCCAATCCAATCAAGGTTGCCACCCCACACAAAGGAGGCTGTTTTCTGCTGTTAACATCCTTGTGTAGATAGTGATGAAGACCACCATCACCATCTCCACCAGCAAGGAAGAAAGGGGGCACTAGCACTAACATGCTTTTCCTTGCTCCCTTCCCTGTGTGTAGAATTTATATGTGAAGAGAAAACCCTGAGACTCTAGCTGGCACCCTAAGACCAGGCAATGTTCGGTGAAGGAGAGATTAGGCTCTGTTCACCATTGGCTGCTGTGCCTTCCACCCACTCACCATAATGGGCACTAGCCAGCCCCATAACATGCCATGATTACCCTTTGGCACTACATGATATTTCAAGAGAAAGAGGAGTTAAAATATTACTTTCCCTTTTCCACATCCCAGACCCACTCCATATACCCCACACCATATAGTAAGAGACAATGTAGTTCAGGATTAGAAGCCAGTCCTGAACTCAAGTCCTCAATCACTGAAAAGTAGGATGTTCTGAAATAAATGGGTGTGCCTGAGCACTTGATTGTCCTGATACATAACTTGGGCAGAGTATGGAGAGACAGAATGGTTTCCTACTGCGAAAAGTGTCAGACAAGGGTGAATTTTATCCCCTTATCTATTCAATCTGTACATTAGAGATGGGGACAAAGCGCCAAAATGGCGTTTCATCTTGCTTCAGGGGTCGTCAAACTTGATGACCCATGAACCACGAATTGTGCCCCTAGTGACCCGAGGAACAATTAATCAATTCATCATTCATTAGGTCATTTTACAAAAATATTTGTTTGTTTGTTTGTTTGTTTGTTGCTTTCCCTCCTCTAGCTATGCCCCAGGGCATAGCAAGAGGAGGTAATGCAGGGATCAAAGCGATCACGCAGCCACAGTGAGATTGCTTTGATCCCTTCCCCCCTCCTCTTGCTAAACCCTGTGGGACATAGAAAGAGGAGGGAAAGCAGGGATTAAAGCCATCCCAAAGCTGCAGCCATGGCAGGATTGCTTTGATCCCTTTCCCTTTCCTCTTGCTAAGCCCCACGGTACTTAGCAAGAAGGGGGAAAGAAGCAATCCTTCAGTGCTTATATCCCTTTCCCCCTCCACTTGCTAAGCCCCACAGGGCTTAACAAGAAGGGGGAAAGCAGGGATCAAAGTGATATTGCAGCAGCTGGGGGATCCCTTTGATCCCTCTTTGATCCCTTCCCTCCTCTTTTTATGCCACGCAGGCATAGGAAGAGGAGGAAAGGGAAACTAAGCCATCCCCCAGCCCCGGGGTGGGATTCCCTTGGGCAGGCTTTAGGAAGCCACCTGAAAATGCCAAAGAAGGGCTGCATGCTGAGAAGACAAAAATCATGACTACAAAAGATCTACACAACCTTAGCATTGACAATGAAGAAAATGAAATAGAGATATTTTTTAATACCTTGGTTCTATCGTCAGTCCAAATGGAGACTGCACCAAAGAAATCAAAAGATTGAAACTATGAAGGGCAGCATTGAAGGAATTAGAAAATACCATCAAGCATAAGAATGTGTCACTGGAGACCAAAACCAAGATAATCCACACACATATTTCCGAACACCATGTACGATTGTGAAAGTTGGCAGTAAAGAAAACTGAGAGGAAGAATATTGATTCGTTAGGAATACAGTTCTGGAGGAGAGCTTTGCAGATACCCTGGACTGCCAGAAAGTCAAACAAGTGGGTCCTAGATGAGATAAAGCCTGGAATAGTTCTGGGGGGCAAAAAAAATGTTGAAACTACAGCTCTCTTTCTTTGAGCACATAATGAGAACACAGGATTCTCTGGAAAACAGAATAATGCCAGGAAAAGTTGACGGAAAAGGAAAAAAGGATGACCAAATATGAGATGGATTGATTCCCTAAAAGAAGCCACAGGCTAGAGTTTGCAAGAGCTGAGCAGGGCTGTTGAGGACAGAACATTTTGAAGATCACTCATTCATAGAGTCACTACAAGTCAAAAGCAACGTGACAGCATATAATACCAACGTATTTTGCATTTTCCTATAAGTAGCCCATCAAGGGGAAATCTGATACATTATTATGTGAAATTCTTTTGTGAATATTTGTGCTTTGGACAATTGTTCCACATCCCAGAGGCACCCCATATAACTCACATCATATAGCAACCATATGGTGATGTCTTTATAAGAATAAATCACTATAGAAGCCTTACAGTGATTTTTCATTGCCTGGAAATATTTTCCCTTAAAAACCAATTACGACAACTGACCCAGTGTCAAATTTTGGAATACCCATAATTGTATATTTTTCATGAAAAGGACTGTAAAGACATGAAGTGACTGAATAAGATAAGTGTTTACAAAATGACACCTTGTGCTTATGCTATAAATGACTGTAATGCATACTCACAGTGCTCAGAGGTCAAGGAATATGCCAATTTCAACAAACCTGCATTTTTGGTCATGCTTCTAAGGGAGATGCATACTGATTTGGGCCTTTGAAGAGCTCTTGCAGAAATGTAAAGAAGCTATTTTAACAACTGAAAACTGTTTACAATGCAATGCAGATGTGAGAACATGTGGCTGAAAGGTGTGCTCTTGGAGGGAAATGAATACCTAAAGCAGGCAGGAGAATTTTTAGCAGACCACCTTGGTGTTTAACTCTGAGACAGACAGCAGTTTTTTGACATGTATTCCATAATTTATGTACAATGGTAAGACAGAACTTGGAAATTTGGGGTGTTGGGCATGTTGGGTTTTTTTAAAAGAACTCATTGTGTTTCTCATTTTAATGCCCCTGAAATCTCTTTCTTACCATTAACATTGCCCTATGCATGTGTGTGTTTTTGAATTATTACATTATTTTTCTGTTACTCAAAAAAAGAAACGCTTTGTGGGTGAATTTCACTCAAAAATGACTCTAAGATGCCTAAAAATACCCTTAAATTATCTAGAAACCATTGCTCCTTACACCAAAAAATAATATTGCTACTTTTTCAAATGTGCTCCCTTATAATAATTGTCTGCCATCAAGTCAATTCTGGCTTATGGCGACCTTTCCCGGAGTTTTCTAGGTAGAGAGTACTCAGAAATATTTAATATTTAAAAAACACCATTTATTGATAACTAAATGCTTCTGATTAATTACTTCTAATGCCAGGAGGTGGGAGTGGAATGGAGTAGAATGGTGGGGTGTTTGCTGTGAATGACAATTAGGAGATCCAAACAGAAATGGAAAATACATTCCCATAGGAAATTGAAAAGGACTCTTCTTGAGTGAGGTGAAGGTAACATCAATCCTCCACCCACATCCCTTTCTCCCATGTGGTCCCTGTTGATTGCAGAGGATTCCAGTGCTCTCTGAGATTTGTGTCTACTTTTAAATAATACTTCTCTCAAAAGTGCTTGTTCTCAAAAAAAAACCTTCAAAATTATTTTTTAAAAGTTGGAGCAGGGAGGGGGAGGAATCTACTTCCCTGCCGGAGCTTCTCTTCCGCAGATGCTGCTTTGTTTTGCTCTCATTTGTTTATTAATAAAGTGTTTTACTTGAAAGCTTCCAAAAGGAGACCATGGCTGGACAATGATCTTCCTCTGAGAAACACTGCTGGAATGCACATCCTAGCATCACCATCCTAGAATTACATCGTGCCTCGTTGTGTTGTTTTGATGCCAGCGCCCACATTGCCCCCACATTGGATATGGTTCGATCCGCACTAGAGCCAATTCCAAGCTCTCCTTTTGTGGTTCATTATAAAACTGGTGACCAAGGGATGTGGTGGCGCTGCGGGCTAAACCGCAGAAGCCTGTGCTGCAGGGTCAGAAGAGCAAGCAGTCGTAAGATTGAATCCACGCGACGGAGTGAGCGTCTGTCACTTGTCCCAACTCCCGCCAACCTAGTGGTTCGAAAGCATGCAAATGCAAGTAGATAAATAGGGACCACCTCGGTGGGAAGGTAACAGCGTTCCGTGTCTAAGTCGCACTGGCCATGTGACCACGGAAGATTGTCTTCAGACAAAACGCTGGCTCTATGGCTTCGAAACGGGGATGAGCACCACCCCCTAGAGTCGAACACGACTGGACAAAAATTGTCAAGGGGAACCTTTACCTTTACCTTATAAAGCTGGTGGGCTGTTTAAAGTGTTGCAGAGAACGAGAAAAAGAGAGAGTTTTGCAAAATTCTCTATAACGTACAAACTCATGCAAGTATACCGCAGGAACATAGAATTCTGCGGTTCAACAGAATTGTTTCTCTTTCATATTGATGTTATCTCTCCTTTTTTCGTCCATTCAGAGGTGATCAGTAGTTTGCTATTTTTTTAAAAATAATGTCTTGGGGAGACTAGGGAGAAAACCAGTGGGGGTGTTCCCATTATCCCAAACATCATAGCCAGCTTTGGTTATAACTAGAATACCACCCTCCATCACGCCCCCTTCCTTTTGGAGAATAAAACATCTGATAACATGGGGGGAAATCCATACCAATTGTTTCGGCTTTTAAAAAAAGTAGAAGCCTCCAGCAACAGAGGAAAAGAAACTGTGTCAGAAGCAAAAAAGGGTCATACCAATTCAAATTGGCCTTTGTGTCATGTTGAAAATGTGAATTCCTCCATTTTACGCTTGCAGCAAATTCCACACTATTTGACACATCACAACAGGATGTGTGATCGTCTGAAGTAACCTAAGTAATACTGCAGCCTTTGTTAATCCCCTTTCCTCTGAGTATTGAAGGCACCATTCAATGTAACAGGATATTTACAATCTTTAAAAAAAATTAAAAGGTTTACACGCCGATGTACTTACTGTTTGTTTAAACCTGTTTCCAACCTTAAGGTGACCTTACATATGAAAATAATGTAGAGAAATAGAAAGTCTTTATCACTGCTCTGGCTAAGGGATTAAAGATTTTTAACTCATTACATGTACAGTATTAATCAGCTCATCTATTTATGTTGGTCTGGATTATCACTCAAGTGCTGTATGTTATATGAGAGTTGTTTGGGCAATTTTCTGTACTAGTAATTTTGAACTCCTCCTCTCTCTACCACCTTTGGCTTCTGTGTTGCACAAGCTGCATACATCTGTAGGACAAACTCACTTAACCATCACTGGTAAGACCACCATTGTGCTGAAGCCTTTACATTTCTCTTAAATTTCACATTCCCATCCTGCCCAGACTCTGTTGCTTTTGTTGCAAACACAGTTGCCTCTCTGGAAATTTCAAAAATTGAAAGCTCAACCTAGGAATATAGCAGCCTCACCAAGCAACGAAATAAGTTGTTTTATTGTTGTTTTGATGTGTAAGTCTCCATTGCACTGCAGCTTTGTTCCACTAGAGGGAACTCTCATAAAAGTTACGGTAAACTCAGAAAAAGGTGCTCTTTCTTTTCTAGAGTTGAGGTTCCTCCCGTGATTTTTGTAGCTTGCATTTTGCAAGCAGGTCTCACTGAGTAAATACAGAAACCACAGGAGTTTGTCTTGTAGTTTTTAAAAGGTTTTATTTGGTATCATTTTTTGAATACTGTAGCGCACTTTTAGATCATCTTGTAGATCAGTGGTTCTTAACCTTTTTGAAGGAAACGCCCCCTTGAGCCATTGAGGAAGTTATCATCGCCCCCCTCCCCGCGGTGATGATATCTTTCTTTCTTTTTTCTTTCTTTCTTTCTTTCTTTATTTATTTATTTATTTATTTACTTATTTACTTATTTACTTATTTACTTATTTATGACACTTAAATCCAATGACCCCTGAAAACAAAATTCAATTCCAAGAAAATGAAATGCCCCCCAAAAAGTAACATTTAATTATTTAGTTGCAAGCGAATTTTAAGACGCAGAAAGAAATATAAAAAAGGGCATAAAAACAAACTACAATGCAGGAACTAAAACTTTCAAGTCAAAAACTCTGAAACTAAATTAAGATTGGAGGAAAATATATATTCATGCTCACTGTAAAAAGGCTGCAGCCATCTTCACAGGTTTGGCTTGCTCCAGTGCCCCCCTACCGCCCCCCTTCTGCTCCAGTGCCCCCATGATGCCCCTTTTCGTTCTACTGCCCCCCTGAAAAATGAAATCGCCCCCTGGGGGGCATTATCGCCCACGTTAAGAACCACTGTTGTAGATCATCAAGTGCAAGGATGTGTCACTGGAGACCAAGATGAAGATCATCCACGCTCTTGTCTTTTCAGTCACCATGTATGGGTGTGAAAGTTGAACAATGAAGAAAGCTGACAGGAAAAAAATTGTTTTGTTTGAAATGTGGTGCTGGAGAAGAGCTTTGTGGATATCCTGGACTCCCAGAAAGACAAACAGGTGGGTCCTAGATCAAATCAACCCTACACTATCTCTGGAGGAAAAAATGTTGAAGCTGAGGCTGTCCTACTTCATAAGACGGAAGACAAAATACAAGAGTCTGTGCGCCTTCTTGTTGGTACGTTGGAGGGGGGATCTCTTCTTTGGTATCCCCATAGTTCCATTAAAATAAAAGGGGGGAGCCATGTGGCCATTACAAAATACAAACGCAAGAATTAAAGTCCAGTAATTTAAAAAAATTAAAATCATACAATATTCGAGCTTGCATGGGTAAATCCTACTTCTTCAAAGCAAGTACCAAAAGTCCAATTGTTTGTATAATTTAGTAAAACAAGAAAGAGGCAGGAAAGGCACATGAACTCTCAGCACCAGCGGAGCAAGACTGCAACCACTAGGTAATACTGTTCTTATTTTAATCTGGCCCCAATTGGCTAGACCTAGTGGATTTACTAAATTATACCCCAATTCCCAGATGGAGGACATGGGTTTTCTGCATCATCCATTTCCCTGGCCAAGCAGAAAAATATCTATTTCGAAGAAGAGCCAAATGGAGAAGGGGGTGGTGGTGTCTGCATGCACGGCCTGTGTCCCTTTGTTTGAGGAACTGGAGTCTGAAATCCAACCCACAGCTGCATCAGCTGTAACTTTCAAACAACCACCTTACTGCTTCCTGCCTCATCTGAGATAAATGTGCCCGGCAAAATTCAGCTTGCCAAGAACTTCACATCTGAGAGTAACCTCCTGACAGACCCCATCTTACCATAAACGTTTGAACTTTTTTTACTTGCTTTGAAGAAGTGGGATTTATCCACAAAATCCCATATATTGTACGATGTTTTTAAAAAATGTATTAGTGGCCTATAAAGGTATCACCTATTCTTGCATTTGTATCCACAAGTATTTTACCATTTCCTCCTTCTGGGGGAAGTGCAGCTTACAGAAAGTCCCACAGGCTGACTGTTCTCTCAGGAAGCACAGTGAGGAATCAAACTCCCAACATATCTAACTCACTGAGCTATCCAGCCAATCCTAACATGCTACACTTCTGAATTCTCTAAATAGTTAAAGCATCTCCTGTTCTCCCATTATGTGCAAACAATGGAATTTTTATCTATTTACTAGCTAACTGTAGCTTTCCTGGATATGCACAAGTGAACTTCGTGAATGTGACTTTGCTTCGTCACAGTCTAGCTTTGATTCCAAAATTACTCCCTTCGTAAAGAGCCTTCTGAACAGGTATCTATGCCCCACAGAATGCTTCAAAGACCATGCTGTAGTGTTACATTTTGAAGTATGGGAATTCATTATGACAATTCTGATTCATTCCGATTCATGCGCTTCAACGCCATTCAGGTGAGTCCAGAAAGATAGCAGCTGTGTTCCAGTACTGTTCATTTCCACCAATGGTAGGCCTTTCATAAAGCTAACAGGTTTTAAACACCCATTCAGGACCCTCAGAAATCATAAAAACAGCCTGGAAACATTACATCCCCTATCAGCAACCAAAGCCAACCCCAAATAATTTGCAAATTGTATTCTTTGGCTACAAAGTGGATGCAGCAGTTTCTAAGGTAACTGATATCAGAACAGCAAAATTCATTCCCACCATTCTCCTCTGATAACTAAACATAAATGTAATGTGTGGCAATATTATTATGGAGCTTATCGTCCAAAATACCCAAAGTGGCAACGGTTGCCAACCCTGCTTTAGACTCCTGGTATCGTGACTGGATGTAAGTATTTTATTTGTTTGTTTGTTTGTTTGTTTGTTTGTTTATTCGATTTATACCTCGCCCCCTAGACAGCGTCTACTCGGGGCAGCTTACAAAATCATAAAATATCATAAAATAACAATAAAAACAGCACAATCAAAATACACAATATTCATAATCAAAAAACATTTGAACATTAATATAGCGTGATCAAGATGGGGAAAAAAGAACAGAAAAGATAGAATTCAAGAATTGACATGAGGGAAAGCCTGCCTGAAGAGCCAAGTTTTTAAATGGCTCTTAAAAACACCCAGCGAGGGAGCCAGGCGGATCTCTGATGGAAGGTTGTTCCATAGTTGAGGGGCCACTGCCGAGAAAGCCCGGTTTCTTGTTCTTTCTTTCCAGGCCTCTCTCGGCATTAGGCCCCTCAACCGACCCTCCTGGCTATGCCGAGTAATTCGGGTAGATCTGGGTGGGAGAAGTATTTAGCATCATCAGCTTAATAAATGGGAAGCCTTAGGATGCTAGTTCCTCAGCAAACTCTTGCAGACTGAAATTTCATGTATATACTTCCATGTATTAGTTTTGTTCAGGCTCATAAAACCGCAATACAATCCACCTTGTTTAGCACCTCATCAGTTAATGAGAAGGGGGATATTGACTATTTTTCCATTCAGAGTTTCCAAGTTCCTACCTCCAATTACCTGGTCTTTGTTTTTCCCATATCTCAGTTCTAAAGCACTTATATCAAACTTTATGTAAGTGCTCTAATCGCAATGAACTCTAATACCTTTGAGCTTATCCCTGTTAAAAGGGAATCATCACCAGAGCTTATAGGCTAAGATTATTACTTTTTTCCAAAACATAGACTCAATGCCACCCATATTCTACTTTACTGACGTCATTCGAGTATTTAAGCAGAGATAACTGCCTGGAACTGAAGCTACCACCCTGCATTTAACTGTGGGTGGTTTCTTGACCAGCCCTTTAAGGTGAGGCAAAGAAAATATTTTTTTAATTTAAGTGATGTGGTGTATCAGCAACATGCAGCCAAAAATTTTTCCCACTTCCCCAGCATTCTGCCAAACAGGGGAAATGATTAATTTGCCAACATACTAAAGGGGTCTGCTTATTAAGGCACTTCAAGATATTGGCAAATTGAAAGAGGGAGGCTTGCGTTGGTCTGTTCCCAGCAATCACATGTGCTGGAACCACTCCAAACCAGAGCAAGCCTACCCACACCAGAAAAATTGAAGCCCATTGATTGGCGCTGGAAAAGTGTGGGTAAGAACTCTCCGTGGGCAGGCTGGTGTGCTCTACCAAAGATGTCTTCTAATCTCCATCTCTAAGAGTGCTCAAAACAGCAGGTGAAACAGCCTATATAATTAGCCTCTGAATTGTGGAATGGTATGTCAATACTCATGTAAGTCCCATTGATATAATGGAACTACACTATTGGATCTTGGTTAAAACAATCTTACTCTAGTGAGGAAAATTGTAACTAGGTGACCTGTGTGCCTGATCTCTATGATGACCAAGTTATAATAATTATTGGGGGAGGCTTTCTATGACATTTCACAGTTTCTTTGCAATCTACGTTTCAACCCACAAACTAGTTCGGACATGTTTATGAGTAATCTGGCCTTTCTCACCAGATTACTCGTAAACATATTCAAACCCACCCATAGCTCAAACACAGGTTGCAGAAAAAATATATGACATGTCATAGAAATCCTCCCCATAATAATTGTTATTTATCATAATATAAATAACAACAGAAACAGTTGATGGAGAATTTCAAGGTCTCTATTCTCCTTTCAGTACCCAATGTGATGACTCAGGAGATCTGGGTTCAAATATCCACTTATCCATGAAAGCTCACTGGTGGTATGGAACTGACAAAACCACCCCTTAAATATCCCACTTACCTTGAAAGTCATATTAGGGTAGCTGCAAGTCATTTCTAACTTGATAGCACATAACAACTCTCCTTTCCTAGGAAAGGAACAAGGCAGAGTTTTGTCTCTGGCCAACCTGAAACTGTCTGGTTTGTTCATGGTATGTGGAACAGAAACTAATGAATGGAAGCCACTCAGCCATACATGGTAGCCATGAAAATTTAAGCTGCCAATGACTTCTTATCATCAGTATGGCTGTACATTACCTTCAGCATCAAGGGCAGTGTGTTTATAGATGCCATCTGCACCAGCAGATGGGGGTTATTATATTCTTCTGCTTACAGGCTTCACTTTGGCCAATGTGTAAGCGAAGTGTTGATCAAAATAGACCTTTGGTCTGATTTAACGCAATTTTCCTCATTGGGGGGTGTTGATCATGTGGATAACAGACATTTCACCTTTACTGGGCCCCAAGTATCAAATAAATTGCATTCAGCTTTATAGGTCAGAAGCTGTACAGGTCTGGCATTGAAAATAAATATTAAGGGGGCAATACATTCCAACAGTCTGAGTTTAGAATTTGGTAGAGACTTTTGAGGGTTAGGGAATCAAGCTCTATTTTATGTCATTTGCTGGAATTTATAGTATTTAGTATTATGGTCCAGGGGTACAGGAAAAAGTCCTAAGTCACTGATATTAGAAAAGCTTTCTCCCTGTTCTGCCTGTATGACTGGCAGCCATGCAGTCGCCACACATCTTAAATGTGTATCTGCTGTAATGCTGCTGAAGGCAGAAGGCTGTCTCCCTGTGTGGAGGATGGGCTATTTTCTGCTGAGTTTAGAAATGGCTAGTTACTTGTCACCAATTTGTTTTTCCGGTGATAAAGATATAAAAACATTACACCACAACTGTAACTGAAGAAGGGATAATTTGCAACTCAGAGTCAAATCCAGTGTGGTGACTACATGGCTTTAACATCAAGCTTTTCACCACCGCTGTTACCCTCACACCTGACAAAGGTATCTCAAAAGCTTGCACAACAAATGGTGTGCCTTTCTAGTAGCCACCCTTCAGTCTCGAGAGACTATGGTAATGTGCTCTGAATAGAAGTCTTGGAACAGCATCTAGTGTGGCTGAGAAGGCCAATTCGAGAGTGACAATCCCTTCCACACTGAAGACAAATACAATCTGTCCCCTGTCCAGCTCCCTAATTTTGTTGGTTTCGGAACTGCCTCTTTGCCTCGGCCTGCTGGACAAAGGTCTCTTCAAATTGGGAGAGGCCATGATGCACTGCCTGCCACCAGGCTGAATGCTCAGATGTCAAGGTTTCCCATCTGTTGAGGTCCATTCCTAAGGCCTTCAGATCCCGCTTGCAGATATCCTTGTATCGCAGCTATGATCTCCCTCTGGGGCGATTTCCCTGCACTAATTCTCCATACAGGAGATCTTTCTGAATCTGACCGTCAGCCATTCTCATGACATCACTGGTTCAGTAATGTATACATGCAGTACAGGAGTGTACTCAGGTGACAGGCTCTATAGACCTGGATCTTGGCATATGCTGTTAGCTTCTTATTAAGCCATACTCTCTTTGTGAGTCTAGAGAACAAACATGGTAGCTGCTTTGCCAATGCATTTATACAGCTAGACATCTAGCGAGAGAGTGTCAGAGATCATTGAGTCAAGGAACACAAAATCATGAACAACCTCCAATTCTTATGTGAAGATGATAATAGAGAGAGGTGAGTATACCCCTTGGCCCATGACTTGTGTTTTCTTCAGGCTGATTGTTAATCCAAAGTCTTGGCAGGCCTTGCTAAATAAAGCGATTCATGAGTTGTTGGAGGTCTTCAGCAGCTGCATCATCGGTGAAGAGGAAGTCCCACATGCATTTTAGTTGGACTTTGGTCTTTGCTCTCAATCTAGATTAAAGATCTTTTCATCTGATCTAGTTCGGAGATAGACACGTTCTGTTGCAGTTCTAAAGGCATGCTTCAGCATGACAGCAAAAAAGATCCCAAACAGTGTTGGCACGAGGACACAGCCCTGTTTCACTCCACTTTGGATGTCAAAGGGATCTGATGATGAACCATCAAAAACTACACTGCCCTTCATTTCCTCATGAAAGGACCTGATGATGTTAAGGAGTCAAGTTTGACATCCAATCTTGGGAAGTATTTTAAAAAGGCCATCCCTGCTTAGGGCCCTCAAAGGCCCTTGTAAGATCTATGAAGGCCACAAAGAGTGGCTGTTGTTGTTCCCTGCATTTCTCCTGCAACTGTCTGAGGGAAAATACCATGTCAATGGTGGATCTATTAGCTCAAAATCCACACTGTGATTCTGGATAGACTCTGTCTGCAAGCACCTGGAGCCTCTTCAGCACAACACGGGCAAGCAGCTTCCCTACAATGCTGAGAAGGGAGATGCCATGGTAGTTATTGCAGTTGCCCGGTCTCCTTTGTTCTTATACAACTCCTTTGTTCTTATACTCCTTTGTTTTTATACATGTGACCATGTTTGCATCCTTCGTGTTCTGTGGTACTCCACCTTCCCTCCAGCAAGGACAAAAGATTTCAAACAATTCAGTGGTGATGATCTCTTTACAGTATTTCAGCACTTTAACAGCGATGTTATCGTTCCCAGGTGCCTTTCCAGAGGCGAGGGAATCCAAAGCCGCTTTTATTTCTGCTAAAGTTGGTTTGCTGTCCAACTCTTCCAAGACAGGCAGGTACTCGATGTTATTTAATGCCTCTTCAGTTACTACATTCCCCCTAGAATATAGCTCAGAGTTGTGCACCCAGTGTTCCATTTGCTGTGCTCAGTCCTGGATGATCACGCCTGTAGCTGTGTTCAAAGGAGCAGGTTTCTTCTATATTGGACCTAAAGCCTGCTTGATACCACCATACATTCCCTTGATGTTACCTGTGTCCGCTGCTATCTGTATCTTAACATCTTAAGACACTACTTAGACTACAAGAATGTTATGCCACTTCTCGCTCATCTCCACCTCACTCTTTGTAACATCACTCTCAACAAAGTTTTTTTTTTTAATCTCAGAAGCTTACTGAGAGAATTTGCACCCTGTTCTGCCTAATCAAGGTATCACTGCCACATGGATTTGGAAATTATTTTATGACCTGTGCTGTGCATTGTGTAACCTTCTACTTACCTTTTATAGTTACAGGAGTGTGGCCTTACTAATGGTGATTATATCATGATTCAGGTACAGGGTCATACTGCTGCTTCATTTCCTGGTGGGGCTATTGAGGCAAGGATAAAGTGGAGTAGAGGATGGTGTGTTTTGTACCACAGCCCAGAAATTTATTTTGTTGTTATATGCCACCAAGTGACCTCTGACTTATGACAACGCTATGAATGAGCTATCTCCAAAGTAGAATTTTCAATGTGTTCAAGAAATGCATAATTAGACAATCTAACATTCCTGCCAGTCCTGAGCTCTAACTGCTGACTGTCAGTAAATGGAATTCCAAGAGTCAGAAATGAATGCAGAACACACTTTCATTCATTCATTCATTCATTTAAAATATTTTATCTAGTCTTTCTCCTTTAAAAAGGACTCAGTGCAGCATACATCAGGAAAAGACAATATTTAAAAGCTACAAAACCTATACATACCCAAATATTTTTAAGGAATCAAACAATTACCACAGTAAAATGATGAACAGAATCAACACCAAGAACATGTTCAAAGCAAGAAGGCACAATAATCCATTAAAAAAAAAACCCTCTCCAATAGGGAGATGGCTTCTTTTCAGGAAACCCTGACCAGATAGGCGGGATATAAATAGAACTGACCAGATAGGCGGGTAATTAATTAATTAATTAATTAATTAATTAATTAATTAATTAGTTAGTTAGTTAGTTAGTTAGTAAGTAAGTAAGTAAGTAAGTAAGTAAGTAAGCAAGCAAGCAAGCAAGCAAGTAAGCAAGCAAGCCTGCCAGGAGAGAAAAGTCTTCATCTGCTTGTGGAAGGGCAGCAAAATGGGGCCAACCTTCAAGTGGGGGGGAGTTCCAGAGCAGCGACAGATAAGGCCCTATCCCATGTTCCCCCCAAATGCACCTGTGAAGGTGGTGGGACCAAGAGAAAGATCTCCCCTCATTATCTTAACACCCAGCCAGGCTCATAAAGAGATGTGGTCCTTGAGATGGCTTGGACCCATATAAGTTAAAACCTACACTTTGAATTCTGCCCAGAAATGGATCAGCAACCAGTAAAGCTGCTATAACAAGGAAGTGATATGTTCCCTATAAGCAGTCCCATTAACAATCTGGGTGCAGTGTTTTGAGCTTGCTGAAGTTTCTTAACTCTTTCCAAAGGCAGCTCCATGTAGAATGCATTACAATAATCCAGACAAGATGCAACTAAGGCATGTGTTACTTTGGCCAGGTTAGGCTGCTCCAGGATGGGCACAGCTGATGCACTGATTTTAATTGTGTAAAGGCACTCCTGGCCACCACAGAAACATGGAAGTCCAGGCTCAATTTTATTGTGTATAGCAAAAACAAAACAGAAGAACAGTGGCATCTTAAAGACAGACATATTTATTGCAGTGTGAGTTTTCGTAGATTACAGTCCACATCTTTATACACGTGAAGCACAAGAGTTAAGCCATAGGTTTATATATACAGAGTTTGTGGTGCAGTGGTGGGGACTAAGAGAAATGGGGAAAGATGGTGATAAATATATTCAAACTCACAGTAATGATCGGTCAAAAAAAAAAAAACACAATGTATTCTTGAAGGCTTTCACTGCCAGGATCCGATGGTTGTTGTAGGTTTTTCTTACAGACAGAGTTCTAACTCCTGTCCTCTGAAGCTGCCAGCCATAGAGACTGGTGAAACGTTAGGAAGACGTTAGGAAGAAAAACCTCCAGACAGCCCAAAAAAACTTAAAAAGAACACTGTCTATGTATATGTCCTATTAAGAATTACCTGTAAATGATTGTGCTGAGGTGACTTTGTTTCAAGTAAAAAATGTTTTCGTTACACCAATGACCATGGAAAATCCAGTGTATTGACATATACATCATCCTAAATCTTCATTTAAGCCTTTTGGCACAGTGCAATACTGTAATCAAGACTCTACTCATGATCTGAGTTTAATCCCAACAGATTCCGGTAGCCAGCTCAAGGTTGATTCAGCCTTCCATCCTTCTAAGGTCAGTAAAATGGGTACCCAGCTCATGGAGGGGAGGCATGCTGGAAGCACAAAGTGAAGCCTGCATAATTAAACTGTAAACAGCCCAGAACATGCTTTAAGTGCTGTGGGGCAGTATATAAACAGCACACTTTTACTCTGGAAACTGTGAATACAGCCCTCTTCAACTATTTCTTTTTAAATTTTTCTTTTGTAATTCCTTTCCTCTTCATCATTACTTTGATAGCTGTAACAATGCAAAATACCTGTAATGCAGCTTCTTTTTAATTGTGTATAGCAAAAATGAAAACAGAAGGATAGTGGCATCTTAAAGACAGACAGATTTAGTTTGGGGATTACAATCCACTTACTCTTAAATGTGGTTTAAGATATACCAAAATCGTGTAATATAAGGTGGGTTATAAATGTCATAAATATAATAAAATAAATAACTGTGTCCTGAAAGTTTCCAGTATTCTGAGACTGGTTCCTGTATGTTGCCAATGTTATTTCCAATGTCAGATTTATGTCCATTTATTCTCTTGAGTAAAACTTTTCCTGTTTGTTCTGTGCAGAATGGAGAGGAGCACAGGTAGCAGAAGGCAGCCTAGGTCACATAAGCAGCTGATTCTTTCTTTTCCTTATCTATAAAGGTTGAATGCACTCCTAACTTTAACCACAGGTTTTATAAAAGGCGGACTCCCTGTGTTTTCAGGTGGCATCTATTCCTCTGGAAACTTAAGCGTCAGTATTCATCATAGCTTGGCTTGCTGTGCATTGCAGGCATATGTAGCTATGCTTTCAGGCTGTTTGCTCCTGAGTTTTATTCTGCAAGGACTAAAACAACCACCAATGACTGGTCTATACAGAGGGCAATAAAACAGGAAGGTAGCTAAACCCTTTCCACAAACCCTCCTTTAAAAAAAAACCCAACGAAGAAACACCTTGTCATACTTTCCAGTCATAAACATCTTCTTTTAAGGACTGCAAATGTTATATGAGGGGAAAAGTTGAAATGCTTAAAGGGGATAGGTATGAGATGTAACCTTGAAAATAGGTGGTTGTGAGAAGTAAACTTGTAGGTAGCAAAGTACTGAATGTCCATTAGAGGTCACTACACAGCAATTAACTAACCCAATAATAATTACATGCCATCAAGTCAATTCTAAGTTATGGCAACCTTTTCCAGGGTTTCCTAGGTGGAGAATACATGGCATTGATTTATACAAACTCATAATTTTTCCTTAAGGGGCAAAAGCCCATTAAATCTAAATGAGTGTCACTAGGTTTGCCAAATGACATATAAAGTAAATAAAGGTTGCTACTCCAGCAGGGCTCATAGCAGAAAGTTGTTTTCACCAGAAGGGCTACAAGGCCCTTTTTTGTTTACTTAACTGTCTTATCAGCAATTACAGCCCCAGGTGAGATAATCTGGACACCTCCCGGCCCCTTCTCAGAAATGTACATACACCCTTTGACACAAACGAACAGTTTTATTGGAGAGAGATAAGTAGTAGGTAGTGGGTAAAAAAAAGGCGAACCTCTTAAGTAGCACAGCATTGGCGCAGCATAAGGAGAAAATTCCCCAAATCGGACACTCCCCATCATCTGATCGCCACCCATCCTGGTGCATTAGTGGATAACTATGAAGTTGTTGACCAACAAAATGCACACACAAAGAGAGAGGGGGGCACGAATCATCACATAGGCAACTGGGGCTGTGCCACCCCAGCCAGCATTCTGCCAATCTACTACTGCTTCAGCCACTCCAGTAAGTCTGCCTTGACATTCTGCATCCAGATCTCCTGATCCGCGTCAGAAAGATGCACCCTGTCCTCCAGGTAGAGTCCTGGCTTTGAATAAGCAATGCCCTAAAGTTGTGTCCATAAACCACCATCCTTCTCGATGATTCAATCTGTTGTCTATGTGACCTTCTGCCTTGCCAAATCACCTCTCCGAGGATTTTCTGCTGCCACCACCCCACATGCCTCTCAAGTGGGCCCAGTCAAATAAATGTGATTTGTGGTAACCGTAGCCAAAACAGCACCATATCCTGATCTATGGATAGCATTAGATCCACGTTCTTGCACACTGGGAGGTCCTTTTCATCTAGCTGTAGCAACAAGGCATTGGGGTGTGGGTAATACTGCAGGTACACCTACATGGTGGGCATCAGGGACTTCCAGGCTTTTGATAACAAGACAGCCCTGTCTCAGATAAGGCTACCAGCTGGGAGAAGTCAATGCAGTCTCCTTGAGATGCCACGTCAAATGGGAAATGATCAACAGCCATAGTGTGGCACACTTTTTGACAAAGGAAGGAAGGAAGGAAGGAAGGAAGGAAGGAAGGAAGGAAGGAAGGAAGGAAGGAAGGAAGGAAGGAAGGAAGGAAGGAAGGAAGGAAGGAAGGAAGGAAGGAAGGAAAGAAAGAAAGAAAGAAAGAAAGAAAGAAAGAAAGAAAGAAAGAAAGAAAGAAAGAAAGAAAGAAAGAAAGAAAGAAAGAAAGAAAGAAAGAAAGAAAGAAAGAAAGAAAGCCATGTCCAGGAACAAAATCCATATTTTGTGGTTGCATTTGTTGAAATAAATAAATATATATACAGTGAGATATGGCATGGACTGCTGCAAGAGGCAAAAATTATGGATAGGTCAAGAAATAGGGACCCAAGCTTATATGAGACAAAGCACTTTCTGTTTAGGCAATTTTTCTATTGGCTACAATTGGTACATATTATTCTTCACATTGCTATCACCCAGCCTCAGTTTCCACTTGATAAGCTGGAAATCTTAATGGGGTCCAACCCACAACCCAAATATTCCTGTAAAGCAATTGAATTGTTGATATGTTGTACTTTAATACTCATTTTTTTAAAAATGTGAGCATTCTGTTGAAGATATTGCTTTAGAAAACTAAATATTTCCAGAGGAATCCCTGGAACTGGGGAGAGGAAGTAGGTTTCAGTTCAGCTTAAAAGATGATAAGGAAAAATAGTTCTCAGTGCAAATTCACCTTAGAGGGATGCTCCTGTTTCTTTACGTTATCTGTCAAAACATGAGTCCAAAAAATGAGTCCTCTGAAGGCCTGTTCTTGCTATCGTGGAAGATGGTCTGGCTTTTTGAAGTCATTCCTGCGGCAGTTGATAGATAAGGTTAATTATCAGCTTACGTCCTGAGCCCTCATATCAGCCATTTGCCAAAACACAGACACGGTATGGCAAGTTCTGCCTTTAACCTGATTTAAAAGAGATGAAAGGAAAAATGGGGATTAATGCTGGTCGTTTGCTAAATTTACTAGAAAGAAATAAGGAGGGACGAGTTACACCACTTTTGCAGTAAAACTTATATTAATATGTTTTATTTGGCAGAAACATTTGTGGGCTATAGCCCATGCAGATTCAGATACATCTAAAGAAATGAACTATAGTCCATGGAGATTATGCCAAATAAAGCACATTAGTCTTTATGATGCAACAAGACCCTTTGTTGTTTTCCATCTTCTTGAATAAGTTTGAATCAGAGTATCCCTCTCATGAATATTTGAGAAGGCTGTCTCACCAGAGAACTAGGATGACCATATGGCCAGTTTCCAGAGAACTGTCCTCCATTTGAACCCTCTGTCTGTCTGTCTGAACGATCTGATCCAAAACTAGTTTAAAGATAAAGAACAATATGAAGAGAGAGCACAGGCCATTCTCAAATTTGTTGCATGTCTGTAGTCCCTGAAGTTCTCCCAAGCCAGCTCATATCTCCCTCTTCTATGGAAGCAGCATCAGTTTGACTACAACCACAAGAAAAGTGGTTCAGTTGGGAGATTGTGAGCACAATTAAAGAGGACAGTACGAGAGGCATACCCAACAAGAGGTTGGAAAAGCTTCTTCTCAGACTACAGCTCCCAGAATCTCCAAACATGCTGCCTGAGGGTTCTGGGAGTTGTAATTTAAATATATAGAGAGAGTTGGGTTGAGCTAGAGCTCTGAAAACTTATATACATACACACACACACACACACACACACACACACACACACACATATACACACACACACACACACACACATATATATATATATATATATACATACATACTTATATATATATATATATACTTATGAGTTGGGTTGAGCTAGAGCTCTGAAAACTTTATATATATATACACATATATACATATATACACATATATACATATACATACATATATATGTATATACATACATATATATGTGTATGTATGTGTGTATGTATGTGTGTATATATAGCTGGTGGCTGAGTATGGGAGCACACAGGCATAGCTCAATGGTTTAGGTCTCCATTGGGTGTTTGAGTCCCCACTGTGTCTCCTTGACAGGGGCTTGATTCAATGATTCATAAGATCTCTTTCAGCTCTGCAATTCTAAGATTACATTATTGTCAGGTCGAGATTCCTGGAGATCATCAAAGACCTCAAAAGAGAACTCCTCAATCCTATAACTTCTTGGATGTGTTCCCAGGACCACAATATTTTGTTTACAAGTAAAAGAATGATGGAGTTGGTCTGACAGCAGACTTCATTTTGTAAACAGGCATACGTGGAGGAACAACATGATATATCTTCACAATCATTTTGGTAAGCAAAACTAGTTATGGATGGTGGGGTAATGAGATAAGGACAAAGGTGTATAACCTAAAAATAGTTTACAACAAGAGGTGGTGTTATGGGCATCAAAGTTAGTTGAATAATTTGTTATCAGTACTGCTGCAATTGTTAAGAAATCAAGAGGTGTGGATTGAATGGTTGGTTCTCTTAGCTGTTTAGCAGATGAGAAACTGCTGATTTTATATTAATTTGATATTTATCACAGGGATCAAACCCCATCCTGCACATTTCAAAACTGCACTACTAAATATAAACTGAAGAGTATTGTTTCAAGTCAGAAATCATGCTGTTATCTACCTGAAGCAGGCTCAATGAACAACGGAACCAGCTACCATCCTCCACATTTTCTTTAATGGATGTGGAAATCGGTGGATTGCCGTTGCAGAAATCCAAATTTTCAGTGCTATGGAGGTGACCTGAGTTCTGTTTATTCAAATGGGCCTATTCTGGTTGCAACTTGATTTAGCATTATAGTCACAACTAGAGTACAGCCAGTTGAATCAATGGAAACTACAGAGGAGTTGGCTCACCAAATCCCTACTAATTCATTTGACTTACTCTAGTGCAACTTGCATCACTAAACAACAGGATTTCAGCTATTGTGTACACTGTTTTAAATTGCTCTAGCTTCTTATTTTTAATTGCTTTAAGTTGTCTAATGTTCTGAATTGCCTGAAACATGCTTTGAGATCCTTAGATGCAGAGTGGTACATAATTATCCTAATTTTAAAATCTGTTCAGTGTTGATTGTTTTAATAACTGACCTGGGTTTTGGACTTTGTATTTAGGCAATGGCTGTTGCATTGAATTTAGCCCTATGCAAAGATCGTGGCCTCCTCCTGAGTTTGCGCTTTATTTTATCTGGGATGTCCAGATTGACCCTGTGAGTGAAGGTCCATGCTTTCAACACATGCTGGTGCTCTTCAAGGAACCATCACATGCCAATGGCAGAACAGCAGTTAGGATGATGTTCAACAGAAAAGCAGCCTAACATCACTTTACTCACCATGATTTGCTCATGTTTTTGTTCACATGGGAAGACCCCCCACAGGCAGGATAGGTTGTCCTCTTCAGACATGTGGCTTTTATGTGAGTAATGCATCCATGTAAGGGGCCAATATCCCTCAAATCTTTGAGCAACATTCTATTCTAATGCCTGGTATAAGAATGGTGTAAGAAAGGTTCCATAAATGATGGTGCTGTGTGAGAATCACTCATCTGAGACGGCTCACATGAAACTCCTGCACAAAAGTGGGCCTGGCCGATTGCGAGGCTTGGGGACCCAGCTAGAAATGTAAGATTGAGTTATCTTTGCAAGCCTGCAAGGTGGTGAGCAGCAATGGAAGATAGGAGCCAAAACAGCACTCCATTACAATGAGTTTAGAGAGTCCAGTGGTGGCTGAGTGAGAGGTGATAAAACCTATTTATATTGTCACCAGCACTGTGGTGCTTTCCCCCCTAAAGGGCTTGCTCAGTAGTCCCTGGGGTAACACAGTTACATTACTGGTTTGTGCAAAAGGTCTCATAAGCAATACCTCAGTTTTTCACTGAAATTAAACAGTGAAAACAAGTGAACCCAGATATGACTAGACGTAGAAAGTAATGGTGTTGTTTTCTTGTCCAGAAAGCTATTGGTGTTTGCACAGACCTTCTGCAACATACCATAGATAATTGCAGATAATTGACAAGATGCTGTAGCACATCTTGGCTGTGCAATTGGGCTTGTGACCAAGACATGCCCAGCACCTCATCAAATAGCTGCAAATTATGAAACCTTACATGAACATCAATAGGATCTTGCCATTAACAGTTAAGACATTTCCATTTTGGAGAAGAACGCAGCAGGTGGGATGCAGAAACCTTTAAGATAATATGTGATTAGCTTGTCTTCTGTAGGCCCTGACATCTCTCTTCCTTCACCTTTTCTCATAGTTACTTCCAACTCTGTTCCACCTGAGGATACTGAGAGATCTAGTCCTTCAAAGATTAGGGCAGAACAGCATGTACACACCCCTTCCCAATCAACACGAGTGGACCCCAAAGCCTGCCAAATTATTTTGGCACATAAAATGGAAAAGTCCCCAAGTACCTCGGCCGGCCTCAGACAATGACAATGCAATGATAAAATGGTGAACCATAATGTGCTGCTCCTTCATAACACCCTAACATCTGCTATCTGGGGCATGCATTTCACTATGCCTCCCAGTATAGTCAGCCCTTACCTAAGAACCAATTTATAGGCCGTAAATAAAGAGACTAAATACAAATAAAGCAATGGACTGCAGCTTTGAGGATAAAGCACTTATACGAAAGAAACAAGATACTTCTTAATATTCACTCTTGGCTGCTTTTTATTTAATGGAGTGGCCATTAGCAATCACAGTGCAAATGCTGTGAAAGCTTCTTCTGCTAGCTTGTTTCTGTTTTGTTTTTAAATACAGAATTCATTCGTTTTTTCATCCCTTGCCCTGCCTCTCCCTTATATAAAATTCCGTCTAGCAACAAACAGAGAAACACAGAGTCAATTTATTTTATTTTATTTTTTAGATCTGTGGGGATATTTCCTAGCTCTTTAACCAACATACTGTATCTGGTACTTAAAGTTCTGACAGAGTCATTTTGTCTACACAAGGTTACTACTGTTGTCTTGTTATATTATTTTACTCTCTGTTGTGCAAGGAAATGGAGCTGTTCAAAAACAAAAGAACCATGACTAGCAGGAAAAATCTGCCTTATACAGAGCCAAGGCATCGTTCTGCTTTGCTTTTTTCCATGGATTTATGTGACCAAATGAATTTA
This sequence comes from Pogona vitticeps, assembly GCF_051106095.1. Taxonomy (NCBI): domain Eukaryota; kingdom Metazoa; phylum Chordata; class Lepidosauria; order Squamata; family Agamidae; genus Pogona; species Pogona vitticeps. Next base: position 34,239,130 of record NC_135783.1, read on the forward strand.
GTTGACAAATGATTGGATACTGATGACTAGATACAATAGAAATGGAAGGGAACAATTTAACTTCTAATTTGTTTCTTGGTGAAACTCGAGATGGTGGGGCCTTAGATCTTCTGGGGCCATGATATCTGAAGTGCAACATCTTCATCATGGCCATGACTGACTGTCAGCATTATAAATCATTATATGTCCCATTGCCTAGAGAAGTTTGGTTTGGGCGGGGAGGGTGCTCAGAACTCCCTCGTTCCTCTCCAGCATTCTTATCTTGTTTTGGATGGACAATATACATTGCTATGTTCCATCAAGCTTTTAATTCTGTGTACAGTATTTTTCTCTCATTCATCAATTTTAATTTCATGCACATGTTATTGTTTTTGCTCCCCAGTTCCTTATGTTTTATTGGATTTATCAGAAGATTTAATAATACTTTTATGTCATGCTCTCTAAGGCACCTACCTGACAAGGGATGGATCTGGTTTATAAATTTAATGAGCAAATTATAACACAATACAGTATTCAGGGGAAAGTCCTGTCATATTCAACAGAGCTTACTTACATGCATAGAACTGCAACATAGCTCTCTAAGAAGCCAATTTTCTTGTTATGCAAGACTTTTATTGAATGCCAAGATAGTGTTTATTTTATATTTCTATCCTGTAACAATTTGTATACAGTAATGGCCAAAATCTACCAAGAAGCAATTCCATAGTAATGCATTTATGTTCCAAACAGAACTATTACCCTACTTTATATTCTCCACCAGAAAAGTTCCTCCTTATGGCTAAAACATGCCTCAATATTTTTGACTGAATGTAGTTATGCTTTCTGTTATAATAACATTAGGAGCCTTGTGGCACAGTGGTTAAACTGCTATAATGCAGCCGAAACTGCTCAATCCCAGGTAGCTGGCTCAAGGTTCACTCAGCTTTCCATTCTTCCAAGGTCAGTAAAATGAATACCCAGCTTGTGGCGGAGGGTGTCAGGGTTTAGCCTGCATAATTGTAAGCCACCCAGAGAGTTCTTTAAGCACTATAAGCAGCAGACATTTTTAAAAAGCATGTGCTAGATTTTGGCTGTAATACAAACAGGTGCTCTAGAAATCATTAGAATATTGTGCTTAAGATTTATGCAACTTTTTGTTATCACAGCCATACTGCGTATACCATGGTCCCATGCAAGGCCAAAAATGCAGCCAGGCAGCAGAATGAGGATCTAAATGTACACCTTGTGTTTGTGCAAAGATTTGTGATTGTTGGAAAATTCATCCTCGTTCAGGATTTTAATCACACCAGTCCACTGAATTTTTCATCTGGGCAATAGTCTGTTATAATTTACAGTGGCAAGAAGCTTATCAGTTAATTATGGTACTCTAAGTGCAATTATGTAAATAACTGTGCTGAATCATTGCTACTTAAAAAGTTGCCACTTGTATCATATGTCTCCAAGAATAATGGCCTTTCCAAAGGTAATTTATACAAACTGCATATTTTTGCTCACCTCAGGAACTTTTTGTAATTTCTATGTTTCCTCATAGACATAGATACTTCACTTCAGGCTAATCGATTTCTTAGCTAAATATTAAAGAAGGACACTAGTAAGAGTCTGGGTAACAGGTACACCTTTATTTATTTATTAAAACTCACATCTTAAAAGAAATAGCACCATATACATTTCCAACTGGGATACATTTTTTTAAATTTGCTGTGTACATTTTGGTAACACAAAATGACAATGACCATATCCCTAAAATGAAACATGGTTGTCCATTTTAGAGATACCATGTCTAATCAAGTTAATTAAGAAGATATGTCTTTTAATTTATTACAGTTTTTAGGGGAAGTTGACTTGTTTTCATAGGCAGTATAAATAGGCTATTTATATAGAGAGAACAACATTCAAATTGGTATTACACTGAGCACATACTAAAACATCTAACAGTCTCAGCTTATGCTACAAAAATATATACATACTGTACATATGGCTCAATGACAGAAAAACATACAATTAAGTAATATACCTATTTCCTTCTGAGGCTTCCTATTGACTACAAGAAGCTTTATTTTGGTGCCTTGTACCCACAATTCATCTTTGTTTTTAAAAGGGGGGGAGTTCTGGCTCATAATGCATAGGGCATGCTAAAGGCTTCTACCTGCAGTCAACACTCAACATAGAATTAATGATAAAGTGCCTCCCCATTTAAAAAAAGACATGGAACAGTACTGGCACATCTAAAAAGCCTGCACTGGATAAATCTGGTAGGTTACGGTAACCTAAAGTAGGACTGAAAAGCTGTGTGCTCACTTCCATCACCCAATTCAGTTGTGTTCAGTGGAGGTAGCTGTAACGGGCTAACAATGCCCAAAACTTGGAAGTTATTTTTCTGAACCACACATATCAGAATTCTTCAGTCAGATTGTGCACTACGTTTATCCACTCTTCCTATCCCCCAATCACTCCACTTCCAGCTTTGATTGGAACCTGCCTCATTCCTAATAATGATGGAATCTCTTAATTTTGGGCAACCCTGGGAAGAACTATGGGAGCACTTAAGAAGGCTCTCATTTATTTTGGTACAGTATTCTGAAACTGTTTCTTGCATTATATGGCGTCCCGATGCAACAGAATAAAGGGCAGTTCTTTAAAACAAGATGTTAATGGGATTTGCTACTAAGTAAATGTGGGTAGAATGAGGGCATCAACAAGGCCAGGAAATCAGCTTTTAAAATGAATTCAGTGAAGTAAGTTCTGCAGTACCAAGAAAAGGGAGCAGTAGATTTCAGTCATTTTTATTCATTATTGACATTCACATTAATTCCTAGCTCACATTGCAAAATAGGTCCAAGAAAGTTGTATCACAATAGCAGCTTTTTAATCATTAAATTGCAGAATTAGGAGGGAATAATAATAATAATGTCAAGTGAATACATCCAACAAGTATCTTCAGTTACACTCCTATACTACTACAATACTCAGTTTGTGAGGTTAGGTTTCACCATACAGGAGGTATCCATTCATTGTCCCTGGAGTTCATTCTACTGACAGACTTGAAAGTAGTCATATCATCAATCTGCATCCATTTACATCTTGGCCCACTCAGAGCCCCAGTGTTACAAAAACCCTGTCTGTGATTTTTTGTTTCCTAGGTTCCATGCTGTGTTTTTGAACGCATGGTGGCTTTGTCACCTCTCTGTCTTTCATCCACTTTTTTCATCCACTTCTGATTTCAAGTAAACAGAGATTTTTTTTAAAAAAAGATAGTGAAATATCAACCTTTTTTCGTTCCAAAATAACTCTACTGTATAAGCTAATACAATCACTCGTCACTAAAGAGCTTGCAGTTAGCACCCAGTTGAATATGAAATCCCAGTACATTTAGCTGCAAGCCAATTACCCCTGGAAGATGCACCCATTGATCTGTTCCTCTCATGAAAGAGTTGCATTTTCAAGCAATCAAGTGTCAACATTGCACTTGACATAGCAGGTCTGTACAAGTGCTTGCATCCAAAGAATCTGTTGTGTGACAAGGCACTTCTGCTTACATTTCTGTGGAAGAGAAAACCCTTCCCTTCCCCCAGTTTTACAAGAATGTGGGGCTGCAGAGTCAGTGACACGCACTGGATAAGTAGAGGCACCTTCGACATCCACAGCTAGATCTTTCAACACAAAGAACACCTACTCAAATTGCATTGTTCATCCATGCATTTGCTACTCTGCTATCAAGTGCCATTTTCCCAGGACCATGGCAAAATATTTGCCATTAGCATCTTGGTTCTTTTAACCAAGAAAGGCTTTGCCCTAGATAAAAGAACTTCCCAAGCACAAGCTAAATGATCTAGAATCGTGTACTACTACGTATAACCAGTTTGGGTTCACTCATTTTTTTGGGAGTGCCCTTTGAGCTACTGTCCTTTACGATGACATCTTCTGCCCACGTAGGTTCGGCAGGGATAGCCACCATGTCTATCTTCTTGAAAGATTTCTGCAGAGTTGGCGAAAGGCCTCCTTTTCCGTTGTAGCCATTCACCTGAGCAAGGAACGCTTCCTGCTGGCTACAACACAGGTGAGGATTGCAAGCTGCAGAGATACATGGGAAACTGCATAAGATCTCGGGATTTCTGTGGTCCACGTACTCCGGCTGGATGGTGACTGAATGGACCCCAGCTTCATGGAACACCTCTCTCATTTTGTAGGAAGCCTTTTCGTAATCAGGCACTGAATTACACTTGATGTGGACAGTGGCCATATTCTTTCCTTTGACAAGCTCCCAGACATGCACCTCATGAATGCTGCTAATCCCTGGCACATCTAATAATTTGTTTGCTGTGAAGACAGGGGGAAAGCAATGAAAACAAAAGAGAAAATATATATAGTTAGATTTCTGTGACAACCCATAGACAACACCAATTTTATAGGAATGCTGCCAAAAAGCAAGGCCAAAAGCATACAACAGTGTTTAGAATATTTCATTGCAGAACAAGTAGACTTTGGAAAGCGACTTTTAAAAACTCATTTGTTCCCATTATTCATTATAGCACATGGAAAATAATCTATTGCCATTATAGGTTGCAATGTTAACAAGTAACTTGTTGCATTACTTGTTTCCTTCTGTTACTTTTAAAAAGAAACCTTACAATTGAGAAAAGGAGGATGCAAAGTAACTTCATAAAGTAATTGGGAAACACTATTTAACACCTGTAAAGTAGCTTTCCTTACCCATTAGACTGCTTTTGAAGTATGATTTCATTACACCTCTGTTACTACAAAATGGTAGTTCATCACTGATTGTGATATTGCATGTAAATAGTTACTTGAAGAACAAGCATTTGACCCATATCTTCTGCTTACATAACAGACAGTTGTCTCTGAAATCTCCAGGATCAGTAGGGCCCTAGCCTTCTCTTCAAATGATACCAGCCTGCTACCAATAATGGCAATGGCTTTGAACAAGAGAGTAAGTTTCAGGTTGCTGAAATAGTTCCTGCTAATTGTAAAAGCATAACTAGAATTTGCAACACAACTTAGTGTCATGTAAGCTATTCCTAGGGCTGCAGGGCCATCAGTTCATCTCCCACAGTACAGGAGTACGGTGAAATGGAGTTTCCAAAGTGTCAATGGAGCCAAATGTGAGATTATAAAAGTAGATTCTACAATATGATTCATTTATTAGTTATATTTCTATTAGTATGCTAAAAGTTGATCGAAAGGTTGTGTGTGTAGTTGATCCCTCTCCTATTTTATGATAACCCTGTGAAGTACACCAAGGAGAAAGAGTGAACGATCACCCACTAATTTCGTGGGTCATTATACCTGGAACTTCCAAGGGGCAGTTCAATACCAGGACTATTCTTTTTTTCAGAAACCATCACCCAATAAATATTACATTATCTCTCATACCAGGCTGAAAACAAAACTCAACACAGCTTTTTAAAGAGCCAAGTGTTGCTTTTGCTTTTCCAGTCCTGCTTCAGAAAACACGGTCTGGGAAGAAAAAAGTATATTGTTTCCTGCCTCGTCTTACAAAATCATATAAATAATAAAATCATCACTTAGCAACATTTTACCAACTAAGTGTGCTTGACAGCATAAGTTTCCCTACAGGTTTACAGAAGCAAATTCAAAAACCAAACTAATTAATGGAACAGCAAACTGCCTGTAACGTAACAGAGTACATCTGTCTGTCTCTGATTTTTTAAGGTATCTCGAATCACAAACATCTACAGATGCACACTACAATTTCAAGAAACAGCAGCTCACTGTGTTTTCAAAGTGCATGCTTTTCACTAATCCTCAAAGATTTGAGGCCTGTTGCTAGGACACCACCGTGTGACCCAAGTTTTTTAAAGCTCTTGAGAATGTATGAACTGCTAGTGGTGGGTGTATAATCTAGAGATATTTCTCTATAAATAGCACTAGCTTTAAGTATTCCAACAGTAAAAATACAACTTACTCAGTATTTGCATGTTAACATTCTTGGGAACCATCTGTAGCAAAATGGTTGCTGTCTCTTTAATGAGCGGAAAGGCTGAAGATAGTATAATGGCCACCATAACTATGGTCAGGCTGGGATCAATGTAGCATTCCCAGTTACAGGGGGTGTTCTCATCCAGGGGAAGTGCATAGAATATAGATGCAGCCACCACCACAATAACTGAGCCAAGGGCATCTCCCAATACATGCAAAAGGACACCTGGGATAAAAGAAAGAGGAAGCATTAGGTTCTGATGAGGAGGATGGAGAGGAAGGAATTGCCTATGAAAGTGAACTTTTGAAATTATCATTTAATGAACAACATTAAATAGAAAGGTTTGACCTTAACACACAACAAGGAAAGCATGGGAGAAGGCTTTACTTATGTGATCATTTTGCCTGAAGGGCCAAAGTGAGGGAACAGGCCCTGGGAGAGAGAAGGGGGGCCTTTGTTTATGTCAATATAATTTAATGTTGTTTATTTACAATTGTTGATTATTCTTTTATTTTGTTGTAAACCATCAAGAGTGCCCTTTGAAGCCAGATGGAAATATATAAAATAAATAAATAATAAATTTGCTCTTCAGGGAGCAAAAGTGCCAGTCATGCTCAGAAGCTCCCAACTTATCGGGATTACAAATGCTCCCTGGAGGCTCATCTAAAACCATGTAGAAAGAATGAGTTTGGACAAGGTGACAGTCTCTCTCGAAAAGTGGTGCCTTAAGTTTGGGGAAGGCCTCTGCCAAACGGATGTACCTCTGATGTTCAAGGCTTCAGACTTCTTTTCTTTTTTCTGTACCTCCTGCTCTTCTGTCTGTTTCTGGGGACTTATGGAGTCACCTGCATTCAAAGAAGAAACGCTGTGTTGTGTATAAGGTCTACAAACAGAAAAAACACCAATCTTTTCAAAACCAAAACTTGAAGAGTCAAATACAAGAGGATATACTTCTAACCCTCTCACACTTGCATGTCAAAAACACATAGAGCATTCTGATGAGCCAATAAAATACAGATTTAAACTGCATGAACTCCGTGTTAATGATAACTTGCAAAATGAACAAGCTTTCTCACAAACTATGTTTACCCTCCTTTAAGGGTTATACAATCTCTCCAATATCTTATAGTGGGGAGTTAGTTATGTTAAGGGCATAGAAGCTATGAAACCAAAACAAGAGATAAAAGCATTTGACCAGAAACAAAGAAAAGTTACCCAAGAAGTTACCCCTTTAGTGGAGGAAAATGGCAAAAAGGAAGGGACGAAGATAGGACAAAAAAAATGGCAGCATAAACATTAAAAAGAACAAAAAACTGAAAAGACAGGAAAAATGTCTAAAAGGGGCACTGAAAAAGGGAAAGGGAGGGCAGAGTACTGAACTGGAGACAGCACAAAATTAGGTGACATAAAAAACATGCAAAGGTAAGTATATGGGATATGATGGAATGATCTGGAAAAAAAAGAGGAGGAAAGGGGGAAGTAAGACTTGAGTAAATAGGAAAAATAAGATGAAAATAGCATTTTAACTTATTGTAGTACTCCTCAAGTGAGCTGAAGGACTACTACAGGACTCTCTCCTTTCCTCATTTTCACCTCACAACAACCCTGTGAAGTAGATAAGGTTTCTCTTAAAGACTAGCTGCCGGAGTGTGATTTTTAAATGGATGGTTGTACCTTACTGCTTTGAATTTGTTTTTGGCGTTTCTTTTACAGCTTTAAATATTGCCTTTTAATGAAGTAAAGGTGGGGTAATTTTGACAGACAGACAGACAGACAGACAGACAGACAGACAGACAGAGAGAGAGAGAGAGAGAGAGAGAGAGAGAGAGAGAGAGAGAGAGAGAGGTCTGAGAGTGAGCTACTATCTAATATCAGTGGGCAGGACTGATAAAAGAAATAAGGCCAAACCTAAGAAGAATTAATGTAAAAGAAAGAAGAAATTAAAAGAAAAATCCTAAAGGAAGAAAAGCATCTTAAAATAAGAAGGGTGATAGAGACAAGAATGAAAACACGGGATCGGAGGACTTAATCCCCTTAGCCTGTTGCAACCCAAAAAAAGTGTTGCGGCTCCTTAGTTTTATGGGATGTGTACACAAGTCTGTCTGCAGGAGCTCTACCTCAAGCGTCTGAAGAAGAGGGCTGCGCAAATGTTTCTGCCAAATAAAACTCATTCCTCCTGAAGATACCGCGCAGATGCCTGTTTTTTGCTGCACCAGAAAAAAGCAAGGGAAGGATGGACAGGAAATGGAGAAGGGAGGGTGTGGTGAAGGGGGGAACAAGACGGTTGAAGGCAACGGGAGAGCCGGGGAAGCGACCGAGGGGCACCTGCTTCATCTCCGTCCTCGGCCTCGGCTACCACCTGGGCGAGGTCGGTGGCGTTTCCCGCGCTCTCTTCCGGCGAGGAGGCGGCGGCGGTGGCGGCGGCGGCCGGGAGGTGGTCGGCGTCCAGGCCGGGCGTCGGCGTCGAGGTCTTCTGCGGTTTGGCGCAGCAGCAGCGCCAGTCCTGGAAAATTAGGAGCCCTACGAGGTTGACGGCGAGGCCCAGCGCGCCCACCACGAGGATGAGGAAGGGGTCCCGGATCCCCTCGGGCTGCGCCAGCCGCTGCACCGCCTCCACCAGGATGGTGAAGCAGAGGGCGGCCAGGAAGACGGCGTTGCTGAGGGCGCCCACCACCTCGGCCCGCCCGTAGCCGAAAGTGGCGGCGGGAGCCCGGCGGCCTCGGCGGCGAGCGATGCGCCCCGTGGAGATGCCCACGCACAGCGCGATCATGTCGGAGAGCATGTTGAACGAGTCCGAGATCAGCGCGATGGAGTTGCCCACGTAGCCGGAGACCAGCTCGGCCACGAAGAAGCTGGCCGTCAGCACCAGCATGAAAATCAGGCGGCACGTCTGGCCCGTGTAGCGCCCCATGGCCGAGGCTGGGGCGGAGGAGGAGGCTGCGCGGGTTGGTGGTGGGGGGTCTGCCCCCACTCTTGACCCCCTAGGCGAGGGGGACTCGCTGCCTTCCCCTCTCGCCCCCTTGCCGCTGCAGCAGCACCACCACCGCTGCCGCCTCAGGGTCGCCTCGGCCGGCTGGCGTGCAGCACCTTTGCCCCGCCAGGCAGGCAGAGAGGGCGAGGCGCGAGTGCCCGGGCCTGGCTAAGAACTCTGCACTTTGCTTTATAGAGGCGCGATAGAGGCGGCATCGCCTCCTCTCCACCCCTTCCCCGGGCGGCCTTTATCGCTCCCCACGAGAGTTGCATACGCTAGCTTTTTTTTTTTTTTAAAAAAAAGAAAGTCTGTCAGAAGCAAAGAGCGAGGTGCGCCTAAGGAGGAAGAGCCCAGGGTGCTAACTTTTCTCCTATTCCCCCCCCCCGCTGGGTATGGCAGGAACCTGGCATCAAGAAATGTCAGGTGCTGTGTCTGGGCACCTGTTGAATTTTGACAGACCAGTGGAAATATTCCTGCCTCTTATGTCTCTTAAGATGTTCAGCAGGAGAAGGATGTTCACTATGAGACCTTTGAGTAGATTCATATCATCACTGGATGCAATCTTTCCATTCCTCAAAGTTGTAAAATATATATTTCACCACAGTGCAAGTTTAAAAAAAAACTACCCAAGCAATTCAGCAATACTTGGTAATGATGGTTTTTATGGCATGAATCCTAGAATCCATCTTAATAGTTATTAGCTGGCTCTTTTGTTGTCCATAATAAAATATATTGAGCCGGAAAGAAAGAAAAAGAAAAATTGGCTCTTAGAGAATGCTCAGGGGAAACAATTAAGGATAAGAGTAGCTTGAACTACTTTTATTGATATTTACATTATTATTTAACTGTTTCCTTTAGTAAGCCAGTCTCCTATTTAATTCATTTTTTTAAAAAACCCTCTGGTTTATGAATGTGGATTATTGTGCTTCTGTAACCACTATTCAAAATCCCAGGAAATGACCCAGTATTGCTGCACAATATCATGCCACATTACCAGCAGGAAGAAGATGCCAAACTTTTTATAGCAAAGGACAGCCTGAATGGTAATATCAGCAGTCAAAATGGTCTTATCTACAGCATACCCTCTTGTGCTCACTACTGTTCACAAGAGACACCAAGCAAAGAAAAAACCCAGATACTGGCTCCTATTTTCATCAGTTTATTGTTTCTCACCCAGACACAAAGCAGTTGTCAGGGCTGTTTTTCAACAAGTGGTAGATACACAAGAGGGTATCCTGTAGACTATCTTGACTGCTAGAGGTGGTGTTGTCAGCATTCAGGCTGCCCTTTGCTATGTAAAGCTTGGAACAATGTGGCATGATATTGTGCAGCATAATCAGAACATTTCCTGGTGTTTTGAATCATGGATACAGATGCACAATATTTACAAATCAGGGGATCTGAAGAATTGAATTTCCTGCTTTTTAAAATGGAAGTTTAAGAATACACACTTTACACACAAATTCCAGTTGAAACTTCTGTCATGTAGAATTACCCAGTGCTAGGTAAAGGTAAAGGTTCCCCTTGACGTTTAGTCTGGTTGTGACCAACTCTAGGGCGCAGTGATCATCCGCGTCTCCAAGCCAGCATTTGCCTGTAGACAGTTTCCATGGTCACGTGGCCAGCGTGACTAGACACGGAACGCTGTTAACTTCCCACCGTGGTGGTACCTATTTATCTATTTGCATTTACATGCTTTTGAACTGCTAGGTTGGCAGGAGCTGGGACGGGAGCTCACTCAGTCGCTTGGATTCGATCTTATGACTGCTGGTCTTCTGACCTTGCAGCACAAAGGTTTCTGTGTTTTAACCCGCAGTGCCACCATGTCCTTTATCCAGTGCTAGAGGATCCCAAAAAGAGGAGTACATGATCTGTGCTATGGTTGGTGGGAGAAAACAGAAGCTAGAACAGCCAAGATGTAGCTGTAGTCTCTCTATGCCAACATATTTTGAAGGGCTGTTTTATGGACTTAATAAAACCGTGAAACAAAAGTGTAAGTTCAACACGCACAACAGAGAAGAACAGGTTACTTACCTGTAAACATGGTTCTTTAAGTGGATTCTCTATGAATACACACTGATGGGTTAAACAGTGCCTGCGCTGGTTCCTCTCGGAATTTTCCAGAGCTATGAGGGAAAAGATACAATGTTTGAGTTGCCCTGCACTGCGCAAGTGCAGCCCGCCAAAAATCCCCAGTTCCATGTGCCCGCACATAGAGAGAGTTGGAACTCAATCAACAGTGACGGACACGTGGGGAGGTTGGGCGGGTCGTGTGTATTCATAGAGAATCCACTTAAAGAACCATGTTTACAGGTAAGTAACCTGTTCTTCTTTAACGTGGTTCTCTATGAATCCACACTGATGGGTGACTACCAAGCTACTTACAGGATGGTGGGCCGTCACTGCAGCAGTGATGTAAGGACAGCCCTCCCGAATCTGGTCTCATTCTTGGCCCTGAGGTCCAGTCTGTAGTGCTTGATGAATGTGGATACACTGGACCAGGTAGCTGCTCTACATATATCGGGGATGTCTACCCCACGCAGCAGGGCCGTGGATGTAGCAACAGCTCGTGTGGAATGAGCACGCAGGTTTTCAGGGAGAGGTTTGTGCTGCAACTCATAGGCCAACGAAATGGTGGAAACCAACCATCTGGACAGGGTCGACGTCGAAGCAGCAGTCCCTTTACGTTGGCCATAATAACACAAGAACAGTCTCTGGACTTTCCTGAAGTCCTTGGTCCTTGAGATATAAAAGGATAACGCACGACGAACGTCCAAACAGTGGAGCGTACGCTCAACATCTGAAGAGGGTTCGGAAAAAAGGGTAGGCAGCAACAGAGGTTGGTTGACATGAAAGTCTGACACCACCTTGGGAAGGAAAGAAACATCTGGGTGTAACACTACCTTGTCCTTGAAAAATTGGAGGTAAGGGGAATCAGCCCGGAGAGCCGCCAATTCACTAGCCCTACGGGCAGAAGTGATTGCCACAAGGAACAAAGTTTTCAGGGATAAAAACTTCAGGTCACAGGTAGCCATTGGCTCAAAGGGGGGACGAACCAGTGAGTGTAGTACTGTCTGTAAGGACCACTGAGGTAATGGCCTTCTGACAGGGGGTCTCATGTTGGTCAGACCTCTGAAGAAAGCTTTCACCGTCGGATGGGAAAACCATCTGGAGGATTGAGATCCCTTGGGTTGAAAAGTTACAATGGCTGAGGTGTATACCTTCAAGGTAGACTTGGTTAAACCAAGATCAAACAGGTGTCTGAGATACAGTAGCAATGTAGATAAAGAGACGGGAGATGCTTGTAAACCCCGCTCCGCAGTAAACTTGAGAAAGCCTTGCCACTTGTGTTGATAGAGGCGGATGGTAGAAGGCTTTCTTGCCTTGTCAAGAACTTCCATTATTGACGGGATATCCCCCACGCTGTCAATTGGAGGGAGTCGAGGTCGGGATGGAAGATCGACCCCGAGTCCTGGGTTATTAGGTGAGGAATGAGAGGAAGCTTGACCTTGTCGATTGCTGTCTGCAGAAGTAGAGAGAACCAAGGTTGTCTGGGCCACCAAGGTGCAATCAAGATTGCTTCTGCTTGCAACTGGAGGGCTCTGACTACTGACCTCTGAACCAATGGAATGGGAGGGAACAGGTAGAGAAGGCCCTTGTGCCAAGGGATCATGAAAGCATCTCCCAATGATCCTGGGCCCCGTCCTGCCCTGGATGCGTAGCGGAGACATTTTTTGTTGGAGTGCATGGCGAACATGTCGATTGTCGGAGTTCCCCACCTGCGGCAGAGTTCCTGAAAGATCTCTGAGTCCAGTTCCCATTCGTGATTTTGAGTGGGACGGCGACTGAGCTCGTCTGCAACGATGTTGTCTGTGGTGGCTATGTGGATGGCTACCGGGTAGATGTGCTCCTGGTAGCACCACTCCCAGAGATGTATGGACAGGAACAGCAGGGACTTTGATCTTGTTCCCCCCTGCTTGTTCACGTAAAACATCGCTGTGGTGTTGTCCGTGACGAGCTGAATCGCCCTGCCTCTCACTAAAGGTAGGAAGGACTTCAAAGCCTTTATGATGGCTAGCAGCTCCAGATGGTTGATGTGCAAGCCCTTCTCCTGAGGGGACCACAGGGCGTTGATCTGATGACCCTGGCAATGGGCGCCCCATCCGAGTGGACTCGCGTCCGTAGTGACTTGAGTTGTCAAACGAAGAGGACGGAAGGGACGTCCCACCAAGAGGTGAGGTGGGAAAGTCCACCATTGAAGCTGGTGTGCAAGCTCCGGGGTGACAGTAAGAAGCTTGTTTGGACTGTCGAGGAGTGGATTGAAGAGGGACAGTAGCCAGATTTGAAGTGAACGCATCTTGAGGCGAGCATGGGACAAGGTCGCCGTCGTAGAAGCCATAAGGCCCAGTAGATGTTGCGCAAGGTGTGCTTTTACTCTTGCCCCTGGCCTGAATTTCTTTATGGCTTTGTGCAACTTTCTGATGCGTTCTGGAGGCATGAACATCCGAGCATGCACAGAGTCTAGCCTCGCTCCGATGTAGTCCACCACTTGAGATGGATTCAGCTTGGACTTTTCGTGGTTCACGGTAAGACCTAGTGATTGTAACGTCTGGAGAACATACTGAGTGTCCTTTAAGGCCTGATGTTTTGAGGTCGAGACAATCAGCCAGTCGTCGATGTAGGGAAACACCTGGATCCCCTGGAGGCGCAGGTATGCTGCCACGGGAGCCATGCACTTGGTGAAAGTCCTGGGTGCTGTGGAAAGGCCGAAGGGTAAGGCCACAAACTGAAAAATTGTGTTGTTGAAGAGTAGACGCAGATATTTCCTGTGGCTCTTGTGTATGGTGACATGGAAATATGCGTCTTTTAGATCCAGGACCACGAACCAGTCTCCTTGCCTCAGAAGATGGAGAATGGACTCTAGAGTCACCATCTTGAACTTGCGTGGTTTGAGAAACTTGTTGAGGCTTCTCAGATCGAGGATGGGATGGAGTCCCCCGTCCTTCTTTGGTACCAGAAAGTATCGGGAGTAAAACCCGTCGAGGACATCCTCCGATGACACCTTCTGGATAGCCCCTTTCTGAAGGAGAGTCAGGATTTCCTCCTCTAGGATCAGATCGAATGATGTAGGGTTGACCTGTCCTAGAGGAGGCAACCTTATAAACTCCAGGCGGTAACCGGAGGTGATAATGCTGAGAACCCAGATGTCGTTGGTGATGAGAGTCCAGCTGTGAAGGTAAGGAGAGAGGCGGGTGGTGTGGGAGGGTGACGGTGGAATGGCCAGGGAGTCAAAGGTACTGTTTCTGTTTTCTTCCAGGTGCTTTGAAGGACTGCCTCTTACGGGACGGTTGGGATCTGAAAGCAGCAGATGAAGAGGAAGAAGCTTGAGGCGGGCGTTGGGAAGAATTGCCTCCATAAGGACGGTAAGTACTGGTGGAAGGCTGTTGGTAAGACTGGGTGGTGTACTTTGGACGCCACTGAGGTTTGGATTGTCTAGGTGGAGGTTGGACAGAATAGGACTTGGCCGTTTTCTTACTTTTATGCAAGTTTTCCAGGTTCTCATCAGTACTCTGGCTGAAGAGGCCTGTGGCATCAAAAGGTAGATTTTCTACTCTAGTCTTAATGTCCTCAACAATGTTGGCTGAGCGCAGCCAAGCATGCCTTCTGAGAGTGATAAGGGAAGCAAAATTCTTAGACGTGGCCTCTGCTACATGGCGGGCGGCAAGTCGTTGGTATTTAGATACCGTGAGAGCTTCCGCATGAGTATCCAGACAAAGCTGTCTGATGTCGTCTGGAGCCATTTGAAGGGCTGGAAGAACCCTGGACCAAAGTTGTTTTTGGTAGGCACCCATAGCCACCAAATAATTCACTGCACGCAGGGTAAATGTGGTCATCGAGTACATTCGACGTGCCAGAATCTCTAACTTCCTGCCCTCCTTGTTGGTTGGGGTAGGATGACCTTTTGCAGGAGTCTTAGTGGAGCTAGACTCCTCTATTAAAGAGTTGGGTGCAGGATGCATGACCAGGAAAGAGGTGTTGTCACCATGGATCCTATAGAGATTTTCGGTTCTTTTCGAAATCGAGGTAGCATTGGCCGGGTGGTCCCAGAATTCCTTAATAAGATCCATCAGTTCAGGTATGAAAGACAAACTGACTGGATGCGTTCGCTCGGCCTCAATATCCCCGAAGATGAGATTTTCTTCTCTTCTCGGGGACTGTTCAATTGCAAGCTTCAAAGCCTGCGCCATGCGGCCAACCATTTGGGTGTAGGAAGAAAAATCTTCCGACGGAGAGGATGGTTTTACGTTCGCTGCTTCTGGGGGCAAAAGTTCCCCCGGGATCGGAACTTCTAAGGACACCTCCGACTCGGTGTCGTCGTCCGCACCGGAAGATTCCTCTCCTGGATGCTCCTCCTCTGAGTGGTATGGAGAGGATGGGGGACGAGGTACTTTCGGCCCCGAAGGTGTCTTTTTCGGGGCCGGAGGACACTCCTCTGCAGGTCGTCGTGGCGCGACAGGCGGTGCAGTCGGGGCATCCTTCGGCATCGTAGGCTTCCCGGAGCCCGTTTCCGAAGGTCTATTCGGGGACGGGGTTCGACGCGGAGAATGTGACCGAGAGGATGACGAATAGGAGTACTTAGATCTCTTTCTCCTATGTCTCCTATCTCTCGAGGTGGAAGAAGACTCAGTAGAAGAATCCCTTCTTCGCCGTCTCCGGTGGGACCTCTTCCGACCCCGACTGTATTCTGAGTCGGACGGTGAGGAGTCCCTTCGGCGTCGGTGGCCTCGACGATGCCTGCGTCGATGACGGGGCTTTTTCGGCAATGGTTCGTCGTCGGCAGAGTGTGAAGCTGGGCGCCGAGGGACTGGATCTTCGACTGGCTTGAGAGGTCGACCCCGCGGGGGGGGAGAAGATGCCGATCGACCCGACTCCGAAAGAAGTGAAGGAGATCGGGTGGTACGCCCGGTAAGTATTGGGCTGAGCGGCATGCTTTCGGCGCCGGCAACGAGCTTGTCGAGCTGGCTAACCGTAGGCGATTTTCCCAAATCCACCGGAGGCGGTTGGCGAGGTGGAATGGGGGCGCCTAAGTCGGAGACCGAATCTCGGTCCCGAGAAGACTCCTCAAGAAATGGAGAAGGGACCGAAGCCGAGACAGGTGGGACGACCAGGGTAATCTCCTTGGTCTTCGCCTTAGTCTTCGACGCAGCCTTGGACGGACCCTTCTTCGTTGGTGCCGAAGTTGAAGAAGAAGGAACATCAGAGGAAGGCTTTTTTCCTGTAGGCAATTTCTTGGATTTCGCTTTGGAAACCTTCATGGACACCTCCTTGGATGTCGAAGGAGGGGAAGAGGAGACCAAAGTCACCGATGAACGAACGGTGGAGACCGACTGAACAGATTCCATATCTGACGGTTGCGAAGCTGAGAGAGTGCGGTTCCAGAGAAAATACTTGAGGCGTTGCTGACGAGATTTTAGGGTCGCCTTGGTGAATTCCTTGCAATGCTTGCAAGTGGTGGGCGAATGGGTCTCGCCCAGACAGAAAAGACAGAGGGAATGATGGTCCTGGAAGGGGAGCTTCCCGGAGCAAGCAGAACAGCGGCGGAAAGGTCCTTTTTTCGCTGACATAAGCTAAGCGGTGAACGAACGGTAGAGAAAGTCAGTAATTGAAGAAATCCTGCTGGCGCGTGGCGCCTCAGCAGGAGGTAATAGGCCTCAATCAGGATCAAGCGGGAAGTGAAAGTACTTGCAAGAAGCACGCCGGAGGCAACGGAAGGTCAGCCGGTCCGAATTCAGGGCAACGGAGATGCGGATAGACGATAGGCAAGCCAGGTCAAGTCCAAAAAATCCGAAAATAGCGAAAGGAGAGTAAAATCTCAAGAGCTCTAACCGAGAGGTTCCAACTCCGCGGGCGGATAAATGGAACTGGGGATTTTTGGCGGGCTGCACTTGCGCAGTGCAGGGCAACTCAAACATTGTATCTTTTCCCTCATAGCTCTGGAAAATTCCGAGAGGAACCAGCGCAGGCGCTGTTTAACCCATCAGTGTGGATTCATAGAGAACCACGTTAAAGAAATACTGTATACACACCCTTTAACCTCTCAGGTAAACTAATGTTGCCCTGTTCTCACCAAAGAACACAGACTAGAAAGTTATCTTCATATTGCCGAACCTTTTCCTTAGGGTGGGCAACCTAAGGCAGAAGAGAATATTTCAGAGCAAAAACTCCAGAAACATGATGTGTGTTGGTTTTCTAAACTATGTCCCCTTGCCTTTTGAAATAAAAAAAAAAAAAAGAAAACCCTGGAGAGCTGAGAGTTAGCAGAGATTGTCACTGGGGATAATGTTCAGAATCATCCATAATATGAAAGAAAGCTGGCTGGATAGCTCAGTGGTTTATTTGGCTACAGACCCAGAGGGTGGGAGTTCGATTCCCCACTGAGCCTCCTGCAGGTAGACCCAACCTGTGTGGTCTAAGGGCACAGTCCCACGGCACTCCCAGAAGAAAGGAAGGGTAAACCACTCTGAGCATCAGACACCAGGAATGTGGCCGATAGGAATCCACTTTCTCTGCTGGCACTAGAGGCATTGGCAGCAGTCACCAATCAAGCTGTGCCCAAAATTTTATACCAAAAAAAAAAAAAAAAAAACCTTGTAGGCTTGCCAACAGCAACATCTCTATACTGAAATGGTAACAGGCCAAGAAACTGGAAATCTAACCCTGAACATAGAATTTCACAACTAGGTGTCACTACTGCTTAGGAAACCTTCTCTGTAGTGTTTTCTGCCTTAATGCAGATAGCAGAGCCATCTGGAGGAAGCCTTCAAAAGCAACTTAAAATGCTGAGGAAGAGGAAAGGTGCCTCTTGAAGTACCTAAATTTATAGATGTCTTTACATGTAAGCAGCCACACTCTTCTATTGTATCCTCTGTGGAATACAATAGAAGAACTAACTGAACCTCCAGGAAGGAACTGCAGCTAATCCTGACTTCCTGGAATGATTCAGACATTTGAATTATGTTTGTCACTTTCATGTTTTTAGCTTTTTGCATTTAAAAAACAAATTTAGACATACACCTAAAAGGATGCGGAACTTGGCCCTGATAAAGAACAACTGTGTTAGCTAGCACTCTCTACCTATTAATGTCTAAAGAACAGTTTTAATTAGAGTGGGTGAAGTGCAAACCCATTTAATTGACATCTATACAACCATAAGATTATTGATTGCTAAAAGGCGATAGTGGTACGTTCATTGACGTCAGCAGACTATACCATAACCACTAAGGCCAAAGTATGAATAAAACTGATTTGATTTGCTTGCAATGTGTCTTGTAGAATCTGGAGTTTTCCTCTATTGCAGAGTCACTTTACATCTGCTAAATTTGTAAGGAGAAAGGTCAAGGAATCATAGTCTGTCATGAAATAGGCTAAGTAGAAAAGAATGATCTTTAGCTGGAAATTTCAAATCTTATGTCAAAAACAGCAGAAAGTCTTATGGTCAGTTTTTATGGACCGTACCGTATTGCACTTCTTCAGATACCTGGAGTGTAACTGCAGTAGATATGACACACTCTTGAGTATCTGAAGACATGGTCTACAGCCCATGAAAGCTTCTGCCAAATATTAGTCTTTACAGTGGCATAAGATCCATTGGCTAACTCCCATTGCTAGTTCAAACTATAATTGACCAATTTAACGCTTTTTTGAAAGATTATTCAACACTTACATAGAGCAAAGCAAAGTGTGCTGCTTATATATAACTCCATGGTGCTTAAAGCACTCTCTGAACAGTTTACAATTTAATTATGCAAGCTACACATTGCCCCCCCCCCATCCCCAGTGAGCTGGGTACTTGAGCCTGTAGGGATTGAACTCGGGTTGTGAACAGTCTTGACTGCAGTACTGCAGTTTAACTAACCACTGTGCCATGAGGCCCAACAAACCCAATTGATTTAGTGATTCTAGTCTACTTGGAACTAGCAATAGGATTCCTTTGTTTTTGCTGCAACAGACTAACCCAGCTGCCCCATTAGGGATTTTGGAGGCATATTTTAGATTCAGAATCTAAAGGGCAGCTGTCTTGGACTGTCGCAGCAAAAATAATGAAGAGCCCCATCACCCTTTATTGCAGCCTGAACATTCATAGAAAATGGCCCACTCCATCAGATGCATGGAATACTAACTGGAATGTTAGGTATTGGTACAGTTGATGTAGTTAGGGTGGGGCTGTATTAAGTCAAATCAGTGGGACATTAAATGTGGAAAGTACAGTAGTGACCATTGAAATTACATTATGCACACTGGTCATTTACTAAACTGTTGCTGATGGCACAAACATCTTGGCATTAGTTGAGATAATTCCTCCCTGTCCTCATTCCCACACTCAGCTGTGTCACAAGTGTGCATACACCTGAAATCCTGGATAACAATAAGTGCTGAAGTGGGAACTAGGCTGTGAAAGCTCAGACAGTGATGAACCAGTTAGACCTCAAGATGCCGTAGAATGCCGTAGTTTTAGTCACAACAGTGGCTAAAGCTTTTTGATGCTTAGGTGAAGTAAACTCTGACATTAGGAGTTCCCAAAGAACAGCATACAGACTGATGTTGTTTTTTTTTAGTGTTTCTTCAAGAAACCCCTGGCCTCCCTTTTTAGTCATTTTGCAAAACATTTTGGATTGATAAAAAAGTGCTATGACTCTAGAAGGACCCTAAAAGTAATTTCATAGGAAACTACAAAAAATATTACTTTTTAGTTGAATAAAGGAAATGTGTTCCTATTCATTGCATTACTACTCTGTTCCTAATAATTGCATTACTTTTGTGCTGTATTTTGGTTATGATCTTTTTCCAAAACAAGAATTATTACATTGCAAGGAACTGAATTACTTGCAACTTATTAATTCCAATTATAATGGAACTTGGGTTTCTAGAACACAGTTTGAAACCCTCAGCAATAGCTTTTAAACACCGGAAAACATACATAATCCTATTCAGCCATCAAGTCTAAGGATGTGTCACTGGAGATGAAGGCCAAGATCATCCATACTTATATTTCCATTTGCTATGTATGGATGTGAAAGCTGGACAGCAAAGGAAGCTGACAGAAAGAAAAATTGATTCATTTGAATTGTGGCGCTGGAGGAGAGCTTTGTGAATATTCAAGACTGCCAGAAAAATGAACAAGCGGGTCCTAGATCAGATCAAGCCTGAACTATTTCTGGAGGCAAAATACTCAGACCATTCAACTTTGGACAAAATGTAAGAAGACAGGATTCTCTGAAAAAGACAATAATGCTGGGAAAGATGGGAGGCAACAGGAAAAGAGGGAGACCAAGTACGAGATGGATTGATTCTCTAAGGGAAACCACAGTCTTGAATTTACAAGAGCTGAGCAGAGCTGTTGAGGAGAGGACATTTTAGAGAGAGCTCATTCATAGCGTCACCATAAGTGGGGGCAATTTGACGGCACATCACAACAAAAACAACAAGGATGCACGTGGAGCCAAAAGCCTTTTGAGCGAAAGACACAAGCAGCATTCCTCTATATTTGTGTTAAACATGGGAACATGACAGACTGAGAAGGGGAAAAGATGCTTCACCTGAGTAGTCTCCTTATGAGAGCTCAGCTCCAACCCCCAACCTCTAGAATCAGGACTTTGGCTCATGTGGAGAAGCTACTTGGACAGTGCAGCCTCTTCCTCTTCAGACAGGCCGCAAGATCATGGGGGAGGCAGGGCTGGCCTGTGGTCTGACTCAGTGCCGGTGGGCTCCGCTTGCTTCCTTAGCTTCTAATTGCTAGTACAGCAGTTTAATGGGTAGACTAATGATACTCACATTCACATACACACCTTCCTAGATGCTGTGCTATTTTACACACATAGTAAGAAATTTTTAAGACTCACCTAAAGGCGGAAAAGTAGCAGTCTCTGGAACATCATTGTAAAAGTCACCTAAGGGGGGAAAATAAAGAAAATAAGATTTTGTGAATGCTTTGCAATAGAATTTATTCGGTTTGAAATTACCTGTCTAACCTCTGCTGACTGGTGGAGACGTAGCAAAATAAGGACATTCAAAGCCAGCTTATACTGAATTAGCTAATTTTTCCATTTAGTCCAGTATTATGAATTCTGACTGACAGCACCTTTCTTGATTTTCAGGGAAGATTCTTTCCTAGCCCTACTTGGAGGTGTCTGGTATTTGATCAGCAGGGGCAATGCCATCACCTGTTACCACACCCAGGCTTCCCTTTTCCTCCTGAATTTAGCTGCTGGTGTTGTAAACTATCCTATTGTAATGGAAAGGATTTGAAAGAGACTTGGTTATGATTAGACAATTGAGACTCGTTAGATTTACAAAAGACCTGTTCCTTGTGGAGGTGGAAAACGATAGACCTGGCTTAGTGGTATTTGCCTGCATGAATGGATTCTTCCTTACCAGTAGAGTTATAATAAAGGTCACAATGAATGATTGTAGTTCAAAATTTGCTACTACAACACTGCACATTTTTCTTTGAGAGCAATAGAACCTTGTTGTGAAGCACCTAATTATGGAAAATGTTGCAACTATTCCAGTTTTCACTAAGGCTTTGACATGCTGAAGCTTGAGAATACAAATGCATGAATAAAAGCTGTACAGCCAGTTTTTCACATCGCTATTGTATTGGCCAAAGGTATGATCTGAATGTCTCCCCCTTGAGTGGTGGGGTCCCAGCCTGTGTTACATATTTCTCACCACAGGAGATCTCCCTACTTTGGAGAGATTACATCCCAATTAAAACCAGCAGAGATGCTCCTCGCCACAGTTCCAAATCTGGCAAAGTCCTAATTAAGTAAAATTAACCATTTATTTGAGTGTTTCTATTGTCCCCACCTATCCATCCAATGGTAGGGGTACTGTACATAATTAGCCCTATCATTACTAGGAATAAAAACAATGCTGAAAAATGCTGAAAAAGTGAGCCAACAAGACTGTACACCCATTCACGTGGCTGTGCAATTTCAGAGTTCCAAGTGGAAGTAAACGTGATTGAAACGGTGTCTCCCTAATTGCATGAACCTTCACATATAGAAACAAATTGATCAGGAAAACAGTTGCAATCATTTCATTCGTCTACTTCTGTTAGTTTTAACAGAACACAGAAGAATTCACAAGGCTGTGGCAGTCACAGAAGAGCAGAAGTGTAATATCCATCAATTACTTAGGAATGGTCCTAAATTAATCATTTGGGTGACATCTATATTGTCAGGGTGTGGAAAGTATCTAGGTGTCTTAGTAGAGGGACCACGAGAGAAACATGAGTCAACCATGTGATGTAGCAGGGCTGGGATGTGGGGGAAAGACCTCATGCACAGTAGCATAGTCATAAATGCAAGGGAGAGACTTAAGACACACACAGAGAAAGTTGCTGTTTCCATATGCACGCCTCCTTCCTTTCTAAGCATGGGTGCCCACATTCACATGTGCCAAATTATGACTTAGCTGCATCTATTTGGTGGGAGAAGGCAGGAATCCGTGGGAAAGGCAGGGAGAAGCTGCCATCCAGAGACCAGCTCCTCCCCACACCTTTTCTTACATAGCCAGTTCAAAGTAGGGGTGGCAGTAGCCGCTTTCCTACTACGTCCCTTCATATACTTCTACCCTGCAAGCACTTCAAAGTGGTTTGAAGTGAGAGAAAATCCATCCAAGGCAAAGCAAACAGCTTTCTTTCACCTTTCTGCCTGTCTGCCTTTATAGCTATAAGGGAAGAGATGGATGGAGTGATCTCACAAGACCAACAATAAGGTCTCCTGTGAGGCCCTGGCTTCAGGAAAAGTGCTGGTGCGTTGACACCCCTGTGGAGTGACAGGAATACATCACAGGACTTAAGTGTTCAGATCAAGGGAAGTAATGGGCCCTACTTTCCTTGTAGCCATTTTCCCTCCCTGGTGTCATGAGTATGTCACAGTACATGCTGCCATTCATGGTTCCCTCAATGAACTATAGCTCCCCAGTGCCGGCAGCGCTCATGCAGCCCCAGACCATGACACTCCCACCACCAGGCTTGACTGTAGGCACGACACACTTGTCTTTGTACTCCTCACCTGGTTGCTGCCACACATGCTTGACACCATATGAACCAAATAAGTTTATCTTGGTATCACCGGACCACAGGACATGGTTCCAGAAATCCATGTCCTTAGTCTGCTTGTCTGCAGCAAACCGTATGCAGGCTTTCTTGTACATCATCTTTAGAAGAGTCTTCCTTCTGGGAGGATAGCCCTGGAGACCAATTTGATGCAGTATGTGGCGTATGGTCTGAGCACTACAGGCTGACACCCCCCCCCCTTCAACCTCTGCAGCAATGCTGGCAGCACTCATCCGTCTATTTCCCAAAGCCAACCTCTGGATATGACACTGAGCATGGGCACTCAGCTTCTTTGGTCAACCATGGCAAGGCCTGTTCTGAGTGGAACCTGCCCTGTTAAACCGCTGTATAGTCTTGGCCACTGTGCTACAGCTCAGTTTCAGGTTTCTGGCAATCTTCTTATAGCTTAGGCCATCTTTATGTAGAACAATTCATTTTTTCAGATCCTCAGATAGGATCTGAAAAATTACCATGAGGTGCCACGTGGAACTTCCAGTGACCAGACTGAGTGAGAGCGATAACACCTGCTCCCCCTTCACACCTGAGACTTGTGACACTAATGGGTCTTATGACACAAGGGAGGGAAAACGGCTACAGCTGTACTTGGGCCCAGTTTGGACATTGTCACTTAGGACTGTACTCACTTTTGTTGCCAGCGGTTTAGACATTAATGGCTGTATGTTGCGTTATTTGAGGGGACAGCACATTTACATTGTTATACAAGGTGCATACTCACAGCTTTACATTGTAGCCAAGTGTCATTTCTTTAGTGTTGTCACATGAAAAGATATACTAAAATATATATGAAATGTGAGGGGGTGTACTCAGTTCTGTGATATACTGTATCTATTCTGCATTGATTAGAATTTGTGATGGCTTAATCCATTTTTGGGCCACATAGTTTAAGAAATATTACGAAAGACTGAAACATGTCTGGAAAAGAGCAATGAAGAGAGTAAAAGATCTGGAAATCAAACCCTATAAGAAACAGTTGAGGTAACCTGGAGATGAGAAGACTAAGAGATCATATGGCAACATTCTTCAAATAGCTAAAAGGTATAGAAGGTGGAACAAATCAATCGATCAGTCAGTCAGTCAGTCAGTCAGTCAGTCAGTCTGTCTGTCTGTCTGTCTGTCTGTCTGTCTGTCTGTCTGTCTATCTGTCTATCTATCTATCTATCTATCTATCTATCTATCTATCTATCTATCTATCTATCTATCTATCTATCTATCTATCTATCTATCTATCTATCTATCTATCTAAGTTTTACATTGCCTTTCTCCTTAAACAGGACCCAAGGTGGCTTACCTCATTAAAATACAACATGTAAAGCTAAAAACAGTATTACAAAATGATAAATGAAAACAACACCAAAAACACATTGAAAGCAGGAATGCATAACAGTCTATTTAACAAGCCCACTCAGGCAGCTAGTCACTGAGAGAAAGTTTGTCTGAAGAGAAAGGGCTTTGCCTGCTTGGTGAAGGATAGGAAGGATCGGGCCAGCCTGGCCTCCTGTGGTGGAGGAGAATTCCAAAGTCTGGGAGCAGCCACAGAGAAGACCCTCTCCTGCGTCCCCATCAAATGCACGTGTGAAAGTAGTGAGATAGAGGGAAAGGCCTCTCCTGACGATCTTAACAACTGTGCAGGCTCATAAAGGGAGACGTGGTCCTTGACATAGCTTGGATTTTCTGCTGCTCCCTCCAAATGAAGGGGTTCCAATTGCAAGAAGATGTTTAGAAGAACTATCTGACTGTAAGACCTGTTTGAAGGAGGATGGAAGAAGTGGACTTTCCTTCATCGGAAGCTTTCAAATAGAGTTTGGATGTCCATGAATTAAAAATTAAAAAAGCATCTCATTTAGAGTTATGCTATTCAAATTTTAAATATTTAGGAATATGGGTAACAAAAAACCTTAATCAATTAATTTACAGAAACTATAAAAATCTATTTAAATTAGCAAAACAAAACAATGACAAAGTGGATCAATTTGAACCTATCAATGTTGGGGAGAATTACTCTAATTAAATCATATATATTACCAAAATTTCAATTTCTATTCCAAAATATTCCACTATAGCTAGATTTTTAAAAAGTAAAACTACAGCAAGGAAAGCTAGAAAAATTTAATGTACTCGCAAAGGCTTTCACGGCCGGGATCTAATGGTTGTTGTGGGTTTTTTGGGCTCTTCGGCCGTGTTCCGAAGGTTGTTCTTCCTAACATTTCGCCAGTCTCTGTGGCCGGCATCTTCAGAGGACAGCAGTGCTGAGCCCGAAAAACCCACAAGAACCACTAGAAAAATTCATTGCAGGAAAGGGAAAGAAGACAAGATTCATAAATACAGTGGACCCTCAATTTACAGACGGCTCGACTTACAGACTTTTTGAGTTACAGACTTCTCTGGCTGCAAAATTTAGATTTGACTTGCAGCCGGAGAATCGACTTACAGACCAGAAAAAACCCAAAATGGAACAAAAATAGAATAAAAACCGCTGGTTATGGGATTAATCAGTTTTCAATGCATTGTAGGTCAATGGAGATTCGACCTACAGACTTTTCGACTTGCAGCCACCATTCCAATACGGATTAATTCCTTAAGTAGAGGGTCCACTGTAGTGTTAAATATAGACAGAGTCAAAGGGGGGGGGGATTAGGGATACCACAGCTCCAAAATTTTTATGAAGCTCTATAAATAAACCAAATTATTAAATTTATACAAATCGACAAGACTCTCAAGAATCCTGATTGGGTGGAAATGGAAGGTGAAATGAAAATGGACATAGTAAATAAGTATATTTATACCACTAAAATAATTAGAAAAGGAGAACAAATACAGAGAAAATAAATACCCATTCATTTCCAAAACATTAAGGATATGGCAAAAACATAGTAAAACTTTGGCCCAGCCAATATGCCCTTTATGTCTCCTTTTGGATCACCCAGATTTTAAGTCTCAAGAGAAATATGCACAATTTAAGGAGTGGAGACAAACTGGTATATATAGAATTACTGACTTATTTGATTCAGGGGAACCAATCACAATTAGGCAAATAGAAGAGAAAACAAAGGAAATAAAAACCAATTGACTACAAATAAAAAAATAAAAAGTTTCGTTATTCACTTACAACAAAAACCTGGCTCTCTAAGAACATTAAATGAATTTGAACAATATTGTAGCAAAAAAGATAAAAATAAAAAGAGAGGACTAACCTCACTAATATATAAAAGTATTATTGAGAAAGAACATGGAAAAGGCAGAGGACCTAAAACAGTGTGGAAAACAAATTTAAATATTAATATACCTGAGGAAATCTGGACAGGAATATGGAATAAATACCCATATAAATCTATATCAGCAAATGTGAAAGAAATGGTTCTGGAGTGCATCGGTGGCATTTATATCCTTCAAAGTTACATAGAATTAATAAAGATATATCGGATAAATGTTGGAGGAACTCTGGGCAAAAAGGAACTTTGGAACATATGTGGATTTCTTGCCCCAAAATAGAAGTATTCTGGCATGAGGTAATTAGATGGACAGAAATGCTGACCCATCAAAAATAGATATGACTGAAACATTATTTTTATTTTCATTATTTACAGGGGGAAATGAGAAACTTGAAAATAAAGAATTAGTTGCAAATCTTATAGGCACTGCAAGATCTGAGATCACTAGAAATTGGAAAAACACTCAAGATCTCTCATTACAAGCATTTACGAATAAGATATGGCATACAATGTTGATGATAAAAATGACTAATAAAGTTAGACTATATAAAGGAGAAATAAGGCACAGTCAATTCACTGAAAATTGGAAGCCTTTATTAAAATATGCCAATAAAATAAATCTCGAGACACGTGGTTTGGAAAACAATTTGGAGCATTTAGATTGTTGGTCGATATTTCTTTAAGATGAGACTGGGAATGGTGTAAATGTGATTTTGAGAATCGTGGGGAATAGCAATTGATCAACACTTAAATTATATAACAAGTAAAAGCTTACTATGTTAAGCTTTGTATTTATTACTTGTAACATGATGGATTGTCTTTTCTTTAGAAATAATTTTTTTTAAAAAAGGGATGTCCATGTATTAATTAATTAATTGTATTTACACCCCCACCTCTCCCCCCAATAAAGGGACCCAAAGGGACAGAGTTCTGACTCCTGTCCTCTGAAGATGCCGGCCACAGAGACTGGCAAAATGTTAGGAAGAAAAACCTCAAGAACAGGGCCAAACAGCCCGGAAAACCTACAACAACCATCGGACCCAAGAAAGCTTGCAAAATATTTAGAAGGCAAATATTAAGATAGCTATAAATACAGTGAATTATTAGAATTATATATTAT
The DNA here is from genome assembly GCF_051106095.1 of Pogona vitticeps. Lineage (NCBI taxonomy): Eukaryota > Metazoa > Chordata > Lepidosauria > Squamata > Agamidae > Pogona > Pogona vitticeps. Next base: position 34,266,532 of record NC_135783.1, read on the forward strand.
AATAGATTAATATATTAAAATATTACAATACAAACAATATAAAACTAATAAATAAAATCAGCGTAACGGTTTAAAGGCACATTTAAAAAGGGGAGAGGTATAACATTTCCCATGTAAAAAAAAATACTCTTCCTTGGCAGCCAGTTAATAAGCAAAACAATGGCCAAAGAGAAAGGTCTTTGCCTGCTGGTGGAAGCATGGTAGAGATGGAGTGGGGACCAGCTGGTTTTCCCACAGAAGGACATCCAACACTTGGAAGCAACCGTCAAGAAGCTCCACTCCCCTCGTTCATTTAGTCGTTTAGTCGTGTCCGACTCTTTGTGACCCCATGGACCAGAGCACGCCAGGCCCTTCTATCTTCCACTGCCTCCCGGAGTTGGGTCAGATTCATGTTGGTTGTTTCGGTGACACTGTCCAACCATCTCATCCTCTGTCGTCCCCTTCTCCTCTTGCCTTCACACTTTCCTAACATCAGGGCCTTTTCCAGGGAGTCTTCTCTTCTCATGTGATGGCCAAAGTATTGGAGCCTCAGCTTCAGGATCTGTTCTTCCAGTGAGCACTCAGGGTTGATTTCCTTTAGAATTGATAGGTTTGTTCTCCTTTCAGTCCAGGGGACTCTCAAGAGCCTCTCCCCTAGTCCCCCCCAAGTGCACTTGTGGGGGGGGCAAGTTTAGAGAATGGCTTCCTCTGCAGATCTTCAACCCACTCACCCCCAGGCCTCATACACCGAGAAGAGCTCCTTCTGATAATCTGGTCCCAAATTGTATAGCATTTCACAACCAGCACTTTGAATGGTGCCTAGAAATGGACTGATAGCCACTTAAACTGTTGTAACAAAGGATTGTGGTAACCAGCTCTGGTCAATAGTTAGGCTGCACCATTTTCTGACCTGTTGAGGTTTTTGAACACTCTCCGACGGTAGCCCCACACGGTGCATTATAGCAATCCAAATGGAATATAACTAAAGTGTACATTGCCACAGACAGATCAGACATCTCAAGGAAAGTGTCTAATTGGGGCTCTAAGTTTAACATGTTTCCTTTGGAAAGTGTTTGGAAACTCCAAAGGGCCCAAAATGCCACAGCTAAATTGTGAATTGGGGCTGGTTATAGGAAACATGTAACTCCCCTGTTACAGCAACTCCACTGGCTGCCCGTCTGTTTCTGGGCACAATTCAAAGTGCTGGTTTTAAATTATGAAGCCCTAAACGGCTTGACCTCAAGCTGTCTGAAAGACGGCATCTCCCTCTATGAGTCTACCTGGGATCGTCAGGGGTTCGTCAGAGCAGGCCTTTCTCTCAGTCCCACCACCTTCAAAGGTGTGCTTGGTGGAGAGACAGGGGAGAGCCTTCTCTGTGTCTGCTCTCAGGCCTTGGAAATCCCAGGCTGGCCCCATCTTTGCTGTCTTTCTGCAAGCAGGCAAAGACCTTTCTCTTCAAGCAGGCTTTTCCTCAATGACTGGTGGGTGGCCTGAGAGGGGTTTTTAAATGGATTGTTGTGTTCTTTGTTTTTAAACTGTTTTAATATTGATTTTATTTGCCATTTCAATAAATGTTTAATTCTTTTTAATGTTTGTATACTTACTATTTTTAGCTTTTAAATACTGTGTTTTTTTTTTTTAATGATGTGAGCTGCCCTGGGTCCTTTTAAGGAGAAAGGCAGGATAAAAATAATTTATTGAAATATAAATAAACAAACTGCAAATGCATTTCTGGGCACTGTCAAGACATGGGCATCCATGTGCAGAGACGAGTCCAAGCATATTCCCAAGATGCAAATAGGAATTCTGAGTTTTCAGGGGGAGTGTAAACCTAAACAGCAGATGTCTAATTGCTAGTCCTGGATCTGCCTTTCAATTGACCAGAAGAACCTCTAAATTAAGCCTCAGATTATTCACTCCCATCCAGAGCTTCACTGGAAGAGAGAATACCCTTGCTGGTTTAGAACTGAGACAGCTTCCTCTGATTTGCACAGCAGAGAGAAATAGAAGTGGGTATCATCTGTATAATGGTGACATTGAACCCCCCAACTCTGTACTAACGGTCTCTATGGGTCCATGTGGACATCAAATAGCATCTACATAGGCCAACAGCCAAGGGGTCAAACATGACCCCTCCATCACCACATTTTGTGCTCAGCTTGACAAACACTATTGTAAAATAATGTCTCCAAGTGCCATGTCAGAGCAATGGTTCAGAATGATTCCATGGTCAGTGGTAGCAAAAGCTGCTGAGAGGTCCAGCAGAACCAAGAGGGACACACCTCAATTGTCCAGTTCATGGCACCTACGAAGGTGGCCTGAAGCCAGATTGGAATGGATCAAGACAATCTGTTTTATCCAGGAACTCACCACTTGACTTAAGACATGGTTATTCAGGCAATCTTTCCCTCCGGCTGCATCTTAATATTTACATTTTTACATCTTGGATTTTTTCATATTTATTGGTTCTATTGTTTTTAAATTTTGTAATGCCGCCCAGAGGAGACACAGTCTAGATGTGCGGGGCATAAATCTAATAAAATAAATAAATAGATTTATGAATGCAACATTGGAGGCTGGCCAATATTATGTAGCAGGGGGGATTCAAGGAGGGCCTTTTTGGCAGTGGTCTTACTCCTCTATTAGGCACACTAGAAGTTTCCTTCTACTGTAAGGAAGCACTCCACCTTTCCTCATATGGTGGATTTCCTGTACTGGAAACTGTTGAAATAGATTGTTTTGAGGTCCCTTCCACCTCTTCAATTCTATTATTCTTTGTGGTTAGTTCATAGGCCAATAGGTGAAGGCCTGTATATATGGTCTTTGGTTAGACCACATATGTCTGTGTAAAATATTGATGTATATTAGAATTTTCATAAAGCAAACACTAAAAAAGGTAGCCTTGTGTTTTTGTTGTTTAAAGCCAAACCCTGTGAATCCATACTTAACAAGAAATAATTATGGGGAGTGCAGTGATTTTAATAAATCACTTACCTGTTTCCACATCTTGATCAACAGGGTCACGGCAGTAACAACAGTCCAGAAAAATAAAATAGTTGAGCGCGTTAAAGAACAGCCCTACAATTCCAACAATGAGAACGAACAACGCCTGTTCAGTTTTCTGTGGATTGAGAAACCTCTTCACGGCTTCAATCAGAATGCTAAACATCAGGGCGGTCGCAAATACAGAATTGCCAAAGGCACCCACGACATCAGCCCGGGAAAAGCCAAAGGTGCTGCTCATGTGCCACCTGACACGGCTAAACCGAACTCCGAAGAAGCCAATGATCATGGAGATCAAGTGAGAAAGGACAGCAAAGCCATCGGATGCTAAAGCCAAGGAGTTCCCTATGTAGGCTACTGCTACTTCTGTTATAAAAAGTAGGAAACTAACAAGGCACATTAAGAGAAGCCTGGAACTTCTTCCTGTGAAGCGGCCCATGGCTTCCTAGCTGGTCTCTGTACTGTATTTTCAAGCTGGATCTTACTGGCATAAGACAGTTACATCCCAGTAGTTCTCTCCTTTTTATTGTTTCCTGCTGCTTATGTTTGTAAGTTAATTTTTATAAGAAGCACTAAAGTAATAAAACTGTTTAAAGGGCAGTTAAGCAGGGCTATCTTGTGCACATTATTAGAAAGAAGGGCATCTAGGAAAACGCCATCTGACTTCTACATAGTGCCAGACTAATTATTTGTTCTTTATTACAGTTAAGATATATGCTGGTTTATCTTATTTGCTCTCATGTCACTGTCAAAGGATTCAACAGTATCCCTGGTTTTCTTTTCCATAATGTGACATACCATTGAAGTGTGCGCTTTTTTTATTTCCAGAAGTTCACTGGGTGCAGAGAGGGAGGAAAGGTGAAGGTGGCCTTGGGAGGTTCATTGGCCTAGGACAATGTATCTCATGGTTCTGAGGACAATTAACCTTTTCCCTCCCATCAATTTATATTCTGAGGAGCAGTTTCACTTGTGTGTGTCATGCGGAGAGTGGATGAAACTTGTCTGAGTGTCACCATGGTGTGTAGCTGATGGACTCAGAACTTGGCAAAGTCATTTTACTCTCAGGATCTGGGTAGATGATTGTAGGAGCTATAATTCAGAAGAGGATCTTCACCAAATGCTGGCTAGACTGTTGTTAAACGAGGGCTGGGGAAAGAGGACCAAGTTCAAATGCCCATTCAGTCAGGCAGCTGAGTAGCAGTGGTCTCGCAACATCTCAGCCTAACCTGCTTCACAGGGATAAAGCAAGAGAAAAACGTATTGACCATAGAGAAGTGACAAGGCACCTGCTTTGCACACGGGAGGTCCCAGGTTCAAACCCAAGCATCTCCTGGCAGGGCTGCGGGAAAGACTCACGCTCAGTAAAAGCTGGTGGTGACTTTGCTTTCATGGAGGTAGTGAAATTGCTCTGGGTTTCAGTGCGAACATTATAGGAGCCATCTAAGGTGCTGACCAAAGAAAACATCTCATTTACAGTTCACAGTACGAGAGCAGACTTACCACCACACAAAACAGAATCCACCAGCCTCCAGAGCTCCCGTTTCAGACCATTAAATTCCACTCATTATCAATTACCGCTGGTAAGTATGCCAGTTGCAGCTGATGTGATTTGGAGCCAGACAGCGCAGGAGTAATTGAGGCTGGGTAGGCTGGAGTGAATGACAATAAACTTGATATATTATTGCTCAGACTTGATACAATACAGCTTGTTGTGTTCAGAGCTCCTTGGTCATGAGCTCCTTGGAGGAAAGACAGGATGGGAACATTTAAGAGCATCCTCCCGAGTGGAGACCCCTTGGTATTTCTATGTGCTTCACTGCTTTAAATTGGCCTCTTGAATAGAAGGAAGCGAACCCAGGGCAGTGAATTGAGCAGAGACACATTTCAAGAGGAGACACATTTCAAGGGCAGGTAATTCTCCTTTGCATCTGCACCAGGAATGAAGTGACTGAATGAGCCAAACTCAACCAGTCAAAGGGACAGAGATTGCCAAGCCGAGGAAAGCTTACTAATATTTTTTTAATATTATAGAAAATGTTACACCTTTTAACTTTTCAAATTTGCCTTTAAATTGTTAAAACTTTTTATTTAACAGTTTTAGTATGCAATCCTTCTTTTTTTAATACTGCAATTCGTTGTACTTTTACCCATCCTAATATTTTCCCCCTAAATATTTTGCAAACCTCCTTGGTTCGAGAATACATTGAATGCCTCTACGGGGAGGAAACGGTCAGACAGACCCGGAGACTGGAAACAGTCCGAAGCAAAAGAGCACATCCACTCTCTGAAGATGCCAGCCCAGAGACTGGCAAAACATTAGGAAGAAAAAACTTCAGAAGATGGCCAAAGAGCCTGAAAAACCTATAACAACCACTCCTTGGTTCTCTTTATTGGAGGAAAGGTATAAATAAAATGAATGCTGGCTGGGAGATCATGGGAAATGCAACTGGAAAAAAGGACCTTTTACAAGCTCTGAAAGTAGATGTCGATTGGGCTAAGGCAAGGCTAGAATCGTAAGGATTCCTACTTCTCCAACGCACATTAACAAATTGCAATGCAAACCCTATATTCTGCTCCATTTTTTCCGCAGATTACTGAAGTCTGTCTTTTGCTTCAGATTTTTATGCGTTTGTTTTGATCATATGCTAATTTCCATGAATCAGGAAGATTTAGAAGAATGGATAGATAATACGCAATGGAAATATTGCATCAATAAAAGTTAATATTAACATGTGTAATATCTTGTCCCGTCTCCCCCCCCAAAAGAGGTTATGACTGGTCATAACTAGAGTACAGTGGTGCCTCACGACAAATTAAGCCTTTCTGTGGTTAATGCCGTCTAGCGAAAATTTCGTCTTGCGAAGTGCATTTTTCCATAGGAATGCATTGAAATGCATTTTTTGTCCCGCAAGGCATTCGTCTTGTGAGGCACCACTGTATATGTTTTAAGAGATGCACCAAGCATAATAAATTATCATGGTACAATTATATCCAATTAGACAGATAGACTAATGAATGGTTGAGGATTAATGGCAAATGTAGAGAATGTACTAAGTATGAACAATTTCTATCATCACATGAAGACATGCAGAAGGGTGCTTTGAAGAAGGGAGTAGTAAGCAAAATTTATAACCTAATTTTGGATCAGGAGGAAAATGAGATTGAAACAGAAGGATTAAAATCAATTTGGTACATGCTTTAAAGACAGAAATTAGAACAGAGAATTGGATACAAATTTGGAAGATGAGAGTTCTAAGATTAATGTCAGTAAGAATAAAGGAGAATTTTTTAAAAATTAGTTTAAGGTGGTACGTGGCTCCAGTGAAATTGAACATAATAAATTCATACTATTCTAAGGCCTGTTGGAAATGTGATGAAGAAATTGGCACGTATTATCATATGTGGTGGGAGTGTAAATTGATTCAGAAATTTTGGAAATAGATTTTTAAGGAAATATGTGATATATTTGGAAAATATATTGAATTTAACTCAAAAATTGCTTTACTGTCAATTTTTGATAAGACAGAACTTGATTATTACTCAAATAAATTGATTTCTAATTTTATGACAGGTGCTACATTATTAATAGCTAGATACTAGAAAGAAACATGGTATCAAATTAGAAGACTGGTATAATGAAGTATGGGATATTGCGTTAAATGACAGACAAATTGACTACTGAACTAAAGATGAAAAGAGGGGAAATATGTTTGAATGTTTTTATGCTATTTGGGGTAGATTTACTGAATTTGTATTAGTGAAAGGGGAAAGACTCTAAGCAACAATCAATATAATTTTGGAAAAGAGGTTCGTAATAAAAGAATTACTCCAAAGGCTCCCGTGGGTATAGGGTGCACTGGGTTTTAGATTGTTAAGCCAGTATTTTGTATTGTTTTGTATTGATGTATTTGTTTTGGAAAATAAAAAAATAAAAAAGAGAGATGCACCAAGCATATTATTTCACCAACAATGAGCAGATTTACTCAGCTCTTTGCTGAAAAGATATGGAGGTGTCCGTTTCTGTTAAATAGGCCACAGCTTTAGATCCACAGATACAACCATTTTGCATTATGGGAGCTTCCCCGTGTCAGCATTGGTTGTTGTTCTGCTCATTTCATATTGGAGCAGCTGCTATTCTGCAGCATTGTTTTGAATCAACAGTCTGATAAATGATCAAATTTATTTCCCCCTTTTTTCCAGTAACAAATAGCACTGACTGAAGCATTTAAAATGAAATTGAAAGAACAAGGTTTCAAACACACCTTAAGATTTCAGTATTTCCCTCCCCGCCCCCATTGAAAGTGTTACCTGGGGGAAATGCCATTAATAGATGGAAGTGCCAACAACAGCCTTGTATCAAGCAGTATATAATTTTCTCTCTGCCTTTGAAAGCTTAGGCTGTAACCCACACAATTGATCCTTTTTCCTTTTAATGTCATTCTGACTCATTTGACCTTCTTTTATTGTGTCCTTTTTGTAGTACTGTACTTTTCAAAGCCACATTTTAAAAGGGAGATTTGAGACTCTTCATAAATTCATCAGCTATTATTTGCTATTCGCTCTGTCCCTAGACAATGTTTTGAAGTTATGCTAATAGCACTGTGTCATTAAAAAAGGCCACCAATGACTTCCAGGCACCCAGTGACTTCAGTGAAGAGGCTGACAGTGAAGAGAAACTCTTTTGTACCAAGATTTTTTTAAAAATTAACACCTTACACACTTCCACTGTGCAATTCATCTAACAACTGTATTTACCTTACTTAATGCAGAAACAACTCTATTATTTTCACCAAAAGAAAGGGAAAAAAACCCACAAGTGATAGCTGACAATACATATTTATTATTAGAGATGATGTATACAGAAACGTCTGCATTACAGCTAGTCTGACTAAAGGGGCACGACTCTATGGCTTTATTTCTTGCTCTTTTAAAAAGTTAACAAAAATCTGAACAGGATCTGGGAACGTTTCAGTCTTTATTTCAAAAAGTAGAGGACCAGAAAATTAAGGAGACTGCTGCTTCCAACTAGCAGATTAATAACTGCGGCCAAAGAGGGTGTAGAACCTGGCAGGGTTTTTGCCACAAACACATTTTGCTCCGTTCTGCAGCTGACGCAGAGGTTTGAAGGGGATGCAGAGACTCTTTGCTCCCATGGATGGAGCACCTGGCTCGAGGTCTTGATCCCTGAAAGACAAAGCAGGTTTCATTTAAAATCTAGTTAATCCAAATTAAAACATCCCAACACTATGGTGGGAGACAGTGTAATGTATTATCTTATCTGTGTTTGTTTTGCGAAGTCAATAAGGAAAAAATGCAACACTTCTCAAAATGAGTCACAACTTACAAAGATTTCTATGCAGATTTGTAGTGAAATTAGCAAGATGAGAGGGCAGTCTACTGACCTATATTTATCAGGAACGCCACATAACCACAGATAGATCAAGGAGTCTCTTAGTTCCCATGAAAGCTACTCTCAAGTGAAAAAGGTCCAATGATCATGATTGCTCACTGTTTCTCCAGAGGTCCGGACAGAAGTTCTTAAGTACCATTTTAGAAGTTCCTAATACCCCTTTAGCCAATTATTTACAGTAAGCTCTCTTCTCACATACCTTTGTTACATGGACTTATGAACTAAAACTACTATCCTAACTCATGTATCATCTGTAGAGGGTCTGGAATAAACAAAGTGTCTTCTGCTGGCCAAAACAGCTTTATACTGGCTTTAGATCTCAGAGAAGACCAGAAAAGTCAAAACGAGAGAGGAGAAGAGACAGAGTGAGAAGAGTCACGGTATGCCTACTTATAGCAACACTAAGAAGAGGGAAATTTTTAAGGAGCAATGTAATCAGTTCCACTCTCCCCTACTGAGTTTCCATGGCCAAACAGTCTCCTGAGTGCTAGCCCACCACTCTATCCACTATACCAGTGGCTCTTAACCTTTGTTACTCAGGTGTTTTTGAACTGTAACTCCCAGAAACCCCAGCCAGCAGAGCTGATGGTGAAGGCTTCTGGGAGTTGCAGTCCAAAAACATCTGAGTAACAAAGGTTAAGAACCAGTGCACTATACTACACTAGGCATCTATGGCATAAATTTAGGCCAACTGACTTCCAGCTAGGAAGGGTTTCGATTCAGCAAAGCTTTAGCCGTTAGCCATTTTCGCTAGCCAGTGTCACGTTGTAAGTTCCACTTTTCTCTAAACTTTTGAGAATTATTGTTGCAAGTGTCAAAAAACAAATCACACATCTCATTTGATAGGTATAAAGTTTAGAAGTTTTGCATATGCATACACATGCAGGCGCACACCCACACACACATACACATTTTACCTGGCAGTAGTTTTTTTGATCCAGTCCTCACATTCTATTTCCCCACAGAAGGGAATCTGCACTATCTAATATAGAAAGAGAAAACATACGCCGTTAAGCTTATATGATAAGGAACACTTTCCATTTTAGAAAGATGATTCTATTGATTTAACAGGCTATGTTTATTGCCTTATACATAGCAAATCAAAATTTCAACAGAAAATAGCTGAAGTAATTTAAAAAACATGATATTGATCTATTTCAGAAGCCTTGAAAGAATCCCAAAAGGTGGCAAAATTTTGTGAATCACTAATTGTTATGTGCCATCAAGTCAATTCTGCCTCAAAGGAACCCCAAGAGGGTTTTTGAATTATGTGAGATGTTCAAGGATTAGTAGAGCATTGCTGATGAGTTTCTATGCTCAAGCAGGGATTTTAATCCAAGTCCCAACACTCCACTGGTTCTCAGTTTGAATCATATCATCATGTATTCAACTGGATGTTAGAAATAAAATTTGCTTCTAAGAGCTGTCCATGTATTAAACATATTATATCTACTTTAGTGTTTTCCCAACCAAGGGAAAAGTCTAAACATTTTGGTAGAATTTTAGCAATACCACTCTAAAGAAAAGGCAAAGATGACTTTTGGTGATGAAAACTGGAGGCTGACTACGTGGGCTGTTTAGAGTAGTGCAGGGATGGGATGGAGTGCTCTTAAAGAAAGCAATCAGTATACGTCTTTGCTAGACCACACTAACCAGCCCCAGAGAATTTCTACCTACACCTTTCTGGCCCTAGTTAAGGGGCTTCTACTTTTCTGATGAGAGTAGGGATCTGCTTTAGATCAGTTCCAGAGCATGTGATCACTGGAACTGATCTAAAGCAAGCCTTCCTCTTTCCATTTGCCAATATCGTGGAATGGCTTAATAAGCAAGTCACTTCAGAATACTGGCAAATTAATTACTTCCTCTGCTCCGCAGAGGGCAGAGGAAGTTAAAAATTATGTTCTTTTTTTTTACTGTATTTAAACAATTTCTGATGAGCTACATTAATTATAAAAATATTTTCTTTGCCTCGTCTTAAAGGACTGGTAAAGAAATGACCCAGTTAGATTGTTCTAATTAAACCTGATCATTGCCAAATGGCCCATATTAGCTCACTCCCTGCTGCTAATGTAGCTGTATCCACAGTAAAGTATTGCATAAGTAAGCCAGATGTTTTAAAGTAGATTAGTGTCATAATAACTTGAATTCAATAACACAAAAAATAATTTAGACAAACATGGAATTAGACATAGTTATAGACAATCTAACCATGGTTATTTGTGTTAAATAATGGAGAGAGAGAGAAAGGAAAAATCCTCTTTCAATTTCTCTTCTTTTTGGTAGCTATATACCCAATAATAAAATGTTATTTTATTTTCAAAAATTGTTCTTAAAATATGCTAATGTCTTCCTGATTTTTCAAGTCTAGGCATGCATTTCAAACTCATCACTGATGAGACAGAATAAGAACCTGTATTTTTTTAAAAGAAAGTTTCACATGGCATTAAACAAAGAGCAAACCCCCATGTAGTTACTTTAAACATGTAAAAAAAGCTGCTTCTTCTTTCAAGCATTATAATACAACAAACAGGTAAGAAATCTAAAAGATCATATATGGGAAGATGTAGTGGCATATACAGAAAAGTACATGAAACACACTAAAAAGTAGTCTTTCATTCTCTGTACTCTATTTTGTATCAAAATCAGCTCAAACCCAGAATATCTTCTCATATAAATCGAACTACTTAGTGCATCTAGAATAGGTTCACTATATCAAGTACTGAATAGTTAACATTTACGTAAGTCCCACTAATTTTGAGGGTCTACTCTAGGTGGAATTCTGATTGATTTGGATCTAAATCTGTTATTAAATCTCTCCCAGTGGTACTTCCTGACTATGGATTCAGAGAGGTTAAGATCTATTTTCATCTCCCTGAAATCAATATGAAAATTTAGTTACAAATCACTGGAGTCCAACTGATTTCATCCAAGCTTTGGTTAACTCAATCTGGATTCAACTTTCTCTGTGTGATACTAACAGCATTAAACTTTATTGAAGTCCTAAGGCACTTAGCATAGCTAAAAGTTATGCCTGTGAAAATCCATACAGAGGTTAGTATGTGTGTCTTGATTGCACAACAGACTGTATAACTAACTGCACAGCTACTTATTGGATAGGACTTTTGCATTGGCATAAATTTTGCAAGCACTTCTTTAATTACACAGGGGTAGCTACAGAACAGGATTTAGTCACTGAGTCCTAGTTCTGGGTGAAAGGTAGCACATCAAGACAGAGAGACAGAAAGAAAGAAAATATCTTCATAAATCCTCAATATTTTTCATTCAAATTTACTTTTGAAGATTCTAAATAAAAGATTCCTCTCTGCATAATTCTCTCTTCACTGAATATTTCAGTTTTTATTCCCCCCCCCCCCAAGCAAGGTTTTTCATACTGTTGGCAAAGGGTAAACCTGCACAAAGCTTGCACTTCCCAACAGACTGCTGGATTGGTGCATGAGAATGCTTAAAGCACTGGAATTACTCACATGTCTGGTTTGGAGAGTAAATGAACTTCAACTGACTGCCCTAGCCTGTCAATAACAATGTTTCTTATACTGTTTGTGTTCAAAGCTGTAAAGGCTTTTACAGGCATTTGCTATGTTGAGATTTAACACAAATCAGCTCGGCTTTAAAGGCAGTACACTTAGCACGTAGGAAAGTTAATAATTCAGCATAAGTGTACAGAAGAAAGAAATTTTCAAATTCACAGCAGGTGAGCCTACTATCCTTTTAGATTGGTAAAATCTAAAAGGTATATATTAGAGATGGGGTATTCGTATTTGTATATCCCTGCCCAGGTGGTAGTAACAAGGGTCCGGCCCCATGGTGTTGGACTGTCCACTCATGATTTTACCACTGCCACCAGCTCCACAGCAGCTTCTTATCGCGCTGTTCTCCGCAATGGATTGGCCACTCTCTGACCTAGCAGAGAAGCTTGTCATCCCGCCTCCTGCCAGGACTGGGTAATCGATTGCAGACAATGATGTGATAGGAAGGCACCGCGGAGCCTGTGGCAGTGGCGAATTTGTGAGTGGGCAGTCCAGCCCCATGAGGCCGGACCCTCGTTATTTCCACCTGGAAGGGGATATTCGTATATGAATACGAATACCCCCATCTCTACTGTAGATCCTGCAGGACAGTGCAGTCCCTTAAATTACACTGCCCCCCTTCCAAGGCCATTCAATATATATTAATATTCTTAATTCCTAATATATTTCAAAAAGGGCATTAATCCTAAAGAACTGTAATGAAAGATGGTAACACAAACATAAACATGCATGAATTCCTCTAAATTCTTTTACATGTAGAACACTGGCCGGACCTGATCACATCCAAGTCCCTGCTCCCTGGAGCATATATACTGGTCTGCAGGACAGTCCTGACCCTGCAGAGGAAGAGGCTAGAATTTGCCTCCACCTGAAGAGTCAAACTAGATGAAAGGAGATGCATATTGCCTTCCAAACATGCTTCCCTCCAAGAAAGGATTTTCTCAGAGATGCAAGTTTCAGGAATTAGACTTCCTAGCTACATCTATGTTTACTTTCCAAAACAAACAAAACATGCAGGATAAAAAAAATTAAGGAAAATCATGCACTATAGTAAACAGATGGCTTCCTCACTGTTTTAAAATGTTCTAAGTATACTGTATCCAGTTTGACAAAGGCCCAGTTTATTTAAAAATGCATAGGAATACAATAGATCAGAAGAACCATACTGTTAAAATCTTTTATTCTAAAGGAGGTATGTAGGAAACTTAGCCAATGTTATCAAAGTATGTCTAGAGATGCCCTAAAATAGTTTGCATTAATGAAACACTACATCAGAATAGCATGAAATAATCTAAAACACTTCACTGCAATTAAGAGTGCTTCATTGCTACTTCGTATCAACCCCACTAACCTCTTCTCACGAACTTGACCACATGTACTTAATGACCTCTACTGGAATCTGATAGACAGAGTTCCATGACGCATTAAATGTGTTCTTTGAACAGACACATAACTTATATTGTTCGGTAATTATTTTATAGCTATTCACACTGGAATTACTACATTATCTGATCTATAATTCCCCTCCTCAGGCATGGAACAGTTATTTTTTGCTGCAAAAATGGCATGGTTGAGTTTAAGTGCCATTACCCGCATATATATATGAGGGTAAGGGCACTTAAAGTCAACCATGCCATTTTTGCAGCAATACACACACACACACACCAGAAATATTGGGGATAACATCAGGCCAGAATTAAAAATCAGTAGTCCTCACTCAGAAAGCCAATATTCAGCAGTGGCAAGTGCAATGTATGTATCAATGAAGCCTGAGATATGCAACTTCGTAAAAACTGTACAAAACTATATAGTGCAACATAATGCCAAAAAGTACAAGCTCTATGCTATAACTTCAAGCTTGGGTTAAACTACAGAATTAAAATGAAAGGAATGTTAATTAAACATTTAGCATTTCTTGAGACTGCAAGTGATCTTTGAAGTTTCTAACTCCTGTAACTATAACCAAGGAATATTATGACCCTTGAGTTAATTTATATAAAACAAATATGCTTTCATGTGGCGGGGGGTGGGAGAGCAGGGGAAATGAAACTTGCAGTCTACTCATATGCATGTTTACTTAGAAGTTAGGTGCACTATGTTCACTAAGACTGGAAGCATTCACAAGATTGCAGTCTTGGTTATCCTACAAGTCCCTTACCTTTCCTGATTCAAGCTCCTTCTGAAACTCTTCCATTGTATCAGCCACAACCATATGATGCTTAAGGTCTTTGACAGCTCTGAAAAAAGAAGAAGAAATTCACTCAAACTAACCATACTTTGGTGTGCATGTGCATATGTGTGCATCAGCATGCACACACAAACACTAATTTTGAACCAGGTATTCAGAATATGATGAAGTCAAGCACTCAGAAACAAGCAATTTTCACAATCACAAAACTCCACTCTTTGAAGAGCCATCTGAAATTATTCCACATCAGATTTTGTGCACAGAATGGATAGCATTTAAATTATATTTCAGACAGCCAGCTTATACAAAAGCAAAGCAAAGTTCTATATGAAGACCATGGTATTGAAGACCTCTTATTCTGCAGCTCCAAACTACGGTGTCGGCACAAGCCTGCTCACGGTTACTACCCGAGAACATAAATGCCTTTTGTCCTGTAGGTTTGACGAAACAGGTGAAAATAACAAGAAAGATCTACTTCAATAGCAGCTTGACTCCCTCTTTTTAAGTTCCACAGTAAACACATTATGGCTATCAGCCCACAGTGAAAGGATAAACCAAAGTACCAGGGCTTGCGAATATGAGGATATTGTGCTTCAAAACTCAAAGGACATTTTGGTCATGAAATCAGTACAGTATTAACCAAAGAAAGGACTGCTTTCTTTTTATTGTCAAAGGATTGGAGAGATAACTAGCCTTAATTTGACTACAAGTCCATTCACTCATCCACTTTCTACCCAGAAATTTCCAGCCCACCCTAGGTTGCACAATTTTAAGGGCACTCAATTCGTCTGTCATGTCATCACAGAACGACAACATGAAAAAGCTTAGTTTTCTAGTCAGAGAAAACTGGAGATTCAGGGACATCCATTTACCATGTATATAACAGAAGCCAAGAAATGGGTGTGGGGGGTGAGATAAGTCTAGTTATGGTCCTCAGTTCATTCCGTGTAATTAACAGAAGAAACAATGACCATTAACGATGACGACATACAGTGGTGCCTCGCACAACGAGCGCACCGTAGAGCGATGAATTCGCTCTACGGTGACGCTTTTGCGATCGCTAAAGCGATCGCACAACGATGGCCCCAATGGGCGAAAATCGCAGAGCGAAGGTCGGTAAACTGCTCGCTTACCGACCTTCGCTTTGTGACCCGCCGATCAGCTGTTCGGCGGGTCAAAAATGGCCGCCGGAACAGCCGAAAGGGGCCGGGGCGCAGCGTTTTCGTGCCCTTGGTAAGCAAGGGGAGCGCGCGAAAATGCTGCAGAAGCCCCGAAATGGCTGCGTGCAACCATTTCGGGGCTTCCGCAGCGTTTTCGCGCGCTCTCCTAGCTTACCAAGGGCGCGAAAACGCTGCACCCCGGCCCCTTTCGGCTGTTCCGGCGGCCATTTTTGACCCGCCGAACAGCTGATGGCAGCCATTTTGGCGCCCTCGTTCTGCGAGGGGAGGGCGCGAAAATGGCTGCCGCCTATGGAGGAACTTCGCTGAACGGTGAGTTTGAAAGCCATAGGAACGCATTGAACAAAGTTCAATGCATTTCTACGGCTTTTTCCCTCCCGCACAGCGATGCTTCCCACAGCGAAGGTTAATCCGGAACGGATTAACCTCGCTGTGCGGGGCACCACTGTACTATGCTTCCATGATTAGAGGAGACAGCTTTTGAATACCAGTTGCTGGGGATCATGAGGAGAAGTGTGTTACTTCATTCACATCCTGCTTCTCAAAAGTAATTTGCTGCCCACTTTATACCTCTGGATTACTGTAATATGCTCTATGTGGGTCTATGTCTGAAGACAGTTTGGAAACTTTTGCTGGTTCAAAATGCTGCACCCAGACTACTGATGGAAGCTGGTTACAGGAATGACAGAACTCCCTTGTTAGAACTTCACTGGCTGCCAGTCTGGTTCTGTCCCCATTCAAAGTGTTGGTTATACCTTGTAAAGCCCTTCATGGATAGAGTCCAGGCTATTTGAAGGACCCTATCTCCCCATATATTCCCTTCACTGGTCTCGGATATCTTCAGGCTAGGGCCTTCACATATATTTGATAAGGGCTCAAAAGAGGGAATTTTGAGCAGCTGCTCCCAGTCTACTGAATTCAATGCCTCATGAGGCAAGGTTGGCCCCTCCCTTATAGTCTTTATGCCCACGTGTGAAAACCTTCCTTTTAAAGCTAGCCTTTGACCTCTTAATGCCCTTGCAGAATTGTAGTTTTTAGGGGATGTAACATATTAGACTTTGATTTGATGCAACAGGACTCCGCTAGTGCTAATAATTTCTCCATGCCTTTGGAAACTCACAAGGTGACAGATGAATGTCCATCAGCGATAACAGTAACTGATTTCCCCAAAGTTTCACCTGTTGTAAAGATTAGTGTGGATCTCTTCCAGAATACGCCTGAGCTGATCCACGGCTTCATTTTCACAGAAAGTCAACTTTTCTCCTGTGTCCCGCCGTACAGCTACAAACTGCTCATTCTTCATATCTCGTGGCCCCACCTCAAGTCTGACTGGGACACCCTAAAAATCAAAAGGTCATAAATAGAATGCTTTGTCCCTCTTTGCACTGGTCTTTCTTGTTTTAAGATAAAGATTGTTTTTTTGTGATATCCAAGACCCTCAAACTTAACATTTTTGCGAATTATTCTGTACTCCAACATAATATTCCCATATTAAAAGCCCATATACAGTATGGGATTCCATTTATTGAAGTATTTTTGGCAGTAGAATAGGTACTGGTTGTGGATCAATTTTAGATTTTATACTGCTGCCCTCTATGAATGCCTGATGGATCCTTTGGCTGAGATCTGGTGAGCATGCAGGGACTTCAGGGAAAGGGAAGTTTCCCTTACATGAGCAGAAGTTTCCCTCCATAACATCAGACATAGTTAATAGGAAGATTCCTAAGGTTCTGCTCATATCCACACAATCATATAATTCCTTCCTAGTCTCAGTAGTGAGACAATGGCCACTTTCCTCTTACACCCGTACAAGCAGATGACCGTACAAGCAGGAGCTTTATTGCACATTAAAAGTTTCTTGTCTCCCTCCGCCAAGGTCCCAAGGCTCCTTTGGGATCCCCTCTGACATAGGGAAGCCTTTGGGAGCCTCCGGATGGGAACAGAACCTTTAATGCCCCCAAACTATCACTGCTGGTCCTGCCACCAGGACTGGGACTACTGGCAGCAATTTGGGGAGCATTAAAGGCTCCCCCACCAGTCCTGAGGCTCCCAAAGACTTCCCCAGTTCAAAAGGGAACCCAAAGAAGCCTCAGGCCCTTGGGGGTAGACTAGGAAAATTTTAATGCACGGTAAAAACCCTTAGCCAATGAGATTATCAGCTTGTGCAGGCATAACTTTATGCAAGAGGATATTAGCCAATCTAAAAGGTAAAGGTTCCCCTTGACAATTTTTGTCCAGTCGTGTCCGACTCTAGGGGGCGGCGCTCATCCCGCTCTTCAAGCCATAGAGCCAGCGTTTGTCCAAAGACAATCTTTCCGTGGTCACATGGCCAGTGTGATTTAGACACGGAACGCTGTTTACCTTCCCACCGAGGTGGTCCCTATTTATCTACTCGCATTTGCATGCTTTCGAACCGCTAGGTTGGCGGGAGCTGGGACAAGCGACGGGTGCTCATTCCGTTGCGTGGATTTGATCTTACGACTGCCGGATCTTCTGACCCTGCAGCACAGGCTTCTGCGGTTTAGCCCACAGCGCCACCACGTCCCTGTTTTAGCCAATCTATCAAGCCTTATATTGACCAATGCAACAGCTTTTACAAAGAATTAGAAAAGACAGATACCGTATTTTTTGCACCATAAGACACACTTTTTCACCCAAAAACATTGGGGGGGAAGTGTAAGCGTCTTATGGAGCGAATACTGTCCCCTCCACGCCACCATCACTGGCTTCTGAGGCCTCCGGAAGGCCCGCAGGAGTCCCCCCCAGGCCACCATCGCTGGCTTCTGAGGCCTCCGAAGGCCCCACGGGGGCCCCCCACGCCACCATCGCTGGCTTCTTAGGACCTCCAGGAAGCTTTGGTGCTGCTTTTTACTTTTTTTTAAAAAAAATGTTCTGGGTGTGTTTTGGAGGGTAGATTTGGGCTGGGGGTATGTTTCTATGTTGCTTTGTTTTTTTGGTAATTTTTTTTTTTGCAGTCCCAGCGTGGGACTTGCTCTGTTTATTTATTTTTATTTTCTTTTTACTTTTTTAAAAAGGTTCTGGGTGGGTTTTGGAGAGTAGATTTGGCCTGGGGGTATGTTTCTATGTTACTTTGTTTTTTGGCAATTTTTTTTTGCAGTCCCAGTGTGGGACTTGCTCTGTTTATTTATTTTTATTTTATTTTAAATTTTGGTATTTAAAAATTAGGTGCATCTTAATGTCTCATGGAGCAAAAAATACGGTATATTCCTTCCTTCAGGAAGCAAAAGACAGCATGCATTTATGGAAAGTACTAATGGCAGGTAAGACATAACAGATACTGTACTCCCATTTTCCTTCTACCAACAACCCCAAATGATCCTATCTGAGGAAATCCTGACAACAATCTGTCAACCAAAAGACGGCAGAAATGAAGCAGCATTTACCTTCAGCTCCCAGTGATTAAACTTCCAGCCAGGTGAGTAGTTCTCTCTCAAGTCAGCTCGCACACGGATGTTTGCACTCAGCAATCGCTTCTGGTAGTCCTTACATTTTGATATCAGGGTCTCCTTGTCTTCTTCCGAAAGTGAATTAGTGATGCCACAGGGAATAATCACTACCTGGATCATCAGACAAATCATTATAAAGTTAGAATTGTTAATGTACATACTGATTGTAGGAATGATATACAGGTATCAAACTTCCTTTTGCTTTTTAACACATCATTTCCTAAGCAGGAAAAAGACCATAAAATTTATGAAATCCTTTTAAAAAGAGGGGGAGAGAATTGTGATAATTGTCACAATTTTTTCCAATGTATTGGCCAAAATCCTGGTATGTATTTATGCCAGTGGAAAGGAAGTGGCTTAAGTTACAGCAGCAAATTGCCCCTAGTTAAAAAGTCTCTGTTTGCATTGCTGGTCACATGTAAAGTCATCAAACTGGCATATAATGAGGAATTCAAGCAACGACTCAATATCTAGCCATAATTTGACATTGTAAATTAGGCCTTCCCCTTCTGACACTGTAACTACAAAATAGGATTTTGGCCATTGTGACAGAAATTTCATATAGTTCTCTCCTATTAACCAAGATCTTACTTCCATAATTTCTGTCCTGTTCAGAAGAAAAGCAGCATTTTAAATATGAGTATATAAAATGTCTAGTTCCTTAATCTGATCTTTCTCTAGTTCCAAGCTAGATCTTTGAAGGTGGTGTATATGGGGATTGCACAAAGACAAAAACAGAATCTTTCCATTTTCTCTCTACTTCTCTGAAGACATCTCAAAGATACAGTCAAAGGAAAGTGACCACTGCACAAACATTATTTTGTCAACAGACTTAAATGACTAGATCCAAAATAAGTTAGTTGCACATAAGTCCTGAAACCTAGCACAAAATCAGTTAATTGTGATTGAATTTAATTCCCAATTACCTAAATCAATAAAGTACAGCTACAAGGCTGTATATGGTCTCCCTCTTATTTAACTTACATGCAGAATACATAATGCAAAAGGTTGGACTGGAGGAATCCCAAACCGGAATTAAGATTGCCGGGAGAAATATCAACAACCTCAGATATGCAGATGATACCACTCTGATGGCAGAAAGTGAGGAGGAACTAAAGAACCTCTTAAAGAGGGCGAAAGAGGAGAGCACAAAAAATTGCCTGAAGCTCAACATTAAAAAGAACCAAGATCATGGCCACTGGTCCCATCACCTCCTGGGAAATAGAAGGGGAAGATATGGAGGCAGTGACAGATTTCACTTTCTTGGGCTCCATGATCACTGCAGATGGGGACAGCAGCGATGAAATTAAGACGCCTGCTTCTTGGGAGGAAAGCGATGACAAACCTTGGGAGGAAAGCGATGACAGCATCTTAAAAAGCAGACACATCACTTTGCCAACAAAAGTCCGCAGAGTCAAAGCTATGGTTTTCCCAGTAATGATGTATGGAAGTGAGAGCTGGACCATAAAGAAGGCTGACTGCCAAAGAATTGATGCTTTTGAATTGTGGTGCTGGAGGAGACTCTTGAGAGTCCTGGACTGCAAGGAGAACAAACCTATCCATTCTGAAGGAAATCAACCCTGAGTGCTCAATGGAAGGACAGATCGTGAAGCTGAGGCTCCAATACTTTGGCCATCTCATGAGAAGAGAAGACTCCCTGGAAAAGACCCTGATGTTGGCAAAGTGTGAAGGCAAGAGGAGAAGGAGACGACAGAGGACGAGATGGTTGGACAGGGTTATCGAAGCGACCAACATGAATTTGACCCAACTCCGGGAGGCGGTTGAAGACAGGAGGGCCTGGCATGCTCTGGTCCATGGGGTCACGAAGAGTCGGACACAAGTTAACGACTAAACAACAACAACCTTAGTCTGGATCCCACACAGTTACGTGTATATTCCTTTCAAGAAAATGAAAAGGTAGAAACAGCAGGAAAACAGATGTGAACAAAGGTTCACCTTCCTTATAAGTAAGCATGACAAAAATCTTACTCACCTGAATACAAGCTACCCTGGGTGGTAACACCAAACCCATATTATCTCCATGAATCATGGTCATTACACCAATGGTTCGAGTTGTGATGCCCCAAGAGTTCTGATAAGCAAATTGCTTCTCTCCTGGTACCCTGGGATCTTCAAAAACTATCTCAAACATCTTTGAAAAATTCTGTCCCAAGTGATGAGATGTGGCTCCCTAAAAAGCAAAAGAAATAGTACATCCATATACCATCTTTCTGTGCAATAGTAGTAGGTATGAAAAACATTTATTAATACTACCTGGATAGCTCGCCCACTGGCAGATACAAATGCTTCAACAGTAGTTGTATAGTCTCCACCTGCAAATTTCTCTTTTTCTGTTTTTCTTCCTTTCACAACAGGAATTGCAAGAAGGTCTTCATACACACGAGCATACAGATCCAGAATCTGCAAAACCTGGGACACATAATGAGCATTATTGTAAAAAAAAGTAGAAGTTACTCTATTTTTTTATATGCATAAGAAACATCATTTTAAATTGG
Organism: Pogona vitticeps; assembly: GCF_051106095.1. Taxonomy (NCBI): domain Eukaryota; kingdom Metazoa; phylum Chordata; class Lepidosauria; order Squamata; family Agamidae; genus Pogona; species Pogona vitticeps. The sequence continues at coordinate 34,287,821 of NC_135783.1, forward strand.
GCCAAGATTTGGGGGAAACCAAGATTTCACAACCTTCCATAAACTCTGCATTCTGTGGTGGATATTGCTGTTATTAAAGCAAAGTGTGATGTTTATATACCACCCCATAGTGCTTAAAGCACTCTCTGGGCTGTTTATAATTTAATTATACAGGATACAAATTGCTCTCCCAGCCCCAGACAGCAAGATGCATATTCGATTTACCAATCTCAGAAAGATGGAAGGCTGAGTGAACCTAAAGTCAGCTACCAGGGACTCAGCCCGGATCGTGAACAGAGCTTTGGCTACAGTACTACAGTGTAACCATTGCACCATGAGGCTCTTAGTTTAAGCCAGTGGTTCTTAACCTTTGTTACTCAGATGTATTTGAACTGCAACTCCCAGAAGCCCCAGTCAGCACAGCTGGTGGTGAAGGCTTCTGGGAATTGTAGTCCAAAACTCCTGAGTAACCCAAGGTTAAGAACCAGTGGTTCTTCAACGTGGTTCTCTATGAATCCACACTGGTGGGTTAAACAGCGCCTGCGCTGGTTCCTCTCGGAATTTTCCAGAGCTATGGGAAAAAGATACAAAGTTTTAGGTTGCCCTAAACTGCGCACGCTCAGCCCGCCAAAACCTTAGTTCCATTTTTCCGCCCGCGGAGTTGGAACCTCTCGGTTAGAGCTCCTCAGCTTTTATCGCCTTTTCGAATTTTCTTCGAATTTTTCGGCTTGACCCGGCTTGGAATATCGTATATCTGCTCTCTGTTGCCCTGATCACGGACCGGTTGACTTTCCTCTGCCTCAGGCGCTTATTTGCAAGTACTTTCTCTTCACCTTTCATCTTGATTGCGGCCTATTACCTCCTGCTGAGGCGCCACGCGCCTCCCGGACTCTTTCAATCACCAGCTTCTCTCTGGACTTTCTACCGTTCGCTTATGTCAGCGAAAAAGGGACCTTTCAGCCGCTGTTCTGCTTGCTCTAGGAAGCTCCCTTTTCAGGATCACCATTCCCTCTGCCTTTTTTGTTTAGGTGAGGGGCATTTGACCTAAATTTTCTGTAACTATGGCAGTTCTGAGTGATGCACTTCACCTAAGCAATAAAGGCACTTAGTGAGGGCCATCTTTTTAGTGCAATTCCTCATTTTTAACAGGCTTCCATGGGCATAAAAGCAGGAAGGCCCAACACAGAAGTAACACTAATCATTTTTCTCACTCTCACTCTCTTTCTTTTAGGAAAAAACAACAACAAAGGCTCAAGGACAATGAGGAGGAAACAAGAAAGAACTGAAGGGAGAGATAAATATATACAACAATTTTCAAGAAAAATAAGGCCCCAAATGCTCTGAAAGTATCTCAGAGACAGTCGAAAGGGAACTGAGGATAGATGGGGGGGCCGGCGGGGGGCGCATGCACAGTGGAGAGAGGGTGGATTCACAGTTTTGTTTTAGCTTCTAGAATGTTCCAAAAATCCCACGCAGGTGCAGTAGGAACCCATTGGTGTGAATCATAGAGACCATGAAGAAGAACTTAAGTTTCCTATTTGTAAATATGGTTTTTTTATTTGTTACTCTCACTTTTCCCTACTTATATAATTACACTTCTTGTCTAAGGTTCACTTCTTAACGGAATCCACTTTTGAAAAAATACAACAAAAAACACCTAGTTGTTAAAGGGCAAACAGAAGCAAAAAATCAGTCAATGAGACTATACATGGGAGATTCATCTTCGTCTCCCCGGGGGAAATGAAGACTAATCTCACTGGCACAGGCAGCTGGCCCAATTAACACCTGCCCCCCCCAGAACCCGCCAGTCCACTTACTGCTTGTCCTGTTTCCCTGCTCGGCCAGCCTTTCAGCAAAGCTGTCATCGTGCCCCCTTGCCAGAGTGGCTGGCTGAGCAGGGAGGTGGGGTAGTGCCACCCGGGCTACTGCCATGATTGTACTATCAGCACCCGTGTGGCGAGTGGTAAGTGGACCAGTGTGTTCTGGGAGTGGTCATTATTTCTGCTGGTCACCTGTGCCAACAAGATTCATCTTTGTCTCCCCCAGGAGATGAAGACGAATCTCCCATGTCCAAATTAAGGTAAAGGTAAAGGTTCCCCTTGACAATTTTTGTCCAGTCGTGTTCGACTCTAGGGGGCGGTGCTCATCCCCGTTTCCAAGCCATAGAGCCAGCGTTTGTCCGAAGACAATTTTCCATGGTCACATGGCCAGTGTGACTTAGACACGGAACGCTGTTACCTTCCCACCGAGGTGGTCCCTACTGATCTACTTGCATTTGCATGCTTTCGAACCGCTAGGTTGGCGGGAGCTGGGACAAGCGACGGGCGCTCACTCCGTTGCATGGATTCGATCTTACGACTGCTTGGTCTTCTGACCCTGCAGCACAGGCTTCTGCGGTTTAGCCCACAGCGCCACCACGCCCCTTGTCTAAATTAGATGCAAAGTAATTCTTACCATGGAATAGCAAAATCCAACAGATCTAAACACTGCATTCATTCTCAAAATTTAGAAATCAATTCAGCTTACTGACGCACTGATATTTCCTTGATGGGAGATGTGCCTCTCCTCCAAAAACAATTATGTAGAAATTAAAAGCAGATTCCTTCCACCCTCTACAAACAGGAAATTGTACGGATCACAATCAAGTACAAAAATTTATTTAAACTACTTTTCAAATAGCTCTGTAAATATTTATTGGGCAATTATTTCTGAATTATACTTTGGAAGCAACGGAAGGTGAATAATCCAATTTAGCACATCACTGGGTAGGCTGTACCTCTTCTGCTGCTTCTTCATAAGTTGAGAATGCTGTGTGTCCCTCCTGCCACAAAAATTCACGAGTACGCAAGAAAGGTTGTGGATGTTTGAATTCCCAGCGCTGCAGGGGGAAAATCCAGAAACTGACACAATTATAATCTTATATTTTCTAATAATAAAGTGTACTTAATATTGTATATGTAATTTTTAAACTTTGTATTATGCTACATTAATTTAAAAGCATGTGGATGTTATGTGGTGTTAAAATATCAACAATTTTTGAATTAAAAATTGTATTCAGTCTACTTTTATACACCACAGATATTATGTATTTTAAATATACTGAAATTTGGTTAATTTCTATGTAGAGAACAAGACTACTGAACACAGAGGTTTCACATAATCATACAGAAAAATTGTTGAGGTTGAGGGCCTTCATAAGTGACCAAAATGTATGCAGTTCATATTGCGTTTTGCCATTTCTCATGTGGCAATGACATATTCTTTATAACAACATATTCATTATTCCATGGAAATTAGAGATGAAGAAATACTCAGAGCATGCATTTAAATTGAATCCTGAATACAAAGACAACAGAAAAAGTACATTTCTGTTAGAACTACTGCAGCCTTAATTAAGTGACAAAATAAAACATGCAAGATCAAGCAAAAAATACTATTAAATATGCTGTACATACCACAACATTGCACCACTGGTTCAATTTGATTGGCAAATCCCTGTGAGACTGAACCCATTTTGCATAGGCAGGATACATTACTGCAAAATTTAAAAATATATATATTTTCTGAAAATAGTACTTTAGAATTTTAATTTAAAATAGTATGAAACAATAATATTTAAACTATTTGCTCTGGGAAAATCCTGAAACACTAGTAGCTTCTGTGTGTGTCTGTGTCATCAAGTCTGACTTATAGCAACCCTAATAGGGCTTTCAAGGTAAGTGAGATATTTAAGGAGTAGTTTTGCTAATTCTACACCCCCAGTTTCCATGGCTGAGTGCAGATCTGAACCCTGTTATCCAGAATCCTAGTCCATCACTGTATCCACCATACCACACTGGGAAGCCATAAGAAATGCCATGGTAGACTGTGTTTTAGTCCACAATTTTATAATTTAAAAATTTAATATAGGAAGACACAAGTTTGGACCTAACCAGTATTTTCCAACGTCTTCTTCCTTGAAGTATAATGCTTCTTGTTTATATTCTTTTATACTTCACTTGTTCTCAATTTATGGATGTGAAACGAATATAAAAGTCAATTCTCACCTCAAAAGCCAGCACCCTTAGTTTGCTATAAATAATTATTCATGTATTTAAATGTTTCATACTGCCCAGCTGTTAGTATATGTTGTCAAATTCAGATATTACCTGTTTCACTAGTAGGACGTACAGCTATTGGTTCAGCCAGCTCTGTTTTTCCAGACCTTGTGACCCATGCAACCTACAAATTGATGAATGCACAAAAATGTCATTTCTACTCCATATTTCATATCATATGTAACAATACAGGAGCTATCATTTTATTTACCTAGCATTACAAAGTCTACATATATATGTGCATATATTCTGGCTTTCACCCTGAATCACGAACACCCCATGTGCAAAGCTATGGCTATGAAAAGTCACGCTGGTGCTGCGATGCCACTTTCTAATCCCTCCATGACACCATTCAAACACTGGCTCGGAAAGGTTTCCCAGATCTCCAGAGCAGGATGTTGGGGGGCAGATGGGTGTTGCGGGAAATAAACTTTCTCTTTCCCTGAGGGATCCAGCATTATTTCCCTGAGGGGAAAGAGAAAGCATATGTGGAGACAGACTGTGGAGAGGGGTGGGGAGAGAGAATCTGGAATGTGGAAATGATCCTATTTGGGCATGAGAGTGGATCAGGAAAACTTGTATTCACTAGGTCAGGACAAACAGAGGTGTTCTGATAGATTAACATTTCCTGATCATGCAGTCTAAACAGCATAACAGAAAAAAGCAATTGGAATTGTTTTCAGTTATTGTTTTATTTATGCATTTGTGTAGTTGTAACTTTGGAATTTTCCAGTTAAATGTAAAATAGAGTAACCTTTCATATTCAGAGAGATTCATTAAATGCAAATACTGTGTGTGTATGTCACTAACTTTCCACTTCAAAAGCAATGAAGTTTTATGGCTTTATTACGAAGATTCACCCTGTATTCTGTTTTGTTACTCCCAGCCAGTGAACTGGAACAAGTCTTACCCTACAATCCCTTTCTGATTTCACTAGCAGATAAAAATCTACCAGCAGATTTCTCCTCCATCCACTAATTTAAGACATTTTTTCTAGGCTGCATTTCAGCTGAACAAATGCAGCTACTCTTCACAATACGTGTGACTCCTGTATTGCATTTGGAAGTAGTATTTTAGAATTAAAAACATATTTTAGACAATATTAGAAGTAATAAAGTATGGAAATTTACCTCTGGGGCAAAATCTGCAATGTGTGTCTTCTCTTTCTCTAAAGCAGCCTGGGACACAAACATCGGGAAGTAGCAATTCTCTACACCAAGTTTCTTGATTTCTCTGTCAAAGAAATCCTTGATGGCTTCCCAGATAGCAAAAGCCCATGGACGGAGAATGTAACAGCCACTCACATCATAATATTCAATCATCTCTGATTTTGTGATTACCTTTACAAAGAAATAGGAATGCTTCAGTGTCGTGGAAAAAAAATCTGCTTTCTGGGAGTCTGAAGTATGTAGAGGAGAACAGAAACACAATTAAACACTGCAGGATATAATAAGGCTGAAAGATTTGGGGATGGGCAGGAGACATAACTGAGTCTCATTTGTACTGCTTACAAATATAATCAAATAATTACTATTTCTTGATTTCAGTGGAACCATGTCTTGGATTATAGCCAATATATGGGCAATGCAGCACCTTTTACTTGAACTATAGTTCTGCAAATGCATTATACAAGATCTCAGACTCAAAACTGAAACCATTTGGCAAAACACTGACAAATAAGAGGGTAAAGTTAGAATAAAAAGAATCAAGGATGTTCAAAGGAATGGAGAAATCAAGAAAGCAAGCCAGTAACATTTTAACAGCCCAGTGAGTCCAGGATTAGCAAATTTGCCCCCACTGTTCTCATATCCTCTGGATTTGTATTGGGCCAATGACTCATTTGCACACCGACATCAGTGTGACACCATTAAACTTTAATTGCTCACTCTTCTTATTCTTAGTCTCTCTCTCTCTCTCTCTCTCTCTCTCTCTCTTTTTTTTTTTTTTTGCTAAATGGTGACTCTCAAGGAAAGATGCAGAACCATCTTTGAAAAGGAAGGACAAACTACTGTAAGATATATTTTAAAAGCGTATTCACTTATTAGCTTCCAGCTATTCAATTGCTAAGACAATTGCAGATTGCTATATTTTTCAAGTCAGTGTGTGGTTTTGGAGATAACCTTCACATTCCATGCTCACTTCATGTTAAAAAAGAGTTGATATTAAGTGATGGCTTTCTACTACAACAGTGAGAGTCAAATGTCAAAATGATAACCCCAAATCTCTGAATGCTCAGTTTTTGTTATTAGATGCTCGGAGGCTGAACCATATTGAGAGCCCAAGTTAATTTCTAAACAGATAAATAATTCAGAAAGTTATTTATTATTCACCAACATGAGCACTTAGAAGCTGATTACGCTGAAAAAACATTAGGTGCATTGGCAGAGAAATAAGAAATGCATAGCACATACTTACCTGCGAATACCATTCAGCCAGGTTCTCTTCCTTCTTAGCCTCTAGACCCAACCTGCAGCATTCAAAAGAAAACCAAAATATTTGAAGATTTTTTTGGCCTCAAAAGCAACTACAATTACTGACTTAATGAAGGCACAGGCCCCTTGCCATTCAACCTTTTGCTGGAGAACATCATGCCATGTATGTAGCTCTCTAAAGTAGCTAAATACAAATTTAAACATTTATGTTTTACAGAATATGACAAATAAAATATTGCTGGGAATATTCTATTTGCCATCATCTTTCAAGTACTATTACTAGCATTTGGGACTATATCAGTGTTCTGCACTATTTTTCACCTTGGTTCCAATTTCTGCTTCTGAGGCTGCAGGATTGGGTCTCTCTCTCTCTCCTCTTCCCTCACTACACTGCAAGTGGTGACACTGCACCAGCCTTGGCTGGAGGCTTCTCCAAGCTTCTCCTCTCTCTTTCCCCTCAACATCCTACAACAGACCTGGGCAAAGTACGGCCCGAGGGCCACATACAGCCCACGAGCTGCTCCCGTATGGCCCGCGGACAGTTTTGAACATCAAAACCATTTATAGCTTTTTGTCTAAAGTTGATCAGTTGCTTATCTTTAACATACCGCAAAAAACCTCTTTAGTATTTGTGAAGATTAACTAATTTAAAATAAAAACAATCATAACATCACTGTTTCATTTTATTTTTAAGTAAAGTTGGTTCGGCTCCCAAACACAGTTCAGATTTTTCATGCGCCCCCCCATAGAAATTAATTGCCCACCCCTATCCTACAAGCAAAGCCTTATCAGACAATCAATCAGATAGTTGCCAAATCTCTCTTCAGCATTTACCTGATTACATGAGGCTAAAACTAAGGATTTTTTTAAAAAGAGTATAAAGATTTTCTGGTGTTCTATCATGAGTGAAAAATCATGAATGCTAGAAAGGTGTTTTTTTTAATGTGCTTATCTCCACCATACAGCAAAAGGCTAATCTGAACACTTAGCTCTCCCCTTTATCATACCATTCAGACTAAATTTCATGGGGACTTTTTACCTGGTTTGTTTTTTAGGTCCTTGGCCATCTCCTGGCCCATTTGAGCCCAGGCTGCTGTCATCAGCTTTGTCTTTCTGAGATTCCTTTCTCTGTCCCTCACTCTGTTTCTGCTGCTTGTTTTGCTTTTCTGATTTGTTCTCCTTCTCCTTCTTCTTCTTGTCTTTATCATCTGCACCAGTTGTGGAGACTGGTTTATAGTCTACTCCTGTCAGCAACTTGTACTGTGCCTTCAGCTGAAGCAATTCTTTTACTGCGGCATCTATTTTGTCCTTCGGAAGACACCATTCCCACAAAAAGACAGGCAATGGGGAAAAACAAATAACATAATTAGCTGTACTGAAAATGCCAAGTATGTTTAATACACTTACAAGGTAAACCATACAACATATGCATGCCATGCAGGAAAAATGAAATGAAATGTAAACAGACAGGTATTAGAAAATTCCAGGGTTTTAACAAATCTTTATTAGTTGTTACATCTGATTTTTTTTTTTAAAAACTGGATTGGAAAACATTTTAAGCTCTATTTTTCTTGCTTTTGATGAAACAGCAGACTACAATTTGCCCAAACTAAGGAAGTTGCTATCAAAGGGAACACATGAGGGAGATTGAAATGTAGGAGCACTGCGGCTTAGTGTTAGAACTGAACTGGCCTGAAGACTGTGAAAAGTTCAAAGGCAAAAAAATTTTTTTTATTTATTTGAAATATTTTTACTTCACCTTTTTCCTTAAAAAAGGACCCAATATCCCGTCACTTGTTATTTCCTAATAGTTACCTTTTTGCTTTAAAAGGCAACCTGAAAAGAAAGGTCTCCGTCTGACGATGGAAGGGGCAGCTAGGCTTCAACCTCAGCAACACAATGTATGTTTTCTATGCTGAAGCTATCAGGTTTAATCCACAGCCTCTCATAATAATAGGATATTTGGCAGGAGAACCAGGAAATACTTTGATACCTTATCCTTCAGACATCTGTTGGCCATTACAGTCAACTACAGCAGACTAGAAAACATTAATTTACACCGTTACCTTTTCTGCCTTCTCTGATTTTAGTTTCCTGACCACTTCTCCTTGGAGAGCAACTTTGTTAAAGAGTGCTTTCTCTTCAGTGGAGTCAGGGCCGCTGGTTTTTGTGCTTGCTGTCTGGTTTGAGGAAGATGCCGGAAGTGAGGGTGGTTGTCCTGGCTTATAGTCCTGCCCGGTCTTTTCTTTATACTCAGCTTTCAGGGAAAGGAGAAGCTTTACAGCTTCATCCACTTTATCCTAGAGAATATAAAGCATTGTATGGGTATACAGTACAGTGTATATACTTACAATGACAATAAATAAACAAAATGAAATAAAAGTGGTCAGGAAAAATAGTTAATGCAGGGAATCCAAAATTAATGTGCATACCATATGCTTCTTGCTTAAATAATCCAAGGTTAAGGCAAGCAACATGTAGTTTTAATGCTGCAACAAATCTGATCTAATTGGATTGTTTTCTTGATTTTTTTTAAAAAATATATCCTCTATGTCAAAACTGATGTTCCCTCAAGAAAGACTAATGCAACACACAATGGGATCCAAATACATGAAGAAAACATTAGCTGTTCTTGGATCCCTAATTCTTTGTGAAGTTTTTGGTTTTTTTAATTTACAGGAGGACTGAACAGCAAAAACATGCAAAAAGATAAAGGAAAAACAACAAACGCATTAAAACAGTTTCATCAGTTAAATCAGTGGTTCTTAACCTTTTTGAAAGAAATGCCCCCTTGAGCCACTGAGGAAGTTATAATCGCCCCCCCTCCCCGCGGTGATGATATCTGATTGATTGATTGATTGATTGATTGATTGATTGATTGATTGATTGATTTATGACACTTAAATCCAATGACCCCTGGAAAAAAATTCAATTCCAAGAAAATGAAATGCCCCCAAAAAGTAACATTTAATGATTTAGTTGCAAGCGAATTTTACGACGCAAAAAGAAATATAAAAAGGGCATAAAAACAAACCGCAATGCAGAAACTAAAAATTTCAAGACAAAAACTCTGAAACTAAATTAAGATTGGAGGAAAATATATATTCATGCACACTGTAAAAAGGCTGCAGCCATCTTCACAGGCTTGGCTTGCTCCAGCGCCCCCCTACCGCCCCCTTCTGCTCCAGCGCCCCCACACCGCCCCTTTTCGTTCTACTGCCCCCCTGAAAAACGAAATCGCCCCCTGGGGGGCATTATCGCCCACGTTAAGAACCACTGAGTTAAATTATCTTAAGTACTTAAACTTCACAGGGACAGAAACAAGCCCAGTCAGCTCTAATTTGTTTCTGTTCCCTTTGAAGTAACCTAAAAGTCAGTATTCTGATCAGTATACTGATGCTAAAATCAGTATTCATTTGATTAATGCCAAGGCTCATCACTACATACAGACACAAAGGTATTTATCACTATTCTACCTTGGGAACCTTTTCTGCTTTGAGTCTCCGTACCACCTCGCCTTGTTCAGCTACCTTACTATACAGAGCTTTTACATCTACTGGGCCAGAAGAGACCACACCATTGCAGGATAGTGAAGCAGCATCAGAAGCAGAGGAAGAGGAGGAAGAGGAAGAAGGAAGAACTGCAGGTGGATGTCCAGGCTTATAATCTTGACCTGTCATTTGTTTATATTCTGCCTTTAGAGCAAGAAGCACTTTCACAGCAGCATCTATTTGGTCCTGAAGCAGGAAGAAAACATAAGGTATCACTAAAAATGGAAATGCTTTAAAAACTACACTGTCTTAATTAATATAAGAGTGACGAGGGAAAGGTGTCATTAGCCTGGTTTGAGGGCAGCAATGACAAAGCCATACTATGAGTCTAAGGCTTTTCCACTCCACCTGCTCTCCCCATTCTTGCTTTGTGTGTGTAAGCCAGAAAATGCAAAGCTTCTGAACAAACCACATTCCCCTATTCTGTCTGAATTTGTGTCAAGTGTCATTTGTTAATTTTAAAAAAAAATCAGATTAAAGAAAGCAAGCTGGTTTCCTGCATTTGGATGCAATGGCAAACTGGAGTTAATTGAGCAGAAAATGTGGAAGATTTCAATCTCATTCTTGCACAGGGGAAGGAGCACACCATTTCGAGGCTCACATGAGAACAAAGTATGGTTTGTGGCTACACTTGAACACAACTAACACACTTGTGTTACTGCAACACATTTTAATGTTATTCATAAGCTCAATTTGACTGGCTGGATAGCTCAGTGGTTTAGGCACATGGCTGCAGAGTGAGAGCTTGGGAATTCAATTCCTCATTGTGCTTCCAGGGAGAAGAGCCAGCCTGAGTGGCCTTGGGCAAGCTGCACGGCCCCAGGGCAGCCCTAGAAAAAGGGGATGGCAAACATCTTCTGAGTACTCTCTACCTGGAAAACCCCAAGAAGGGTTGCCATAAGTCAATATTGACTTGATGGCACATGATCATTATTATAAGCTCAATTTAAACATCTCTCTCTAACATAAACAAATGACTTCCCAAATAATGGGAAGATGTCTTATTTAATACCAAGGACTTAAAAACTGGTATAATAGTTGATGTAATATGCAGCTGTGTGGTGCGATTCATTTTGATCTAATTGTCCAATATGAAATAGAAAGACAATGCTGGTTTCTTTCCTCATCTGCGTGCTTTTTCCAAACCATTTAAGTTTGTTAAATGCATTTATACAAGAAATACTAAACACAGCTAACCATGGCATATACCTACATAAGCCTAAATAAACTGCACTGCAGCCATCTCTTTAAACATATTAGGATATTTATACTAAGTCCTGCTTGTCAGAGGCATTTATACATAATTGCCCGAACACAGAAACATAAACAGCTGATGAAGCAGGATAATACAAGAGATAGCTAGAAGCAGCCATTAACGTTGTCACCCTAAAGTTCAAATTGTAGATTTATTTGTCACCACTGTTATCCAAGGTTTTCTTTTTTTGGGACTCAATAACCTTGTGATTTATATATAATAGCACAAAACATAAGTAACCAAACATAATGCTCATTTAACAGTGTACCAAGAAAAAACATTTTTATGAGCCAGGTAAGAAGAACATGATATCATTTGATTTTGTAAATTTTGCGGGATCTGTTTCTACATGTTAAAAACAAGTAGCTCAGCACCCCCTTATTTTCCATGGCCATTATACCTTTGATGCTTTCTCCGACTTAAGCCTACGGACCACTTCGCCTTGTTCGGCTACTTTGCAATAGAGAGCTTTGCTGACTACTGGGCAGTGGGACACGGAAGAAAGAGGAGCAGATGGAACGGCACTAGGAAAGACATTCTTCGGTGGGTTGCCAGGTTTATATTCCTGGCCTGTTTTTTGCTTATACTCTGCTTTCAAAAGTAGAAGCACTTTCACAGCAGCATCTATCTGATCCTAAAACACGAAAGAAGAGTCAAAAGGAAGCAAGTTGGAAAAGGAAGAATTTTGTATAGGACAAATGACAGGAAGCTACATCCACAACAATGGCTGTCAAAAAGAAAGGCCCAAGTTTTCTATTGGCGTATATTTTGAAAAGTTTGTTAACAGCACTTTGAAAAGTGCTCTTGCCAGGAGGATTTCTCACCAACTTTTGAGGCTATTATTTATTTATTTAGTATCATCTGTAGGCCGCCTTTCTCCCAATGAAGGGGCCCAAGGCAGCTCGCAACGTTAAAACAAGTAAAATAAAAAAAACACAATAAACTACTCATTAAAAAACATTTCAATTATAATAATAATCTGAATACATTAAATGATTTAAAATATTTAAAACGTCAAATCAAATTTACTTAGCTAAAAACCAACATCCAGATACTTAGCTGTGACTACCTAAAGTCTACTTGATGAGGTGGATCTTTCATATCCCTGTCAGCAGAAGGATAAAAGGGAGGAAGCCAACTTAACTACACAAGGAATAGCATTCTACAGCCTGGGTGCGGGTATTAAAATTTCAGTCTCAATGGTAATCTTTAGTCATACTAACCTTAGGTGCTTTTTCTGCTTTCAGTTTCCGGACCACTTCTCCTTGCTCTGCTACATTATCATAAAGAGCTTTGCTGTCTATACTGGGGACACCTGTAGCCTCACACTTGACAGGCTGAATTTGAATTCCAGCTACTGGGGGAGTTCCTGGCTTGTAGTCTTGACCAGTCTTCCCCTTGTAGTCCGCTTTCAAAGCCAAGAGCTGTTTCACAGCTGCATCAATGTCTTCCTTTGCTGCCTTTTTTGATTTCAAGTCACGAACTACATCACCTTGAGCAGCTATCTTGTTAAAAAGAGCTAAATGGTCTTCACCTGTACCAGGGGTTGCGGTACAAGAAACATTAACCCCAACTGGAGCTGACTGTCCTTTCAGTGTTGTACTGGCCTTTGAAAAGAAATATAAATTTATGGTTTCACAATGTACACAGCAAACCAAAGCAGAAAACTAAAATATATATTGCATGAAAGCAATCCATTGCTTATTGTTTTAAGTGTGACATCAACAGAGGTTGCTCAGTAACGTAAATCCCACTCATTTCAAAAAGTATGGGGTATGAAACATCCAGTTTCTAGTCTCTAATGTTTCTAGAAACAGGATACTATCAGATGTTATGCTAAAGGGGGTTACAAGTTACACAGCAGTTTTTAATGCACTGGCTGAAATCCTGTTGCTTAGCATTGTGCCATTTGTTTAGCTACACAAGACAAATATGACATGAACTTTTCGCAAGTACATGCCACTTCTCTCCACCCATAGCTCTGCATTTGATTCACCAACAACCCCTATTCAGATCATTGCACTTGTCACCCAGCAATTACATTTTCTTATTTTCAGCCCAAACTTGCAAGCAACAGACATGTTCATGATCTCAGAGTATGCCACTTCCATCACCAATCCATGTAAACTGAATTTCCTTACTTCTTTCTTTGCTGTTTCTGCTTTGGCCTTCTCCTTAGATCCAGATGTAGGCATTTCTTTTGTATGTCCATCAGGAACATAAATTAACACACATGGGGCTTCTTTACAACTGTATGGACTACAAACAAAGACTCAATGAATCAATTTTCTTAATTAGCTTTGCTTGAGTTGAGCAATACAAGAAATATAAACAAAAATTAGCTTAATTTCCTTGATAAAGTAAAAGGGATGTGTAATACAACCCTATATATATATGTATTTACTAGAAAAGTCTCATTGAGTTCAGTGGGTATGTGAATAGTACTAGACCCTTAAATGTAGTTCTCCTTTACCTGATGGCAACTTGGTTCAAATCAAAAGAGACTCCCACTATACATAATTTCCCCCAAATCTTACAAACACTATAATAAACTCTTATTAAAACAGAGAAAGCCCAATTTGTCAAATTCATTATTTAGTTCAATATCATGTTTTCTACCTGTAAGCTGCTTTCCTTCTTCCTTTCTGATATTTTTACAAAAAAAATAGTATCTGGGAGGTATTCACAAATATTTTGAATCGTGGTAAAATCTGTCTATTTCCACTTATATACCATCCCATAGTCCTAGAGAACTCTCTGGACGGTTTAAAGCAGTTTACTTTGCCTCCCCACCAGCAAGAGGAGTGAGTACTCATTTCACCAGTCTCAGAAAAATGCACATCTGAGTCAACCATGAGCCAGGGACCCAAATTCATCAGGATCAAACTCAGGTCATGAGCAGAGGCTTCAATGCAGTACTAGTTTAATCACGGGGCTCACACACAGGACTGTCATTTAGGATGACAAGTTAACTGGCAGAAAGGTTTCATGAGAGGAGCAGGCATGATGGGAAGTGGAATGAAGGAAGAAGAAATCTGTCTCCATTGGCCAGACAGCTGGGCTGAGGTTCTTGAGCCCCAACCTAGTCAAACTTAGTTGAATAGCTGGGTGCAGTATAGTGATGAGGATGAAAGTTTCAGCACAAAAGGGTGACATCTGCATCAAGGTCAACTCTTGTCAACTGATAAGGCACTATTTTCAATGGAAAGCACACCAGACACATATCCCGATGAGTATCTCTACCCTTTATGTTATGTTTAGACCCACAAGACCCACTCAAGTCCTCATCCTTCTGGAGAGCTGATGTGACACAAAGGTAATGATATACCAACTGTAGAAAAATGCAGTCCATTAGCCTAGGATGTTGTAATCGAAGAAGCTGATGCCCGGCTTCATAGCAAAAGAGGAATGTGTTAACGTGAATATAAATATGGAGATGTCCATTCAGAAGTTTAATGCTGTGAAATGTAAAATGGTTATGTTATGCTTTTTCAAATGGTTATGTTATGCTTTTTCTTATATAAGTGCATAGGATGATGTTCCAGCTGCTCACCTAATAGGCTCATAGGGTTGATCACAGATATAAAAGCCTCTTCTTTGTAGTTGTATGATGTCTCCTTTTTTCAAATCCTTAAGACAAGGATCACCTAACATCAATTCTTCTTGCTGTAAAAAATAAAAAGGCAAGTCAGCTTGGCTTCCTGAAAGTAATATACCATGTGCGCAAAGAACTATTGGACCGAAAGGTTAATATGAAGGACAAGGAAAACATACCTCAATTAATTTAGAGGTGTGCAGCTGGGTGATTTTGGATTACAGCTCCCAGAATTCCCCAGGCAGCAATCCAAGTGGTCATGCTGCCCGAGGAATTCTGCGAACTATAGTTAAAAAGCACAAATTTGCACATCTCTCTTAAAAGATCCTGAGTTTATAGCACAGCAGTTCAGCATGAAATATGAAAGAAGAGCAGACAGGCAGCAGATAAACCAATGTTCTTAAAAAAGTTTGCCCAACATAGTTTGGAATATTGCTCTCGTCAGTCCCAGCCAGCATAACCAATGGTCAAGGAAAATGAAAGTTTCAATCCAAAACATCTGACGGGCACGTTGGGTAATATTGAGCTAGGGTGTTGAATTCCTGCTAGGGAGACATGAATTCAAATCTTTGTTCTGTTGCAACTCTGCTGCACTATCTTCAAGCCTAACATCCTACACTGTTATTATGATGTGAAGAGAGAGGTGGAAGAGAAAAACCATAAATGCCATGCTGTGCTTCTTGAGGATGGATGGGATATCAATATGCAGTGGTGCCTCACTTAGCGATTGCTTCGTTTAACGATGTAATCGCTTAGCAATGATTTTTTCGGAGCGATCTTGCGCTCCGTTTAACTATGTTTCCTATGGGCGATTTTCGCATAGCGATGTTTGGGACCTTGCTTCACATAGCGATGACAGTTTGGGTCCCCCTGTTTCGCTTAACGATGGTTTTGACAGCCTCGTGTTAGCTGTTTTTTAAATGTTTAAGAATGTTTAAAAAATGTTTAGAATGCTTGAAATAATAAGTGCACTTAATAAACGCTTTGTTAAACTAATTTGACTTTGTTCTGACTTTTTTAAAATTTGTTGTAATTTCCCCCCCATTGAAATGCATTGAATAGGTTTCAATGCATCAACTGGGGAACTGCGTTTCGCTTAGCAATTTTTCCTATGGTGATTTTCGCTTAAGGACGGCAATCCGTTCTGATTGGAACGGATTATCCGGTTTTCAATGCATTTCTATGGGAAAACGCGTTTTGCTTAGCAATGTTTTCCCATAGCGATGTTTTTTGTGGCACCAATTAAAATCGTTAAGCGAGGCACCACTGTAATAATGAAGAGTGGGTGCCTGTTGCAAGTTACCTTGCTGTTTCTGTTCACATACTGCTTGAAATCTTCTTCCTTGCCTAGGACCGGCTTGGTGATCAAGTGTTCATAGTTAACACATACAGCTGGGATGAGAGGAGCTTGAGGAGTTTCTGCTAGCCAGGTAATTTTAGCCGTTTTTTTGTAGTCCTTATTCTCCAGATTTAGCTTAGCATCTATGGATGCGATTTTTCCACTGGAATCCCTACAAAGAATCAGAACAACACTGTGATTATGGCCAATATGTGCATGTGTGCATGTGCCCAAGCAAAACAATGAAATCATACC
The DNA here is from genome assembly GCF_051106095.1 of Pogona vitticeps. NCBI lineage: Eukaryota > Metazoa > Chordata > Lepidosauria > Squamata > Agamidae > Pogona > Pogona vitticeps. The sequence continues at coordinate 34,304,324 of NC_135783.1, forward strand.
AAAGATGCATCATCAGCATGAAAGTTAACATCCTAATTTGTCTCAAGACACAGCAACATACTTGTGTATTTTGGAGATAATCATGTTGCCCCAGTTAATGAACGTAACAGTTTCTCCTTCTGCAAGTGTCTGTGCATCTGCTCCTTCGATCAGCACTTTTGGACTGTACCATACAGGCTTCAAGCCAACTTCAGCATTCTATATGGGAACAAGGAAAAGGACGATAAACTGATACAGCTGCTTGGTTACGTGTTGTATTAGATTACAAAAGAAGAATCCAGGATTCTGAAGTAATGTGCAGAGGATGAATCTAGCAGGGAACTAATACTAGGAGGGCTGTTAAATACCATTACTAGGCAAGGATTGGTATCATATAACTCAGGGGACCACATGGAACTTTTATTAGTTCCCCCAAGCCACTTGGGTGGAAAGGATGAAGGACGGAAAGAGAGGAGAAGAGAGGACTGGAGAGATCTTTTCTCTCTCAAAAATTGAAAGAGGTTCCTTTGGGGGCATGGCTCTCCTCTAAAACAAGGTATGCCTCGTCAAACTTTGGGTGAAATTCAGTAGTACGTCACAACTAGAGTAGGCCCATTGAAGCAATGGAACGTACAGAGGAATTGACTAACCAAATCTCCGCTGATTCAATGAGACTACTCTAGCTGCCACTAACTACTGGATTTCAGCCCTTGTTTTAGAAAAAATATCCAAGCTTTATAAAAAAGAACAAAAGTGTTCCTTTTTCAAAGCTTCTCCAAAAAGTTATGCAAGGTGTCATTCTTAATATTCTACATCACAGTATTTTATTGTTCAACTAAAAACTAGCTGGCAAACCTTTGGATGTTTGGCCACTTCTTTCACTTCTTCTGGAGCTTCAGGAACATTCACAGGGACTACTTCATCCTTCAGTAAAGCAGTATACCGAGGTGCCACTGGATCTATAACCTATACACCAGGAAGTATCAAAGAAGATCACAGTTATAGAATGCTTTTAGAAACAGGCAAAAATAATTATGTGAACTAGATTATGTAAAACAAAACAGATATATAAAAAATATTTAGGAGTATTAACTGGCATCTTTGTGTTACTGCATCTTAGATTGCAATTAACTTTTGCTAAAGTGTTACAGCAAAACTATCAAGAGTATATTCAACATTAAACAATTTTCATGACTTTTCAGGAAAAAAAGCCCTTATTTAAAAACAACACAGCACTGGTGACCATTTAAAGAGGAGGAAGTCATACAACTGGCATGTCAGCTTTAGGAATAATCTAAAACTGAGCATGGATATTCCAAAAATTTAAGTGGAGGGTAACTGTTAAGACTCGTGATCACAATTTAATAGAAAAAAAAATCCCAGTAATTTCAACTGAATTTCCATATGCATACCCCTGAGGAGAGTTAGGGATAAATGGTAATTCTAGTAAAAGTCTTATAGTGTAACCCAATGCATGTTCACTGAGAAATAAAGCCCACTGAATTTCAAAGAGAATTTATCTCATGGAAAAGTATATAAAATTCCAATCCTATTGTAACATTTTATTAAATGCACATCCTAGACAAAATTTATCAATTGATATGAGCCTTGATTGGCAAATATGAGACCAAAAAAAGCACATCCACATGTGAATATTACATCAATGTCAATGTAACCTCTTCTAAAACTAGATTATGAGTAGGGACAGGATTTCTGTTGGATGTTCCTTGAAATTTTAGAATAACTAACTCTGTTATATTACTGTTATACATGCAACTGAGTAAGATATTTCAATAACTGATCTTGCAAATGCCAAAATTCACACTGTTAAGCCACTATCAATTTTAAGCATGTGGGTGGGTGGCTGCATTTATGAACTTGAAGTATCATTCCAAAATTTTCCTTCCCTCTATATCACAAAATGTTTATTAAATCCACAGATTTTCTGAACATATTCTGCTAGGTATATTTTCTAGCACATTAATTAAATGCAACAGCATTAGATCACTATAATAAGGCAACATCACAGCACTGAACTCAAGAATAGCCTCTCTTCTTTCATGTCCTCAAAAAACTAGTTTTGTACCCTACAGTTTTCTTCAGAAAAGTTTGTATCTGTTTTTACCACACACACCACAATACTAAGTCAGATCTTAGGCCTTCCATCTTTTTTGTAATAATGTCCTTTGTGGTACTTGAAAATTTTACGACTTATTACAAGATTTAAGAATTAAAATATAAATAGGAAAGATTCTACATACATGGGCAACATTAGTGTTGCTGCTGAGGAAATCTGAAGATAGAATGAAAGTTCTGATTTTTAAAAAATCTGTACAAAAACAGCTATTTTAAAATACTGTAACTTCCTATACTCTGTTTTTCAGTGTTTTATCATGGTAAGAAGTAGCTAAAAAAGGAGAAGAAAAATATCAATGAAAGAAATGTTAACAATTAATTTAATTCTTACAGGAGAATTCATCATTTATATGGATATTAAACTTTTGGATGAAGTTGAGATTAGCTTCATTCAGACCTGTGCCTGGGAATTAAAACGAAACAACTGAAACACTAATCTCTATACTAAAGTGCGAGTTTGAACTTAGGTGTCCAAAATGAGCTGTGTAGCCACAATTTTGTTGAATTGCATAACTGCAGAAGAGCAATGGTGCAAGTGTTTCATCTGCAGACTCTCCTTTGGATGGCTGCCTGTGCACAATCTACACAATTGGCTTCAAAGTGTTCTTCGGGTGCTCTTCTATAATTTAGTAGGGAAATTTTTTGTGAGGGCTACTGTTAAGCCATTCATTTTGCTATTTGGATGCTTCATAACTGGTCTATAGAGCAGTTGACTCATTGACTTTGGTTCTTGGCCCAGTGGAGAATGTAACTAACAGGGAAGTATAGTACCAAGAAGCAGTCAAGTGATTTAAATCTAAGACTGTGATGTTTTATACGTTCAGTTATACACATAAAACATTAGTGTATGCAGCAACAGAAAGAACCAATTGATAATCCCTCATGTAAATGAAGAGAATAAAAATGGCTATAGGAGAATACAAGACACATGCCAGGCAAGCAAAGAATAAAATTTAGGAAAAGACTATTTAAGGATAAACAAAAATCCAGATGCATGTAAAATAGGAACAGCCACACAGTTGAGCAGACAGACACTGACAGTTCGCCTTATTATAGTATCCAAGCATCTGCTGCCAGAAAGCAATTAACCATGTCAAGATGCAGTATTCCTTATCTGACTATCAGCTGAGGAACATTGGAAGAACAGTTCACTAGCTGTTTTAGATAGAAAATGTTACAGCCTTCAGGACATCGCAGAAAAGCAATGTGGCCTACATCACAACTTGGAGTGATGTTCTAATCCTCACAGAGAATTAAGGACTCCGATTATTTTTTTTCCCATTTGGAAGAGGAATAATGCATTTTAAGATGGAGATATACAGCTCTTGTTATGTAAGCAGACATGGTGGTGTCATGAGAAGCTGCACAGTGATGGCTTATGCTATGTGGGCTTACAATACTGTAAGCTATATGCTAAGGCAGAAAAAGCATTACATAATACCTTCTTACAGATAGCTCGCAGCTTGAAAGCAGAAAAATGAAATGCAGAGTTTTCATATCAGTGTATAAATCAGCAAAATACCATTACCTGCCCACACAATCCAAGAACAATTCAGTATCAAGTTTGGCAAAAATGGTTAAGATCAGTGTTAGCCCTTGTTAGCAAGAGGATACATTCCATTTTCCTGAAAATGCGCCAAATGATGCAACATTCTGCATTCGCTAGTCTTTGAAGAACATTGCACAGAAGGCTGGATTGACTACCAGCAGAACAGAGCAAGTGTCAACCAGAGAAGTCATGATACCAAAAGGGAGGCGCATGTACCTTTTTGTTGAAGGCCCAAATCTTATCCCACTCCATGTTCACAACTGATCGAGACGAACCCTGTAAAACGGCATCAAATTTGCATGACAAATTTTCAACACATTATATATATCCTGTAACAGTTTAACATCCATCTTAATTGACCATTTCATGTTGTGAAACATAAAATGGCAAGGAATTACAATGTTAAGTTAATCAGCAAAACTCAAGAAAGCTACATCACTCCGCATATTTATTTATATACTGCAAATACTTATAGCCCGCCCTATATCACAGAATCTTAGGGTGGATTACAGAGCTATAAAACATTTTAAAATCAAACTAAAACACACAATTAACATTTGTACTGAAAGCAGCACCGGCCATGATCCTCAATCCCCAAAAGCTCTAATAAATGTTTTGACTTGTCACTGAAATGACACAGATGATGGTGCCAATCACATTTCCAAGGGGAGGGCATTTCACAGTCCAATAGAGACTTTGTAGCTAGTTTCTCAGACACCTTCTTGGATCTGAGCAGCCCAGCAGGGCAGATCTAATGTTTCAGGCCTGCAGAGATGGAGGGCTGTGGACAGAAGCCCCTTCAGTGTTTTGTGGAAAGCTCCACAACTGTTATTGAACTGTTCACCATATTCCAAAAATGGTGGCTTTCTATGTGATGTTCTAGGATCATGTCCAAGACCTGAAGCCCCCATGTTCCCTTGTGAGACACCCACACATTAAAGGGACATCAACATCTGGAGAAACCAGTTCACGTATCATTTTACTTTCACAAAATGATCATTCAAGACCAGCAATGGAAGACCTTCCAGATGGTCTTGGAAGGAGGCCTTCTTGACAATATTACTGCACAGCTAAGATGTTTCAGATGAGAACAGAACAGATAGATAAGGAACACCTACCTGTGCAGCAATAAACTGTTTCAGTCCTTCAACTGTCAGGCCTCTTCTCAGGACACCACGCACAGTGGGAAATCTTGGGTCATCCCTAAGAGAAAGCAATGTACACTTAGCTGAACAATGCAGAAATGAACAACACACAGGATGAACAGAATGGCCAGTGCTTATTAGGAAAAGGTGAAGTTTTTACCTTCAAGATCATTGCATAAAGTAGAAAAAATGTCCAACATGCATGCACAAAAAGCCTGCACAGTTACGAGAGGTATTTCCATTAAATTCATACCATGCTTTCTGAGACTGTAAAATTCTTTCAGACCTCCCTACCATAAGTGACACCAAGATATATGGTAGCAAATGGAAACATATGGGCTGAAATCCTGTTGTGTTGTTACATTAATGGTATGACAATTGGAAGCCAACTGCTGTAACTTAAGAAATCTCTGTAGACATTATCCATTGAATGCTGAGTCTGCAACTCATAGATAATGACTACGGAGATTTCTTAATGTACTGCAATTCATGTCTAAAAGTTATGCAATCTGCATAACTGTGTAACACAATTTCAGTCACTGTTACACTGGAAACACTTGCCCAACCACACTTTTGGGTACTAAAACCATGTCAGAAAAAATACAAATTCAGTGGTGCTCGCTAGATGATGATAATCCATTCCATTGAAATCACTGTTTAGCAAAATCAATGTCTAGTGAAAAGCATTTCCCCATTGGAATGCATCGAAACCTGTTTAACGCGTTCCAATGGGAAGAATTGTCATTGTCTAGCGAAGATAGGCCATAGGAAAGCCGTTTTGCGAACCACCGATTAGCTGTTTAAATCGCTGTCTTGCAAAGCTTAGGTCCTGAAAACACCTGTTTGCGAGCTCGGAGGGAGCTGTCAAAATCATCGTCTAGCGAAAATCAATTTGCGAAACAGGGACCAAACATTGTCCAACGAAATTCCCCCATAGGAATCACTGTTTTGCAAATCGCTATAGCAATCGCAAAAAGCCAATGTCTAGCGAAAAAACTGTCATGCGGGGTAACTGTCTAGCGAGGCACCACTGTTGCTCAAAGGTAAACGTAACATAGGTACATTGACTTATGGGTGACCAGGGAAGCCAATTTTATTTCCCCATTCTTCACCTTGTTGAATCTGCTCCTGACCACTCCCTCAGTGTTCTGCTTTATATGGAAAGGAAAGTGGTTAACACTCAGAGGGCCACTTCTCTCTTCCCTTGAACTTCCATATTCATAACACAGCCTGAGAACACTGCTCATTACAACACAGTAGGGCTTGGCAACCCTGCTTAGGTCAAAGACCCCATTTATGGTTGGGGAACTCTTCAGAATTCAAACATGGGATCATATGGGATGTGGTGAATAGATCCATGTCGAGAAAGGGGTGTGACTTCACAAACACTCCCTCTCCCCAACATCATTCAAATGTATGTATCTTTCTGCAATGTGCTGAAGGCCACATGATTTCTGGTCCTGATTCAGGAAAGCATTTCTGGGGATGGCACAAAACTAGTGCCATGGGTGTGGGGTAAGGTGGTTGGTAGGTCATAGAAGAGACACCTGAGGGAAACATACCTCCCAAGAGCTGCCAATATGGGCAGTATAGAATCTAACACAACAAATCCATCATATGGGTTAGAAAAGTTGAATAGCATAGCTCAGCTGAATAAATATTGTAATTATACAATAACGATCATCATACAGAGACTCAGCAAGCAGTAAGCTTCACGTTTTTGTTCCTTTTTTCCTTTTTATTTGAAATGTATATACATATGTAGGCAAGAGTATAATCTATTTTTATTCTAAAATCTTTAATAACAACTGCTAACAAAATTATTTTTCCAGTGATTAGTCTCTCTCCCTCTCTCTCCACCCCCTCTATCTACAGAGACAGAGTCTAAATTCAACAATCAAAAAACAATTCAACCATGGCCCCAAAACTGTTAGATTGCAACTCCCAACATACCCAGTGGCTTGAGTATAGGTTCATGGGAGTTGTCCTCTAACATCATCTGGAGGATCACTGGCTACCCACTCTCTGAATTAGATAGTTCATACCAGTTTAAAATGGGTCAACCTACCAGCCATCCACCAGCCCTTCATTGACAAACCAGGTGAGCTTTCTTTTCGAGAGAACAGTATTATTGAGATTTAAACGGCTGTATTCCCAAATATAGGGCTTCCTTATACCCAAGGATTCAATGATCCAGTAGAACTGCTCATCTCTATCATGATATTCCGTTGTCCTTAATGCATGAGTGACACCTTCAATACTGTCAACTATGGGACAGGCAAAATCATATGTGGGGTAAACTCTGAAACACAACAGAAGTATAATTAATTTTTGTGTATATATGGCGGATGTTGAGTATTCCACACATATTAATAAAATTTAGCAAGCAATATCTAAAGCGCATTGCAACAAAAGAGGAAGTAAGAATATTCCACTATATTCAAACCAAGCATTAATATATTGCAAGAGTGGGCAAAAGACAAGCCTAGTAGATCTCCAAGTAAATCAGAGTAAACTGGTAAGAGTCTCTCGTTCCTAATAGCTTAACAACAGCAGAAGCAAAGCTACTCTCCCACCTTTAAATTATACTGATGAAATGAAGATGGTTTGGGGGTTAATAGGAACAAAAATCTCTGTGAAAGAAGTGGTAGTTCTACTACTCGCAATAATTTCTGGGCTCAAAATTCTTTATGTTTCTCTAAGTACTTCTGCCTCTGTTTTGGGGCAAGGCTTTAAGTTTTGTTTTGTTTTTTAAAGGATGCCCAAACATGGAGTCAGGCCCACCCCTGCTACACTGCATTCAGAGAGCCTATATTGCATTCATGGTACCTAATGCACTCTGGCTGAAATGCTGAAGTTTTCTTTCCATTATGTAGCCAGCAGAATGATTATTTCCAGGAACTACTACAGTATTCCTGAGGGGCAGGGAGGTAAGGGGAAATTGAGAGAGGTTATTTCAGCCTGCACAAATGTTCAAGTTCCAGTTCTAACTGTTTAACATTAGTGAATAACACAATTTTGATTTTTGAACCAGAGGTACTGGCAAACATAAGGACCAATAAGGGAAAATAGAGGGGCACCTGCATAGAAAAATCAGTAGGGCAAAAGAGGACTGAAGCACTGAATAATAGAGTTGGGAGGGGCTTATAAGGCCATTGAATTCCCACCCCCTGATCAATGCAGGGATCCAAATTATCTCAGAGATGGTTGTCTAATCTTCTCTTGAAGGCTTCCAGGGTTGGAGCACTCACTATCTCCAGAGGTAATTAGTTCCATTGTCGTACTGCTTTACATCATCTCTCTGTGTCTGCCATTCCCTGAAAGCCCCAACTTCCAATTTCAAAGAATTGGGGATGGGGTGAGGGGTTGAGTCTAACTGCTAGGGAGGGGTACATTCAGAAGAAAACTATTATGGTAAAATAATGGGGTTAGAAACCACATTGTAGTGTCTAGCTTTGTCTAATTTTCATTTGAATGAAGCTACGTCACCAAAACTGAAAGCTAATGTGTGGAAAAAGGGGCAGGGAAGGATTTTTGGATTTTATCAGAAGCGAAACTAAAAATACTAGGTATTTCAATTTGTTAAAAAATCACATCGGTGGACAAAATCCTGCTGCACAACTGGCTATGAAATTGACACCAAAACCAAAATCATATCCAGCTAACAGTACCACAGATGCAGTTGTGCTACTAGCTGCACAGTCAGTTACACAATCAGGTACACAATGCAGACTGCCTAGGCATAACTACTTTACAACATCCAGTGGATGGATACACAGGAGTCAGAAAGCAGCCGTGATTCTAGGTATAAGCAGGTGGAACTGGCCCCATTACAACTTAATGTGTTATACTTTCTATCTCGTTTAAAATATTGTACCATGTAATATTTGATAACACATATCCACAGTTATGTATTTGTGGGGCATATTTAACAAGCTTGAATATTAGGAGATCGAGCATAGTATCATAAATAAAACAGTGGACTAGGAGTCAAGAAACTTGGATTTACTATTTGGCCATCAAAATGTGCATGAAGTGGCAATGGAAAACCACTTCTTGAACATCTTACATACCTCAAAATCTTAATGGGCTGCACTAAATTAGAAGTGACTTGATCGTGCATCACAACAACAACAGAATAAGGATTGAAACTGGCAAGGTACTGGAATGTTTCCAGAAGAATATAAGAGTAGAAAATGGTGTAAGAAAGCGAGAAAACATTTTCTTTGACACAAACATACTTGTAGTTATTTCCAGTTCGTGGGTGTGGCTGGTTCTTGCAACGATAAAGAGTTGGATCTCTCATACATCCATTATTACTATTCATGTCAATTTTTGCTCGCAGACAGCAAGTCTGGCCATAATCTGTTCCTTTTTTCATTTCCTCCCACATTTGCATATTCTTCTCAACAGCTATTAAAATGCAAAAATATAGTTTAGATTTTAATAACATAGCTCTGACACTTCAAAACCAGAATTATAAAATTATAAACATTCAAAACAGTTAAATGTCTAGAGCTAAAAACATTTCTTGCAGGTATTCTGACAAGTTTTAACTAAATGACTTGGTATTCTTTCAGGAACCTTTTCTACGGCTTCTTGACAAGTATGTGCAGGGGGAAATGGTGGCAATTCCAGATTAAAAACTCCAATCACTTCATCAGGAGAAAAAGGTAGAAACTCATGTTGAATTTATAAGATTTTATTGAAGACCTTTATTCATCAAATTCATATAAGAACGTACAAAGCTGTCTTATATTTAACCAGACCATGTTCCTTCTTGCAGTTTATGACCTATAGTGGCCTAATTTCTACCACAAAAAATGTTGCAGAAGTCCAGTGGGGAAAATATGTCATAATTATTTTTCATCCACCCTAAACATTACAAGGACTTTCTGAAGTTAAAAGAGGTTTTTTAAAATCCGAGATGTGTGTCTTAATGAGGTTATTTTGGAAGATTCAAGCAACTGAAGGCTTCAGCATATCCTGAGAGCCAATAGTAATAAGCTGATTGTCAGATTTCAGATATCACATTAATTAAGCAAAAAGAAAGGGAAGCTACATAACACATCTTACAGTTACTTCTGTGCTTTGACTCTATTCTCTGCTCTCGTTCCATTTTCATTTGTTCTGCTGGTGTGTCATCTACATAAGCCTTTCCTTCCTGAATGAGTTTCTCAGCATATTTCATTATCGTTTCAAAATGATCAGAAGTGTACGTAAACTGGTCTGGTTTAATGTGCAGCATGGCAACATCTTCCAAGATAACCTGCAAATATAAAATGTTACACAATGAAACTGACATATAGAAATACTTCACTTAAATTAATCCTTATTACTAAGGTTGTTCTGTTTTATATTTACTAATCTGAACCATTCTCTTTGAGCATGGAGACTATTTGTTACTATGTTACTCCTCTTAATAAATGAATTAATGGTTAGTTCAATAACTAAACTGAATTATCATCTATAAAAGCCATTTTCCTCCTACTGTTCACCAGGACATTCACAAGTGAAAGGTGTACAAAGTGATTACAACCCTTCATTAAATATCAAATATGTGTTTCTCCCTGATGTGCAAAACCCCTGTTAACAGAACCCTAATGAAATTAAGCAGCTAAGTCATAATGGGGTATCTGGCTTTTTTCAATATTTCAACAATATTATAAATTGAAGTCTTTCAGATACCTTTTCAAAGTCTTCTTTTTCTTTTTCTGGATTTGTATCATCAAACCTCATGATCAGCTTGCCCTTGAAGTTGACCTGGTAGTGCTGATTCAACAAAGCAGCTTTTGCGTGACCAATATGCAAGTATCTAGGAACAAAACCACAGTACAGTATACAGCAAAATAGACATGTTTTACATATTAAGAAAGTGAAAAATAGAAATTGTAGTGTATTTCCTGCTATAATAGTTACCATGAGTATGTTTTACCTCTCAATGCCAAACACTTCTAAGGTTTTTAGATTTATAATTTCAGGAGAGCATAATTGCTTTCGGCCCTCGATTCAGAATTTCCTTTATCATTACTCAATACTAGTTTCTAAAGCTAATGGTTTAGGGATTGCTTTCACTAGTATTCTAAAATAAACTTATTTCACTTCCAAGATAATTGCACCTCATAATATCCACTAATACAAACAAGTGAAAATAATATACAGCAAAGGCAGGTCACCCCTATTAAAATATAAGTGATATCATTTCAACAACTTTTTTGCCTGAAGATGAGTGCATGTTAACAAATATACTCTACGTATAGGTAAAAAAATATAGTTTGTACTATTTTGGGTTTCTTTAGTACCAAATGCAAAAGACATAAAAGTATGTGTTAACTGTCATTTGAATTTAAAGGATGCTAATATAAACAGAAGACTTCTACTTGAGTGAGGAAATAAGGAAAATGCTGCATTTGAGGTTTTTGAAACACTGGAGAATTCATTATCCTTATTTCCAGGAGCAACTGCTTTACAAATGAAGGGTATTCTAATGTTGGGGGGGGGGGGTATAAAAAGACCCTATATCTAAACAGAGCTCTCTTCATAGTTTTTTGGGTATACACACAACTGTTTTACGCAAAACCTGACCAAAGTTGTCCTCAATTCTAAAAAAAAAAACATGTAAAATTAACAGCCACCTTAATGAGCACAATTTTTAAGTACAAATACCCAGTTATATATAGAGTTTCAAGAGAGAACCAGTTTCACTAAAAAAAGAACTTTTAATTTCTAACACTTTTTAAAAGATCATTTTTCTGTTAAAAAATTGCAAGAGAACTGTCTTTTAATTCCATTATTTGTTATTTTGAGAAAGGAATGTGGGTTCAAAAATCCTTAATAAGCATGTCACTTTACCCGCTTGCCTCTGGAGGGAATCTAACAATGACCTTTCCCATCTCTGCACCAGGAAGCTCAACGAACTTGCCAACATCTTGTTTCTTTTCTGTTGCCTTAAAATTAAAGCAATGATGAATTATTGAAGTGTGTAGGGGAATACAAAAATTGTTTTCTGAAAAATGATTAACAACTTAGCTACTGAATTATTGTTGGAAATGGGATATAGTACTCTTTGCACAAATATACTATCTATTAGGTGCACTTTGTTGTTGTTCTTACTAAGCATGTTCTTTAGCTGAAAAAGGTACAAAGCTCTATAGTGTGTGAATGACAGCCTTGTAATGGCTATCTCAACTGCTCAGTTCATGTCTGAATTTGGTTTCCTTTACTTTTTATTCACCAACCTTTCAGTATTAAATATTACCCTGGATATAAAGAAAATAACTGCTGGTTCATAAGTAAAAAAATTAATAAAAAGGACACAATACAAAGACCTTTCAATCAGATCAACAGAAAGGCCACATACACACAAATCAAGTTTTTGTTTTCTGGCCATTCTTAAAATCACAATTCTTTCTTAAGTTACAAACAACATTGCTAATTTGGATCTTACATGCCCATATTTATTACAGTTATGCAGTAGCACCCTAACTTTTTTGCTTATCCCTTTACAAACAAATCATTCTTACTCAATGACAGAATTTTAACAGAATCTGATCCAGAGATACTTGCTCAGCAAAAAGCTTACCATTTTAGCCTTTGGAATGGTACCTCCCTCAATCCACCTGGAGCCTACAGACTGAAAAATATGTTGCGCCTCAAGAAAGTTGTACCAGCGCTTTACATGGACTAGAGTATTAGCCTGAAGTAACTGCTCCTGCCATGTGTTACTGCCTGTTGGAAAACAAATGTGCTTTATTAAAAATTAGGAAAACATGAAATTTGAAAAGATATAATACCATTGTGACTCACAACAAACAGCAACAGTTTAATTATGAAAAAGGGACATCACTGCTAGATATCACAGCATATATGTGACGTATGATAGATACGTATCTGGTAAAATGACAAAAATACTGCTATTTACACTAAATTCTATAACAGACAAAAGTAAGCACAGCATTCTATAATTATTAACTACAAACATCATCATTTATAGCAGTGGTTCTTAACCTTGGGTTACTCAGGTCTTTTTGAACTGCAACTCCCAGAAACCTCAGCCAGTACAGCCGGTGGTGAAGGCTTCTGGGAGTTGCAGTCCAAAAACACCTGAGTAACCCAAGGTTAAGAACCACTGATTTATAGTATACTACAGAACTGAGTACACCAACCCACATTTCATAAATATTTTAGTGTATCTTTTCATGTGACAATACGGAAGAAATGACACTTGGCTACAATATAAAGCAATGAGTATACAGCCTGTATAACAGTGTAAATGTGCTGTCCCCTCAAAATAACGCAACACACAGCAGTACTCACTTCTGTGATATACTGTATGTAAACATATACAAGCACCAGTTATAAAAGTATAAACATTTTAGCATTTTTATTTGTTGTTTTACCTTTTAGTGTTGCCCATACACTGAAATCTGCAAGACTCAAAGAGTTCCCAACTAAGTAGGTTCTCAGAGAAAGGGCATTGTTGAGCTCTTGAACTGCTAAAGCAAAATCAGTAGAAGACAGCCTTGTGGTGCTGAATTCCAGCCAGTGGTCAATCTTTGGGAAAGGATAAAATTAGTTTTTTTTTAAACATTACCCAGCAAGTTAAATACAGATGTTAAGTGTTGGCAACAAACATATACTAATAAACATTATTTAGTTAATAAAACTTTGCAACTTGTAGGGAAGCCAACCAAAAATGTAGTTCCAGGCAATATTAAATATACAAGACTGCTGCCTACCTCAGTGTGTTCTAGCAAATTAGTTCCATATAAACCAGAAGAGGTGGCAATTCTGGCCAGATAGCGAACGATGGAGTTCACATCAGTGAACGTAACTTCACTATCAAAAAAGGAAAAAAAGAAAATAAATATATTTCAGTATCTGCATTTGAAATGTAACTTCATTCAAATTAATTATTCAAGATATGTCCAGATGAATTGATGGGCATATTGCAACAAAAATAAATAAAATAAACATATACACCTCTTTTTCAGAATTAGCTATGCCAGAATAATGAGCAATGTTTAGGGAAACTGTGTTAATTTGATTCCATTTGTTTGATTCCTATCCTCCGTAGCAGTGGATCCCAGTCTTGGGTCCCAAATGTTCTTAGACTAAAACTCCCAGAAGCCTTCATCACTAGCTGTGCTGGCCAGGATTTCTGGGAGTTTTAGTCCAAGAAAATCTAGGGGCGCAGGGTTGGGAAGCACTGATCTATAATCACTTAAAACAATCCTGCTCAATTTTCCATGTGGCAGCCTTCCAAATAATTGAAGATATCATCTCCTAATTTTCTGTCCTCCAGGTGAAACATACATTTAACACAGTCCCTCACCAAAGGCTGCTGAGAAAACTCCACAGTCAGGGGATAAGAGAGGAGGTCCTCTTATGGACTGAGAATTGGTTGAGAACCAGGAAACAGAGAGTAGATGTCAATGGGCAATTTGCACAATGGACAGAGGTGAAGAGTAGTGTGCCCCAAGGATCTGTCCTGGGACCGGTGCTTTTCAACCTGTTCATAAATGACCTGGAGACAGGGATAAGAAGTGAAGTGGCCAAGTTTGCAGATGACACGAAACTTTTCCGGGTGGTGAAGACCAGAAGAGATTGTGAAGAGCTCCAGAAGGATCTCTCCAAACTGGAAGAATGGGTGGCAAAATGGCAAATGTGTTTCAATATAAGAAAATGTAAAGTAATGCACATGGGGGGATCAAAACTTTAGTTATCAGCTGACGGGTTCTGAGCTGTCTGTGACACATAAAGAAAGAAATCTTGGTGTGCTGGTGGACAGCTCAATGAAAGTGTCAACCCAGTGTGCAGCAATTCCATGTTAAGTATCATTTAAAAAGGGATTGAAATTAAAACAGCCAACATTATAATGCCATTGTACAAAACACTGGTAAGGCTGCACCTGGAGTACTGCGAACAGTTCTGGTTGCTGCACCTCAAAAATACATAGTAGAACTGGAAAAGGTGCAGAAGAGAGCGACTAAAACGATGACTGGGCTGAGGGACCTCCCTTATGAGGAAAGACTACAGCGTTCGGGGCTCTTTAGTCTAGAAAAAAGGTGCCGGAGAGAGGGACATGATTGAGACATGTAAGATTATGCAAGGGTGGATAAAGTGGATAAAGGGAAGCTCTTTTCCCTCTCACGCGATACCAGAACCAGGGGACATCCACTCCAATTGAGTGTTGGAGAACAGACAAAAGAAAATATTTCTTTACCTAGCATGTTGTTAGTCTGTGGAACTCCTTGCCACAGAATGTGGTCATGGCATCTGACCTACATGCCTTTAAAAGGGGATTGGACAGATTTCTGGAGGAAAAGTCCATCGCAGGTTACAAGCCATGATGGGGATGTATACTCTCCAGGCTTAAAAGGAAGGTACCTCAAAATGCCAGATGCAAGGGAGGGGTATCAGGAGACAGGTATCTAGTTGTCTCGTGTGCTCCCAGAGGCATCTGGTGAGGCCACTGTGAGATACAGGAAACTGCACCTGATGGGCTCTTGGCCTGATCCAGCAGGGCTCATCTTATGTTCTTATACCCAGGCATCTCAACCATTCCTCATATGGTTTGGTTGCCAGACTGATTACCATCTTGGTTGCTCTCTTCAGGAAAGGTTCACCAGCCTGCAGATGACACCCAACTCTATCTCTCCTTTCCATCTAAATCTGAGGAAGATGTTTCAATTCTAGATCGACTGGATGAGAGTGAATAAACAGAAACTAAATCCAGATTCGACAGCAGTGCTCCTTGTCAGCAGAAAGGCAGATCAAGGAATAGGGATTCAGCCTGTGTGGGATGGGCACACACCCCCCGAAGACTCAGGTGCACCGCTAGTGGTGCTCCTGGATTCTTCTCTGAGCCTGTACGCCCAGGTTCAGGTTCTAGACACTGCACTTTAAGAAGGATGGCAACAAAGTTCAGAGAAGGGCAACAAGGATGATCAGAGGACTGGAAACCAAGCCCTGTGAGGAAAGACTGAAAGAACTGGGTATGTTTCGCCTTGAGAAAAGAAGACTGAGGGAAAATATGATAGCCCTTTTCAAATACTTGAAAGACAGCCATACAGAGGAGGGGCAGGATCTGTTCTCCATCATCCCAGAGTGCAGGACACGGAATAATCGGCTCAAGGTACAAGAAGCCAAACTTGGGAATATCAGGAAAAAGTGCTCAACTATCTTTTCCCACAAGCCTTTTATTTCCTTACCCCAGAGTAATCTTGCCAATTGATTAGGCTTCTCCCCCCCCCTTTTTTTTTTGCTTATGAATCGGTCCTATTTTTGCCACCTAATCTCTATTGTATTTAATATTTTTTAAAAAAATTATAGTTTCTATTTTTTGCCAGTTGTTTTACTTTTCTTATGTTTGATTTTTACTGATTACCTGGGTAATATTGGGTTGTTTGTACTGTGTTATTATTATTTGTTTGCCACCCTGAGTGAGTGAGTGAGTGAGTGAGTGAGTGAGTGAGTGAGTGAGTGAGTGAGTGAGTGAGTGAGTGAGTGAGTGAGTGAGTGAGTGAGTGAGTGAGTGAGTGAGTGAGTGATCCACTTCTGGGCACAATTCAAAGTACTGTTTTTAACCTATAAAGCCCTAAATGATTTGGGTCCAAGCTATCAAAGACTGCATCTCCCTTTATGAGCCTTCCCTGGCATTAAGCTCATTAGAGGAGGCCTTTCTCTTGGTCCCACCACCCTCACTCGTATGACTGGTGGGTACATGAGAGAGGGAGCCTTCTCTGCTGCTGCTCCCAGACGCTGGAACTTCATCCCATGGAAGGCCAGGCAGGCCCCATCTTTGCTGTCTTTCTGCAAGCGGGCAAAGACCTTTCTCTTCAGAAAGGCTTTTCCTTAGTGACAGGCTAAGAGAGGTTCTGAAAGAAGATGGTTTTTATTTTTGCTGCCTTTAAATCTGTTTTAGTAATGTATTTACTTATCATTTTTAATATAATGTTTATTTAATTCTTTTTAAATATTTCAATAATTTATTGTTTTTAGCTTTCAATGTTGTGTTTCTAATGAGGTAAGCCACCATGGGCCCTTTTTTTAGGAGAAAGCTGCGGGGAGATATATTTTAAATGAACAAATAAATAAATAAACCACCTACAATTCAGTTGTCCTTATTTGATATTAACTTTCTTATCAGAATGTCTATCTCAAGAACAGCAAATGACAGTCAAATAAAGCAGGACGTTCTCCCATCCTGCACCTCACAGAATCACAGGCCTATCTCCAAACTCATCTGAACAGCCATCAAAGAATGAGAGAAAGTATGACTAAGTAGATGTACCATTTTTTCGCTCCATAAGATGCACCTGACCATAAGACGCACCTAATTTTTAGAAGAAAACGGGGAAAAATATTCTGAACAAGTACAGTACAAGAAATGTTTCCCGCGAAGAGCTCCAGAAGTAAAACTGCACCCCCTTTCAGAGAATGGTATGCTCTGTCTTTGCGCATGCGCCTACAACTGCTAAGGCATCAGGGGTAGGGAGCCACCAGCTCCCTTACCACCCCAGCCAGCTCATTATCTCTATGGGATTCGTCAGTTGACCGCTCATGGTCCAGAAGCGCTCCTAGGCGCTGCCCTGGAAGGGGAGGAGAAGGGTGGTGTGGTGGTGATGGTGGCGGTGGGGGCCTGGCCCTGGTGCTGAACAAAGCAATATCGGCGGCAGCTGAGAGAGGGGGAAGCTGGAGGCATCAGCATGGAAGGCGGGAGGCGGAGCTCACCTCTTTCCCTGCGGAGTCGTACTTTCGTTGCCGGCGGTGGGAAGCCAAAGAAGATTCCCGGGGCCTCCTGTCGGGCTTGGGTTGGGGTCAGGAGGGTAAAAAAAAGTGGTGGGGGAGGGGGAGACTGGAGAAAGAAGATGCTGCTCTTTGTGGAGGTGAGTGAGTGAGTGGGGGTTGCGCCACGTGACTCTCTCAGGTGGCACGTGCCCGGCAGCCCTCCCACCAGGTGGGGGGGAGGGGGGATAGGATTGACACAGCAAATATCTGCCTTGTCACCCGCGCAGAAAGGAAGCTTGCATTCAAGGTGCCATCGGGGGTGAAGGGGTGTGCATGTGGAGGGCTGGGGGGGTTAGGCGGTGGCCCAGCAGTTGCGAAGGGAAGAGAAGGCAGCCAGCTAAGGACTGGCGGTGGGGGGGGAGGAGTACAGAGCCCAGCCACATATGACAGCAGCATGAGCTCTGGGGGGGTCTGTTAATGTCCACAAATTGCACCATTTTTAACAGTATTCACTCCATAAGACGCACACAGTTCCCCCCACTTTTTTGGGGGGGGAAGTGCGTCTTATGGAGTGAAAAACACGGTACATCTCCACATGCAGCTACACACACTAGGCCTGTAGAGGCTCTGGGACTTCTAATTCTTCTGTTCAACAGAATATGTGTCCATCTATCAGGTCTCATGACAAGCACTATGTAGCTCACTAGCCAAAGTTAAGAGAAAACCTAGAAGATAGCTACAGTGTCCCACTCCAAATAATGTTATCAAGAGAAAAAGTAAAACATGCCTAAATACTGAAAAAAAGTTTGTTTATTTATTTATTTATTTATTTATTTATTTATTTATTTATTTATTTATTTATTTATTTATTTATTTATTTATTTATTTATTTATTTATTTATTTAGCATATATGCCACCCACACTACCCGAAGGTCTCTGGGCGGCTTACAGCATTTAAAATACAATAAAAAGGCAAAATGACAATAGGTTTTTCCCGGAAGATTAACTATTTAAAAAAAGATAAGGAGCAGCATCTGTAACTACACAAGAGCCAAAAACTTAAAGTATTAAATAACTATCCACCCTGTACTGAAACAGCATTTTTCTTTCTCCTGGTCTCCAGCATCAATATTGTATCTATTGAGTTTTAAAAAAACTAATGGCAGAGACAGGAGGAACTTACTCAGATACCCGGAGGATGGTCTCTTTGCCTTCTTCAACTGAAATTTTAACATGCTCTTTCACATGCTCTGCAGTCAGCAAGGCTCCTAAGAATACAAGATTTGACAATGAAAATAGGAAGCAATTCACATAGTTTTAAAAAGACCTTCAGCATTTTACCCTGAACACAAAGAGAAGACATCCTTTCAAATGCTGGCATCCTTCTCCTAGAAAAACTGAAGGGCTAGATCAAGAGCAGTCTTCAGCGATGACCTCAGAAGGAACTGACTGTCTATTTGTTTCCTGATGCTAATACAAAATGTATGTGCATTTTGCACAACACTAAAGTCACTAAACAAAGTTTGCCCTTCAATGTCCAGGACCCTGTTTTTGATGGTTGGAAACACCTTGGAGGGGGGTATAAGGCCCAGAAGGTCGGGAGATAGCCCTAGAGTCTTAACTTTCTTTGTGAATAGGGCCAAACTTTGTTTAGTGCGGCACAAAAAGTCTGCTCTCCACTTCGTCTTCACCTCTCACTCACTCTCGGACGCAGCCCAAGCTACTTATATTTTCTTGAACAGCCACTAGAGCGCTGGGCATTTACTCTCGCCAGATGCAACATAGTTCCATCAAATCTAGTGCAGGGCAGATACTTGGGCCTTCCTACAGACCTGAGAACCTGTCCATGTGGCCAGGGAAAAACTGAATCTCTGCATCATATGCTATTTCATTGCATTTTGTACATGGATATCCGCCTGCTCCACCAGTCGGTCTTTCCCCCCTCCTACACGCGATGGGATGACCTAAAGAAAACCCAATACCTTTTAAATGGTACTAACAAGGAAGTTACTGTATCAACTGCTCGATATGTTCACGCCATTATTCAGAGATGTCGCAACATGCCCTCTCTAAAATGAGGGGCTTAACGCTGTTATTTTCTCCACCCCACTCACATGCAACGAACCCTGTATGCGTATTTTATTGTATTTATTTTGCGGCTTCTTCTGCTGTATGCCAATAAAGGTTGTTTATTATTATTACTAAAGTCACAGCCCAGCCAAATCTTAACTGCTTCTATGCCTTGAAGCTTTCAAGAAGAGTATTAAATCAATATAAACAGAATCTGAAAATGGATTCACTTTAGCTGAATCACGTTTCAACTCTTTGTTTCAGTGAATTCCATACTTCTAAACTTCCAGACAGAATTCTTAGGGTAACACTTGTATCTATTTGAACTGATATTTATTGAAAATATTAAATAAAACAAACAAACAAAGCTAATTTGTTCCAATTACAGGAGACATGAGTGAGCAGGCAGGTCACTTTTTCAATCAAAATAACAAAGCATCTTTTAGCACTTTAAAGAACAGGAAGCTTTATGTACTTGGCATAATCATTCATGGACACACATCTCATGTTATCTAATAAGCAATTAACTAAAGTAACTTAAAATCATGACAGGATAGAAAAGCTACTGCTTCATGTTATTCATATCACTAAGTAACTACAGAAACAGCAATTACCACCTACACGACAGTAAAAACTGAAACCATCATTAGTATTAAGTAACTTTTGTACAAGTGAGGACTTAGGTGGTAACGGATAGAATGGTGGCCTAGGATTCAGGAGACCTGAGTTTGAATTCCCGCTCAGACATGGAGACTCATGTGGTGGAATAGGACTGATAAAACCATTCCTTAAATATATTATTTAATTTGAAAACCATGTTACAGTCACTGTAAGTTTGTTCCAACTTGACTTGCACAGAACAGAAAATAATATTACAGTCGTGCCCCGCTTAACGAGGAAATCGCTTTATGATGAGGTTTTTGCGATCGCAATTGTGATCGCAAAATGATGGTCTAAATGGGGGAATTTCGCTTAGCGATTATCGGTTCCCTGCTTTGGGAACCGATTTTCGCTTTATGATGATCAAAAACAGCTGATCGTCGGGTTTCAAAATTGCCTCCGGCTAAAGAAAATGGCCCCCCACTGTGCTTAGGGACGGAATTCTCGCTGCACAGGCATGGATAATGCCTATGGAGGATCTTCATTGGACGGTGAGTTTTCAGCCCATTGGAACGCATTAACCGGGTTTTAATGCATTTCAATGGGCTTTTTAATTTCATTTGATGATGTTTTCACTCTACAGCGATTTTGCTGGAATGAATTAACATTATCAAGTGAGGCACCACTGTATTCAACTCCATAAATATGGATTTCAGAATGTACACTATTCCATGGCCACATTATAAAAAAATTTTATATGCAGCATTATGTAAGAAAATTCTGGCCCAAATCATGTTCTTAGTATACATCACACTAGTCTATTGTATCAATGGAGATTTGATGAGTCAACTCCTCCATAAGTTTCACTGATTCAAATGGGCATATAACTGCAACTTACTTTAGTTGCAGCTAGAGTAGGCCAATCTGAATTAATGGAACTTATCAAGGAATTGACTCACGAAATTTCCACTGGTTCAATGGACCTCTTCTAGTGCAATTTGCTAAGCAACAGGATTTGGGCCATTTTGTTGATCAGGAACAGAATTTGAAAATTAATTGTTGGGAGTTATGTTCAAGAAGACGAAATCTAAATACAGTTATTAGTCTGAGTTTGAGTAGATCAATGAATGAGCTTGTCAAACCAACAGTTACTGAAGTCCCACTGACTCAGTGGGTCTACTCGAGTTGGAAATAACAACTGGATTTGGCCCAGCTGCTACTGCAAAAACAGAGACATTTGGAGACAGTAAAACAGAAAAATTTGCAAGAGCATATTACTAGGCCTATGGCACAGCTGCAACCTTATGCACATTTATTTAGAAACAGATCCTATTGAACTAGGGATTTATTCTATTCAAATGAACTTGGAAGAGATTTACAGTAATTCCAAGTACATATACACAGTTATATCTTAACCTGTGTAAACCCAATGCATGTTTATTCAGGAGTAAGTTCCAGTGAATTCCACCAGGTAAAGGTAAAGGTTGCCCTTGACATTTAGTCCAGTTGTGTCCGACTCTAGGGCGCAGTGCTCATTTCCGTTTCCAAGCCGTAGAGCCAGCGTTTTGTCCAAAGACAGTTTTTGTGGTCATGTGGTCAGCATGACTAGACATGGAACGCCATTACCTTCCCACCAAGGTGGTACCTATTTATCTACTTGCATTTTCACATGCTTTTGAACTGCTAGGTCGGCAGGAGCTGGGATGAGTGACGGGAGCTCACTCTGTGGCGTAGATTCGATCTTACGACTGCTTGGTCTTCTGACCTTGCAGCACAGAGACTCTCCCAAATAAGTACACACAGAACTAAAACCTAGGATTATTTGGAAAATGAACCATCCAACCCTGGAAATAAAGTATTTTGAGCCTAGCACTGGGCTGCAGAATAACTAAAATCATAAATATGACTTCAGTGTGCTTAAAAGTTTCTTCATTTTAGGCCATGTACCTGGGAATAACTTCCAGTGAACATAGCAGGGCATATTTTGTAGGCGTGCTGTAAATATTTGAAAACCACTCATTCAACTCATAGGGAAGATGTACTTTAGGCTTGACTCAGCATTCAAGCAGCCATTGTTTCCAGGTTAAAGAATTTTTTAAAATCCAGAGAGAGGTGGGAGTTGGAAGAGGGGAAATCAGCAGCATCTTAAAATCTCTCCTATTATTTTCCTGGTCAAATCAAGCATGAACTTTCACTAGAAGTTAAAATAATTACACTGAAGCTACTGTATTTTGGACACCCTATGAGAAGGGCAAAATTCAATCAAAAAGACAATAATGACAGCAAAAATTATAGGCAGTAGGAAAAGAGGAAGATCTAACAGGATTGACTCATTAAAGAAAACTACAATCTTTGATCCACAAGATCTGAGCAGGACTGTAAGTAATAGTACCTTTCAGACGTCATTAATTCAAAGGGTCACCGCATACCGGAAGCAAGATGATACAAAATCACAATTACCGTACGTATGCACGGCTGCACATTTACTTGGAGGGAAGTCCTATTGTTCTTGGTGAGACCTACTCAGTGAGAATACATAGAAGGATGCTACACTTCAACAAAATGTGTTTATACATGCATAGTTTTTTAAAAAACATTTACTGTCTGGTTTGCATGTATTGGAAACTATTAGGGCATGCAGTATCACAAGTTCAACATTTTAGTTGACTGAGGAGTACTGGTGCAGACAGGTTCACATTATTTAATATACTGTAGTCTATGCTAGAGTCGTTTTTGGAGACAGGATGACAAGCTGTAATTAAGGTATAGAAATTCCATGACAAAGCATAAATCCTTCAGAGCTACATACACTAGGTCTAAAAGTAGTTCTGATTCAGGAAAAAAAATCCTTAAAGAATTCCCTAAAGAGAGAGACAGTCTTTGCTATTTAAAATCAATATTGGTAGCCTTTTAATAACATCTCTCAAATTTTACATTTTCTCACAGCATGTGAACTCCAGATTCCTTATTTTCTGAATTTGTTCTGTCTAATGAGGTTTACACATCATATGATTATAATTTACAATCAAAGATACGGAGCAGAGAGGAGGTGGCTTACAAAGCAATACTGTATGTCACTTCTTGGACATACTACCCAGTTCAATAGGATATATTTCAAATTAAATGTGCACAAACACCCAGCCTTGATCACAGCACACGAACAAGAATATCTCAAAGCTTAAAATGGGGAAAAGTTTTCTTTGAAAAAATAGATTTATTTGAAACAATCAAGTCATCTGAAACAGTGCAGGAGTTTTACAGATACCATGGACTACAAAAAGGAAAATAAGTAGGTGCTAGATCAAAATAAGATTGAATTCTGTAAGTCAACATGACTAAACTGAAGATATCTTATCTGGGCCATAGCATGAGAAGACAAGACTCACTAGAATAATGATGGTTGGGAAAGTGGAAGGCAGCAGGAAAAGAAGAAAAGTGAACGTGAGATGGATTGACTTAATAAAGCCTTTGCTACAGACAGGCTGTTTTGGAGGCCACTATCTTATAAGGTTGCCACAAATCACAAGCATCTGACAACACAAATCAATAATTTAAAATTTAAAAGGTACGGCTGTGATTTATGTGGCCACCATGGGGCACATGCTCAATAACAACAAATCAAGCCACAAATCCTAAGATAAAGTGATCTATATGCGCACACAGAGAAGTGAATAGATAGACTGCATATATCCAACTATAGAGGGAGAAATCTTTATTACAATCAACAAAATAGATAACATACATCCCTCTATGTATCCACATATTTCACATCCCTTACATATGTGGATGTAGCCACATTTGTTAAGTTCGGTGAGAAGGAGCCTTTGGTAACTACCCTAGCCCTGCACTGCTGCAGACTGTCACCAATAACCTCCTAAGCAAAGTCATTTTTGAAAATCCGGATGCCAGTCTTAAGGGCGCTAATTATGCCTCGACAAAGGTGATTAAAGGATAACTAATCCAGAGGCACAGATTGTGACAGATGTTCGTGGCCTACACGTAGAGCCCAGAAGATTCCCTCCTGTCACCAACTTCGGCGTCTCCCAACATCCCCGCCACGTGTCCACTTCTCCCGGCTTACAGACCTCTCCACACACACACACGGGCACGCACGCACCGTTTCCTCGCCACTGCCCCCTCTCCCTGTCCCTGCCCGTTTCCCTTTTCTCTCCTGGGTCACCCCTGAGCGCTTTCTCTGCCCGGCTCGCCCCCCGTCCCTGGCTCTCGTCCATCGGTCTCTTTGTCCGTCTCGCCGCCCCAAAAACCCCTCAGGGAGAGAAGATTCGCTTCGGTCCTCCCGCTCCCTCTCCCTCCGGCGCCCTGTCCTTGGCGCCGTCCCCAAACGTCCCCCCCCCAACCCCGGGACCGTGCCGGGCGAGGGGCAGAGGAACGGCCGGCCAGGACCCGGGCGGCGCACGCAGCCTGATGCAACATGGCAGCAATACACGCCCCGCTTCCCGGCTCCGGGAAGGACCGGCGAAGACAGCGCACGGCCGGGAGGGGCGGCAAGGTAGGAGCCTGGGTCCCAGGGGAGCCGGACAGCCCTTACCGAGAGGCAGGTTCCCGGGGTTCACCGTCAGGCTCAGCGCCATTCCAGCAGCAACGACAGCAGCGGGGAGACGGACAGCGCAGCAGCAGCGGCGAAGGCTCGCTCTGAGGCGGAGGACGGACCGCCCCTTTTCCCAGGCAGGCCCTGCTGCCGCCTCGGCGCCGCCTCCTCCTCCCTCGGCCTGGTCCCAAGGCCCTTGGCAACGGCGGAGCCAGCGCGTCCTCCGTCGGCAGCCAAAACTGGCTTCGCCCCGCCGGGCCCTAAATTAAGCTTCGGCCGAGGGTCGTCCTTCTTCTCCTTCGCGGAACTAGAGCGCCTGACTTCATGTGTTGGGGGCGGCGGGGTGGGCTAGCGACCTGAAAAGAGTCGCTTAAATTGGGTCCACTTGGAGTAGATTTATGAGAATAAATACGATTTAACCAGCCCTATTTATTTCAGAGGATCTAGTCTATGTCGGGCCGTGTGGTTGGATTGTACGTTAGGAAGCCTGTCGTATCGTGGGAATGGACTTATCAGTCCTTAGTGGGGTTTACACATTAGAGGAAGAAGACCCATTTTCCACTCAGAATAGGACTAACTTAGGGAGAGGGGCAGATTCACAGGCTTCAGTTAAAACCGTTAATTGCAGGTGGGAAGGGTGATATAGGGGTGAGAAGGAAGTCTGATTCTGTATTTGTTAACAGCTTTTTCCAGTAGCAATGTATGGAAGTGAGAGCTGGACCATAAAGAAGGCTGACCACCAAAGAATTGGTGCTTTTGAATTGTGGTGCTGGAGGAGACTCTTGAGAGTCCCCTGGACTGCAAGGAGAACAAACCGATCCATTCTGAAGGAAATCAAGCCTGAGTGCTCACTGGAATGACAGATCGTGAAGCTGAGGCTCCAGTACTTTGGCCATCTCATGAGAAGAGAGGACTCCCTGGAAAAGACCCTGATGTTAGGAAAGTGTGAGGGCAAGAGGAGAAGGAGAGGACAGAGGACGAGATGGGTGGACAGTGTCATCGAAGCAACCAACATGAATTTGACCCAACTCTGAGAGGCAGTGGAAGGCGGGAGGCCTGGCGTGATCTGGTCCATGGGGTTACAAAGAGTCAGACATGGCTTAACAACTAAATAACAACTCCTAGATGCCGTGTAAAGGATTAGTGGTATGGGTTGCTATTACTGTTTCAATATTTTAACTATTTGGCAATATTTTAACTATTTGAGGACCCAAGATTCACTTTCTCAGTGTCATCTGAGACAGGTGATAGGCTGCTGGTAAACAAGAACTGCTGGACAGCTCAGTGGCTTAGGTCTCTTGTCTGCTGAGCCAAAGGTTGTGGGAGTTTTATTCCCCACTGTGCCTCGATAATCCATAGGGTCCCTTCCAGTTCTGCAGTTCTAAAATGATGATCCGGGTACCGTCTTCTTGTAGTCCAAAACATCTGGAAAGTGCCAGGTGATTGTAAAATAAAAAAGCAAAACATGCTGCTTATATACCACCCCATAGCACTTAAAGCACTCTCTAGCTAGAATAGCCACTCTTTTAAATTGCTATGGAACCTTCAGTGAATAGAAACTTTAAACACTGACAAGATTTAACATAATTAAAATACTGAAACAAGATACTAGGTAAATCTACCCAACTTAGCTTCTATCAATGCTTAAATGTTGGGAATCATCTAAAATTATCTTCAGCTTTACTATTAAAACTGTCTAGTCTTTCCCTTCTGGCTTTTCAGTCTATGTACCTGTACATTTTACTTTGTCAAGGACAAACGGCTGGGTTTTATGTTTGTAAAGATGAAACATCTGCTTTTTTCCTTCCCAGTAGCCCTTGTCATTTAAAACCATCTCAGTTCCTGAAACAGCCTATCCTAAATGTCTGCATCTTCCCACCTTCATCATAAGGCCGTAATCAGATGCCAGATTTTTGTAGTATCTAAGGAGTAAATAGCACTCATTATAATATGTGTTTTGTTTAACATCTCGATTGATGAACACAAAAGTTTAAAGGACAGAGAGAGAGAGAGTAAGGTAAGATTTTCAAGGTACATGAGATGTTTAAGAAGCAATTTACTGTTTTTACCCCACAATAATTTCCCATAGCCAAGCAAGGATTTGAACCCAGATCATTATCCACTGTAACACACCCTGGCTCTATTAAATAACCTGTGCTTGCTTATTTGTCGCATACTTTCTTACAAGGCTGCTGTACATAGACCTGGGACACCTTATGCATGTAGGTCAGAGCCAAATTGTTGCTCCTGCCCCCAAATGCCCACTAATGTAATAGGAAATGTATGACTACCTTATGCATCATGTGACAATCTGGCTGGGAGCCCAATCTGTGGTAAGACAGGAGCACTAAGAGTTCTTAAGCAGCATCAGAAGATAATCCTGTGGCACCTGGAGGACTAATATGTATTGTGGCCTAACGTTTCATGCTAGGACCCCACCTTTCCATGTCTGAAATGCTGTATTTCATTGGTACAGCAAAATGCCTCTCATAAAATAAGTGTCCATATAGAGGAAAAAAAACACTATAAAACTTGTCACTTCTGCCTGGATGATAAACACCTAGCTGCGGTCTTAACTGATATCATGTAGAGATAACTTTTCTGTTGCAAGAAGCTGGATTTTTTAAATGTTAACCCTAATAAAAATTAGATAATAAGCATTTTCAAGATTGCCATATGAATAAATGACTTCATAAATCTATGTTTCAGATTTTACCTAGAAAGTATTTTTAAACCATCAGTGAATGGCATCATTTGGCAATCAGACTTTTAACTGGTGAGCAACATTTATGCAATTCATAATACTGTAGTATACAAACAAGAGCATGGGTTGCCTGTTTGCTTCCAGGCTCAATTCAAAAGTACTGCTGCTTAATTTTAAAGCTACAAATAGATTTGGACCAAAATACTTATTATGCAGAGGCCTTCTTTCAAGGGAGTGTCTGTACTGAAATGGACACAGTCGAATGGGTTGAGGCTGAACCCAGACAAGACGGAGGTCTTGAGGGTGGGCGGCCCTGCCATTAGTGGTATAGGTGACTCCCTTTCTTTTGGGGGGAACGACCCTTACCGCAAAGAATGAGGTCCGCAGCTTGGGGATACATCTGGAACCGGCACTTACCATGGAAACTCAGGTGGTGTCCGTGGTCCGCTCCGCCTATTTTCATCTATGGTGGATTGCCCAGCTGCAACCATATCTTGATGGGGAGGCCCTCACTACTCTAGTCCACGCGCTCGTAATTTCAAGATTAGACCATTGTAATGCGCTCTACGTGGGGCTGCCTTTGAGGTTGATGCGGAAACTTCAGATGGTCCAGAATGCGGCAGCCAGGCTTCTTAGTGGGGTGAGAAAATATCAGCATATCTTCCCCACTCTGGCTGCCTTGCACTGGTTGCCCATCCATTTCCACATTGAATTCAAAGTATTAGTGATTACTTATAAAGCCCTAAACGGTTTGGGACCTCAATATTTGGCAGATCGTCTTCTTCCACCTAGATCTACCCAAATCACCCGACACAGCCAGCAGGGACGGCTGAGGGGTCTGACGCTGAGGGAGGGCCAGAAGGAAAAAACAAGAAACCAGGCCTTCTTGGCGGTGGCCCCTCGGCTGTGGAACACTCTCCCTACCGAAATTCGGCTGGCACCCTTGCTGGGTGTTTTCAAAAGCCAGTTAAAAACTTGGCTGTTCAAGCAGGCCTTACCTCCAGTCAATTAAGTGATCTCTCTCTCTCCCCCTCTTTATATATACTGTATATATATAGACACACACACACAATTTTTTAAATCATGCTATCCTGGTAATATCTTGTTTGGAATTTAATTGCTATAATTGTATTTTTTGTGATTTTATGCATGTTATATTGATGTATTTTTATCTATGTAAGCCGCCCCGAGTAGACATAGTCTAGAGGGGCGGGGTAAAAATCTAATAAATAAATAAATAAATTTAAGAATGCCTTACAGAGGAGATAAGTCTTTTTGTGATTGTGCTTCAACTCTGGAACATTCTTGCAGATGTAGTGCCTCTGTAGTATTTTCAGCAACAAGTATTTCTAATTAGCCTAACAATTTTAAATGATAATGTTGCCTCTGCTTGCTCTGTGGTTTTTAAAATTTTGTCTGCTTCACTACTTTGATTAACTATTGTTTTTGCACTGTACTGTATTTGCATTAGTGTGATCTACGTATTCTGTTCATACCTGCATACCATAGGCAGCATATGATTAGGTGTCCCCCTCCCCCAATTTTGGAATTAAGTGCCCCGTTCCTTGTGCTTCCCTTGCTTTGTAAAATTCCCTGTTTAGCTGAAGGGCAGTGTGGAAATAAATCATAATATTTTGATGGTGAGGTTAACTGAGCCTTGTGGCGCAGTGATTAAACTGCAGTCAAGATTCTGCTCATGGCCTGAGTTCAATCCTCATAGGCTCAGGTAGCCAGCTTGAGGTTGACTCAGCCTTCCATCCTTTCCTAGGATGGCAAAATGAATACCTAGTTTACTGGGGGGCAATGCGTAGCTTGCATAATTAAACTGTAAACTATTCAGAGAATACTTTAATTGCTGTAGGGCAGTGTATAAGCAGCACACTTTGCTTTAATGAAACAAACATTTCCTGAAATGAGCTATTTTAAAAGTGCATAAAGATTCAATTTTAGAAAGAAATATATACAAATTTGCTATCCACAATTAAATGAAACAAAAATAATTTTGCTTGGTTTGACTTGATTTTATTTTAAGAAAATAACCAAGAGATATTTTAAAAATTCAAAACCATTTTACATAAGAAATAATCCAAGATCAAATAACAAAATGTTCCAGTGAAGTACATGTTGGAAAAAAATCATAATGTGATCACCAGAGGACAGAGTGTGGGATTCTTTTAGAAATAGTTTGCTAGACAAGGGAATAACTGCCAAGCTTGAGTGCTATTTCCTCTCTTGTCTTAAATCTTTTAACTTAAGAGGAGCATTCTGGTCATGGAAGACTGTGGCTAATCATAGATACGAGATAGGAAATTATGGAGCTGCAGCACAGGGAATTTTAAAAAAGGAGGATGGAAAACCAGAATTAGATTTTACAGTTCTGTAATTTTGAACATCACACAAAATCATGGTTTACAAGTCAAAAGCAGAGTGAAGAAAGCAGAAAAGAGGAAGGAGCAAAGACCTAAACCTTTTACCAGCCAAGGCAGTCTTCTGTGTACTAAAATTTATGAAACAAATTACACTTTTATCCTTGATCACATTTAAAGTGGGTTCTCAAAAACAAGAGGTGTCATGGCATAGACGAATAAATTTGATTTGGCACAAGCTTTAGGTGAATGCAGTCGGTGCATGTGAGGAAGTGAGCAGCAATCTAGGAAAGTTTATGCCAAATAAAATTTATGAATCTTTAAACTGACACAAGATTGTTTTTGCTGCAGCAAACATGGCCACCTGCTTGGACACTGTGTTTTTTGAGTATAAAAGCCATATTATAACTGAATCATGTGAAGGACGCAGCAAGTGTAATCTGGGACTGTACCCTAATATTAGGCACAGAGCTGCCCCAGCCCCTGGATGTCTACATGTGAAGAGCGACACTAGTAGGACTGTACCACTTGTCTGTCATTATGCAACACACTCTTGTATGCTCTGTTAAACACAGTGGTTCTATTACAAGTTTTGTGCTGTATTAATAATAATAATACAGTTTAATTATTCTGTTGGAATATACATGTAATAACATTAAACAGAGTAAAGGGGAACAATAGCTTTTTTTAGTTTGCTACTAATAAACAGAATTGATATTCTATTCCAATTGGAAAGAGCATTTAATTTTTGCTTTATATGCTACCTACTGGTATGGATTTTTTTTAAAAAAAGCGTAACAAAACATCACATTGTATCAGAATTCCATAAACAACAATCAGTTCTCCCTAATAATACTATAGAATTTCAAAGATTTTTCCAAAAGCAAGGGGAATCCACCATTCATTCCTTGTCTTCTAGGGCACAAGTGCTTGCTTAACTGACTCAGGAACTCGAGAGGCATAATAGTCATGGTTTTTCAAGGCAGCAAGAACACCTCCTGAATTCATATGCTTAACCTCCTTGTTATAATGAAAGAAATTCCCATGAATATCTGTAAGTTTGCCTAGGGAAAAACAGACACCATTAGCTTTTATGAATATAGACAGAACAACTGTAAAAGTCCAGTATTACAGAACGGTTCAAGAAACTGGCCTCTCCTTTCCCAAAGCTTAATTATCTATGTTCATATGAATTTGTCCACAGTATAATCTCACACTATCACAACAGGAAAGCACATACTGTAACTTGAATGTATTACTAAGGAACATTAGTTCTGTGTCATGACAGACATATCAAGGAAACATAAGTCTGTGTCCCCGCCCCCCAACAATGTAAAACATTATTGAATTATATGGAAAATAAAAGCTACCTAAGGTATGCAGTTGGTTTGACCACATATTTCAACGAATAGTTGGGTGCATCTGAATGCATTCAACAAGTTTTGCTTCACTGCATGTTTATTTATTGGCACTAGAAAAATGTAAAACTTATATGCAATCTCTTCACTTGAACAACCAATTGCCAGTGTAAATGGAACTTAGATTTTAAAATCTCTTAAGGTAAACTTACTATTAACGTTCCCTCTAATTTTCATCCCCACTGGGCAAGACTCTGCCCCTGCACAGGGTTCTACTGTGACTGGAACCAGAGGGGCTGAATATGATTGCTGTGGGTGCGTGGAAGAGGAGGAGCCCTGTGTGGAGGGGGGCAGAGACACACAGGTGCGCATCTTAGAGGGAACCTTGCTTGCTATGTATTATTATAATGTATGTGTTATACAAATTGTCTAAAAGATCCTGTTCTCAACAGTATGGCACAACTCAGCTCAAGGCTGTGGCTTCCTTTAGGAAGAAATCCATATCATACTCCCCACTTCTGCAGTCCTTCTCCACCCATTGTCATGGGTCATTAACAGTGGTCTTTCTGGTGGGTGTGATCCTGATCTTTCTGGGGAGCGATGGAAGGGCAGCATAACAACCCATGAAAATGGGTGCAGGACTGCAGAGATGGGATTTTCACTTGCCTCCAGTCTTTGCCCATCTAAGGAGCCTATTCAGACCAGGGGGAAGTGAAACCAACATGGAGGATATATCAGGGTGCTGTCCTCTGAAGATGCCGGCCACAAAGACTGGCGAAACGTTAGGAAGAACAACCTTCAGAACACGGCCAAAGAGCTCAAAAAATTCACAACAACCAACAATATATCAGGGATCTTTTACCAACTCTCCTCAGACTGAAGAAGCTACTTGGATGAGTAGCAAAACATTTCAGCCTAATAAGAAAGAAGTCCAGTTGCCATGACTGAACTTCCACATAACCTCACCTGGATGACTGAGAATCTTCATAGATAGGACAATCTCAATTTCATTACTGTATTTTTATCTCCAGAAAAAGGTCATTCCTTCAGCTCCTTCAATTACTCACCTCCTACTGCATGCAAAATTGCCTCTGGAGCACAGGTATCCCATTTCTTGCATCCAGGACTAGCAAATACATAGGCAGAAGCTTTGCCTTCTACCAGTTGAATGATCTGATCCAAAGAATTCACAGTTACATCACACAATATAAGCACAATACTAAAAACAAGCACACATCACAAAACTTACAGTAAGCATTTCTGTATGCTTATCAGTGTTTCTGTATCATTAATTCATGTTATACTACTTTTACAGAGCACAATAACCACATTTCTCTGGGCAATTTACAAATGTATTAAGATTTGCAAATCCAATTAAACAATAATAAAGCAGCACAATATAGAATAACTTAAAACAGTATCAGTAGAAAAACAACAGAGCAGATAATAAAATACACTTAAACCACGAGCAAAAACCTAAGCAGTGTAGTAGAGGACTAAAAACACTGGAATAATTCTTAAAGTGCTTCAGAGAACAAAACAGGCCTTCAGCTGGTGCCAAAACACCAGAATGTAGCACCAGGTAAACTTCTCTGGGGAAGACATCTCATGAATGCTGCACCACCACAAAAAAATGTTCTTTCTCTTCCAGGCACCCATTTCACTTCTGTTGGTAGAGGCAAATCAGATGGCCTCAGATGATCATTTTAGGATCCTTGAACAGGATTTAACTATAGTTACAAGTCACAAAGTGATTTGCATGAGCTACACACAGGTCAGTGTCTTTACTTGTAGGCCACTAGCTATACAGTGGTGCCCCACATAGCGACGTTAATCCATTCCAGGATTAACGTCGCTATCCAGAAACATCGCTAAACGGAATGGAAAACCCCATAGAAACGCATTAAACTCCGCTTAATGCGTTCCTATGGGGCCAAAACTCACCGTTATGTGAAGATTCCCCATACGGCCGCCATTTTCGCCACCTCGGTAAGCAAGGGCAAGTGGCGAAAATACTGCAGGCAGCCATTTTCTTCCGGTGGCCATTTTGGAACTGCCGATCAGCTGTTTCCAAAACATCGCAATGCGAAGATCGGTAAGCGAAATGCTTACGGATCACCACAATGCGATGTTTTGGCATTCAAAACATCGCAATGCGATCACATTAGCAACTGCAAAAAACGCGTCGCTATGCGGATTCATCGTTAAATGGTGCACTCGTTAAGCGAAGCACCACTGTACATGACTTTTTTGGTGCTCGAGTATGTAAGCTGATAAACTCATGGGTTGAAGTACCTAGCTATGGAGCCATGGGCTGGGAGTTCAAAGCCTCATTATGCCTCCCAAGAGAGAAGCCAGCCAGGATCACCCAGACCGTGTATAGCTCTGGGTGGAATGTGGCCTTGAGCAATTTGTACAGAGCCAAAGTGCTACAAGAAGAAGCGACCGATAAATGAATTATTTATAGCTAGAAAACCCTGGGAAAGTCTGAATTCTCTTGATGGGACAATAATTATCATTAGAGCATATGTAGCAACCAGCTTCTGTGTAGACACAGTTTACTAAAATGACAATGATGATGTACAGTGCAAAATGAATATTTTATATAAAATTTGGGGCGTATGGATTTCTTGAAGCCCCTGTACCATTTCTTTTTCTGGGGAAAAGGGAAATTATACAGGTCACAGTGGTCCAGATGGAGGAGAGGAATTGGGCTGCTCTTTAAAGTTGCCCATCCAGTTCTCTCTCCCACCAAATATT
The DNA here is from genome assembly GCF_051106095.1 of Pogona vitticeps. Lineage (NCBI taxonomy): Eukaryota > Metazoa > Chordata > Lepidosauria > Squamata > Agamidae > Pogona > Pogona vitticeps. The sequence continues at coordinate 34,338,273 of NC_135783.1, forward strand.
TTTATATCCAAACTTCCACCAGATGGTGTTGTTTTTTGAGGGGGGGGGAGAGATACTTTCCCAGTCTTCTGCCCCCATGATATAAAGAAAAGCTACATGTGATAAAATCCCCACACTGATGTCACAGGGAAACTCTTGGAGTAGATGCCCTGAAGCACCGACCATGATGTTTGGTCTTTTACAACTGTATCAACTACTGTAAAAACAAAACAATTGTAGTCCCCATACCTTATTTCCTGCACCTCCAACTCTCACCACATTGTCAGGGTTCATTGCGCTAATGCAGTCGTTCACCAGCTTGCTGCTGTGTGATCGTGTGGTTGTGATTATATGCTTCCCAGCTGGCACCTCTTTCAGCTGAAATCCAAAAGCACCCAAACCTAGGACTCCCCAGATTGTCCTGCCGAGGACTGCATCTGCGCCTGCCTGTTGCAAAGATACAAGCATTCCAGAGATGATAGCTGCGCCTTTCTGTACAGCATTAAAAAGAGAGGATGGAGGTGGGGAAGTCAACATGGGTGGTAGGCCAAAATGCTACTGTTATGCTGCTGAAAGAATATAAACACTTCTTTCAGGTAAGTGGAACTGCAGCCTAATTTACGAGTATGTTTCTTCGCTACATGACTTAACAACAATCCCATCAAGTAGCAGTCCTACAGCTGGACCAAAATGGTCCCACTTGGTTACAAAACAGGGTCAGGCTAACCTCTATTTCCCCACATGTTGTGTAATCACCAAGAAACAGATTACACCAGATCACAAGTGGTCCAAACTGCAATCTGTGTCTCCCTTCAATCAAACCTTCAGTTAGACAGAGTAGGAATCAGCACAAGAGGAGGGAAAGAAAAAGTGAAAGAGAATGCAGAGTTAGGGAGAGGATGTTTAATTTTCAGAGGGTACATCTGTGATGTACTGTAACATTGGAGGAGCATGTTAATATACAGTTCAGGGTTAAAGAAGATACAGTATAACTAAAGAACTAATTGCTGCCCCGCAATTAGCATAGTATGTTTTACTACTGGGTTCCAGCCTGGTCAATAAAGTGTTGTTTCCTCTTTAGTCATACCCAGATTCCACAGATGGTGGCATCTAGTTTGCCATTTACAGAGCTGAGAATGCAGCCAATCCTGACTTATGCTGGGCTTCCTTTATTGCCTTTAGAAGCCTGTGGTGGTTCTGAGAGAACAGATGAGTAGAGACCAGGGGAAGGAAAGGTGGATGCAAAACACACATTCTGTCAAACCTTCTGCCATTCATTGTTTCACCAGTGTTTCTGCCTCAGTTGCCTAATTCAGATGAGGAATGAGGCGCTACTTCACACCAGCTGTTGATTTTACTACTACTCCCCTCATCTCTCACGACAAGTCAGACTATCCCTGAGGGCCAGCCAAGTTCTTTTCACACTTAAGGCAGGAAACATATCAGCCCAAATCCTCTTACTTATTTACACTAGCATATCACAAATGGTATCATTTTTGGAGCAGAATTGCCCTAAATAAAAAAAAATCACCATAGACATTATCAGTTGAGTGCAGATGTTATGCTGTTTGGGGTAGCTATCATGTTTCTCTGGAAATAAGACAGGGTCTTATATTAATTTTGCTCCAAAAATGCATTAGGGTTTATTTTCAAAGGATGTTTTATTTTTTCATGTATAACAATCTACATTTATTCAAATGCAATCAGGTCATCTTCTGGTTGCTGCACAATGGTAGAGGGCAGGGTTTCACTTAACTGAAGCTTATTTGGGGGGGTAAGGGCTTATATTACGAGCATCCTGAAAAATCATACTTGGGCTTATTTCCAGGTTAGGTCTTATTTTCAGGGAAATGGTATGTCAGAGGACATTGACCATTAAATAACTGAAAACTCGTTGCAGTTTCACAATACCCAAAATTTGCTGCTTGAGGCAAACACCTTATCCTGATTAATGGTGGGGACCCTCTGTATCCATACAAGGAAAAAGAATGTAAGTGTCCAGACTTCATGGAGGATTGTAACTTTCCAGGAAAACAACACATTTCCTACCTCGTAGTTATAGTAGGGTTGGTTAATGACTCCTGCAATGGCTTTTCCTTCATAAGCAATTCCAATAAGAACTGTGACATGGTCCAGAAGCCCTGAAAGAGATAAGTAATACCTGTCACTGCAGAAGGAGGGATATGGAAAATAAATTTCAATTAATCACACATAGAGAGAGATTTCTAACTTTCTGCTGCTGTTCCTTGTTTGGCTGTTAATGATCTCATATTCTAGCTATTCATCTGAGACAGATGAGAGTTAGCAAGCCAAGGAAGCCAAGGCACTGCCTCCGAGTGAACTGTGAGATACTAGACCCTTGTTTGGCTGCTAAACAAACTGGCATGAGCCGCCAAACCAGCGGTTCATGACCATCTCTACTTAGAACATTATATTAAAAATGTTGTATTTATCTACTTGCATTCTATTTCTTCTAAAATAGAATTTAAGTTGGTGGGAAATGTATTGGCAGGTAAAAGTAGAGAATTACCATATAGGGTGATATGATCCTTCGGATAATCTGGACCCAAGCTGTTTAGGGATTTATAAGTAATAACCAGCACTCCGAATTGGGCTGAGAAACAGGCTAGCAGCCCATGAAGCTGTTGTAATAAGGGAACTATGCGCACTCTGTAACTACCAGCAGTCTACAGTTTGGCTGCAAGCTTCTGAACCAACTGAAGTTTTCAGCCAGCTGGACTGCAATCCTCACCCTTCCCAATCATTATGGTGAATCATCGAATTAGCTGAGAAGGATTAAAGTTGTAGCTCAACTCATAGACTGAGTGATGAGTTAGTATTAGGGAGAACTAAATCCAAATCTATACTGAGGAACAAAGCTTACTGAATGACCTTAGGACAGTCCCTGTCTCTCAGACTAACCTATTTTACAGGGTTGTTGTGGAGGTGTGGAATAGAAAGAACCATGTATACGCTCTTCAGCTTCTTGCCAAAAAGATGGAATATACAAACAAATACATACATTTTGGTCAATTTTAAATTTAAGAATGTAAGCAGAATTAGTTCTGCTTTATACAGAACCCTTCCACAACAGAAACTGATTTTTTAAATTTTTTTTCTGTGGTGGACACACACAATTAAGGTAACAGAGAGTCCTGATCAATTAACAAAGAATGAAAGAGCCAACAAGCTACTTTCCATTTGTAGTGCAATTTCTATTGTATTACCAAGGACAACCTTCTACTGATTTTCAGGTTACCATGACCCCTTACCTGTCCAATTGTCATGGGTGAATATCACACACAGGTTTTTATTACTACTGCTAATAATAACTAACTAACTACCTCAAGGTGGTTATGTGTTCATTCAAAACAAGAGAAAATTCTCAAACCTTCAGTATATTCTTTGGTTCCATCCAGAGGGTCGACCCATACCACAAGCTTTGAAAAGAAACAAAAACAAAGATAGGAGAACATAGCTAGTGGGAAAGAAGCAAAGATTGATGATCTTGCCCTCCACCATGCGGTGATACCTGAATATACCTGCTCACTCTAACAAGACTTAGGCATTAACTCGCTATGTCCCCAGTCATTACTGATTTGAACCTTTCCTCTGTACCGTGGTCTCCCTTTCACACCTTTCAAAAGCCCAGGAAAGTATAAGTTTATAGGTGGAGCCTGGAAAAGGTTTTAATTTTGGATGAGGATGAGGATGAGGATTGTTTTATTATTATTATTATTATTATTATTATTATTATTATTATTATTATTATTATTATTATTATTATTATTATTATTATTATTATTATTATTATTATTATTATTATTATTATTATTATTGGTAAGGTAAAGGTTCCCCTTGACAATTTTTGTCCAGTCGTGTTCGACTCTAGGGGGCGCTGCTCATCCCCGTTTCCAAGCCACAGAGCCAGCGTTTTGTCCGAAGACAATATTCCGTGGTCACATGGCCAGTGCGACTTAGACACAGAACGCTGTTACCTTCCCACTGAGGTGGTCCCTATTTATCTACTTGCATTTGCATGCTTTCGAACCGCTAGGTTGGCGGGAGCTGGGACAAGTGACGGGCGCTCACTCCATCATGTGGATTCGATCTTACGACTGCTTGATCTTCTGACCCTGCAGCACAGGCTTCTGCGGTTGAGCCCACAGTGCCACCACGTCCCTATTATTATTATGTGCCTTTAAATCCATTCTGAGGTTTACCAACCCTTTTCAGAGTTTTCTAGGTACAGTACTTAGAAGTGGCTTACCATTCCCTTCTTCTGAGGGCCCCCTCAGACTGTGCAGCTTGCCCAAGGCCACAAAGGCCGGCTCTTTTGGGATATACAGTGAGGAGTCAAAACTCCCAACTCTCCAATTTTCTAATAAGTCTTCCCAGTATTCTCCATGGGAAAAAGATTTTTTTTTATGGAGAAAGAGGTTGCCTACGTCTAGTAGAGGCAAATACTGTGAAAAGCATTCACTAAATATTCTGGGATTTCAAGTCCCAGAAACTGACTTCCTCCAAGTGTAGGGCAATGAAGACTGCCTAAGTAAGCTGGGTACCTGACTGCAGAGCCAGAGATTCCCCTGTGTGTCTTCCAGGTCCACAGTTAGCTTGTATGGCCTTGGGCAAACTACAGAGTTCCAGGATACCCCCAGTTCCAGAGAATGGTAAACCACTTCTACCCTGTTTCCCCAAAAACAAGACAGGGTTTTATATTAAGTTTTGCTCCAAAAAACACATTAGGGCTTATTTTCAGGGGATGTTGTATTTTTTTTCATGTACAACAATCTACATTTATTCAAATACAGTCATGTCATGTTCTGGTTGCTGCACAATGGTGAAGGGCGGGGTTTCACTTAACTGGGGCTTATTTTGGGGGTAGGGCTTATACAATGAGCATCCTGGAAAAACATACTAGGGCTTATTTTCAGGTTACATCTTATTTTCGGGAAACAGGTAACTAACTACTCTATACCTAGGAAACTTTGGAAAGGGTCACCATAATTCAGAATTGACTTGAGGGCAGGGTAGGTAAAAAAAAATCTATGACTTTTTAAAATTAAATTGATTTAAATCACTATTTTTAAAAAAAATTACAGATTTTTAAATTTTAAATTGTCAAAAATTCTGATTTAATTATTTAAATTGTGATTGTAATCAATTTGATTTAAATCAAATCCACCCTGCTTGAGGGTGTGCAATTTGTATTCTTCTTCTTCTTTTGGTAGTGGAGGCCAGAATGCTTGCCTCTTTACTGTTTTTTGCTGAAGGAACAAAACTGTGTCAGGTTGGTGATGATCTTAAGAGACAGAAAGACAGTGCCTGGAGTAGCTCTGGATGTCACCATTGCCAGCACGCAGACACCGAAACATTATTTCCAATAAAAGCTGATAAGCAGTAATTTACTGTAAACAATGAGAACAGAGGGATATTCCTTGTAGGTGGAACTACCAGGGAAAATATACCATGCGTGGCTGGAAAGCAGGGTAGATGTGATTTAAAACAAATTGATTTAAATCAATATTTAAATTTTTAATAAAAATTTAATAAAATTGATTTATATCAATATTTAAATTTTAAAAATAGGATTTTTTGTCAATTTAAATTTTAAAAATCAAGATTAAATTAAATAAAAAAATTAAATCAATTTGATTTTTTAAATCGATTTTTATCCATCCTGCTGGAAGGTACTTGAAAATGTGACCCAGCGATTGCCGTTGAAGCATGAGGGTATGGATATGGAAAAAGGACTCAATGGCCAACAGAGGGCAGAATCTCTACGCAGAAGAAAACTGGCATGAATTTTAACACAGCTGCCGAGATTCTGCAATTTGATGAACAAGCTGCTTGCTGTATAAATGGTACCCCAGTGATATTTAGGGATAATCACATTTTCTCTCTTCAGCAACAGCTGAAGCAGCAGGTAGCTTATTCCCCCAGGAACAGGGAGTACCCTGTCCAAATACCCCTTTGCCTGCTCTGTAAATAACACTGGGTCCAAATGTGCATGCCCTGTCCGCTCTTACATGCATCTGAATGGCAAAGAAGCAGCAGGGGTTTCTCTTACCTCTTCTGAGGATCAAACTATGTAGTATGAAATATACAGTATGTTAAACACATATGTAACTTAAAATCCTTTTTTTTTTTCATTCTGAATGGTAAGTATGCTCACTGCTGACCTGACCAAGAATATCCCCACCACATCCCATTTTACTGTAGTTTTTATTTTAAAAATTGTGGAGATGCCACAGGAGTCAGATTTCGTTGGCAAAACTAGAGATTCTCCCTCATTTTAACTCTTAGGTGAGGTCTCCAGTTTTATTAATAAAGGCCCAGAGAGGGAACTAAGCACTAGATTGGTGCAGAACATGTTTACCATAAAGTTAAGGAGAAAATGAACTGATAATAATAAGCATTTAATTTGACTTTTACTGTCTCCATATTTCAGCACAACTGAGAGAAATTCCTGCCTCTCCCACAAGGTTCCCCCACTGTAGAGAAGGAAGAAGGTACCCTGTTTCCCCGAAATTAAGACAGGGTCTTATATTATTTTTTGCTCCAAAAACCACATTAAGGCTTATTTTCAGGAGATTTTTTTTCATGTACAACCATCTACATTCATTCAAACGAAGTCATGTCTTCTTCTGGTTGCTGCACAAGGGTGGAGGGCGGGGTTTCACTTAACTGGGGCTTATTTTTGGGTTGGGCTTATATTACGAGCATCCTGAAAAATCTAGGGTTTATCTTCAGGTTAGGTCTTATTTTGGGGGAAACAGTGTACGCTGGCAGGGGACACAAACAGATGTAAGCCACTCAGTTTATGGATTCCTCTCTCCATGTTAACCTCTGTGGTAAAATAATTCAGTTTAGCATTTTTTTAAAATTCCAATAAGGCCTGTGAGAACAGGACATGTGAGGAAGGGGAGAAGACTCCCACGCAATCCCCAACTGCAGCAGGACTGGCTTAACATGTTTTGAAACAATACACATTTATCCCAGGGCAGTGGTGGTGAACCTTTTTTGGGCTTGCTTGCCCAAAATGGAGGGGGGGAAGACAGTGGGTGGCGTGCTGCCGCCATGATAGTGGCGGCGATGGACCCGGACCCAGAAGACTGGAACTGGAAGTGGCAGTTTAAGGGTGAATCATGGTGATGGACCCGGAGGACCTGGAAGTGGTGGCAGAAGGGGGAATCCCAGCTGTAGCCACCTCATGAAGTTTGGCTGCGCAGGGGGGGCAGGGGGTGTAGTGACCTATGGTTCGCGTGCCAGCTGTGGCACGCGTGCCATAGGTTCGCCATCACTGTCCTAAGGGGAAAACACATTCACCAACAGGACAATTATGTCCAAACAGTTAACTGCACCTGTGCCCCTTCAGTGAGAAATAAACTGCTGTTCTTCTCCACTTTGCCCCCAGACCAAAATGGGGGACACATGATGCTCCATATTCCTGTCCATCAAGGAAGAGATGATGTTTCATAAAGGTATGGCCCCAGGAGGACACACACTTCTATATTCTCCTCATTCTTTCTTCCATGCAACCCATGAAACAAACAAAAAATCAACTGAGAGGTTCCAGTTGTAATTTATCCTAGCCAAGCATGAGCACTCTAGGACAGCAGTGGGCAAACCTTTTTGCTGCTGAGATGAACATGAGGCACTGGGTTATAGACACACGCCCTCCTCACAGTGACCAACACTCTTAACAACCCACCAATATCTTTTCAGTAGGCTTTTGGGGACACAACAGTACTTCAGAATTGGCATGGTAAGATAGTTCTCTTTCTGCACTGCCATCCCCAGAACAACCACAGAAATGCCAAGATGGAGATGGCAGTTTGGGACCTGGAGTGGTCCACACACAAGGCTGTTGAGGGCCATCTGCAGGCCACCGGATGCCATATGTGCTCCGAGGAATATCTAGTTGGAACCCTGAAAGCACAGATTTAACAAACAAACATTCATTTTTTGACAAACATCTCATTCGACACACCTCTTCCTCTTTGATGGCAGAATACTGCTGTGGGCAGGGTTTCTTCAGTATCTCCTCACACTGGCCATCCTCAAGTAAATCTTCATCTACTTCTTCAGAGGGAAGATCCTGTTTAAAAACAGCAATGAGAACAAAATGCACATCTGATGTGAATACTGCCAACTCACCACGGCAAGTTAAGTATTAATTTCAAGCTGCCCACTCATAGAGAAGCTTCTTGAAGCTGGGCAAAGATTGAGGTGTCCCTATGTTCTTACCACCAGTGTCTCAAGTGTGTGTCAGTAACAACTTGCAACCAATGTGTAGAAGCAGATGGTTAGATTTTGCAGGGTGGGGAAATTATATTTTTGTGTATTTATTTTCAAGACTGTCTTAGAGGGGCTTGTAATTGGCCAGGATGGCTCCTTAAGCCTAGCAGAAAACCAATGACTGTTCATACATATATTTATTAACAAGCTATTTAGGCACTGAACCTTTTTGTCACATCAGATCATTAACAAACAGATCACCCTCCCCACCAAATACCCAGTAGAGGAGTGGGCTACTTCCAAAGGTGGTAGGTTCTCCCTCACGTTTTAAACAGAATGACTGTTTATGAATGACTTGCCTGTCAGGAATGAATGACTTGCCTGTCAGGAATCCTTTATCTATGGATTTTCTGCATGGGCAGTGGGTTGGACTCAGTGGGCCTTGGGGTCACTTCCAGTTCTCCTTTGCTATAAATTTTTATTTGCCAAAATAACAATTTTATTAACAGAACATGTTTTAGCCCAATTTTATCTAACCTTGCTAAATTTATTTATTTATTTATTTTTATTTAACTTATATGCCGCCCACACTACCCAAAGGTGTCTGAGCAACTTGCAACAATTTAAATTTGATAAAAAGATAAAACAATTAAAATACAATTTAAAATACAGTACTCTTAAAAAATTACCATCAGGACCCACAGTTGATATTATTTCAATTAAAAATCTTCTGGAACAGGCAGGTTTTGACGTGGCGCTGAAATGTCATCAATGTCGGGACCAGACAAATCTCCTTTGGGATGGCGTTCCATAGTCTGGGGGCAGCTGCTGAAAAGGACCTTTGCCTACAAGCCATCCCTCTCACCTCCTTGAGGGATGGCTCTTTCAAAAGGGCCCCCTGGGAAGATCTTAACTGCCGGGTAGGTTCATATGGAAGGAGGAACTCCTTTAGGTATCCAGGACCCAAGCTGTTTAGGGTTTTATATGTCAAAACAAGCACTTTGAATTGGGCCCGGGCAGTGACTGGTAGCCAATGTAACTTAAACAGAATCTGCCTGATGTGTTCCCTCGTCGCCCCACCACTCACCAGCCTCACAGATCAATTCTGGACCAGCTGCAGTCGCTGGACCATCTTCAAAGGTAGCCTCACATACAGCGCATTGCAGTGATCTATATGAGATTTTACCAATGCATGCATAACTGTCATGAGACTCCGCTTGTCTAGGTAGGGCCGTAGCTGGCATAATTTCTGCAGCTGAATAAAGGCGTCCCTGACTACCGAGTCCACCTGGGCTTCCAGAGTCAGACTCGGGCCCAGGAGCACCCCCAGGCTGCAGACCCCATCCCTTAGGGGGAGTGCAACCCCATTCAGGGCAGGGAAATGGCCCTCTAGCGTATCCGGTGAAGCACCCTCTAACAGCACTTCCGTGTTGTCTGGATTGAGTTTCAATTTATTAACCCTCATCCAGTCCATTATCAGGTCTAGACACGAGTTCAGCACAGAAACCACCTACCTGGATTGGTGGAAAATGAGAGTAGGTTGTCCAATTTTAGCTCTGCATGCATCAAAGGAAAAGAGAATGGGGGGAAATCTGTGGCTTTTGCAAAGATGTCAACAAGCATGCTTTAGAGCAGCAGTCCCTAACCTTTTTGGGACCGTGGGCCGGTGGGGGGAGGTTCCGGGGGGGCAGGGGCACCCAGTGCTCGTGGTGCGTGTGTGTCACCCCCGCATATGACATGTCCACTGGGTGAGTGGGCAGAGATCCGTCTTTGTGGCCCAGTTCCGGCAAGCCCACGGACCAGCAGCAGGCTGTGGACCAGGGGCGGGGACCCATGCTTTAGAGGACACCCACATAAATACCAGCATAAATGCTCAAAGACAAAACAGCAGCCAACCCAAACCAAGAAGCAATAATGAATCTATTGCCGGGTTTCAGAGTCCTCACCTCTTCCCCTATGATTGTCACCTTGGGAAATTTCCGTGCCAAGGAAGAACAGATGCTCATCTGGACAAGTCGGTCAGCTTTGGTCTGCAGGTCATTAGCTCCACACTGTCAGGGGGAAAAAAAACCCAATATGCTGACAATCACAAAGCAAAACCAGCTGTCAGAGGGACTGTCCTCTGTCTTCCTGTTGCCACTGGGAAGAGATGGATATACATGAAAACCCTAAATCTATTATTTTCCAATGTTTCATCTGTCTTTAAGTATTTCAGAATAGCATGTTGGCACGTATCATTTCATTTAATGATATCTGGTAAATGTTTCAGACCATTCTACTAAGGCACAATGTCCCAAACAAGAAATTGGTTACTCATTTCTGGCTCGAGAGACAAAGGTTTTTTCATCCACTAAACATGGATGCTTTTTGATATCATTGTTTTAAAAAGAAATTATATAAAATCAGAATCAGAAATACAGAGCAACATTAAAGTTCTGGACTTAAAAGATGATCAAGAAGCCTAATTATGTATGAAAAACAGTGTAGTATATCGGTTACAGTAATTAGGGAAACTCATCTTGAAATTCCACTTAACAATGAGGCTCCCTGGGTGATCTTGAGCCCGATGCAGGACTCTGGGTTTTTTCAGATCCCCGGTTGCCCAGCCAAATAGAAACTTTTCATTTCAAAGGAAGGCAAAACAGGAAATTGCATAACTCCTGGACTTCTTTGCTTAAGGACTGGGCTATAACTCTAAAACCATGCAGCCTGCACTTTTCCTAACTTGCTTATAAGAAAAATGCCAGGAAAAATCCATCTGACATGAACTTTTGGGACTCCAAGTTTTTTGCACTAACAAGACACTGCTGTAAGCCTGACTAAATGGGCCCTGATCCACGAAAGCTAGCACAATTTCTTTAGCAGTCTATAAAGGTGTCATTTACTCCCGCATTTGAGCCACTGAGTCAGTATCTTTGAGCAAAACCTATGTCATGACAGGATTGTAAGGATACAGTAAGTGTTCTACACCTAGAATGTGATAATAAAATGGCAAGCAGGAACAGATGTGGGGAGTGTTTTCAAAACACTATACCCAAGCAACCAGCCAGTGGGTGATCTCAATATAACAGGCACTATATTTTAAATAAATAACATAACATAACATAAATGTACTTACTAGTGAGTAGGCCCTACTGTCAAGGATTGTGCTTTGATCAGTACAGGTTACCATCCTATACCTGCTTAGCTGGCAGTAATCCCCACTGAACCAAATAGGGCTTATTTCTGAGTAGACATACATACATAGGGCCATGCTAAGAGTTACCTTCTCCACAATACCCAGATCGCCTCCGGCCATTACTTTCCTGACAATTGTTCCAGCTTTATTAGCAATGGAATATGCTGAGGCCACAAGACGCATAAGCACACATGGATTCGAAGACATGTTTCCTACACCGAGGAATAAAAGAGAAGAGATAAATTTTCTAAATGCCATTGTCATCTAAGCATAGGTTGTCTGGCATAATAATGCTCAACCGGGGGAGGGGGGAGGTAGAGAATGAAGGGGAAATCTCATTATATCAGGATAAGACAATATTTTTACAGAAGTCAACATCAAGAGAATATGGCTCTTCGAATACTAAAGCCACATCCGTTCTGCAACATTTTTGTCCTGAACTCCCTAGAGAGGAGAAACAACTTAAATCACTATCTAAAAGTGCTAAAACAATTGGCTGATCATGCTAATAAATTAGTGAAAACCAACCTGTCCCAAACTAGTGCCAGATATGAGACTACACCTTCTACCATCCACATCAAGATTATATTTGCAAAGCATCCTGGAGCTGAGGCCTTGCCTGGCCCCCTCTCCAATGCCCTGCTGTCGCCGCCACATTCTTCTGCCTTCCTTCTTTCCCGCCTGTGAGGTTATTGGTAGGCCTCCAGTCATAAGTGTGCACTACAGCAATGAGAGGATATCACCTTCCCCTCGTACCACCTATGGTGTTGCAATGAGCAAACCAGTACAATGACGAGCTAAGATGCAAAAGATGCAGGAAGCCCACTGGCATCTGAGGCCAGCAAACACAGTCTTGCCAATATCTGAAGAATTGGAGCCTCATATACAGTATTGGCAGAAGTCCCATTGCTTAGAACAATAACTCACAACTACAAGCCCACTGAATCAATGGAACTGAAAGAGGAGCTGACCATCAAATCCCCACTGTTTCAATGGCCCTACTGTAGTATTATGCTAAGCAACAGGGTTTCAATCATTGTTCAAGCTTCAAGCTAATGTACAGCATAATGCCACTGTTTTCCACCAAAAACCTTAATCATCATAGCTACAGGAAGGGGTTAATAATCAACAACATGAAAATCTGAGGTCCCATACAAAAATATGATATCCACGATGCTTCGCGAGAGGGCAAGGCAAGAGCCTACAGTTTTAAGATGAATGTCACACATCCTCCTTCCACCAAATATCTTTTTTTTTTCATGTAGGTAGGTGTGTCAGTGTGCTTCAGCCAAAATCACAGTGTCTAGAGCAGGTATTGACCATGTGTGTGTCCCTTCAGATATTGCTGGACTGCAATTTCATCATCCCACATTGTAGGCTAGGCAAACTAGGGCTTGATGGGAACGACCATCTCTGGAGGGCCCCAAATCCCCCAAGCCTGCTCCTCATGCCCTATAGGTAAAGGTAAAGGCTCCCCTTGACAATTTGTCCAGTCATGTCCGACTCTAGGTGACGGTGCTCATCTCCATTTCCAAACCATAGAGCTACCATTTGTCCGCAGACAATCCTCCGTGGTCACGTGGCCCTATAAAGACTTACAAATGCACTCCAAATCATAAGGCATTTATTCTGTTTACCTTGTTAAGTAAGGGCTGTCAAAGAGGGGGCAAAATGTCCAGCTCCTCTTTTCTCCTACTTCATCTATTCATCAAAAGGGAGCACAGTGCTATCTGGAATTCTCATCCAAACCTCACCAGTAAAAACCACTTTTCAGGAAACTTCTTAGTTGCAGGAATTCTTAGAAGTCTTTTAAGAAATCTACTTTGCTAGTAGAGCTTTGTTTCTGAGCTATTTTTCCTCTCTTTGCCTGCTAATTGATTGCAAATTGAAAGCTTCTGGCTGGAAACCTGTGCATACTGAAATGAATGTCATGGGAAGTGCCATAACACTAAACTCTACCCCCACAACAAATCAAAACAAAAATTAATCATGCTTTCAGATGGCAAAAAAAACTTCGCACATGAAGTCTCAGATTTTGCTTCTGAAGAGACAGAAATGTATGTTATATGGTCAGTTGGGAAAATCCCAATAATGTCAATAACAAATCAAGTATGTTATGGAGAAGAAGTGCTTTATCTAGCCTTCTATGCACTCGTTGAGATGAACACAACATTCAGCATGCACAAAACTGGACTGCACAATGACGTTTTGGGAGATCACCACTACTGCATATTCTCTACCTAGAGAACTGTGGAAAAAGTTGCCATGAGTCAGAATTGAATTGACAGCACATGACCACGATGATATGCAGATATGCAGATCTGTTGCTCAAAGTCTGCCTTTACCTAATGACATAAAAAGAGTGAAAGCAGTGAGTTTTAGCTGCTCTAATAAGTCTACATGAAGGATAGCCATATCAAACTCTACTCCACCATAAGCTGCACATGGTAACTTGTGACACCTTTCCGTTTCTATGTGGGATTCTACATGCTTTCATAATAGTGAACACATGATCGGTCTCACAGAGGCTGGAAACTATCATATAAGTTTTAATCATTAACTAAAATGTTCACAGTATTGCTGTGGAAAAGAGAAAAGGCTGAATATTTCCTTCTGGTTGGTAGAGGAAAAGTCAAGAACTGGAACACTTAGAATGAGTTTCATCATTTTGTAAAAGAAATCTTCAAGCGTTTCCTTTGTTTGCCTTTTCTGTTTTCTCAATAGTATCATTTACCTTTGCTCCAGTTATGTAACCAACTGCTTTTTTGTTTTAAACCAGAACCTCCTACCCCAATTCCTGTTACAAATTTTACAACCTATAAAGGTTTGTTAATCCTGTTCCACCAATAAATGCTTTGCTCTTGCTCTTTCTGTAAAAGAAAAAAAGACATCCAAAAATTTCAATGCATGTTTCATTAGCTTGCATGTGGAAGATAAAAAGCAGAACTGTTGTGCAAAAAAACAGATTACGAATTAACTGCTGCATACAATCGTAACAGCGTTTTAGGCACGTGAAAATTTTTGTGGGCATTCCACTTCTGTGGCTCAACCTCTTCCCATTCTGTATACATGGAGAAGAACCTAATCCTACCCCAGGACTAAGCCAGGCTGAATCCCTGACAAGTGTGCAAAAGATTGTGGAGGAAATACAAGGAAATCTTGGCCTTTAACTAAATCTGCCAAAACAGCTGCTCTGGACACATCATGAGGGTCTGATCATACATTACATATATTGTTTGAAATCAGTTCAATGGGAAATTACTCTACTCTCCTTCCATAATTGTATGTGTGTATATTAGTGTAGCAGCTGATGCTTCTTTTCATTTTGGTCACTTTTTAACATGACAGTTACATTTCAGTTTCCTTTAACAAATTGAAAAATAGTATACTGTATCTGACTCTCCTGTTCTCTATTTCCTTCTCACAACCATCCTGTAAGGTAGGACAGGCTGAGTGTGACTGGCCCAACGTCACCAAATGAGTTTTGTGGCTTATTAGGAACTAGATCTGAAAAGGCCCAATCCAACCACCTTAATGTGGGTGGGTGGGTGTTTGCCACTTTACAGTTCTGTAGAATTTCCATACAACCCAAAAATATTTAAATAGGGTTTTTTTTAGCATTGCAAAGACAAATACAAGTACTAAGAATCCCCTAGTAGGCAGTGTAAACAGCAACATAACACAATGAGCATACGGATAAGGCACCATAGAAATCATCCACTTCCAAGGACCCATAAAAGCCTGTACTCTTTAAACACGAATTGCAGCGCAGTCCTATGAATCTCCACTCAAAAGTAAGCCATGCTCAGTTTCGTGGGGTACACAGGATTACAACCTTACCCACTCTTTCGGTTACACAATCGGGCTGACTGGAGTGGGAAAATATCGAATTTTTCTCATCAAATTCATCTTTCCATGATCAAGGCAAAAGAGCACAGAACCTTTTGTCCTCCAGATGGTAGTTCAACTCCAACCCCCATGAACCACAACTGTCAGAGATGATGATAGTGATCATCTAACAATCTCTGGATCCCCTTCCCAATGTACTCATTCTGAACTGTGATTATAATTGTGTCAGTCTCAAGGAGCAGTTATTCCTCCACATTCCCTCATCCAAATTATAATAATACGACCTTGGGCGAGCGACTAGAAACGACGCCATCTAGATAAAACGGCGAAATAAACAAAATTCATTTTAAATCCCGCAATTCTCTCCCTCGAATACAAGGCTACTGAAACCAAATGCATCCTTCCGCTCCCCATTCTCGTTCATCTTATCTGCAAATACCAAAGGCAGGCGATCTGTGAGTCAAACGGGGGGAGTCTGAAGAATAGATGAAAGTAACCCGGCTCAGCTTCCAGCTCCAAAAGCAGGTACACCTTTTGGACTACCGGAGGCCGAGCGTCCCGCGACTTCCTCCTCGCCTTACTTTCCCCGTCTTCCGACCGGCACCTGCTGGGTCCTAAGGCCGGCAGAATCACTCAGCCTGAGCACAGAGTGTTGTTCTCTGAAGATGCCGGCCACAGAGACTGGCGAAACGTTAGGAAGAACAACCTTCAGGACACGGCCAAGGAGCCGGAAAAATCCAGAACCACCGCTCAGCCTGAGTTTAAATATTCGCATGTCCTGGTTACAGCTGAAAGCTATCTTTAGGGTTCTTCACTACATTTGATCAGGCATCCATGTTGTAAAATTAAAGTTGGCTAGAGACAAAGGAAGAAGTCCCAAGAAAATCTCGCCCCGACGGCCTGATCCAGAGATTAGTTCCATAAGGATTGGAAAAGGATTGATAGTACTCATTTTTTTTTTACCTGATATTTCTGGTGTGCACGCCTAAAGTGACTAGGTATATAGTCACACTTACAAAATTAGGTCTCTCATTGTATGCAGCAAGCCACGCAACAACGCAACTGTTTTTACCCAACTTTTCAATTGTGTGCGACAAGTTCAAAAATTGTTTTGCTGGGGCCAAACGTTTTACTGCCACCCGGATACGCGTGGAAGCATCTTAAAAGAACTATAGATTTCAGCTGCAATCCAACACGCACGTGTGCCTAGATGTAAACCCTGTTAGCTTAGCCTCGTTGGGATTTATTTCTGAGTCTGGGTAAAAGGCGGATACATGAAATCAAGAATGGATCTATGATTTCATAAGATTTTTATGTGGGATCCTCACCAAATCACCAGATAAATCATGACTCTTTGCCAGCACATGGCTTTCCAATGGCACAATCAACTATAGAGATCCTCCTGTGTGTGATTTTTAGTCAATTGTTATACAGTATACAGTATTACTCTTCAGACTTGATTTTTAACACTACGAGTGTTTTCCATTTTTGTGTTTTCCATTTCTGTTACTTTTTTGTATACAGTATTGATCTTTGCCTTGATATTATGTTAATGCTGTAAGATGCCTCCTTATTCGTTGTAATTTTAACTATTGTCTTCTAATGATCTTAACTGTATACTTGTCTCTTAATTATGTTAACCACTGTTGTATACTCATTGTTTTCAACTTTAAGTATTGTTTTTCATTGCTTGTAAGACATTTTTGGTCCTTTTTAAAGGAGAAAGGCAGGGTAAAAACATTTTAAATAAATAAAATGAACAAATACTCCTCTCCAAACCACTGGCAAATCATAGATCCCATCTAGGCCACAGATGATACTGGAGAAATTATGGCTCCTTCAGGGGACTACTTTGCAGTGCCCCAGAAACTGGGATCTGAGCCACAAATCCTTATACATTAACATGATTTTATCACAAGATTATATTGGGTATTCACAAGATCACTCCCAAATCACTCTCCACTTCCACTTCTGTCCAAGGTCCATGCTTGCTTGCTGCTGGTGGTGGTGATGATGAAGCAGCAGCGTGCCAGGTTGCAGAGAACGAGCTGCTGTGCCAGGAAATTGCTATGCTTCCCTGAATCTCCAGGCCAGGCAGGAGCAGTGGTGGAAAAGAAATGAATCTTGTTTATTGTTATGGGGTGGTCATAGTGTTTGTGTACCCAGCTCCAGCCCTCTCCAAATGGCAACAGGCCTCGCTGGCTTCCTGTGTCTGTCCAACATGACACATAATATACTTGCTTAGGAGCTCAGACAGAGAACCCACAATGCCCATCTCACTCCCTCAAACATGCATGGAGAAATATGTTCCCAATTCCTGTGACATCACAAGGCCCCATACCATAACATCACAAAGATCCATCCCAGGCATTGGGCCTCAGATATAATGAGGGGATGGGGAAAATAATCCCATGAGAGCCACTGGCAAACAAGACAAGACTTCAAAACTATTCTGTAAAAATACTTTTATTGCTTTTCAAAAAGAGGTTAAATAGGTATCTCCCTCAGCGGAGACAGCCTGGCTCAGCTCCAGCAGGACGCCTGCCTTCTGGTATCCCGGTGCTCAGCAGAGACAGCCTGGCTCAGCTCCAGCAGGACGCCTGCCTTCTGGTCCCTCGCATCACCCTGGAGAAGAGGAGGCTTCTGGCCCTGCAAGAGAAAGAGAAAACAACTAAGGGGCGAGCTCGTCCACAGGCTGTCAACCGGCTCCGAACCAGACGTATCCACCGACCAATGTTCAGGCAACTTCATCCCGAAGTTCCGCCTGTCAACTTCCACTGGCTTCCACCAGGAATATCCACCCGTTCATCTCTTCCACTCCGCTTCTGAAGCCGGCCTCCGCCAGCTCCCAAATGCTTGGGTCACACACACTCCCCAGCGACATCCCCACGGAATATCAGCCGGCTCTTTCACACACACATTCACACACACATTCACACACCATCCAGCCCCCCCGACACACACACACATTCACTCCCCCTCCGACACACGCCCAGGCTTCCATCCACTGATATCCACACAGCTTCCACCAACTGGTTTCAGGAGGCTAACTTCCACCGGCTTCATCCGCCCACCTCTGCCAGCATCCACCTTGCGGTTTCAGCCAGCATCCGCGGGCAGATTCCACCAGCTTCTGCCTGCCAACATCCACCAACTTCCCTCCGGTCCATCGCCCAACATCAGCCAGCTTCAAGCCATGGATCTCCACCAGCCTCAAGCTGTTAACTCGCAAGCCCACTTAGCAAGTTCAGAACTTGCCTTGGGCAGAAGGGTTGGGTCCTCTCCAGCAGCAACAGCAACAGCAGCAACAGCAGCAGCAACAGCAGCAACAGCAGCAGCAACAGCAGCAGCCTCTGCTCTCTCTGCCGGACTGCCCTCTGGCCACTCGCCTCCCTTCTGGTTTCCTGCCCTGCCCAGCAGCCCCTTTTATATGCCAGCAGAGAGGTGGAGCCCTTGTGAGGTGACAAAAGACCCAGGAGGATGCAACTGTGTTCCCAAGGCGGCAGCAGCAGCACTCTTGGGATTGGCTGAGTCCTGGAGGTGATGTCAACAATGCCTCTGATCATGTGATTCACCCACAAAGCTTGCATTTTATATGATTATATATATATGGCCTATAAATGTATCCCCATCACCAAACCCTCTGATTGTTAAATCTCCCCATGTTGGCCTTCTAGGCTGGCGCTCCAGAAAGTTATCTTCCAGCATTTGCAACAAAAGGAACTTTACTAAGCTCTGAGCTAGAGAAAAAATTGAAAGTAATAAATGAATAAGGATGGGGACAATCACACAATGCAGCCTTTGACCCTTTTGGAGGTCTTTTTTTTGTTTGTTTGTTTGTTTGCCTCTTTTTGGACATTTTTTCTTGCCCTTGCCATAAAAATGATAAAAGGAGCCCACTAAAAAAACACATGCCACTATTTTAACACCATCCCTGCACCATCAAAGATGCAGCTGTGTTTCAAAGTTGTTCTCAATCTTTCAAACTCCCTCCCACTGGAAGCCATCTTTGCTGTCCTTCCACAAGCAGGCGAAGATCTTCCTCATTAGGCAAGCTTTCCCTTAATGACTGGCTGCCTGGTTTGAGATTTCGAATGGACTTATGAGGGTTCAAAGGACGCCTCCTTTTGGTCGGACACAAAAACAGGACACTCAGTTTTTGGAAATTCACAACTGGGGTTTATTGGAACATCAAACACTGAATCTGTAACTTTATAGTCCTTATTAACTCTCTCTCTCTCTCGTTGCCAACAGGTCGAACGAGGGCATTCAAATATATTCGCGAAGGGCATCCAAATATCTTGCAAAAACGGGTTGTAACCTGACTCATACCAAGATCCTTTTACAAAATGATCAGTGTCCTCAAAGTTAGGAGAGTCCACTCCATTGCCTATCAAGGGAAGGGTCTCCTCATCTCTCCCTTCCAGGTCGAAGGGGTCGTCTCCCTCTGAGAGAGGTATCCAGGGTCTGGTGAATACCTCCTCCGGCATGCGTCCTCCAGACGCCATGCCCTTCTTTCTCATTCTTCTCTCTCTACCACCTCCTTCTCCTCTCTCAACTTCCTACTCCACTCTCTGGCTTCTGATTCTCCCCAATATGAAGGGCGAGGAGGCAAGTCTCTCCTCCGCCTGTAGTCAGCCTCTTCCCAAGGCACATTTCCCTGTCCAGGGATTTTCCACCCATATCAACTCCCAACCCCCCGGTATGTCGTCTCTACTCCCTTTTATATCCCCTCTACCAACCTCTCTCCTCTGTTCCCGCTTTCCCAGTCCCCGTTTGAGTGGATATAGACATTTTTCTCATCCCCTGTTCCAGATCTTGGGTGTCTACTCCCTGCTGGACTGTCACGATGAGGGGGGCTGGTGGATCTGTTTGCACCTCTTTTTCTCTCTTAGAGGAGCATGACACTCCAGCGAGGGCTTCAACCCCCTCGCCTCTGATCTCATAGAACTGTTCTGCCTTATGGCTCTGAATGCGTTTTTGGTTTTGCTTTTGTGTACTGTTTTTAGTGGGATATTTGTTCCTGTAAACTTTTCCAGCACCTTTTAAAGCTTGGCTGTCAGGGGACTAAATCTGCAACTTCCTGCATGCATGCCAGACTTGGATGCCAGCCTTTGAACAGAGCTGCTCCTGTCATATTCTCCATTGCTGATGCCATCATTGGCCTTATGTGGCCTTAGGTTATAGATTCCTGGCAATAAATTTAACTATTATTGGTGCTTGCATACTGGTGTTTGTGTAAGGTTTGAGTAACTTGCCCTGGCTAATTGAAAGGTGCCAAGGAATGTCTCCAATACTTTGCCATCTCATGAGAAGACTCCCTGGAAAAGATCCTGATGCTGGTTAAGTGTGAAGGCAAGAGAAGGAGACGACAGAGGACGAGATGGCTGGACAGTGTCATTGAAGCAACCAGTATGAATTTGACCCAACTCTGGGAGGCAGTGGAAGACAGGAGGGCCTGGCATGCTCTGGTCCATGGGGTCACAAAGAGTCAGACACGATTTAACAACTAAACAACAAAAAAAAGGAGTGTTTGGATCACATGCCTGGTCATGTGCCTGATTTGTGCAACCAGGATGTACCCCAGCACTTCATCAATCAGCTGCAGGTAGCCAAAGCAAATTACTCAAATCTTATGCAAGTGCCAATAGGATTCCAATTAAAATGTCTCTGGACATTTTTTTCTTGCCCTTGCCACGAAAAAGATATTATAAGAAGCCCATTAATTTTTTTTCTTGTCCTTGCAAAGAGCAAGCCCCAGAATCCCCCATCCTGCATGTACCACAAAAGGAACTTTCCTAACCTTTGAGCCAGATGTTCTGCAAAAGCACGAAAGGAGACGGAGGAGGGAATGAATAAATGAATATGCAAGGACACAGTCACAAATATGTAGCCCTTGACCAAGGTCCAAAGGGGGAGATTGACGTATGAAAGCAAACATGTACTAGCTCGTCTTAAATCACGACTTAATTTTTTCCTCAACATGGAGTAACTCTCGCGTTCCTGATCGGAGGAAGACCGAACTCTAGAGGGCGCTGTAGAAGCAAACCGTAGTCGAAGCATAACAGGAGGAAATCTAGGACTGGAAGCGGGGGGGGGGGAATTACCTTTGAATAGTGCGAGATGTCCCTTCTCGCACCCCGTTGTCCCTTTACGTCCCGACGTAGCGCGCCCGGAAGCGCTGGTGGGTTGCGTGTGGAAGATGTGGGTGCTGCGGGCCCCGCCGTTGCTCCGGGGCTCCCCGCGTGCCTGGTGTTGGGCGCGCTGGGCGGCCTCCACGGGGCCCAACCGGGGCGCCAAGGCGAGCCCCGACGGTCGTTACCGGGATAGCCTCTTGTTGCCCCGGAGCGATTTCCCCGCCCAGTTACCGGGCAGGTTGCAACCCCAGACAGAGCTCGAGATCCAGCAGGTAACCAGAGCCGCTGCCGCCGCCGCCACCGAGGGCAGCCCCATCCAGGCGGGGAGCTGGGCAGAGGGTGAGGGAGGCGGAGTGCCAGCCTCGCCAAGCCCCCCCCCCCCACCGCCCGGCTGAAGAGGGGACGTCCGTTTTGTGTAGCTCTGGGTGCGGGCTGGGGGCTTGAAAGAAATAATGCAGCAATATATGTTAAATATTACGGCTTGGATCCAGAGAAGTCTTGTGCCAGGGGAAGAGTACTTTTGCTTCTGTACGGCAGTCCTTCCAAATTCTTTTGATTCTCTTCTCCACGTGAAGCCCTATTCCCTGCCATTTCTGTGGATCCATCAACCTTCAAGTGCAGTTTTTAAGTGGGAATACCTAGTTATGTTTGTTCGTTTTCCTTTCCAACCCTCGCATTTAAGTGTTGGGCATCAATTTAATATCTGTTGGTTTCAGCTATCAGTCTTATGTTGTTAAGGTAACTTAAGAACATATTTCAACTTCCTAAGTCTACATTTTTGAAAATCTGTGCTGTCTTAACTATTTTGCATAACATGATGAAAGTATTAAATCATAAAATGCTGACTGCTGATTGTGTGTGTGTGTTTGTTTTTGTTTTGTAGAAATGTGGCTTTTCAGAACTGTATTCATGGCAGAGACAAAGAAAAACAAAGCAAGAATTTTGTCTTCATGATGGACCACCATATGCCAATGGAGACCCACACGTTGGTCATGCTCTGAATAAAGTACATATTGTTAAATTAGTTTCTTTCTGTCATGCTGTGCTTCCAATTCCAAGCCTTTATTGAGGCTCCGAGTAAAGTCTACGAAAGATCTTTCAGTATTATGTACTGAGGGGAGGCCAGTGGCTAGGGGGACCACATTACTTGTTGGAACATCTCTCCCCAAAGTCATCTTCCCACACTACCAGATCCTCTCAGGCTGTGCTCCTCTGGGTCACTGCTGGAGGAAGTCTTCAAGAGGTCAGGCCTTCTTGGTGGTAGCATGAACTTTTTGGAATCACCTTTCAGTGGAGCTAGGCCTGACTCCCTCCTTAGTTTTAAGAGGGTGCTGAAGATGCAACTCTTTTGAAGGCAGCCTTTCTTGAATTTTTGTTCCTGTACTGCTGCTCTGTATGTCCCACCATCAGGACTTAAGGCAATTTTTTGTTGCTGTTGTTGGATTTTTATATTTTGTTTTCTTTGTATTACTTCATTTTTAAAAAATATCTAAACCACTCAGAATATTGTTATGCGCCAATAGGGCAATAAATACAGGTAAATAAATGAATAGGCTGCACATGTAGAGACAGAAATATTGTGCAAGTTTTCCCTGTTGTGGAAAGATGAGCTGCTTCAAGTGATGTGGTGTTTTGTTTTAGGAACACAGGAAACAGCCTTGTAAAGATTCAGAATAGGCTCACATAACCCTGTAGTGTAGTGGCTGGCAGCTGTGGGCTCCCTTGACTTCCAGATAGGATTATTTCCTAGTCATATCTGCTTCTCCATCTAAGTAATTTCAAGACCTGGACCTGCTTAGCTTCCAAAACCAGAAAAGATCATGTTTGTTTGGGGTGTACAGTGGCACCTTTGCCCCCTGTTGTCAATAAGCTGGTGCATTTACATGGCATAGGAACTGTTTCATACAGATAGCATTCTGACAGAAAGGTTTTGTGGCTGGAATTTATCAGTATTTTCAGAGTGCTGTTGTCAGGATTGGAATTCCAGTTGAAAAAGTGAACCCACCCACCCTCCCACAAAATAGATACAGCATTCTTCCCTCTCATTTAAAGTGTTTGTTTACTCATCCTTCGTTTAAATTATGCAATTTTTTAAGGAATTACTCCTATATGGAGTAAAAAAGAGTATCTGTGTTGAATACAACCTGTGGTAGATGCGTTAACCAGAATGTTTTCTTACTGTGCATCGAGAAGTTTAAGGATGTCTTAAATTGCTTAATTTGTTCTTTTTAAATGTCAGTGCAGTTCCATCAATAATTATATAATTACTAATGTGCAACATTGTGGCTTGGTTTACAGTCTGTACAGTGGTGCCTCGCTTGACGATGTTAATTCGTTCCAGCAAAATCGCTGTAGAGCAAAAACATCGTCAAACGAAATAAAAAAAACCATTGAAACGCATTGAAAACCGTTCAATGTGTTCCAATGGGCTGAATACTTCCTTGTCCAGCAAAGATCCTCCATACGACAGCCATTTTCGGTGCCTGTAAAGCGAGGAATCCATCCTAGAAAACAGAGTGGAGGCATTTTATTCAGCTGGTGGCCATTTTGAAACCCGACGATCAGCTGTTTGCTGATCTTGTAAAGAGAAAATCAGTTCCCAAAGCAGGGAACCGATCATCATTAAATGAAAAAAACCCATTTAAACCATCGTTTTGCGATTGCAAAAACCTAATCGTATGATTTCCTCGTTAAGTGAGGCAATCGTTATGCGAGGCACCACTGTATTATGTTTTCCCACACAAATTGTAGCTTTTGCTAATTTGGAAGTCTATAAGAGTTGTCTCCTGGTTTGTTTGTCGGTCATTTGTTGCCAACTTTGAAACAAACCAGAATCCATAGTTTCATATTTGTTTTGGCTTGCTCCAAAACTAGAAACAGTCATTTTTCATATTGTGATGGAATGGGAGATTGTAGTTAAGAGACTTCTTGATTATTAGAAAGGAACTAGAAGCAGAAGTAAGAGACTCATGTTATACATAAGCTTAATACATATAGTTATGTTTGTAGAAACCAAGTTTGAGAATGTGATGCTAAATTGTGAGCTGTAATTTGTTCTTCCAGCACTTGTTGATATTGAATATGACCCTTGAAATGTCATTTAAAACAGAGTTAAGAGTTTGGTAGTGTGTCTTTATTGCTTTATAGAAATTCAAGCAAGCTTGCAGTTAATTGTTACCAAATAAGTAAACTTTAACATTTCTGTCTTTTGTCCAGCTGAATTATTTAGTCACATGATTTTAACAACATGCTGCTGAAAAGTAAGTCCAGGAAGGGACGTGCAAAGAGCCTTATAGCAATACTTGCTGAAGCCCATTAAGTGTAAATGTTGCAGGATCCATGGGAAGTTAGAACGAGCTGGAAACATGATCTTTCTTGTTCTTTGACTTCCATTGCAGATTTTGAAAGATATCACAAACCGATTTCAAATGATGAGAGGCTGTATGGTGCACTATGTGCCTGGCTGGGATTGCCATGGGTTGCCCATTGAGTTGAGAGCACTCTCAGATTGTGAAGACGTGGAAGATCTTTCACCAATTGAAATCCGACAGAAAGGTACATTAACTTTCTGAGAGATGTATCTAATGTACAGGCAGGTACATAGTTAATATGTGAAATTCTTGAGAGTACACAGATTCTGGCCTGTCTTATTTGTGAACAGGCCAGAGTCTGTGTACTCTCAAGCATTTGGGAGGCACTATCTTTGATTATAAATGCATGATTTAAAGATAATCTAATATCTAAAATGTTCAAGCATATTTGTATGTAAATAAAGTAAAACAAAGTTGGGTATTCAGAAGAAATAAATAGCAATAGGGTCATTCCATGTCAAATCAACCAGTGCATGGAACCTTGATTTCATGGATTTAGCTCATTTTTGGTATATTTGTACCTTTCAATATTTTAAAAAATATTTTTTTTAGATTTTTTGGTCCACCTGTTTCTGAGATATTGCATTTTTGAAATTGCAAAAAAATGCCAAAATTAACTAGCCACCATAGCTTCAAATACCATTTAATAGATACTTATGATAGCTACAGACCTGAAACAGGTGCCATTTTAAGGCTTATGGGTAGGGCTTTCATTTGATATACAACATGATGCAATTGTACATTTTCAGAAAAAAATTGCACATTAAAAAATAAATTTGCATTCTTGGGAAAATTGAACTTTTAAAAAGTTTTTTTAAAAATTCACACCTAAAAGATACATGTCGTGTAGACAGTCAATCTAAATTTCAAGCTGGTATCTCATTGTTATCATACAAAACTTAAATGTTCTTGTTGGCAGTGACAAGGATTTAAATTGACTTAGCCCCAAAAATAGACCAAAATTTCTGTACCTAATGATTAAGAACCTCTTTTTTCCTGGCTAGCATGTTGGATGCTTTTGTCATCTCTTGCGAATTTAGCTGGTATGTGTTACCTGTAGCTGTAATTGGATCCAGTTTGCAAAGGATGAAGTTTCCTGTGACTGTAAGAACGTCCATTTTCCTAGGATAAGAGAATGATGGTGCTGGTCCAGTTGGATGTAAGAATGATAGCTTGACTTCATGTTCTGCAGCATCCATTGAAAGAACACATCCCATCGACCATGAGTTGTCATAGGCATATGCCACAAATCCATGCAAATGATCAAAATCTACATCTTGAAGTTTGGGAGTGACTTTAATACAATGTAAAACAGAATAATGAGAAGCTGAACATGCTTTAGTTTCTAATTTTTCAGTTGATACTGGGAGGAAGGCATGACACTTCTGAGTTTCTGTAACAGGAAGTGCTTCATCAAATCGTACTTTTAAAAATTTCTCCTCTTCCAGGTATACATCATTTGTAATATAAAAAAAACTTTTTGCAGGGATGTTTGCCTTCCCTCACTCCAGCAGCTGTTAAGCTATCATGAGAGGAAGTTTTGAAGGCTGGCCTTTGCTGCAAGTCTCTTCACTGTGCCTCCAACATCATCACAAACTCCTTTGCCATGTGCAATGGCATAAAATGCCGCTCTGCTTCAATGCCTTGGAAATCAGTGTGGTATTTACACAAATTTGCAAAATTCTTACAATTTTTGTATAGTGCTGCAGAACCATCTGAAAAGTAAAATATCTTTTTCAAGTTTGGGTTGCCACTTTCAAAACATTAAGAAGTTTTCTTTGGAAAGCATGAACAATAAGTGTGTCATGTTTCAGACATTCCGAGATGAAAACAAAACTCTTATGTCTTAGTTGATCATTTTCCTTGTAGTAAACAACAAAGGTTATGTCTTAGTTGATCATTTTCCTTGTAGTAAACAACAAAGGGATGAACAGTTGCCATAGAGTTGTTCCAGTGGAATGATTGGGCTTCTTCTTTCAGAATCTCTGCTGGGTTATTACACATAATTCTTGATAAGCAACGTTGATATGTTTGTAAAGGAGTATCATGTCCTTGCAGGGTCACTCATTGGTTGATTTGACATGGAATGACCCAACAGAGTTACAAAAGGCAATACAGTTGTCACCATTTGTATTGTCAGTTGCTTTTGTATACAATGGGGTCTCGACTTACGAACAGCTCGACATACGAACGTTTCGACTTACGAACCGCTCTCATAGGAATATATGGACTCGACTTACGAACTTAGATTCGAGTTACGAACTCTTTTTTTCCCTTTTTTTTGAAGCTAAGTCATCTTAGGTCAAAAGGAAAAAAAGAAAAAAATATCCCCCTCTAGTGGCAGAAGGCGGAATAGCAGCTTCCCATTAGTTTCTATGGACGAAAAGAGCAGATACGGATTAAATGGTTTTCAATGCATTCCTATGGGAAATGCAGATTCGACTTAAGAACTTTTCGACCTGAGAACTGCCTTCCAATACCAATTAAGTTCGTAAGTCGAGACCCCACTGTACCTATATGCAAGTACTCTGTGTGATTCAATATGGAATATGGATGAACAAGTTCAGCAGGCCACACAAGCTGGCTCCTCTCCCAGGAGGCACAATGCAGCATTGAACTAACAGCCTCAGCCTTTGCAGCCAGGTTTCCAGTTCACCCAACTGTCTAACTGGAGGTGCCTGATCTTGATTTTTTGAATTTTGCATGAATTGAGGGGACTGTCCCCACCACAATAAAGGAACAACCATGATTCTTGGAGTAGCCTAATTCAATTTTTGACCAATTGTTTTCCTGAATCATTATTATTATTATTATTATTATTATTATTATTATTATTATTATTATTATTATTATTATTATTATTATTATTATTATTATTATTATTATTATTATTATTATTTTATTACTGTGTGTCTCGGTTGATGTGGTGGCGCTGCGGGCTGAACCGCAGAAGCCTGTGCTGCAGGGTCAGAAGACCAAGCAGTCGTAAGATCGAATCCACACAATGGAGTGAGCTCCTGTCGCTTGTCCCAGCTCCCGCCAACCTAGCGGTTCGAAAGTATGCAAATCCAAGTAGATCAATAGGGACCACCTTGGTGGGAAGGTAACAGCGTTCCGTGTCTAAGTCGCACTGGCCATGTGACCATGGAAGATTGTCTTCGGACAAAACACTGGCTCTATGGCTTGGAAACGGGGATGAGCAGCGCCCCCTAGAGTCGAACACGACTGGACAAAAATTGTCAAGGGGAACCTTTACCTTTACTGTGTGTCTCTGGAGTAGTTAGGAGGCACAAAAATATCCTTGGGAAGCCACATGCATCCCACTGCTCATATTTTCTCTTAACTCAGATGTGTGACAGGATGCAAATTAAAATAAGGAGTTGCTTTGTTCAAAATTAAATTTTGTTTGGATCTATATTTTCAGGTCTGTCCATAGGTGGTCTTGTATGCAATTTGCTTTTGTTAGTGTTCCCTGGGTGGCTCTTAAAGCCTAGGAACCAAATCCAATTTTAGTCTCACAAACAGCAGACCCATCTTTTCATCACTAAGAGGTCTACTCTATTAGAGATTTAAAAATTTTCACAGATCTTTACTTTAGTAGAGTGATGTATCCGGTGCAAAGTAAAAATGCTTCTGATTCTAAGCCTCTGAAATAAGCTGAGCATTGAACGTTCTTTGAAATAACTTGTAGTCTGTACTAGGTTCCTTAGCCTCAGCTATGGAGGGAAGGGTGTATCTTAGCTGCAGGGTTTGCCTTGTATTTGGTGAAATGGAACTGGAAAAAATGTTATCTCTTTTCAGCCAAAAAATTTGCAGAAGAGGCCATTGAAAAACAAAAATCATCCTTTATTCGCTGGGGCGTTATGGCAGACTGGGATAACTGCTACTACACATTTGACAAGAAGTATGAAGCAAAGCAACTGAATGTTTTTCAACAAATGTATGACAAGGTGGGTCAGCATTGGTAGTGCAAGATGTAGGCCATGCGAGAAGCCTATCGTGTTGCTTACCGTCCTCTGTTTCTCACTTAGGGTTATGTTTGTCGTGACTATAAACCAGTTTTCTGGTCTCCTTCAACCAAGTAAGTAGCAGCCTTATTTTATCCTCAAGAAATAATGTGAGAATGAGTGGAAGACTTATATGCTAACATATCTAATTCATGTTTCCTCTTCCTCCAGTACAGCCTTGGCTGAAGCTGAACTTGAATACAACCAACAACATGTTAGTCGTTCTGTTTATGTGAGATTTCCTTTGTTGAAACCACCACCCAAACTGGCTGCAGTGATAGGTGTATATTTTATATGTTTTTATATCTGGTTTTGATACAGTAATTCTGATGTATTTGAAAAAATACTAATTATGTATATTTTCATGTTTAGATGGACTACCGGCTGTGAGTTTGATAATTTGGACAACACAACCATGGACTATTCCATCCAATGAAGCTGTTTGTTATATACCAAATTCAGAGTGTGTATTTATTTACACATAATTTATGTCTGATGCATGACATCTATGTGATTGATTCTAAAGTTTAGGGCTGAAGTAGTTATTTGTGCTGCATTATTCCATATACAGGCCAATCCTGTGCATCCACATCCAGAAATGAGTACCACAGTTTGATGTGATTTCCTTCAAAATGCTTGCGTTCAGGGTTGCAGCCTTTTCTAAGTGGTTTGGCCAAATTAACATCTAGTAAACATAGTTGTCAGTGGATCTGAAGAAGGAGATTTGTATATCATTTCTTGCCACATGTACTTTCCTCCTTGGATCCTAGACTATTAAAATACCAGGGAGAGGTATTCTTACCTAGCTTTATTCTGTGGGAACATTTTTACTCTTTGGTTTGAAAAAGTGTGTTCAAATATATTTGAAACTTATATAACTCACTGGCTTCCAGTTCATAGAAGTGTTTTTGGTGTTGCAGAAGCCACGTTTAACATAAGAAAGAGATGTGATTTTAGCCAGTTTCCGGTTTCCACAGAACCACTGTCCACATTGTTCTGGAGATTCTCCCAATACTCCAGAGGTGATATGGGGACAGAAATAGAGATGAGAGAGAATCAGTTAAATTGTTTGCTTCATCAGCCTTATGCGGTGTAAGTTGACAGAATAAGATTTCAGCCATAGCTGGAATTTGGAAGACATTTAGTAACATAATTGTGTTCCTTCAAAGTAAAATTAGACGACTTAAATGATTTAGTAAATATTTCCTGAGAAAGCATGATGAAGTGCATGATTTGAAAAAGTAAAAGTACATTTTCTGTTTTTTCTCACCATCATAATAATGAGTTGTATGAAAATGCATTAATATCATATTACCTTTTACACCTTGATAGCAGAATTTTCCATAGTCATTACCAGTAGGTCACAGGTATTGTTATGAGGAGTTTTTGATGTGCTAAGTTTCAGTTTAGTGTTTTATACAGCAGTGTTGATCTAGATTTAAAAAAAACAACAACTGAAATAAGTATGTATCTATTTCTGTAAACAAAATTGTAGGTACTCCATTGTGAAGTGTGGAAATACTGGGGAACACTTTATTCTACATTCAGACAGAGTTCAGTCTACAGCAGCTGTTTTGGATACACAGTTTGATGTAATTTCAACATTTAAAGGTAAAAATTTCTGAGTACCATGTGTGAGACACATGACCAGGAATCCAAGTGGGGAATTGTTAATTAGTGACAATTTGTCACTGCAGGGCGTACCCATTTGCTTCTGTCAGCCTAACTATGCAACTGATTTTGGCCATTAAATACTAGATTATCATTTGCAGATTAAATGGTTTTGATTTAATTTGATTACACTCCTGAATTAAAATTCCCAGTTCTTTTTGTTTGTTTCTCATACTTCTGGCACTAATATATAGATACCGGAGGTTGTATGATTTGTGCCCTGCTTTCTTTCATACATTTATATGAAGAATGTTATTGGGCCCCATTCAAGCTGCTGTTGTCAAGCTCTAGATACTTTCTCATCTTCTCAGCCTTATTTTATTTTATTTTTTTGCTGGAACTACTTGTCTATCCATTTATCTTTTCAGTTTTATCAAATACATTTCGTTAAGATTCTGGTAGAGAGTTCAACCTTTTGCCAGAGAATAGCATAGGACAGCAATGCTATTTTACTGAATTTATTTTTCATAACAGTAAAAACAGTGGAGTCTGTGGACTAAATCTGATATTGTCTTGGTGCCAAAACAGCAACACAACAGTTTCTTCCCTTTCTTGCTGTAGCCTTTGACAAAGCCCAAAAAGCTGGCTCTGGAAAGTTTCCCAGTTCTTCAAAGCAGGCTTTGGGTGGGTCAGCAGGAAGGGGAGATCATCCCCATTAGGTTTTGGTTTTGGCGTATTAGATTTTGCTTCTGCGTCTTAGTGGACGTAATCTGAAGGCATTCAGAAGCACACTTCTTTGAGATGATGCTTGTCAGCAGTTTGTATAAAAACCTTCTGTCAGAAATAGTCTTTCAAAAAAATATGTTCCCTGAACTGGCTGTGGGCCCTCCTCTAGTCAATCCAGTATTACGGTTCTTTTGTTTGAATAGGTAAGGCAGTTTTTTTCCTGGTTAGATTTGGTATATTTTCTGTTTGCTTTTTTCAGGTGTAGATTTGGAAAGTGGTATCTGTTCACATCCCACCATTCCTGGAAAGCAGTCCCCTCTTTTGCCTGCAAACCATGTAACCATGTCAAAAGGAACAGGATTAGTTCATACTGCACCAGCTCATGGTATGGACGATTACAGTGTAGCTTCTCAACACCAGCTACCCATGGTACTGTGGTTTTGTTTTGTTTTCCTTGGGTTTAATTTGTTCGTCTATGCTTTTGAACTCACATTTTTTAAAATACATATCGGTGGTGTTGGAAGAGTAAAAACTCTTTTCTGCTACTCTGTAGCATTGTGTTTCAAGTTTTAAAAAATTATGTTTTCGGAAAATCTGGCAGCCAGACAGGTGGTATAAAAGTCAAATAAATACATACATAAAAGAAATAGGTTATGGCAATGAGAGCTATACATTAGAATGTGTTACAATACCATTTTGGCATGTGGCTGCTACTTTTTAGAATATAGTGTACTGTATTAATATGGACACTTTTAGAAGCATAGGAATAGGATAAAGTTTTTAGGGCATAGGATTAGAGTGGTAATCACATTTACAACTGTTGAACAGATCTGTTTAACATGATAAAAAAGAAGAAAATATATGAAAGTCAATTGGAAAGTTGCAGGACTATTTTCAATATATACATTTTTACAGCAGAAATAGATGTTTTTTTGGAACTCGCTGGCTTTCTCCATAATCCAGCGCATGTTAGCAACTTGGTCTCAAGTTCTTCTGCCCCTTCAAAATCCAGCTTGTACTTCTGGGTGTTCTCGGTCCACATACTGCTGAAGCCTAGGATTTTGAGCATAACCTTGCTAGCGTATGAAATGAGTGCAATTGTATGGTGGTTGGAGCATTCTTTGGCACTGCCCTCTTTGGGATTGGGATGTAGGCTGATCTTTTCCAATCCTCTGGCCACTGCTGAGTTTTCCAAACTTGCTGGCATATTGAGTGTAGCACCTTAACAGTGTCATCTTTTAAGATTTTAAATAGTTCGGTTGGAATGCCATCACCTCCACTGCCCTTGTTTTTAGCCATGCTTTCTAAGGCCCACTTGACTTCACTCTCCAGGATATCTGGCTCAAGGTCAGCAACCACACTATCTGGGTTGTCCAGGATATCCAGATCTTTCTGGTATAATTCCTCTGTGTATTCTTGCCACCTCTTCTTGATGTCTTCTGCTTCTATGAGGTCCCTGCCATTTTTGTCCTTTATCAAGTCCATCTTTGCACAAAATGTTCCTTTAATATCTCCAGTTTTCTTGAACAGATCTCTGGTTTTTCCTTTTCTATTATTTTCCTCTATTTCTTTGCACTGTTCATTTAAGAAGGCCCTCTTGTCTCTTCTTGCTATTCTTGGAAGTCTGCATTCAATTTTCTGTAACTTTCCCTATCTCCCTTGCATTTTGTTTCCCTTTTCTTTGCTATTTGTAAGGCCTCATCCGACAGCCACTTTGCTTTCCTGCAGTTCCTTTTCTTTGGGATGGTTTTTGTTGCTGCCTCCTGTACAACGTTACTAGCCTCCATCCATAGTTCTTCAGGCACTCTGCCCACCAAATCTAGTTCCTTAAATCTGTTCCTCACTTCCACTGTGTATTCATAAGGGATTTGGTTTAGATTATACCTGACTAGCCCAGTGGTTTTTCCTACTTGCTTCAATTTAAGCTTGAATTTTGCTATAAGAAGCTGATGATCAGAGCCACAATCAGCTCCAGGTCTTGTTTTTGCTGACTGTATAGACCTTCTCCATCTTTGGCTGCAGAGAACATAATCAATCTGATTTAGGTGTTGCCCATCTGGTGATGTCCATGTGTAGAGTTGCTTCTTGTGTTATTGGAAAAGAGTGTTTGTGATGACCAGCTTGTTCTCTTGACAAAACTCTATTAGCCTTTGCCCTGCTTCGTTTTGGACTGCAAGGCAAAACTTTCCTGTTGTTCCTTTTATCTCTTGACTCCCTACTTTAGCATTCCAGTCCCCTATAATGAGAAGAACATCTTTCTTTGGTGTCAGTTCTAGAAGGTGTTGTAAATCTTAATAGAATTGGTCAATTTCAGCCTCTTCATCATTCGTGGTTGGTGCATAAACTTGGATTACTGTGATGTTGAAAGAGTCTGCCTTGGATTCAAATTGAAATCATTCTATCATTTTTGAGTTTGTATCCCATTACAGCTTTTCTCACTCTTTTGTTGACTATGAGGGCTACTCCATTTCTTCTACGGGATTCTTGCCCACAATAGTAGATATGATAATCATCTGAATTGAATTCACCCATTCCTGTCCATTTTAGTTCAGACGTCCAGGATGTCAATGTTTATTCCTGCCATCTCCTGTTTGACCACATCCAGCTTACCAGGTTCCAGGTTCCTATACAGTATTTTTCTTTGCAGCATCAGACTTTCTTTTTACTTCCAGGCGCATCCACAGCTGAGCGTCCTTTTGTCTTTGGCTCAACCACTTCATTAGGTCTGGAGCTACTTTTCCTTTTCCTCCGCTCTTCCTTAGTAGCATGTTGGACGCCTTCTGACCTGAGGGACTCATCTTCCAGCATCATATCTTTTAGCCTTTTGTTTCTGTCCATGGAGTTTTCTTGGCAAAGATACTGGAGTGGCTTGCCAGTTCCTACTCCAGGTGGATTGTGTTTAGTCAGAACTCTCCACTATGACCTGTCCATCTTGGGAGTCCCTGCATGGCATAGCCCATAGCTTCTCTGAATTACTTAAGCCCCTTCGCCAGGACAAGGCAGCAATCCATGAAGGGGCCAGCTTGTTCTAGGACTACTCTATTTGGAACTTCGCCCTGCCAGGTGATACCAAAAATGCACAAAGGGTCTAGGACTCAATGCAGTACAGGAGTGTGCTCAGGACACAGGCTCTATAGACCTGGATCTTGGTATATGCCATCAGCTTCTTATTGAGCCATATTCTCTTTGTGAGTCAACATGGTAGCTACTTTGCCAATGTGTTTATCCAGCTTGACATCTGGGTAAGTAGTTTGGGGAGTATTGATCTTGATTTTTAAAATGCAAATCAGTTTTTTCCTGATGGATTTGTCAGGTAGTAACCATTTTGAACAAAACGGCAAATGCTGCTTTCCTATAATCTTAATTTTAGCACTTCTTTACTAAAATGTGTAGTGTGCTGTTCTATAATGAGTAAATGGCTGAAATCAAACAAGACTTTCTAATGGTTTATGGTCATTTTTTAAAAATGTACTTACTTATTTTTAGGACTGCCTGGTGGATGAAGAGGGACGTTTCACAGAAGCTGCTGGTTCTGAGCTTCATAAGAAGCCTGTTCTTGAAGAAGGAAATGAAACCGGTGTGTATCATGTCATCAGTTAACAAATAAATGTATGTATTACCAAGTTCATGTTCTTTAGCCTTGTGGCACAGTGGTTATACTGCAGTACTGCAGTGAAGATTCTGCTCATAACTTGAGTTGAATCCCGGACTCAGGTAGCTGGATCAAGGTTGACTCAACCCTCCATCCTTCTGAGGTCAGTAAACAGTACCCAACTTACTGGGGGGTGGAGAAGCAATGTGTAGCCTGCATAATTTACATTGTAAACAGCCCAGAGAGTATTTTAAGCACTATGGAACAATATACAAGCAGCACACTTTGCTTTTGCTCTAGCAGCAGAAACTGTGGGCTATGCCATTTAGAATTCAAACACAGTTCTTTAATAACATTTTAATATTTTCCACAGTAATTCAGATGCTCAGGGGAGCAAATAAGTTATTAAAAGAAGAGAAGTACACACACAGCTATCCCTATGACTGGAGGACTAAAAAACCAGTAATTGTTCGTGCCAGCAAGCAATGGTTCATTAATACAGCAAGTCTCAAGGCTGCTGCCCAGGTACAAGCTAGACTTCTAATGTGTATGTGTTTCCATGCTTTCTTTTGCTCAGTATATGGAAATGTGATGGTTCATATTAAATGTATCAGATCTAGCAATCATTGCTTTTTGTGCCATGAAGTGGAATGGAGATGCATGATGGCTGTATTAGTCTGTTCAAGCATAACTTGAGTCTTCTAGCATCGTGAAGGCTGGCAGATTCATTTTATCATAAGCATTCATGGATTACAGTCCACTCTCGCAGTCAGACGCACTGGTTAACAGGTGAGTGATGTTCCTTGTGGCCAAGACGTTTCTGCCTTCAACCCCTTTATGAGCAGGACCAATGATGGCAGTTGTTCTTTCCTATATTCCATTTCACTCTGATTCCATCCTCACAGCTGTGTATGCTATACATACACACCTGAGGCCTGACTGTTCCACCTTTTAAGTTCATGAAGAATCTTGTTTATCATATATAAGCTGAACAATAAGGATCAATTTCCTCATATTTTGACTAATTTTTGAGATGCTCACTTTCATGTTGTTTTCAACAATCCAAATTGGTCCCCTTCTTATTTATCTCCTGATACTCCGGAATGGCCCACTGTAGATATTGGCACTGTTGAGAAGTTAATACTACTTTTAAAATCAGGTAAGCCTGTTTGGAAAAGGCAAGGGGAAAGGAGGAAACGAGGATGACCTAACATGAGATGGTTTGACTCAATAAAGGAAGCCATGGCTTTCAGCTTCCAAGACCTGAGCAGGGCTGTTAATGATAAGGCCTGGACATCATTTATTCATAGACTTGTCATAAGTTGTAAGCTATTTGATAGCACATTTCTTTCCTACCTTCATTAATGGGGGAAGGAAGGAAGAAAATGTTATATCTATTAGTGGTCTTCCTTGTTTTCTTTAATGTGTTCCTCTCATATACAGTAGTATCTCTGTTTACAAATTTAATGCGTTCGATGGGACATTACATAATGCGAAGAATTCATAAACCGAAACACGGTTTGTCATAGGAATGGGGTGCTGCTATAAGCCTCCAGCACAATGCATCCTGGGGAAACTTCCTTCATACTGCGGGAAAAAAATGTAAATTGAGGCATTCTTTTCAATGGATTTTCATTCGTAAACCAAAAATTACATTAACTGAGGTGTCCGTAAACTGAGGTACTACTGTATCTCAATCGTAAGAAGAATTCTAAAGATGGCCCATGTAATTTTCAAGCCGTTAGCCAGCTATCTGTAGTAGGGGTGGCTTATGCTAGCATTTCTGGGGAGGAAACAGATTGGCTTCAGAGCATGTTGCCCTGCTCCTTATCACTCCTTGGCCCAACTCATGGACAAACTGTCCTTTGTGTTGAAGGGACTTAAACTCATCACGGCTTTTATCTGTGAATTTTCAATGCTCTGTCCTGTAATCCCCTTTAGAGCAAATTAGAATGCTGCTCTACAGTTAGGAGGCTTGTGTTTTGGAATCAGTCTCTATCTTACAGCACATCCATACAAGTTTGTTGCATTAATCAAGGACATCTCATTAATAAAATTGCTGTTCCTTGAGGTGTTGGACAAGGATGTATTGCTGCTTCCTTATATGGCAGATCTTCCCTCAGTTTTGGAGAAGTTACTGTCTCATTCATGTAATATTTATTTTATTCATTGATTTTTATTTTTATTCATCCTGTTAGTACACAGCATTATTCTGGGCAGTATAAAATTCGACAGGACAAAACAAAACAAATAAAATAATGCAGTCATAAACATAGAATAGCCAGGACAATCAAATTAAATCAGTATTAAGCCACAACAGTGCAGTGTTTCTGAATAAGGCAGGTCAGCACGAGACCTAAACTTCAGGTGAGGCTGCATTTGAAGGCCCTGTAGAAGAGGAGGGTTATCAACAGCCTCTTAAAAATGGGGAGGGGGCAGGTGCAGTTTGATAGTCCAGCAGTGATCTTTATTCTCCTTTAGGATGACAAAGCTATTCTGATTTCTCAGACTGGGTTGGGCCTTAAGAGCCATCTAAGGGAGATTTTATTCAGTACTGCAAGAGTAGTGTTTTAATAATTCATTATACCCAAGCCAAAATATTGGTCTTCCCTAAGTGGAAAGTTGAAATCTCATAGTGTATAGAACATAATGGAATGGAACAAATGGATTCATAGAAATATTTGGCTATATTCCGCCATGTAGCAGAAGGTTATTTTTTCCTGAAGGTTACAGGAAAAATATACCAAAAGAAAAGTGGAACAAAATGTGGGAGTTTTAACGTGAGGGATGGCACATTTGGGTGTTTAAAGCTAAAGACCATTTCCCAGATTCTCTGCAGGTTGCCCATTTTCTTTCTTTAAGAGTTTGCTGAAATGAACTCAGTTTTTTTTAATAATCAAATAATCAGGGCCTCAGGTTTGCTACTGGAAACATTCTCAAACTGGAAGCTGGTTTGAACATTTTGAATGTTTGGCATGGATTTATTCCATTCATTTCTGGATCTGCTGCCGCCTTATTCTTAAATTCTACACCTTGGCTTTCAATATAGTGTTTGATTCTAGTTTGATGAATCATGTCATCTTGGATCATGTCAATGGTACAGAAAGTCTGTCACCCTCTTGTCTGTTATATATGGATCTAAATGATGCTAAATTGTTACCGTTTGTCATGCCAAGAAGAGGATACTTCATTGTATATAGGGAAGCCAG
This sequence comes from Pogona vitticeps, assembly GCF_051106095.1. Lineage (NCBI taxonomy): Eukaryota > Metazoa > Chordata > Lepidosauria > Squamata > Agamidae > Pogona > Pogona vitticeps. Next base: position 34,376,176 of record NC_135783.1, read on the forward strand.
AGACCCAGGGAACTGCAGGAGGATCCATTTGCCCTTGCTCCGTGGGCCAGACAAGCCTCTCATGCAAAAATAAAATGCCCAATGTAGGACGGTTAACTGTTTGTCAGTATATGAGGTGTTTTCTTTGGGAAAGTTTAATGTTCTCCCCTCTAGGTGACAGACAAAATAAAATCCCCATGAATATAAGATACTCCCCTTGCAACAGCATCAAGGTGGAGTCTATTTTGCATGCCCTTTTTTTCTCACATCTTTTATTAAGGGGAAAGATTTAATACATCCTATTATTCAGTCTCTCTGACCACTCTTGTTTGGATTTTTGAATATACTCATACTTACATCTTTTATAGACTTGAATCTTCAGGGTTTCAATGGGTGTTTTATGAAAAGATATAGTAGTTTGTTGTCCGTAAATAAAGATGATGATGACTGCTGGATTTGATATATCCAAGGAAGTAGATTGTAATTCATGAAAGCCCATTCTTAAATAAGTTTAAATAAAAAATTAAGTGCCATATGAATCTTCATTTGTGATGTGAACTTGTGGTAGTAAGAAGAGCATAATATCCAATTACCTGACAGTTCTGGAAGTCTGCTAGGTCCACGTTACTAGATAGGAGAGCATAGTGATATGTATTTTGACAGAGGCATTGGTGTGTTCCCATTCCTGTTTGGCAGAGAACTTCTAATAAGCTAAATCTAATCTTTGGACTCAGAATTCCTGTAGGTATGGTTGCGGGGGGGGGGCACCATCATCTTGTGTCTGCAAAAGCTGAGAATATGGACTGCATTGTTAGATTCATAGCAGCCTTAGAAGGATGCCTATCACATAGCCCCTAATATTTAGTCACTTGGGCACAGAAGGATCTGTATCATCAAACAAACCTGTTATGCTGGTTTTTATATTCTTGTAACATTAGTTTGACAGGAGCTCAGTTTGAGTGGGAAGATCGTTATAAAGCCTCCAGCTTCAATTAACATTTTACCTTTGCCAAGCTCTTGACTTCTGTTTCTTTTTGGATATTTCACAGGAAGCATTAAAAAAAGTGAAATGTGTTCCAGCCACAGGGATGAACAGAATGCTAGATATGCTAGACAGAAGAACATATTGGTGCATATCGCGACAGAGGCATTGGGGTGTTCCAATTCCTGTTTTTTATCATAAGACAACAGGAGAGGCTTTAATAAATAGGTAGGTATCTGATGGACATCTGTTTTGGTTTGCCGACAGTAGTGTGATTTTATGTGCGTGTTGGGGGGAGCTTTTGTGGAACTCTAGGCTGGCAGAGCTACTGTGTTAAAGGTTGCCACATATTTAGATTTCTGCTCTTCTTGTTTCTCTGAGCAGTTCTTTGTGGAATACGACAGGGATAGGGATTTCAATGCCTGTGCTTGCAAATGAGTGTTCATTGTGCTCAATTCAGAAATTTCAGAAAATCTTGCTGTTATGGAGTGCACTTCCTCTGCACTGTGATGTTCATAAAATACATGGCATGGAATGGAGTTAATCCCAGTAAGACCCACATCTTAGATTGAAAAGCAAGTTCACTATACCCTGAGTCATTACATCAATGTGATTATCGTTCTTTGCTTGTCTTTAAATGTGTGTCGGGAAACAGAGTTTGTCTGTGAACTGCTTGTTAACACAAATTATTATGAATGTCCTCATAGCAGTACCTGGTGTTTGCTTGTGATTGCTTAGGATTTGTAGGAGGCGAAAATGCATGATTGACCAGGATGACACTGTTGGGTAAAGAGGAGACAGTATTTCTATTATCTTGCTTTCATTCATGTTTGCTTTCTCTCCCTCTCCCCCCTCTTTTTCTTTGGGAAGAAAAGTCACTGTTGTTCAAAATGGTCAGCTTATTGGGAAGGGAGGGGTGTTGTATCCAGGCCGGATCTCACAGCAGGTGAGGTTGAGGCTACATTCCCTCTACATTTTTTCTCTCCTGCTGTGTGGGATCCTCACTCCATGTGCGCGGGGGTAGGCGGGGATTTGTTTGAAACAGGAAGTAAACAAACTGGCTGCTTGTTCACAACTCAGATGGAACTCTGGGCAAGTGTGCATGTGTACAGCTTAGGGGGAACATTGATTGATTGATTGATTTGATTTGATTTGATTTATTTGATTTATACCCCGCCTATCTGGACCACTGGACCACTCTAGATGGCTTCCAATATAAAATTAAACAATAAAACACAACAAATACATGAATAATACAAAACAACTACAATAAACTAAAAAATAGGAAAAATAATAAGAAGAAAATCAAGAATTGGCTGAAGGGAAGGCCTGAATGAACAACCATGTTTTTAATTGGGTTTTAAAGATGCCCAGCGTAGGGGCCGCGCGAACATTGGGGTGGGGTCCTCTTTGGGCCCGGTCCTTATTCTCCACTGATACAGAGGAGCAAGTGATGTAACTGGAGGTTGTGTAATGGCTTGAAACTAAAGGCTGTGTGTTTAGTCGTTTAGTCGTGTCCGACTCTTCGTGACCCCATGGACCAGAGCACGCCAGGCCCTTCTGTCTTCTACTGCCTCCCGGAGTTGTGTCAGGTTCATGTTGGTTGCTTCGCAGACACTGTCCAGCCATCTCATCCTCGGTCGTCCCCTTCTCCTCTTGCCATCACACCTTCCTAACATCAAGGTTTTTTCCAAGGACTCTTTTCTTCTCATGAGATGGCCAAAGTACTGGAGCCTCAGCTTCAGGATCTGTCCTTCCAGTGAGCACTCAGGGTTGATTTCCTTTAGTATTGATAGGTTTGTTCTCCTTGCAGTCCAGGGGATTCTTAAGAGCCTCCTCCAGCACCACAATTCAAAGGCATCAATTCTTCGGCGGTCTGCTTTCTTTATGGTCCAGCTCTCACTGTACTGTACTGTACATCAAATATCTGGAACCCCTAAAAAATGAGAAAAAGTGCATCACAATTCACGAAGATTATTTTATTTCTATCATACATTCCTTTTATCAGGAGAAGAGAGGAGACCACATTTATCTCAATAGTAACATAGACAAACTTTTCTTTGCATATTTTTTCTTATTTTTATTTGCAAAAGCCAGTCGTCTTTATCCTCCTTTATCATGTTTGTTAATTGTGGGGTAAAACCTGTTCTAGATTTGTCTCTTTTTAATAAGTTAAGTTTAGGCTTCATGTAAAACCTGGATGGTTGAAGTTCTGTTGCCCTCTACAGGTGTATTTTAGTTGCAATCTAATTCTGGTATTAAAAAAGTTATAACGATGGAAGTATTTTGAAACTGTTCACCATGAGCCAGAGAGTTACAGTGGTGCCTCGCTTGACGAGGATAATCCGTTCCAGCAAAATCGCTGTAGAACGAAATTCTCGTCAAGTGAAATGAAAAAGCCCATTGAAATGCATTGAAAACCAGTTCAATGTGTTCCAGTGGGCGAAATACCTCAGCGTCCAGTGAAGATCCTCCATAGGGCGGCCATTTTCTGGTGCCTGCAATGCGAGGAATCCGTCCTAAAACACAGCGGGGAGCCATTTTGAAAGCCCAACGAACAGCTGTTTTGATCATCGTTAAGCGAAAAATTGGTTCCTGAAGCAGGGAACCGATCGTCATTAAGCGAATTTTGCCTATTAAAACACTGTTTTGCGATCACAAAAGTGATTGCAAAAACTTCATCGCTAAGCGATTAACTCATCTAACGAGGTAATCGTCAAGCGAGGCATCACTGTATTTACTTCTCACCATATATACTGTACTCTGTAAATGGGTGGGATGCAAATAAACATACTCCATGCATCATAATTGCATAGGTACATACCAGTGTAACAGAGGGCCTGTGATTGTAGAAATTTCTCCATCAGTCTGGATCCTGCTGGGAAGATCGAAATACCCATTGTATGTCGCTTTCCCCACAAGTTTGTTGGAGTAAAAGACAGTCCCCTGAGCAGTAGAAGTGGAAGGATCGGTAGAAGATACAGTAGTTTTTAAATTTCTTATCTACATTGTGCTTCATTTCTTGATGAGTGTGGTAGACTTTAAAGCAATTTTTCCACTCTGTTGCCAGTGAGCCATGCCAGATGCTCTGCCTTTAATAGTATGTTATTTTCTGGGGCAGTGAAAGCCATGTGTACTGTTGCTGTTTAAATCAGAGATGAGTTATAGAGATTGTGTGTTTCAGGTATAATAATGTAACAGAAAGGGGAAGATTGAGGGGAACAAGGCATGTAGGTTTTAGGTGGGGAAGGCAGAGAATAGGATAGAAATGTAGGAATGCATCTCAGAGATCATCTAGTCCAGTGATTCTTAACCTTTGTTACTCGGATGTTTTTGAACTGCAACTCCTAGAAACCCCAGCCAGCACAGTTGGTGGTGAAGGCTTCTGGGAGTTGTAGTCCAAAACTCCTGAGTAACCCAAGGTTAAGAACCAGTGATCTAGTCCAACCCCATGCCAATGTATGACCCACAGCTGAAGACCAGTGAAAAGCTCCAAAAGGATCTCCAAACGGGGAGAATGGGTGGCAAAATGGCAAATGTGCTTCAGTATAAGAACATGTAAAGTAATGCACATTGGGACAAAAAAATCAGAATTTTAGTTATCAGCTGATGGGTTCTGAGCTGTCTGTGACAGATCAAGTGTCAACCCAGTGTGCGGCAGCAGTGAAAAAAACCAATTCCATGCTTAGGTATCATTAAAAAGGGGATTGAAAATAGAACAGCAAACATTATAATGCCCTTGTACAAAACGTTTGTAAGGCCGCACCTGGTGTATTGTGCACAGTTCTGGTTGCCGTATCTCAAAAAAGACGTAGTGGAACTGGAAAAGGTGCAGTTTAGTGACTGGAATGTTGACTGGGCTGGGGCCCGTCCTTTATGAGGAAAGGCTACAGCGTTTGGGGCTCTTTAGTCTAGAGCAGGGGTCTCCACAAACTTTTCAGCATGAGGACCACATCATATATTTTAAACATTTTTGAGGGCTGAAGGAACACACACACACACACATGTCCACATATGCACGTGCGGGCTGAAGGGAACAGACCTAAGCCTGCTGGCCTGGACCTGCAGCATTTGCCAGGGCAGATAAAAAGGCAAGGCGGGCTGGATGTGGCCCACAGGCTGTAGTTTGGAGATCCCTGGTCTAGAGAAAAGGCCTTATACACCCCTTGTATAAAATGATGCAAGGGGTGGATAAAGTGGATAGAGGGAAGCTCTCTTCCCTCTCACGCAATACCAGAACCAGGGGACATCCTCTCCAATTGAGCGTTGGGAGAGGGAGAACAGAGAAAAGAAAATATTTCTTGACCCAGCATGTTGTTCATCTGTGGGACTCCTTGCCATAGGATGTGGTGATGGCATCTGGCTTACATGCCTTTAAACGGGGATTGGATGGATTCCTGGAGGAAAAGTCCATCACAGGTTACAAGCCATGGTGGGGATGTATAATCTTCAGGTTTAAAAGGAGGGTAGCTCCAAATGCCAGATGCAGGGAAGGGGTGTCAGAAGACAGGTATCTGTTTGTCTTGTGTGCTCCCAGAGGTATCTGGTGGGGCCACTGTGAGAAACAGGAAGTTGGACTAGATGGTCCCTTGGCCTGATCCAGCAGGGCTCATCTTATGTTCTTATGTTAATTCCTGGCTGTTTGTCCTATGTTAGGAACTCTTTCCTAATATTTAGTCAGAAACTTGTTCCTGCTTGTTTAATTCAGGTCCTGCAATCTGGAACAGCAGATAACCAAGTGTGTTCCATCTTTTGTGTGACAACCTTTCAAACAGCTGAAGATGTCTATCAGATAATCTCTCAGCTTTCTCTTCTCAATGCTGGATATATTCCACTATCTCAACCGCTCTTCATGGGGCTTGATTTCCAGGACTTTTTTCATCTCTGTCAAATTCTTCTAGTCAGATTTCAGCTTGTCGCTAACCTCCTTTTTACTGTATTGTTTAGACATGGAAATAGTGCTCCAGTTGACATCTGCACTGTCAAACGATTTATGTAGCCTAGAATTCAGCCTAGGAAAGGGGTGTGAGGGAGTATAATGTGAAGAACAAACAGCAGAGAGATTTCCAAATATACCTATTTGAAGTAAGGGTGGAACTTCCAGAAAGAGGCAAAAGGGATAGAACACATATGGTTGGAAATAAATGCTAATTCAGAGAGCGCTGATTGAGCAAAGAGAAGCTGCGTTTCATGCCGTTTCAAGTGAGAAGACAGGCCTGGATTATAGAACCTCAAAAATACAGTGGTGCCTCGCATAGCGAGGTTAATCCGTTCCAGATTAACCCTCGCTATGTGAAAACATCGCTGAACGGATCAAGAAAACCCATTAAATGATGTTTAATGTGTTCCAAATGGGCCGAAAACTCACCGTTCAGCGATGTTTTCCTATGGCCGGCAGCCATTTTCGCGCCCTCCCCTCGCTTACCAAGGGCGCGAAAATGCTGCGCACGGCCATTTCGGGGCTTCCGGCGGCCATTTTGGCACCGCCAAACAGCTGATCCGCGGGTCACAAAGTGAAAGTTGGTAAGCGAAATGCTTACCGACCTTCGCTATGCGAGTTTCGCCCATTGGGGCCATCGCTTTGCGATCGAAAAAAACCCCTCGCTATGTGGATTCGTCGTTCTACGGTGCACTCGTTAAGCAAGGCACCACTGTATTCCAAGAGATGGGTGAAAGTATATTATGCAGTCTTCATTCTGAATAAGCATAAGAGAGGGTAGTTCTCTGGACCAGAAGTGGTAAACCTGTGCCTCCCTAGCTCCAGTCATCCCTTCCCATTGACACTGGCTGCTGAGTCTGATGGAAATTACAATTCAGCAACCTCTAGAGCAGACCTGGGCAAAGTGTGGCCCTCCAGATGTTGCTGAACTGCAAATCCCAACACTCCTCACTATTGGCTGTGTGGGCTAGGATTGCTGGGAGTTGAAGTTCAGCAATATCTGGAGGGCCACATTTTGCCCAGGTCTGCTCTAGAGCACCACAGAGTCTTTATCCCTGCTCTACATTCTCTCATTTGAGCTGTGTAGGACCTGTTTGGGAATATTTATTAATGGGAGGAGCTCTATGTATGCTTGATAGAATCCTCAAGCATGACTCAGTTCTAATCTCCTGTCTTCCAAGCAAGGCAGGAAGGAGTGCACTAATTTCTAGGGAGGAGGCCTTAACCATCTGGTCATGATTTGGAATACATGGTTTTGACTGGGTGCAAAGAGAGAGTATTTAATTGTTGAAAGGGAAGGTGTTTTTTCCCCATGTGTGTGAAGTTTTGTTTTCTAAAACCTATGTGCAGCATAGTGGTCAGAAAAATTAGGAATCACCTGTAGCCCATGTTTAATTATCCCAGAGTTGTATAATGATCTTGTGGAGGTTTTGTCTTGATGGTTTGCTTGTGTGTGAACTTTCACTGTTCTGATTTTAGACACACCTTGCTGTTTGTCCTCAGATGACGGCCTAAGCTACTCCCTGTGCAAACATTCTGTAACAGACACCGGTGGAGAAATGTGTGTGAGAGAGCGGGGGTGGGCAAGAAGATAGGCTAATAGTAGACCAATGCCTGGCAAGCCGTCTAGAGCCTGGGATTCTTGCCAAGTATGTTGAATTATGTGGCCCTTGAGCTGATAAACGATACATTCTCTTCTCAAGAGGACCTATTCAGGTTCACAGGTCAGAATAGCTGTGTATCTTGATGGCTAAAACTATCCCAAACTATGCACTTTTCCCCTATAAGTAATCAGGGTGGCTAGGAGGTCTAGGGGTTGCAATCCAAAAAAATATCATTTCCAAGCTCCGTGTTATTGCCATTTCCACCTGCTGTCACATGGGGCTTCCTCTGATCACTATAGCAGGTTTTTTAACACTCATTTCTATCACTTCCCCACCTTTTGCAGATTTTATGTGAGTTAAATGTTGAAAAAGAATTGGACAATATTCCTAAATTCACTGAATTAAACAGGTTAGCACTGGTTATAGATAACATCAGACAAAGGAGAGGACAGGCTTGGTGGGTTGTAGCTCAGAGTTGGAGCATATGCTTTTCATGGAAAGTAGCCCTTATGCTAAAAGCCCTGACATGTTCAGTAAACAGAATCATGGGGACACAGGTGAAAAGAAACTCTGCCTGGGATTATGGTCCCTGTATTTTCTAAACAAGCTGAAATGTTCTTTTCTCCCTTCTTTATCATGCTTTCAGTCATGTGTTTAGACCTCATATACTCCAGGAAGTCACTGTATACAATTCTTTACCCCTTCTGAAACTTTCCCTTCTGTCTTGAGATCTCTTTTTTATTATGGCAAGACTGAAAGTCAGTTTAAGGAGTCTTCAGATTCCTGGTGAGTAGTAAAATAGTCTAGATTGAGAATTTACTAACAGTAATTGCATCAGATATTTAGATTGAGGGTTGGGTCCATAATTTACTTCTCGAGGATAGAAGGACTCCTGTCTGCAGATGGCTTTTGATCCAGCAGAACTTTCCCTCTAGTACAATAGTGGAGAGGATGACTTTTGTTGGTTCCTACACCCCCTTCATGCCCAGTTTGCTGTGCGCCCCCAAAAATCTGCTTTGAAGGATTTTGGGACTCTTGAACAGCATGTGTTAGTTCCTTATTCAGAGTTGAACATCAGCAAAAATGGTCCCAGAAATCCCACCCAAACCACACTCACAGAACTCTGAATATGCTGGCAAGAGAAAATGTTGGTTCCAGCTGCAAAATTTTGCTTACAGTTCCATTTTAGGATGGTGCCTATGAAGTATCAGCACAAAATTGCATCTCTCCTCTATTTCATTTCTTTAACTAATTGATTGTCCCGCTAGAAATAGGCTTTGGAGAACATAGATCAGCATTGCAGAACAGCTCCAGTTCTGTTACTAATATCTTAAAAGCAGAACAGATTCAGAATGGCTTTACTTCCTTATTACTTGTTGCTGATACCAGCTACCGTCTTATTCTTTACTGTACCAATGAAGTGAATAGCGAAACTATGATTCAGGCTATAAAACAAGCTTGAAGTTTGGTTTAAAAATGTTTATTTTCTTCCTTATTTACTTTTCTGTACATTTGTTTTAACATGCATTTCTTATGTGTCTCTTGTAGACTAGTGAGGGTACACAGAGTATTGGCCTACGGAAATGACAGGCAGACCTAAAAAGCACAGTCTGTCAAATCATAGGTCATTGCTCTGAACCTCCATTTTGAAGGTGAGTCTTGATCGATCGCTGGTAGCTTCACAGCACCTTATATAGATGGATCTAAAGAACTGTCAATAACAGGTAGCTGGAATGAGTTTGTTTAGCTTTTGTCTTTCTCAGTACATTTCACTCTGTTATGCAGTTGATGTTCTTCAGTCAGTATTCACTCCCCAGTTGGTCAGTGGGCTTCAAAAGTAACAGCATCTCCACTGGAAACATGTTTAGTCCACATGGAGTTGCTGTTACATTTGACAACACTGTTGGAGACATCTTTCTCTAGTCGATCATGTTGTCCGTAAGTGATCTTCTTTTGTCTCATCTAAAATATAAATTATACGTCTGAAAGTTTCCCCTGCAAGTTGAAGTGGAAAAAAGTGGGCTTTGTATCCATGAAATATTTGCTACCTTTTTAGAAATGTTCATCTCTTAAATCCCTCTTAAAGTTCAAAATCAGGAGCATGTAGCTTTCCCCCTCTCCCACTTCTCTTCAGTACTGCGTTGCTCTAAGAATCTGATATGTTACTAGTGCTCCATGCATATAGTATGCAACTAGAGTATGCGGCAGCACAAACCAATAGCTCATTGAATATACTTGAAAAATTCCTGGATTTAGATATGTCCTTCTAGAATGACTCTTTCCTGGTTTGAGGAATGTTGAGTTTAGGGGTGCACACATTTCTGTTAAAAACAAAACTAAAACCAAAAAACATTATCCTTATCACCATAGACAAATGACAATTTGAGGAAATTGTAATTTTGAAATTGAATTACTTTTTAAGGTCTTATACATAATGATAGATAAAACTATTTCATACCATTTTTGTTAATGAAAATGTATAATTTGTAGCTTCTTCATATATGAAAATATGAGTGAATATTCTTGCTTTAGAAAAAGGGAGTGGTTTCCATGGTTTGGTGAGTTTAAAATGTACAAAATCTGAACTGGAAATGGAGTCATTCTATAAGAAAACTCAGCAAGTGAAAATAATAAATTATAAGATATTGAAAACTAGCAGTATATAAACATTTGCTGGTTAATTTACATTTCTTCCACTAGATTCTTCATTCATTTAGTCAAATAAGAAAAATACTTTCTAGTTGATCCAATCTCAGATAATCCATGGTTCTTATTTAAATTGAAATATTTTCTTTCCTAAATCAACTGCTTGTTTAGTACTCCCAACTTGTTGAGGTCCATATGAAATTATCCTTATTCTCCTACGAGCTGGTTGTGGTTATCCTTCCATTCATTAGAAGAAACTTCAGATTGCCTGAGATAATCTTATTCTTAAATCTGTGTAGCTCTCACAATACTAAATATGCCCCATTTCCTGTAAACATATAGTATCTATCTTCTAAAATGGCTTGGAAGGTATGTAATAGAGGTTACCTCGCATTCCTGATTGTATTGAAGACAGGAGCAGTGATCATCAGCAACTGTTCTTTTCAATTGGTGGAAAACATCTCAGTGCTGCCCTGCCTAATTTCCCACTAAATAAGCATTTGACCTAATCAGTATCATGGTTCAAAGTGATTGGTTGGCGTCATGGTAGCGTGAATTGCTGCTGTGAATTTTCATGCGAGAAAACTAGAGAATGACACGTAATGGGAGTTCTACCCGATATGACATACAAAGGCAGGGCAAAGTTTTACAACAGGGTTCTTTTGCTTACATTGTGAATTATGGTTCTGCAACAGAAGCTTGCCATTCGTAGAGTGATAAGTATTATTTGAGGAAGATGTTGAATGTACACTGTAGAGGGAACTTTTGCCTTCATTTTTCAAGATATGGAGTGTGCAGATGAAAATTGGAAAGCACATTTTTGATATTTCTATACATGTTGGCAAAAGCTGCAGGCGTTAGCTTTTGACAGAAAGTAAACATAGATGTTTCCCAGGAAGGATTTTAATGTTATCAAGTAACATATATTCCCTGGAACATTATGCAAAATTAACATTCTATAAAATGGTTTCAGCGAAGTTATTAATCTGTTGATTACAAAAACAGCAAGTTCCTAATAATTTTGATGAATAAGTAAATCAGAACAGGTTTGTTGGTTTAACTTTTTTTTTTAAAAAACTGAGGTTTTTGCAATAAATGTAGGTTTGATTGCAGAAGGTTTGACAGGATGTTTTGCCATCCAGGAATTACTACTTTAAAGTTACTGTCTAGTCTATACAGTTGCAAAATCTGAATATGCAACAGCAAAATGTCCAAGACATAGAAGCAAGGGGGACGAATGAAAAGACAAGATTCTTAAGGATGTCTGTATTCAGGTAAAATGTATGTGTTTATTTATTTAACATATTTATATACAGTGGTGCCTCACACAATGATGTTAATTGGTTCCAAAAAAATCAACGTTGTGTGAAACATTGTTCTGTGAAACACCATTTCCCATAGGAATGCATTGAAAACCAGTTAATCCGTTCCAATTGGAACAGATTGCCATCGCTGAGTGAAAATCCCCATAGGAAACATCGCTGTGTGAAACAGTGTTTCCTTCATTGGAATGTATTGAAGCCGACTCAATACATTTCAATGGCTTTGCGAAGTCCTTTTTCGCTCCTGTAAAAGTGTCTTACAATGTTTGGAAGCTGTTTTAAATGATTGCAATGGTTAGCCCACCTCCTGAAACCTATGCCAACTGATTTTGGTGTTGTTCTGACACTTCGTTAATTTATGATGATTTTTTGTTTTCTCCATTGGAAACCATTAGACAGACCATCCAATGGTTTCCAATGGAGAAAATTCAAAAAAATCATCATAAATTAACGAAGTGTCAGAACAACACCAAAATCAGTTTGCGTAGGTTTCAGGAGGTGGGCTAACCATTGCAAGCATTTAAAACGGCTTCCAAACATTGTAAGACACTTTTACAGGAGCGAAAAGGGAGATCGTTGTGTGAAAATCCCCCATAGGAAACATCGCTGTGTGAGGCGGCAAATTTAACAGAAAAAGGCATCGTTGTGTGAATTCATCGTTGTGTGAGGCACCCGTTGTGCGAGGCACCACTGTACTACCTTTCTCCTTGGATGCAAGGTGGCTTACAGTATTAAAAGAAACAAAGATAAAAGCTAAGATGATAAATTATTACAATATTAAAAAAGAATTAAACAAATAAAGTTTACCAATAAGAGCAATATTAAAAGCACAAGTAAAATAACAGAATACAATAATCCCTTTAAAAATCCCCTTGCTCAGTCAGTGGTTTAAAAGAAAGCCTATGTGAAGAGAAAGGTCTTTCCGTGCTTGCGGAAGAACCACAAAAATGGGCCCAACCTGTGGGAGGGAGTTCCAGAGTCTGGGAGCAGCAACAGAGAATTGTCCCCACCAAACATCAAATGTTTCATAAAAAACCCAATTTCTGATCCACGAAAAGGTGCCTGTCCATCTTCTGTTTATCATTTTATCATTTGATATGTTTCCGTTTCTTACCTAGAAGCTGTTCTAATCTCTCCCAACAAATCACTGTCTAGAAGCTTGCTTATATGAAGATTGTTTGTTGAACTATAATCATCATCATCATCATCACCATCATTATGTGCCATCTAGTTAATTCTGACTTACGGCAACTCTTTTCAGGGTCCAACCTGTGTAGTCTTGGGCAAGCTCCACAGACCCAAGATGCCTCCAGAGGAAGGGAATGGTGAATCACTACTCAGTACTCTACGTAGAAAATTCTGAAAAGAGTCAACATAAGTCAGAATTTACTTGATAGCACACAGTTATTATACACATTTTAATATAAGTTAAAGACACAGTTGCAGCTAGCTGTTAACTCCTGAGCAATTTGCAGAGTGGAATATCTAAAAATCTAATCATGCCAAGTATTGCTATATTGTTATTGGCCTTTGGATTTCTCAGAACATGTGATATTTGCTGTGATATAATACAGCTTCCTTATCACTTACCAGCCTTTTTATTTTCTTAGCTAAAGACAGATGAATAGATGGCAATGTTCTATAGAAGGCAGAGATCCATAGACAGCTCTTTTTGCAATAATTGGACAATGGCAAATTGTGATAATAGAAGTAGGCAAAAAAATAATGAGGCTTAAACAAAAACATTCTTTTTCAAATGTTTTTATGGAAGCAGAAACAGTAGATTTATGTGAAAACCCAAGTTTCATTTACTCAGCTGTTGAGGTTCATGACTTTTAAAAAACATTTTACAATTGTAAGGCAAGGAGAGGAATCACAAGATTAGTTTTCAGAAGAATCCTCTAGTTTTCTATATATTTATTTGCATGGGAGAGTGAAAATAAAATCAAACTTAGATGGGTGTGCATAAACTCTTGTGGTATTTTTATTCTAAATATTGTGTTATTTGAAAGACTATAATGCTGCTTCCTTTTAGTGAGGGTATGTGCAGTATCTGCTGGCTATCTCCATGTATGCTTATTAAAACTTCTAGAAGCAAGCATGGGATCTTTGTGATTGCTAGCTATAGACAATGTCATGGGTGCTGGTCTTGCTATAATAGCTGTCAATGAAAGCCATTTTTGCACAATATTCCTTTATAGTCTGATGACAGTGGGGATACATATTAACACTATCGTGTTTGTAGAAGAGCATGTTGTAATAGGTTGTGTCAGTAGCAAACAATTTTAAGAGTAGAGTTGTAGCATTTCTCTGAACAATATAATATGTGTCATGTTGTATTTTTAGAGAATCTTCAAAAACGTTGTTTTAAAAATACAAATGCAGGAGCAGGCGATACCTTTAATCAACCATTAAGAATATAAACAAAAAAAACACACAAAAAAGAAACAGCCAACTTTCAGTGATAATTCATCATCTTCAAGGCTGTGAAAATCATTAGTATGTACGGTTAAATGGCTACTGTGATGGTAAGAATGTGTACTTAGCAGTCACATAGCAATTAAAAGTTCAGTGTGATAGCATTTTTATTCTTCTCATTGAGCCTGAAGTCACCTGATGAGTTTCATGGTTGAGTAGAGATTCTGAATTTGTTTCTCTCCAGTCCTGTCTTTCCTATCCTGTCTGCTATTCCTCTTCAAGCAGGTGTCCTGATATATTGCTGGAGTGGGTATGTGGCTTTAGTCTGTAAAGTAGAAAGACTAAACAAACACAGATGGAGCATAGCCAGAAAAGTTCATGTCATGTTAAATATCAAGCATTATGAGATTTAGAAACTTTCTGGCTGATGGACAAAATCCCTGCGGGCAGTGTAAAGACATAATTTGCCGTTTCTTTTATTGGTACTTTTATTGACTTTCTAACATTATCCATGGTCATGAATACCATTTTAATGTAAGTACAATTTCCATAGCTTTGCTTCCAATCCAAAATATTTCCCAGTTGCAGCACTTTTTGAAAAATGTATAGCAGTAATCTAATGGTCCCTTTCTATTGTTTTTGTCACAGAAAAAGCATTGAGAATGTTATTAAAGTGGTGGAGCAGCACGGCAGTGATGCCTGGTGGACTCTTCCCATTGAACAGCTTCTTCCCAGTGAAGCATTGGCAAAGGTAATTCAAGGCAGTCCCATTTGTGAGCACCTGTTCTTTGTAGGAAATTTGTGTAGGAAATGGCTAAAGTTTTCCACTACGGAGCAGGATCCAGATGAGTTCAGAGGTCTGGCAGATCAGGGATATGTCAGATCCTACCTTTAGTGGTGCTCCAAAGAGTAGGTAAAGATAATCCAGAACTAGGTTGTCGTACCGGGCTGTGCTAGCTACTGGTTCTTATGAAAGACATTGTCTAAAATCCTGTTGCATTGCTATGGCCTAACCTTTAGAGGCAGCTTGCCTCAGGTTAAGAAATCTCTGTAGGTACTATACGTTGCATACTTAGTCATGTTCCTGAGTGTGCAACCGCCAATGTTTGTGGAATTCTTTGACTTAAAGCAGTTCACCTCCCATAGTTGCACCTTTTGTGTAATAGTGCAACAAGATTTCAGCCAGTGTCTGATACACTATGTTGCATACAGTGACTGAAATCCCATTGCTTAGCACAGTAAGTTGCAATTAGGCCCATTGAATCAGTGGGGATTTGGTGAGTCAGCTACTCTGTAAGTTCCATTGATTCAGTGGGTTTACTGTAGTTGGAACTTACTATGCTGAGCAATAGGATTTCAGCCAATGTGGGATTGTCAAATTGGGCAAATGTAACCATGAAAGTGGTATTCCCCTGCCCCATGGAGTACAGTGTGCTCCATTTCTGCATGAGTGGAAATGAATACTGAGGTGGAGATACCAAAAGAGATTAGCATGGAAAAAATGTTGGTGTACAGAAAGAAAAGAGAAAGCCCTAGGATGGTGGATGGAACAAATGAGTTTCTGACACAGGTTTATATGTACACGTGTACATGCATATGTTTGGGTGCATGTCATAATTGGCAGATGCGTGTGCATTAACTTCCCAACTGAGTATATTGTTTCATGTATCCAATGCATTAGATTGTAGTTCATGGACGTTTATATAGTAATAGATGGGTTAGACTTTCAGGTGGGACAGTAGTCCATTGTAGTCCATGATGTAGATGCTGATTCTCATTGTATTGTTTAAATTTTATTTCCATCTTTCAGATTCTAATAACACACCAGTGATTTGATTTGAAAATGTGTCATTTTATCAAGTTTGTTTTTTTTCTTTTTGTAAACCTCTTCTGGGCCATTAACAAAAATTTGAAATAAATTAACACGCTTATTCCCTCGTTCCATGAGCATTAAATTAAAAAGGGCTATGCTGTAACAGATCTTCCTGAGTTTACATACATAGAAGATACAAATGTGACTGGAATGAAAGCCTGTTTGAGTGACCTATAGCACCCTACTTCATTTTCCTCTCTGTCTGTTTCTGAATCAGGCTGATAATGATAGTGTCCAGGATTACGTAACAGGCCAGGACATCTTGGATATCTGGTTCGACAGTGGAACATCCTGGGCTCATGTTTTGGAAGGTAAGGGATCCTTGACTCTTCAATGCTTTGTGTAGTGCATTGGGCTGAAGATACTACAGCCAGTAAGTTTAAATTTACAGTAAGCACTAGTCACCTTTTATGCAATGCAGTTGCTTTTTTTTAATTACAAGCTTGGAGGTTCTGTCTCAAGTACAGTGCTAAGTTTTGTATGCTAGACATGCCTTTTATTTCAGGTATCAAGGCAGTCTTTGTATTTTAAGTGAAGATCAGTAGCCTGCAAACAGTGGCTTTGTAGGCTTCTTGTGGCTAAATGCAAAGATGTCCATCTAAAATATAATGGGAGTAGTTTTGTTCCGCTGTTTATGCCTTCAGAATGATGGAGAAAAGCTGCAGTGTTAGTGAAGTTGAAATCACAGTCTTTGGTGATTAAGTGCATTTGAACTTTAAACCAGGAATACACAAATATCTGATAACAGTCTTGTCAAACTGTAAAACATACTCACCCAGAGAATTCCTAGCAACCCCAGGAAGCAATAGCATAATCAGCAAACAGTGAGTTTATCTAAGGGTTCTTTGCACTTTGTCTTGAACCTCTCAGTTAAATGATAGTGTATTTGCACAGCTTATTTGCACTTGGAGAACCCTTACCCCAGGTGTTGGTGGTCTAGTCTTCCTTCTTTGCATGTATTTTTGGGAGTGGACCCAGATGACCAGAAGTCATGTGGTAGCTACTTCAAAGCTCCACCCCCAAGATTTGTGGCCATAAAAGGAGGTGGTTCCTTGTTGTCTGACCATGTGACTGTCATCAACCAAGCCTGCAACCCTCTTCCAATTCCTGAAAGTTCTCAGATTTAGAAGAATTCCACTTCCGTGCTGGTTGAATCCCTTTTCACAAATAGAGCACAGTGGTAAAGAGAGGTCAGCTTTCATTTAAAAACTAATTGAGTTAAGAAACAGGGACTTTCATATATCCTTTTAATTATCAGTTCTATGTCTAACATATCTTAGATGATTCTGTTTCAAGTCCCCACATGCTCACCATGCCTGAGGCGTATAACAAGGGAGCAAGAGTACAAGAAGTTGATCCATGTCATGAAACCAGTCCTGGCATTCCACTAGAAGTGAGTCTTTTATAAAGCTAGGGAGTCTTAATTGTTCATTCAAAAACAAGCCACATGAAAATATTTTCCATTGCGGCACGGATGGCTCACAAACATGTATTCTCAGTACTATGGAGAGGGCAGCTAAACTAAGAGGAAAGAAAGGAGCTGCGGGATCAGGACCTCAATGATCCTCTTGTCCCCGCAAAACAAAGCGTGTCACCATTGTGATCCTGTGAGTCTGGCTCCGTTGCGATTCTGGTGACTCGCTGAAATGTGCATTGGTGATTTCAGTGTGGACCAGGTTGCCACTTCACCCCTTGTCCTCTTCAGCTGTCCTGCATTTGGCGACTGTCTACATTTTATTGTTGGCCAGAATGTTCTGTTTTTAGGAATACTGCACTTTCTATGCCTTGTGCAGAATTTCCTGCATATTTCCACCAAGCTTGTGCCTGCAGAGAAACCGCCATAGAGGCACTGGATGTAGCAGCACTTGAACTGGCCTGTCCTCCTTGGCCCATCTCTCATTTGTCTTCCTCCTGAATCATAGCATTTAGCAACATAATATATTTTGCTAAATATTTAACTAAATGAATGGTATCGTTTTATAACAAGACTATCATGTCTGAGCTTTCGTGCTGACAAATCATTTAAAGGGAAAGACTTGGATAATAGTATTTGACATTAAAGTACACTCTGTTTAATCTATGGGCTAAAGTCTCCAATTATCAAAGATATGGATTATTGTACTTAAAATTTAAAAGAACCATAAACATCTGTGACCTCCAGCTGTAAATAATTGAACTCTAACTGAAAATTATTACTCCAATTAAAGCTTTCTGTCCATGTTTTGATGCTGTAAATGGCAAGGATATTGCAAGGGGAGGAGGAAATGTCTACATGAAACTCTGTGCCTGAGGGAAATGAATCATCCTCTGTTTGCATAAGCCTTGGCCCAGTACAGCCGTTTCTCCGTCTCCGCTGATTTGTATGGGTCTGAGCAGCACAGTTTTGGTTATAGGTGGATTTTTCCCCACTCCATTGGAGGGAAGGAAGAGAGATCACGCCTCCATTTTTTGCTCTTTGACCAAGATATTTTCTGTCCTTTAGCTGCCTTTAAAGTGGCTTAGGACCTCTTTATAGATAGCTAAAAGAGAGAATATTATTATACTCTTACATCATTCATGTAATACTCTTATGCCCCCCAAAAAGTAAAACAATACTATATTACATTTGGAGGGGCATAAGAATTATACAAGGATTTTTAACTACACAGGGATCTGGCACCCCTAATTCTAGCGTTGTTGAATGGAGAAGTGGTTTTTCCCCATCTCAAGAGAAAAGATGTTTAAATCCAACATTGGCTACAATTGTGATACAGTGATGCCCCACATGACGACGATAATCCATACCAGGAAAATCACTGTGCAGTGAAATCGTCATCATGCAAAAAAAAAAAATCCCCATTGGAATGCATTGAAAACTGGTTAATGCGTTCCAGTGGGGAAATACTTCGTCATCCAGTGAAGATCAGCCACAGGGAACTGCCAATCAGCTGTTTTAAATTACTGTCTTGTGAAGCTTCTGTCCAGAAAACTCCCATTTTGTGAAGGGAAGGAAGCCGTTTTGTGAAGGGAAGCCATTTTGCGGAGCTGGAAAAATCATCATTTTGTGAACAAATGGTTCGCGAAGCAAGGACCTAATCATCGTAAAGCACATTTCCCCCATGGGGACCATCGTTTTCCGATCGCTGTAGCAATCGCAAAAAAGTCGTACTGCAGTTGCGTCGTACTGCGGGGTCATCGTATTGCGGGGCACCACTGTATTACTGTTCTTCTTGTAATCACTACTACATCTGTTACTATGACTATTGCTGTAACTGCAAATCAGCATGCAAGCACATGTCATTTGGTAATGAGAAAAACCTTGTGTCCAATGCTTGTATCGACAGGAGATATTTCCTCTTTATGAGGGAGTGCTTCTGTAGCGCTTTGTAGCTGTGTTACACATATGTTTGCTGGATTGGGTTTCATGTTTTATGAATAAATTTTACCAGCTATTTCCTTTTTCTCTCCAGCACCCTCCCCCTTCCACTTTCTCACGTCTTCCCTTTATTAGAGGATTAAGGTACTTCTGGGCTGGCCTTCTTTGACCATGAAAAATCGCACATAACATCCCCAAGACGCATACATACAAACACAGTGATAATGCTGCTAAGGCACAATCCTGAGTGTGTTGTTCAAAACTCAAATCACATTTTCTTGGACCGAGCTTAGCTTTAGTTACATACATGTCAGATTGCACTTTTAGCAGGCTGAAGATAGTTCTTTCTCACTGGAAATCAAGTTTAATTGGGAGAAAGTTCTTTTTTTTAGAGGGCACCATTCAGCAAGCATAGCCAGTGGCCATTATAGCTGATGCATGCTGGGAGCTGCAGCCTAAAAAAACAGCTATTTTCAGCTCTGAGATCTACCCATCCCCAGTCCAGAGCTCTGCATGAGAGTCTTTTGTGCCCTTTGGGCAACCAGATGTGCTGAGCTTGCCCAGTCATTTCAACCGGAGAGCAGTGCCTGAACTGATCTATAAAGAAAACCTCATCCTGCCATTGGGGTGAATGGGTCAGACCTTCTACGTGCAGGAGATTGGGTTGGGGAGCATGCTTCGAAGTTTGCTTCATAGGAAATCAACTTACTTTGACCTTTGTTACATTGTTCTTGTTACAGGTAGAGAGAAATAGCAACAGTTCCTGAAAGATAAACAGCAGAATACTATAAAAACAGGGTTGCAAAGGAACTGGAAGAAGGAACAACTGAATGCTGTAGTGGGGGGAAAGGGGAAAGAGTGGGAATTTACCATTGAAAAACAAATTAGAATTTGAAAAAAAATTAAAAGGGGGGGAAATCAACTGTTCTCCATGTAGTCGGAGAGTTATGACTGGCAGATTTAGTGTAGGACTGGACTGTTGACAAGATGGGAAAATCTTAGTGGAAATTCTCCCTGCATAGGAATGTGGAGTTGTGAAAAGCTATGCTGACCAAATCTGGAAGTTGAGTCATAGCAACTGGACTGCTTTTTTGTTAGGTTGAAATGTTTCAACACTCAGCCAAGTAGCTTCTTCAGTCTGAAGAAACTATTTGGATTAATAAATAGTGAAATGTTTCAACGTAACAAAAAAGAAGTCTTGTTGCCATGACTCAACTTCCAAATAACCACACCTGGATGACTGAGAATCTTCACAGATATATGCTTACCAAAATTCAAAAGAGAAAATGGCCTTTAAAGGCACAGGAATGCTTTTTATAGTATTCAAAATACACTTAAATGCATTTTAACTTGGGAGAATGTGCCCCTTTATTCACAAAACATCTTCAGATAATTTTTCAAAGAAAGGGCTTATGCAAACTTCGTTGATGCCTTTTCATATGGGATGGATAGATGAGTAGACAGATACAATTTATACTAAGATAATTTCTCAGAAGAGCTAGGATTGCATTTTAAAATACTGAATAGTCTTTCTGTGTTTCTTTAGAAACAGGTGAAGTGGCTGATCTGTACTTGGAAGGGAAGGACCAGCTGGGAGGCTGGTTTCAGTCATCTCTGTTGACATGTTTGGCTGCACGAAAAAAGGCACCATATAAGTAAGTTGATACCTAGGAATAGATTTAATTAGAATTCATTAAATTTGTGCAACTATATCATTACACAAAATATTCTTGTTTATTGGATTTCAAAGAAAAAAGTACACTATTAAAATATTTCTCTTTTAGGACACTTGTCTTTCATGGATTCACTCTTGGTGAAAAGGGAGAAAAGATGTCTAAATCAATTGGCAATGTGGTTGATCCAGATGTGGTCATCAATGGAGGCAATGTGAGTAATTCATTAGTTATGTCTTCAAATCTGAAAACACAGTAACCAGATGATGGTTATAAGTAGTCAAATAATCCAGCTGGGTACAGTTATTTCCTCCTTTGCACTAAATGAGCTGTAAGAGAAGAGAGGAGAAGAGAGAACATACAAACTATAGCCAGTGCATAGAGCCATAAACCATAGTTTAACAGTATGTTTGAACTGGGAATGGTTGTTGCTCAGAGCTGCATTTCTAGGCGCATCTTCTCTTCAAATACTGTAGTGCATACCCCTTTCCAGATGAAAAGGGTGCAGAATTTGTCATGGGCATAATATGTATACGTTATGTACAGTATTTATTTGTACATTGGGCTGCCAAAAAATTGTTAAGTCTGATCACTCTTATGTATAAAGACTTTTCAGATTGTGTTTTTTCATTTTTGCTTTTATTCCCTCATTTTCCTTCTATAGCTTGACGTACAGAGGAGCAGATGGCAATCGCTTTGTTGTGCCATTTCTCCTCAAATCTAAGTCTTGTTCTGATGACTTTGGTCATTATAACATAAAGGCAAGGTAAAATGTGACAGGATAAAGTTTATCTCCAGGTGGATGAAACAATTTTTTTTAAAAAAAAAATGGCTGCAGCTTGGATGAAAATTCCCCAAAGTCTCCCTTTAGAGCTGAACTTCCCAGTGCTTCCTGTGTTCCTCACTGGAATGGAGCTCTCCCAGCTTTGCTTGCACATAGGAGTCACCATGAAAACAGAGCAGTTTTATGGCAGCTTGCCTTGCTTTATCAGTGGCTGCTCCATGTAGGCGGGATTGGATTTCATGTCTGATGACTTCACACCGAACATGAACTTGGCTTGAGCCTTTTATTCAGATGGTTATTGGGTGGACATAGCCTTTTGCAACCTGCTATACCTGTCCAGAGGAACCGGATTACAGACCCACTGTCCTCAGCGCACTGGTCGGGGTTGGTGGGAGTTGTGCCTGGTGGGATGAGAAGTTGAGGAAGGCCAGGATATATATTTTCTCCCTCCATCCCTATCTTGCCTTCCAGCTACTTCACCCAGATGCCCTCAGAAGATTGATGTTGCCTAAACCCTCAGACCTTGGGAAGTGGAAGAGTAATTGTTGAAGGAGTGAAGTTGTTGGTTGGCTGATTGACAGCATACAGTGTGTGTTGAGGGGGGTGGAGAGGGAGAGAGAACATTTTTCCGGGATCATCAGAGGCATGAAGGACCTTCTGTCTCAATGTGTTGCCTCCAAATTAATTTTTGACAATGGCTCAAATCCTTCTAAAAAAACATGGCTAATTCCCGGCAAAGTGTCCATGTTAACCTGCATCAGCCCATTAGCAAAGTGAAAGGAGAAAAAAGAGGGAGAAAGGCAAAATACTGTGGCACCTTGAAGACTGGCGGCTTTGATTGATTGGTTTAATTGAAATACAATACATCCATTAGTTCTTTCAAAGTATCACACTATTTTGCCTCTTTTTCATCCCCCACCCTTTCTGCTTTTGTTAACAAGCCTGGCTAAGAACAGAGGTGATGGGAGATGTGGAGAGCACAACATGGGTGAAGACTTGTCTGTTATGTTGCATTCCCACCCCTTCTGGTTACTTGATTGCATTTTATCACAAAAAATCCATCATAACATATGCTCAGTATTTCATCTGAGCTGTTTTGCAGCACTGCGTTGGCTAGAGCTGACATTCAAATGTTTTGAATTGAGCCCCCGAAAGTCTTGTTGCTGCTTTTTCTAGCATTTCAGATTTATTGGGTATGAAGGAAATCCTTGGTTTACATAGTCTTGGGCCCAGTTATTCCAGTTTTCTTCTCCTGTCTCAACTCTTCGCTTCTAGTATGGTAGCAGCAGGTGGCAGTAGTTGGTTAAAGCAAAGCAGGGGGTTAAAAAGCCCAGTTAAAAACCTTTGGAAACTAGTGAGTCCTCGGTTGTGTATGCTTATTGTTTTTAGCTTTAATATTGGCTTTTAAATGATATAACATGTCTCTTTATATTCATAGTTCTTAGCTTTAAATATTGCATTTTAATTCTGTTAACTACTGTTGTATACTCATTGTTTTCAACTTTAAATACAGGTATTGTCTTTCATTGTTGTAAGTCGCCTTAGGTCCTTTTCAAGGA
This sequence comes from Pogona vitticeps, assembly GCF_051106095.1. Taxonomy (NCBI): domain Eukaryota; kingdom Metazoa; phylum Chordata; class Lepidosauria; order Squamata; family Agamidae; genus Pogona; species Pogona vitticeps. Next base: position 34,399,310 of record NC_135783.1, read on the forward strand.
GAAAGGCGGGGTAGATATATTTTAAATAAATAATAAGTAAATAAAATTATATTTATCCTATGAATGAGCAATCTCCAAACTGCCTTGTCTTTGACTGCCATGTGCAGATCTTGTAAACTCAGGCCTGTGGGTTTCTTTAGGGAATCAGACCATCTCTTATTTGATCTTCTTTTGCTGCTGCTGCTTTCCACCTATCCCAGCATTGGTGTCTTTTCCAGAAAATCCTGCCTTCTCATCACATTATTTTTCCTCTTTTTCCCAGAGTAGGACAGCCTTGGTAGACTGTTGCTGCTTTTCTAGTTTCCCTGATCAGAATCCGGACACTGATGTTTCCTTATGTGTTGCTTTGTGCTTTAAATTTACCAACTGTTGAGGTTTTGTAACCGTTGGGAAAGGTACTTGTCTGTTGCTACCTTTGTGGCACAGCTGCCACATATTTAAGAGATGTCCTCCCATTATGGTCTTTCCTGAGTAGTTGCCAGAACTGAAGAGAGTCCTATTCCCATCTTGTCAATTCACAGGACCACAGCACAGAACCTCCATATGGCGCTGATATTTTGCGCTGGTGGGTAGCTGAATCGAATGTCTACACAGACGTGCTGATTGGGCCTGCTGTGCTGAACTCCGTGCGAGACGACATCAACAAGGTAGGAAGCCAAAGAATTCCACCCCCTCCCCCAAACGAGTGCCTCCGCTTGAGTAGAGTCCATTTGAAAAAAGTCCTGGTTTGTAGAGTACATAAGAAGGCACGTCGTCTTTTCTTTTCAAGGAACCATTGCTGTAGTTCTGTTTTATAACGCTTGAGGCATCAAGCATTCTCCAGTGCCATGTTTGTGCTCATTTGTTTGTCCGCCACAGTGCTTATGGAATTGACAGTATCTGCCTTGTGGGTCTGAAGTGTTCTGTCAGAAGGGATTTTGATGGGTTTCTTAAGGCACAACTGTATGGTAGGAGAAACATACAATTTGCCACCCAACCTCAGTGTTGTCTTCTGCTCTTACGTTCTTGCTTAATGAGACACTGCGTTAGTAGTGTTATCGTGCTGTGAGTTCCACCACTTGCAGCCATGGCAAAATGGTTGTTCCACGCTGTTAAGACCAGGTGTTGACGTCTAGCATCCTTGTGGTTTGCCATGACATCTTGCCTCCCAGCCTTAGGGCTTAGGCATGGCTCTAAATCATGCAGTGCCAATATTTGGTGAGCTCTCCATTGTGCATAACTTTGGAACATGGACCTTTGGAGGGGAGAGAACGCAGTGAAGGCATGTTTGGAAACATTGTAACAAATAGGCATGTGCATTTGTGGTTGTTTTATTTCGGCTCCAGGTTCCAGCATTTTGAGAGTTCTACCCACCAGAAAAAAAATACAGTGGTGCCCCGCATGACGACGATAATCCATCCCATGAAAATCGCTGTTTAGCGAAATCGTCATCATGCGAAAACCCTTTCCCCATTGGAACGCATTGAAACCCAGTTTAATGCATTCCAATGGGGAAAATATCTCGTCGTCCAGAGAAGATAACCCATAGGGAAGCCATTTTGCGAGCACCGATCAGCTGTAAAAATGGTTGCCCTGCGAAGCATGGGTCTGGAAAACACAGGGCAGCCATTTTGTAAAGCTGACAAAATCATCTTGCGAACAAATGGTTCGCGAAGCACGGACCTAATCGACATCCAGCGAAAATCCCCCATTGGAATGACTGTTTTACAAACCGCTATAGTGATTTCAAAAAGTAATAGTTATGCAGATTCGTTGTTTAGGGGAGTCGTCGTTTAGTGAGGCACCACTGTACCTAAATTACGCTCGTGGAAGTCTGAGCCAGAAGACCGTATGGCCAGAATAGGCTGAGTCTGGGCCTAATTTCCAGTTGGAAAAGGAAGCTGCTCCTGGTGCTGGCTGGAAAGATCCAGCAAACACTGCAACAACTGCCTTTTCTAACAGGCGACTAGGATGGAACTTTGACCTACCTTGAGCCATGAAGCCTTCCAGCCCAGCTTTTCTCCATGTGAGTACAATACAGTTGTCTCCTAGTACGTGGGACACCCGGAATGAAGAATTCTGGGATTTGGAACCTCAAAATATTGGAATGCACATGTCTCATAGCAGCTACTAGATGTGGCCCTATGTTATTAGGAGATTAGAAAGTGATATCAGATTATTTCCAGTCTTCTGTAAATGGTCATTTCCTTTCCTCTCTGAAACTTAAAAATAAAGTCTCAAGTGGCAGAGTGACTCGAGTGGAACATCCAGAATACTCTTTGCAGTGTCGTGAAATCAAGAGGCCTAACTGGATTCTTGTTGGCAGAGTTAACGGAAAAACAATTAAACAATTAAAGGTTATGTCTTTTTTGTTTGGAATTTTGTGGTGTTCTTTGCTTTCTGTTATATATACTGTACTGCCAATTGGTTTTATGATAGCTTCGAAATACACTCCGGTTTTTGTTGGGCAATCTGACGGGCTTCAGTCCAGAAACAGATGCAGTCCCCACATCAGAGATGTATGTCATTGACCAGTACATGCTCCACCTGCTCCACGGCTATGCAACCCAGGTAAGTGGTGGAAGATGAGATGGCTGTGACAAAAGGAAGTGAGCCATGAGTCTTTGAAAAGACTCTGTGAATTCATTGGAGGAGAGACTTGTATTACTGTCTTAGGTTGTTCCATTCCAATTATTCTTAAACTTAAATAAAAGAGTGTGTAGCTCATGAGTCCAGCAAACATACAGATGTGTTACATTATCTATAAAAAATGCACAAAAAGAAAAGAAATATGTACTTTTTTTAAAAAAAAAGGTATGTTGTGTCAAAAGAGCACATCAAGACATATTTTGGGCCATTTCCCCCTGCATCATAGAGAAGGGAAGCATGAAGTCTGAGGGCAAATGTGGCTGCAAGGCAGTTTTTATGATTGCCCAGCCATCATCTGGGTCTCACCACCATTCCCCCCCCCCCGCCCTGCGTGAGAAAGATAAGTTACATTAATGGAAGCCTCAAAGAGTAGATTTTAAATGAGTTGCATATTCCCCTAAAATTTCAAATATCAGAAACTTTATCCAGCCATTTCTGCTTTGGGTCCGCCCCCCCGGCCAGGTTTTCTAGCTCTCAGAGCTTCCCCAGTCTTGTTTTGCCAGTTTGCTGTGTTTAAATCTTGGAGGAAGCCATTGCACTTGCTAACAAATCTCCCTACTACAGTGGTGCCTCGCAAGACGAAAATAATTTGTTCCGCAAGACCTGCCATCTTGTGAAATTTTCATCTTGCGAGGCGAGTTTTCCCATAAGAATGCATTGAAATTAAATTAATGCATTCCTATGGGAAAAAACTGAAAAAGTCACCAATTAGGGAGCTGGGGAAACACCATCGGAGGACTGGCGGGGGTCCCCTCAACCGGGATCGCTGCTTTCAGAGGTCCCCCGGCAGTTCTCCGATGGTGCTGGGCACGCCTTCCCCAGCACCATTTTTGAACTTCCCGCCTCTTTCCCCTGCCTTTTTCCATTTGGAGGCTTGCTTCTGATGGTGCTCAGCAAGCATCCGAATGGAAAAAGGCAGGGGGAAAGGGCGGGAAATTCAAAAATGGTGCTGGGGAAGTCTTCAGAGGTTTTCCCAGCTCCATTAGAGGACTGCCGGGGGACCTCTGAAAGCGGTGATCACGGTTGCGGGGGACCCTGCCAGTCCTCCGATGGTGCTTCCCCAGCTCCCTAACTGGTAAATGACTTTTTCAGAGTTTTTTTTCCCCATAGGAATGCTTTAATTAAATTTCATTTAATAATTTTCCTATGGGAAAACGTACCTCGCAAGACGAAAATATCTTTGTCTTGTGGGGCACCAAAAAACTCGCAAGACACTTTCGACTTGCGAGTTTTTCGTTGCCCAAGGCATTTGTCTTGCAAGGTAGCACTGTATTCATTTAGAGCTGTCTAGACATATCTTCCCTAGAGCTTTTGCTTCCCGAAGAAGCAAAATGGTTCTCAATCTGAGGTCCCTGGATGTTCTTAGATTGCAGCTCCTAGAAATCTGGGCCAACACAGCTAGCGGTGAAGGCTTCCGGGAGTTTTAGTCCAAGAACACCTGGGTGACCCAAGGTTGGGAACCACTGCTCTAGCTAAACTGGCTGGATATTCATGGGGAGTTGAAGTCCAGCAACATGGAGGGAGAGTCAGAGGTTTTCCGTGTCTGCTAAAATGCTTGATTGCACACCAGGATAGTTTCACATTGCAGTAGGCATTGGTGGGCTGTGATTTCTATTAGCCTTAGCCAGCACAGATAATGGTGACAGGTACAGTTCAACATGTGGAAGACTGCATGCTCTACGCCTGCTGGAGAGATTGCTGGCACACACCCAAGCTACTAATGGAGGGTCATGTTTCCTTGCTTGCCACAACATTGAGACTGACAGTTGCTTGTGCCAGCCCTTAATAGAAGACTTACTGTATTTTTCCGTGCATAAGACACCCCCTTTCTAACCCAAAATTTCTTTCTTTGCAAGAAAGTGGAGGGGGAAAGCGATTCCTGCTTTCTCCCTAAATTTTCGTTGCAAAAATCCGCTTTCCCCCTCCACGTTTTGCAAAGAAAATGGAGGATGAAAGCGATTTCTGCTTTCACCCTACATTTTCGTTGAAAATGTTTTGCAATGCTGTGGAGTGAGCTCGAGCTGAGCCCTGGCAGCAAGCGCCGCCGCGCTCTGCACCGGGCTGGCATGGGCAGCAGCATCGGCACGTAGGTTCAGCTTACTTCCGTGTATAAGATGACCCTCAATTTTTACTCTATTTATTTTAGGAAACAGTAGCATCTTATACATGGAAAAATGTGGTAATTGTAATGAATAATTGCCTCTGTTTCTTGTGATATGTCATTTCCATCTCCTGTCTTTTGCATCTGAATCACGATTGCTATTTTCCCCCCTGTGTCATTCCCAAGGTCACCCAGGCATATAAGGACTATGACTATGCAAAAGTCATCCGGCTACTGCAGGCCTTCCATACTCGACAGCTGTCAAGCTTTTACTTTAGTATCATCAAGGACAGGTATGTATAATAGCCTCCCTTTCCTAATGTGACCCTCCTTGTTCACTTCCTCTTCCTCTCTTATTAAGAACATTTGACAATAAAAATGAGCTGTACATGGACTGCCATTTAAGAAGTCCTGTTTTCTTTCCAGGGTATGAATTTGCATGTACAAATATGTGAAATTAAGTTCTGTGATCATGCATCCATTTAACCATCATTGTCAGATAGGGTGTGTATTTTGTTTAACATGTATAACTTAACAATACACAGTGTCAGTAGCTATTAGGTAATAGACTCCCCCTAAAATGGAATGTCTAATGCTAAACTAGAAGTTTTGAATGCAAATACTAGGCCATTTGTATTTGAAATGGTATTTTTCTGACCTTCACATCTACCTACTTGTAATTGTTTCATTTCCTTCATAAAATGCAGACTTTATTGTGAAGAAGAAAAAGATCCTAAACGCCGCTCCTGTCAAACGGTCTTAGCAGAGGTTTTGGACACAGTGGTTCGTTCTTTTGCACCAATAGTTCCACATCTTGCTGAAGAGGTATTTCAGTACCTTCCTTATACAAAAGGTAGGAATGCTTTGAAACTAAGTAAGCAATTGGGCTCCGTGATTTAGAAGAAAGGGGATTATTTTCATGAACTGGCCACATTAAACCCTTAGCAGTTTTGAGAATTCTAAGGGGGTTATTTCTCTGAAATACTGTGAATCTGCATGTACATGGACTGACAAAGTAGAACAGCTAAAATTCAAGTCCTATAGGATGGTGATACTCAGGAGGGCGTGTTTTTATTTGGAACCTAAAAGTAAAATGTTTGTCTCCAAGGCAAGCCTGTGGGATCTTCTCTCACCAAGGCCAAACTATTCAGTTTTAGATGTAAAGGCAAATTTATTGCCATTGTTGTAGTGTCTCCAAGTAAGAGACTCATTTTTTCTGCTACTGGAGAAAGTTAATAAGATGCGTTTTGCATCAATCAGGGTGGGAGCTAAATCTGCTTCCTGATTCTAGCAACTCTATATTGTATAGTCTCTTGGAGTAATGAATGGTGGGAAATACAGTGGTGCCTCGCTAGACAGTTACCCCACTAGACGGGCACCATCAGAGCCCTGGTGGGGGTGCCCTGAAACCACCGGCGCCCGCTTTAGAGCATTTTGGAGGCTTTTCCTGCACCATCAGAGGACTGGCGGGGGACCTCCAAAGCCGGCGATCGCGGCGAGGGGACCCCCCACCAGTCCTCCCATGGTGCTTCCCCAGCTCCCTACCCCTTAAGTTCCTTTTAAAAAAATTTCCCCTAGGAACACATTAATTAATTTTCAGTGCATTCCTATGGGAAATTTGGTTTCGCAATATGATGTTTTCGCAAGACAGTGATTTCCATGGAACGGATTAACATCGTCTTGCGAGGCACCACTGTAACTGAACAAAGCATAAATTGGTATTTCATAGCTCTAAAATGGCAGAGAGCTTAAATCCATGTTGAAATAAAATTGAGTTCACATATACAATCTTTAGGTTGATAATCTGGAGTTAAAATATGTTTGAAGATGCATCACTGACTGTATTTAATAGCAAATAAAACTTTAAGCTCTAGTCTTTGCTGTGTAATGTTTTCTCTGTTTCAAAATACTAATAACAGAGCTATTACAGACCAACTCTGTCTCTGTTTCCCCCCCCCCCAAGAGTCAGATAGTGTGTTTCGTTCTGGATGGATGAAAACAAGTCCTGTATGGAAGAAACCTGGCCTTGAGGAAGCCGTGGAGGGAGCCTGTGCAATGCGAGATGCTTTCTTGGGTTCCATTGTAGGCAAAAATTCTGTAGAATATCAAGTGGTCCTTGTTATTGAGCCTGGATTGCTCTTTGAATTAATGGAGGTAAGCAGGAAAATCACTACTTTGTATCTGTTAAAACCAAACCTAATCACTATGTACATAATGGATGCCCAAATATTGATCAGGTAAATAGCCACCTAACATTGAACACAAAACTTTGTTTGCTCTCTTCACAGGGCAAAGGCAGTACCCTTCTTCAGTAATTGGCACTCTATGTGCAGTGGAGAAGCAAAACTATGAGGCCAATGTGCTTAGGGAACAGTTTGAAAAGGCCAAAAGTACCTTGTTTCATTAGCCAGAGCTAAAATAGCAGCAATGTAATTAACTCCTAAGAATGCAGTGTTATAACAGTGAATGTAAAGTACAGAGTTATACATGTAGGAGAAGCACAAGATCAAACGTGCAATTTGCCATACTGGGCAGAGAGCACCCAGGGCAAGGCACACAGTAGGGCTCAGTCTTCAGTTTTGAAAGCTTTGCGGCTTTCTAGGTAGAGCTCTATGTTCTAGAGTTCCATTGTCCCTGCTCATTTTATGACTGCCTTCTCTTCTGTGGAGGGGACCATCTGTCCGGTACTTCTAGGACAAGATGTACTTAGTACAGAAGCACTGCAGCCTTGTAATGAACAACATGGAATACAGTGGGGTCTTGACTTGAGAACTTAATCCGTATTGGAAGGCGGTTCTCAAGTCAAAAAGTCTGTAGGTCAAGTCTCCATTGACCTACAGTGCATTGAAGACCGATTAATCCCGTAACAGGCCGTTTTTGTTCCATTTTGGGCTTTTTCTGGTCTGTAAGTCAATTCTCAGGCTGCAAGTCAAACCTAAATTTTGCGGCCAGAGAAGTCTGTAATTCAAAAAGTCTGTAAGTCAAGCCGTCTGTAAGTCAAGGGTCCACTGTATGTTCAGACCTTTTCCCCTTCTGCTTGATCTCTGCTCTGGCTTTCTAGCCGGGAGGATAGAGGGCTGCTCGTAGTTACTGAAGTTCTTTTCAGCCAGTCTGCAAGTGCAGGGCTGCAGATTGTGTGCATGCAGAGGAGTTGTTGTTTTGTTGTTGTCGTGTCCGACTCTTCGTGACCCCATGGACCAGAGCACGTCAGGCCCTCCTGTCTCCCACTGCCTCCCAGAGTTTTCTCAAATTCATGTCGGTAGCTTCGATGACACTGTCCAACCATCTTGTCCTCTGTTATCCCCTTCTCTTGCCTTCACACTTTCCCAACATCAGGGTCTTTTCCAGGGAGTCTTCTCTTCTCATGAGATGGCCAAAGTTTTGGAGTCTCAGCTTCAGAATCTGTCCTTCCAGTGAGAACTCAGGGTTGATTCCCTTCATAACAGATAGGTTTGATCTCCTTGCAGTCCAGGGGACTCTCAAGAGCCTCCTCCAGCACCACAATTCAAAAGCACCAGTTCTTCGGTGGTCAGCCCTCTTTATGGTCCAGCTCTCACTTCCATACATTGCTACTGGAAAAAGCATAACTTTGACTATGTGGACCTTTGTCGGCAAGTTGATATCTACTTTTTAAGATGTTGTCTAGGTTTGTCATTGCTTTCCTCTCAAGAAGCAGGCATCTAGTTGAGCTCAAATGACAATAGGCTGGTATGCATGTTTATGTAGCATGGTCCTGCAGCTCTCTTATGCATTCATTGAACACATCACCAAGTTGTGTGGGTGTACGTGGGGGCACGAAAACTGTTACATTAGAAATTTAGTCTCATCTTGGTAGATTAACTGCTTCACAGAGGCCCTGTGCCTCTAGATGCTGGTGGACTCCCAACTACCATAATCACTGCCCATGTGGCAGGTTAGTCAAGACTGGTCAAAACACTTGGAAAATAACCGGTTTCTCACTCCATTCACAAGTTTGAAGGGTACAGATTTTAAAATGGGTAACGTGTGATCATAATTCATTTATAGGTGCTACAACATGAAGAATGTTCTAGTACATCCCAGCTAAATGAAATAATGATGGCATCACAGACAACACTGCTGAGTGAAGTACCTAGAGAGATGGAAACTGATGACATAATTAAAGGAACATTTTTGATAAACTTAGAAGGTAAGTAATATAATGAACATTTTCTATTCTGTGTTATCAAAAGAATGTGGAAAGTATTTGAACCATATGGAGTCAAAGTAGAAATGGTTCTAAAAGTGTTGGATGTACCCAAGAATGTAAATCCTTGTTTGTTTCACGCACACAGGTGTGGATAAGGAACTGTCATATTTTTAGTGATGTAGACTTAGTTTTACACACATCACATGTGTATAAACCAAAAATGTGCTCCTGCTTCATTTCATGTCCTTTTAAAAATCTGCATCTTTTAAAACAAAGAAACCATCAGATGTTTCAATCAGCTAATCCTTCCGTACTTTTGGGCATGTGCTTTGCTCTTTACAAGGCAAGGACGGTTCTTTGCATAGACTGCTACAGAAGCATTTTCTATAAATTGCAAAAACTCTTGACAGAAAGAAAAAAAGCTTCTTGTCTTGCTCTACTGGAGGCTGGAAATCTCATCATAATTGAAAGTCTGTCTAGGTTGTCTTCTGATAACACCCTAAGTCCATGAGAAAAAAGAATATGCCAATTATTTCTACCAGAATACGACCTAATCTGCTTTTTTTAAAAAAAAAATAGGTGGTGATATCCGAGAAGAGGCCATGTATAAAGTCCTCGTTCTACCAGCTGCCAAGTCAAAATGCCTCCGCTGTCGAAAGTACACTGCGGAGTCAGCAGAGACTCCATGCCCACGCTGCATGAACATACTTGGTGGGAAATGACAATCAAGCAGCAGCCAGTTCTCCAGATTTCCTAACATGTTTGGGAAGCTCGAAGGAATAGAGAAAGTGTATCAGGGAAGAGATGCACTATTGCCATGAGGGTGAATGTAGAAAAAAAAAATTGAGAATTGGTGGTGTGTATATACTTGACTTTGTACATGTAATAAAGTGCTTATGAGAGATACCTTGTGGTGCTGGATTTTAGTGGGTTGGGATAATTTTATTGTTAGTTATGGGACTGCATGCTCCCTATTCCCATCTCTCTCACTAGTACTCAAACCAACCTACTTCAATCTCTAATCTCTAACTAGCACAGGGGGAAAATGCATGTCAAGGAGGAAGAATATATAATCCCTAAAATGAGCTTTGACCCCTCAGTCTGGTGTGATCAGCCTGCAAAGTATTTTCTGGTTTCTTAGAGAGTTGTATGCACCACTGTGTAAATCCCATATCTGGCACTTAAAGCCTATTATATGTCAGCCGTTTACCTATCCTACAAGGAGAGTTTTTTCCCACTGCTCTAGTGATAATCACAGTGTTCAGGTCTACTGAGACAAAGCTCCTAATTCTACTAATGTTAACAAAAGGTCCTTTGGAGATCATCAGTGGATAAAGTTCTTTTAAACTAGACATGACTTGATAGTGTCCAACAATTCTACTAAACAAGAAAAATGTACAGGAGGCCCTCATACTTAATGCTACCCTTTGTTGCCCTCTGTCATGTGCTCCAATTTTGTCTGTTAGAAACTTGAAACTTTTAATATAAAACAAAGCGCATCACAAAAGAATATCAAGTTTAGTTTTAATACTTTGTATTATCAATAGCTATATATGGAAAGCAGAAAACAGAGGGAATCTAATAGCTGACACAATTTATAACATCTTTACAACGGACTGTACAATGGTGGTAGCTGTTACAAAAAAACAGTATTTCTATATAACGTGATTTGCTTAAATTGGATTCCTGATTTTATTTTTCATAGCTTGTCAAAATATTCAAGAGGAAATATTTCTGGTTCCTATATTGATACATCCTTCAAAATGTTAAGTTGCTCTGTTTTCCCGAGGAAACTGGACCAAGTCATCTGTCAATGATGTGTCTTGCCAGTAGCTCTTGTTAAAAGAAGCTATTACTTTGAAGATGAGAAGCTTCCCCAAGCAAACAAATGTGTAGCAGCTCTGCTTTCTCAACTTCTGATTAAATTCCTCTCGTCCACGTGTAGAAAAGCAGCAGTCTACCTTTTAGCATATAGAGAGTTCTCAACATATTAATTTGAACAGCATAAATACCGTTCTTAAAACCTAAACTACTACACAAGTGCTTGGAGCTGGAAATAAATATTTAGGGTTATAGACATAATATACAAAGGTGTCACTGCTGGTATTCCCTACCACAGTAAGGTAGAATTTCACATCAATGCCATGTCCTAAAAATCTTATGTTGTTACTTTACCAATGGCACTCAATACTGTTTTGTGTTGCTAGTTCTGTTTTTTGTCTGTTGAAGTGTCATGCATGTAACTAACACTAGAGAACTGTTGGAAGCTTTTGGCAGAATTAGTGATGTTGCCATCATGACATTGCTTCCACTGCTTCAATCAGGTTCAAGGCAACACTGTACTGCCCATGGTTTTCTGGCAAATGTTCTATCACTTTATCCACTAATTTTGCAGTTGTGGTAATTGGCACATCCACATTTTTAAGATCCTGGGGGTCCTGCAAAAAAGAGGAAAAACATCTTTTAAAACACTACTTTTAACAGGTCTGTTCTTGGTGGAATCAGTATTGTATTTAGTCCAAATTCCACCTGGTAATAACGAAGAAGTCCCATTCATTTTCAGTGGGTCTGTTCCACAGAGAACTAACACTGGATTTACTTCTTTGAATCAAAACCTATCTATTGTATATATCTCCATTTTATGGAAGGTCAGAACCATGCTAACTCTATATTTATAACCCATTACAGTTTTATAGTTTGTTACATTAGTTACTGCATACTACGCTTAACGATGATAATCTGTTCCAGGAAAATCACCATTAAGTGAAAACATCGTAAAGCAAAATTAAAAACCCCATTCAAACGTATTGAAACCCGTTCAATGTGTTCCAATGGGGTAAAAACTCACCGTCCAGCGAAGATCCTCCATACGGTGGCCATTTTCACTGCCTGTATAGCGAGGAATCCGTCCCTAAGCACAGCGGGGAGCCATTTTAAGCACCCGGCGGCCATTTTGAAAACCCAACGATCAGCTGTTTTTGATTGACGTAAAGCGAAAATCGGTTCCTGAAGCAGGGAACCGATAATCGCTAATCGAAATTCCCCCATTTAGACCATCGTTAGATCATCGTAAAGTGGATTCATCGTAATGTGGGGCAATTGTTAAGCGAGGCACCACTGTATTCAAAATGAACTTTATTATACTTTATGATCTTGCTCTTAGGATAAAACCACTGCTTTAATAAAATAGAGAAAACGGTGTTTGGATTTAGGATGCACAGATTCAAACCTGTTATCAGCTAAAAAGTCCCCTAGAGCAGTAATCCCCAACCTTTTCAGAACCACAGATCAGGGCAGGGTCCATGCGTGGGGGGCACCTGGGCTCACAGGGTGTGTGGCACACTCATGTGCAGGGGGCGTAGCACACTTGTGGGTGAGTTGGGGCACTCACGCACAAACACACCACACTCACCCACAAACGTGCCATGCCTGCCATGCGTGTGTGAGGGGGGGCAGGAGATCTGTCTCCACAGCCTGGTCCTGCAAAGTCCATGGACCAGCACTGGGGCACGGATCGGGGGTTTAAGACCCCTGTCCTAGAGGGTTTTAGTAAACATTCAGTATGATTTCTCCTTTAGAATGACTATGAAGAGAGTAGTAAATTAAGCTATGAATAGTACCTAGCCTGATAATGCAGTAGCAAGCACAGACTGCCAACAGGCAAAATGAAACATTTCAGTAAATTGGAAAAATGATCATTTTTCTTTTCAGGTTGCCAATATGCCAGAAATAAAGGTCAGACTATGCCTGATGTCTTACTATGTCTAGGAACTCTGGCTGCAAATTATGTTGCAAAGCAGCTAGAGAAAATTGCAGCTGAATAGTGATAGGTTCTGTGCACATGCACTACAATTTCTCTCATTCTCACAGTATTTGTTCCTGAACGTGTAGTACAGGTATGTGTAGGTCGAGTCATTTGAGGTCATGGGAATTAGAGCTTGTGGTAATATTTCTTAGACTGAAATATTAACATCAAAGCAATGCATTCCTTTCCATGTTATCCTCACATAGTTCAAATGGCTGCTTATCTTGGATGAAAAACATGCTGCATGTCACAATCCACTTCCTGTGTGCTTGATTACTATGCTATGTAAAAAAACTGCTTGGGTTGTAGTCATATATGCAGCCGCTTAAAATACAGTAGATATTACTTCCACCTACAATGATTGATTTTGAAGGCGGACATTGGGTTCTGAGTTGAAAGAAACTAATGACTGCCTGCAATTGAACCCTTGAATCTACTTTTCAGATCCCCTCAGCACAACACTGAATCATTTTTATTTAAAAATAAATAAATAAGACCCATGGGTCCATATTCCATTCCACATGACATGCTTGCAGCTAATGATTAACAGTTTATTAGCCTCTGACATCCTCTTTAAGTACAGGTTTCATCCCTTCTGTTGCTCACACATAGGGGAGTTGGTACTGCTTTCTGTGCCCGCAGGAACAAGAGCAAAGCTACGGTTATATTCTAGAACTATATGAAACAGGTTTCTATAAATTTTAAAGTTTTGTACTCTGCTTGGGGTGTGAAGCACTCACTGAAATACTAGATGAAAACTTTGTGAAATACTTCATTCCTCATTGTGCTCTTTTGTTAAGAGGATCAGTTTCTGCTGTGGAAAAAAAGAAGCTTGGAAAAGTTCCCTTTTTGGGTTCTAAGAATCTTTCAGCCAGAATAGCTGTTTGTCCTCCAAAATGGAACGTTTCCAAGCTGTGCCAATGAACATACCATCGCTTTAAGCCACGTGCAGAGGGTTGGAGGTAGCCTGGCCAGTAGCTCCATGCCTTCCTTTGTCTGGGTGTGCAGTAGGGCATAGGCCAGCCTCTGTCCTGTCAGCACTAAGAGCTGAGATGCAAGGACCTCTTTGTCGTGGACCTGAAGAATGGCCTGCATATGAGAAAATCCATTAACAGCATCAGTTGGGATCCAGGACTCATCCTTTTGATATTCAAACCATGCCTTCAGTAGTTTTCTTTAGGAGTAAAGTGAAAAATAGGTTCTCAAAGCAGGGAACCAATCATCAAACGGAAAACCCCCATTCGTACAGCGGATTCATCATACAATGAGGTAATCGTCAAGCGGGGCACCACTGTAGTTATAAACTTGCTCAAAATATGCCAAACTAGCACGTGATGGGGTTAATGGTGCATTGTATGCACACTGCAGACAAGATGCATCTACTGTCTCCTAGATATGAAGGTTACAGTCCTATACACAGTTACCTGCATGTAAATCCTAGGGAGCCTATCCCTAAATAGACAGGCACAGGCCCCTAAATTTGCTATTTCACTCCCTACCCCAAGCTGCTTTCAGGATGTTTACAAAAGCTGCAATCTGCCACACTGAGGCAGAAAGGGAGATTGTTCACAGCTCCTTCTGCATCCTCATCCCTGTATATCTGCAGCAAGAGAAGTACAGAGGAAGTGTCAGAATGAAGCAGCTGCCACTGGAACCCTGCCGGGCTGCATTTCAATCCAATGTACAGAAAACTGGATCCTTGTGACTTGTCCTCTCAATGCAACTGTACCTGGTTAGGAAAGTAATCCAGTTTTGGGAGCAAGGGGAATTGGCAGCACTGGCCCCACAGCAGTTGGACCTAAGTGGGAAGTGCCTCCCCATTCACTACCTGAAAGCTCAGCTGTGCCTGCTTCCTGGAACTAAATTCAAACAGGTAAGAACACCATCCTTTAATATCGCATGCTTCATCTTCTAACTGCACATCTGCTGCAACAGCAGCCTTAGAGCAGAAGCAATTTGTGTCTTTACTTCAAGTTAACATCTTACCTCTTCTCCCAGTTGATCCAGGCCATAATTGTACAGCTCACACACATAGTGCCGTTGGATCACATCCTCATTGACCTGAAGGTGCTGAGCCAAGTCTAAAACCAGGGCTGGCCAATCTCGATCCTTCACCGACACATTCAAGATCTCTTCTGGATTGTCTTTTGTCTTCTGGGAAGATGCTTGGGCTTGCACCAAGGCGCTCACTAGTTTCGTTAAGAACTGTGTGGAGGGAAGACACCCACATTAGCAGCAGTTTTGTTTCCCAAATGCCCATTATCACAGTTTTCCCAAGTATTTAATTTACCTGGTGCCGGACAGAGAGCAGAGCTGGATCTACATCACCACTAGGAAGCAACTGAATTGAAGTCAGGTCTTTGAAAAAGGCATTTTTACCCTGCATGGAAAAAACACAATATCACCTTTAAATTTTAACCTCTATTCTGTGGGAAATGTATCCCCGCCACCGCTTCCCAAGTTAAAAAATAAACTGAAACCATGAAGGGAGACACTGGCATATTTCATACAGGTAAAATTATAGGAAGAATGCAAATAAAAGATGTGTTGTGCATCCTCACACGGGAAACCAAATTTTGTGGCCAATCTAATTGCATGTATAATTTACACGCAGCTGTCTTGTAATTCTACAGTGGCAAGAATCACATTGGTGTTAGCAAAAGGTTTGTGTGAAGAAACAGAAATTGGGGAGAACATGGAATCCATTTAGAACAATGGTTCGCACCTTTGAGTGACCCAGGTGTTCTTGGACTACACCTTCCACACACCCCAGACAGCACAACTAGTGGTGAAGGCTTCTGGGAAGTGCAGTCCAAGAACCCCTGGGTTAACCAAGGTTTGGAACCACTCATCTAGAAAAGGTAGGCTTTTTTGTGAGTGCCTAGGAAATGGTGGTTGAGAAACCGGAGGTCCGTGTCAGCAACAAGGAGGGAATAAGGCCTCCAGCTTATCTCTCGTGAGAAAGACCATCAAGGCCAAGTTGGCTTCTTCCTTGATACTGTACTCATTAGAAGATGATTTCAGTTTGGAGCGAGAAGGGATGAAAGTGTTTTTGTCTCCATGAGAATATTCAAGGAAACTCAAAGCTCGACTGCAGGGCTATGTGGAAAGATCTGGAATGGGTGGTTTAATGTATAAAAAGGAGTTCAGAAGTTATTTTTGTTGGCGTAGCTAACCTCTCAGGAATGCTATATGCTCAGTTGCTATCCTGCTGTGGCAGGATGCCCTTTGTCTATGCTTCAGAACTATGCTGGCTCTATACTAATGTATGAGTATTAGGTAGACTAGAAATTGTGGTATTTTTGTGGGTGTTGTGGCAGCTGTACCTTGCATGGTGAGTATATTGGTCCTAAGTGCCATGCCCTGTGGATTTTTGGACTCCCGGAAGCTCTGCCAAATCTGGGAAGGCTGGAGTATTGGGAGGCATTGGCACCAAGTTGGTTCCATTGTCTTCGGCACAACTGACTGTCCTGGGCTCACCCACCCCAGGACACAGAAGGCTGTATGACTCAGTGGACAGTGAGGGGGCCCCTAAACCAAGTAACTATCACAGTTTGCAAAACTTGCTACAGCTAATTGTAGCTGACTGCCTTTACACCAGGGCATGTCTCAGTTCTGTACCTAGTCACATGCCTAACTGACCAACACAAACCTCATCAATTAGCTACTATACACATCTTACCTG